>NW_026522030.1:6875000-7500000 GCF_021234435.1 Artibeus jamaicensis
AAATAGATCGGGGGCAAGAATAGTATGGGAAATACAGAATCTAAAGGACTTGAGACACATGGTCATAAACTAAAGGGGGGTAATGGTGGGAATGGGGGGGCAGGGTGGAGGGGAATGAAGGGGGGAATAGAACTGTAATGGCATAATCAATAAAAATAAATAAATAATTTAAAAAAAATGAAAATAAAACTAACCAGAAAATAGCTCTGACCCCTCTATACACTCATTTTGATGAATCAACATATCATATCTAAGGACACACCTGAACAGCTAATGAATACTTTATTAAGACCCTCCCCTGAGACCTCCTCTGATAAAGATAAAATGCCTCAAGACCAAGTCTCACTGGAGCACGCCCACACTTTGGATGTGAGCCCTCTTTCTTCTGAATTCTAAGGGGCACCACCAGACTTGCAACCAGGGGGGCAGCGGGCAGCAGCCGCCCGTCCTGGGCTTACCCCCTGTACCTGTCTCCCCTCTTTTCTCTCACTTTCCCGTGAGCTAACAGCAGCCTGACCTCGGCTCACTTCTGTCACTGAGACTTCTATTTCTCCGTGAGCCAAAGCAGCCCTGCCTAGGCCCTCTCCTGTCGCTTCCGTGGCCCTAAGCCCCGCCTCTGTCTCACTGTCCCCAGCTGTAACCAATGTCCTCTCACAATCACTTGGACGCACACTGTGAAATCTTTCCTGCATGAAGTCGAGAACCCACACACTACACATTGACCAGAGGCACACCCGCTCCAGGCCAGTCCCCAGCTGGTCACAGTATGACCTGTGGTGCCCACAGCGGTGACCTGGACCTGTCTGTTTGGATAGCTCCTACAATTTTTGTCCTGATGAGAAATGCTGTGATGACTATCACTGTGCCCGCCTTTTGTGCACATCCTTATTTTTATAGAATAAATTCTAGAAGTAGATTTGCTGGATCAAAGCATAGGCACCTTTATGAGGCTGTGGAAACAGTTTTCAAAACAGCACTGGGTGAGCTGGTTTCCCCGCATCCCCACGAACAGTGTGTATTACCAGTTCTGTTGGATATTGTGAAATTTGTGTGTGTGAGTGTGTGTGTGTGTGTGTATTTTCTTTCTCTCTCTTCCCCAACAATCCACCCTGTTTTAGGCATTTGAAAATAACCAAAAATGTTAAGAGAAGAAATGGGCCTGGCCAGGGCGGGGGCGGAAAGTAGAAGGGCACCCTCCTGTAAGCAGCCCGACAAGTAAATGCCGTACCTCCAGCCTGTAAACTTTCTACCAGCCCAGCTCTTCCCTCAGGAGTTTCCCAAAGAGGAAAGGGAACAAAAGCAATTTCATAAAACTGTTATAATAAAATATTACACAAATGTAAACATTATATGTGCCCTACTAATATAGCATAAAATTGTTATAGGCAATCTGATAATAAAAATTTGGTTTTCCACTGTGTGTGTGTGTGTGTGTGTGTGTGTGTGTGGAGGGGGTCTGGGAGGGGCCCCAAGAGTTACCTTGCAGCCATCCATGGACACTTCCGGCCTGAACTGACCCCCAGCTTCAAAGACCTGCCCGTTCCAGGCCCGGAAGCGAACAGCCTGCTTGGCTGGGGTCTGCCCGGCGCCTTCCTGCCACACGGCCATGTTAAGGCAGTGGATGGTGATATGCTGCGTCACCTCAGAACTCAGCAGGTGCAGAAAGTTCATCTGTACCCGGCTGATGGCAAACTCCACCTGTGGAGGAGACACACAGTGGGGCCGCGGCTGGCGTGGCTGCCCACCGCTCTCGGGGGTGTGGGGGTAGCCTCCTTCCCAGGAACCCTTCCCGGCCATGCTCCCACACAGGGAAGCTGAGGTCTGCATGAGCTGGTCCACAGCCAGGGAGCAACACAGAAGGGAAAGAACGGAGGCCTGCCCGCCTCCAGGGTCAGAGCTGCAAGCATCCTGAAGTGATCTTATCCACACACCACCGCCCTTGTAGGGGCTGGGGTCAGTGGAGCTGAGCTGGCATCCCGGGACCAGAGAGGAACAGGACCTTGCCCAAGACTCAGAGGCTCTCGGAGCGTGGAGGAAATGAGAAGGGCCCTCCTGTCCTTTCCAAGTCCCGGTAGCCCTGAGGGGTGGGTTGGGGTAGAAGGGCCAGACCTGACAACGTACAACAGAACCGGATTTGCGGCTTCAGTGGTTCTAGTGTGAGCCCTGCAGTTGGGGCTTCTCTAGCTTTGTAACTCGAGGACCTGGCTTCCGCTTTGATCCCACCGGCTTCAAAGGCGGCATCTCCGATGGACACAGTGCCAGGCACAGGACTAGGTAAAGAGCCACACCTCCTCCCCTCACTGAGGCGCCTTTGTTTTGGAGATCTTGGTTGCTTTCAATAACTGCCCATTTGGGCCGCTTGGCCTTCCTCTTCCTGTGCTTTAAATTCCCACTGTTACGTTTTAAATTCACCCGTGGCATGAGCCCACAAAACCCCAGGCTCCTGGGACCTCCCGGTGCGGCCCCCACTGTGCTATGTACCGTTTTCCCCTTGCACCGTGCACTCCCATGTGCAATGCACACCCTCGTTTTGGTGAACATTATACACGGGATTATTATATCTATTATTATACACATGTATAATCCTCCCCATACATAATGTGCATCCTTATTTTTCCCTCAAAACTTTGGGCAAAAAAGTACACACTGTACAGGGCAAAGTACAGTCATTTCCAGCCTTCTGAGTAAGGAATGTTTATTTTTTCTCAAGTTTCCTGATAAGTTATTGCCAAAGGGCATCTTGCAATCACAATAAAAACCCCACGGGTGGGTCCCACCCCAACACTGGCTGCTGGCAGATTGAGGCTGGCACAAAACAGTGCTTCATTGTCCCTGACGGGGGCGGCAACACAGAGGGGCACTCACACTGCCAACCCAGGTGCCGGCTCTGGCCTCACCCCTCTGCCAGGTGGGTTTGCCCCGTGGCCGTCAACCCTCAGGCTCAGAGGGTAAAGGGCCTGCTGGACTGTGAGCTCTGGCTGCAGGGGCAGCGGCAAGGCCACTGTGTTTTGTATTGAACCCCAGCACCTGGCACATGGTAAGGACTCAACTTGTTGACCGGCTGGTTTGCTCAGAGATTCTCAAACGCTGGGTGTGAGATGGTCAGCACAAGGTACCTCCCAGGGCCTCCCTAGGGAGGCTGTTGGGAAGGGATACAGGTGCACGGGATTCCTGCCTCCCCTGCGGCCAGGGCTGCTCCTCTCACCGCGGCACGAAGTGTCCCACCTGCAGGCGTTGCTGTAAGTGCAGACCCACGGTGCCCTTTGGGGTGCCCTGAGCAGGGACTGGTCATGTCTCACTGCCACTGCCTGCCTTGGCTTCTTGTGGAGGTGCCCTGAGCCACCTAAAAGTCTCAGCCCAGAGATGGGCACCTGGTAAGTGGCAGTGAACATTCACTTACTGTTTGCACACACCATTCTGGAGGCAGGACCGAGGGGAGCGGCACACTGACTTATTTGGTGCTGAGGGCTCATGGCTCTCCAAGCCAGGCCAGCTTGGCCAACTACGCTGTTTTAGGTATTAGGCAGAAAGTTTTATCTGAAGAAACTTTAGCATTGTACAAGTCAATGGGGTTTGGACTTAGAACGATTCATCCCCATTTTATAGATGAAGAATCTGAAGTTAGGAAATAGGAGATGACTTCCCCAAGGCCATGCAACTAGACCAAAATCTGCATGGGCCGTGTGGCCCAGGGCAGGGTGGGGGTAGAGAGGGCCAGCCAGTGGGGGACAGGGAGCAGATGGGTACCTTGGAGGCTGTGATGGGCTTGAGACATGTCTGTCCACCATGAGTGAAGTTGCAGGAGACTTCGATGGTGTCGGACGAGCAGCCAAGGTTCGGGTCCACCCAGTAGGTCCCTGCAGGAAGCAATGGGGTGGTGCTGTGTGCAGGCGGGAAGGAGCCCAACACTTGGTTCTGCAGGTAGGCCCCGCACCTTGTGATCCCTGAACCCCAGTTGGATATGAAGTCAGGGCAGGGGTGCGCCGAAAGGGACTCTGTAGGCCACAGATCTCTGAGCAGAGCTCACCTCTGGCAGAGCCCCAAGAGCATCCCAGGGCCGAGCACTTGACATGTGACTATTGGGAAATATCAGCTTTACACAGGGGACAACTGAGGCTGAGAGGCTGAGCCACTTGCCCAAGTGACTTAGGGATGATAGAGTGGAATGGTTTCTCCCCTCAGGCTAGTGACCCTCTAGGGCTGGCCAAGAGGGGCGGGGCCAGGGCTGCCCCGCCTCTGCAGGCATCTCGTTTCCCCACTGGGCTTCCCAGGGAGCAAAGGTGCGGCAGCTGAAAGCAGACAGCTGGCCTCTGGACCATCTTCGAGTGCAGTGAAGGGAGGAATGGCTGGGGCAGGGAGCTGCCTGGCCCAGCTCACGGGACTGACATTCAAACTCAGCTCTGTCTGCCATCGAAGCCCTGGCCCTTCCGTGGACCACGTTAGCTCAGAGAGAGAGAAAAGAGTTGGGTGAAGTGCAGAGCCCCCTCTCCCCCATTCCCGTCCTCTCCTGGCCCTTGGGGGCTTTTTCTGCCACAGCTCTGGTCTCGGTGCACTGAAACAGCTGTCCCCAGGCTGACGCTTCGTGGGCTGTGGAAGGCGGAACCACTCCTCCACGCTTCCCACTGCACCCCGCCCCCAGGGAGCACCGGGCACGTTGGGGCTCAGGGACGGTTGGTTGAGTGAATAAACGACTGATCATGTGCCTGTCTCTCTGAGAACAGAAACTTGGCCTGGATGGGTCAAAGCTCCATCTCCCCCGCTCTTCCTGGAACCCCTCTGCCCCACCCCACCCCTGGGGCAGGACCTCCTCTCTCTGGGCCCACAGGCCCTCGTACCGTCTGCCATCTTCTGCTCACAGTCCATGAGGTCCCGGCAGACCCGGGCGGGGTTCTCTTTGGTGCCCAGGGGAGTCTTGATGCTCTGGATGAGGTTGCTGAGGTAGTGTAAGGTTTTAAATATCTCCCCTCCCTGGTCCAGCACCAGCCGGTCTGGGTGGCTGTAAACCTGTTGTGAGGAGAGAGTATGGCCATTGGCTCCTTGAGGTCCTAGCTCAGCCCAGGGTCTGAGCCTTCACAGCCCCAAGTTGTTGATACTTGGCGGACCTCTCTGAGCCCCCAGGAGCATGGTTGGGGCAGGGGTTGGGTCTGCTCTACTTGGTAATGAAACCGGGGTCCAGAGATGGATGGGGAGATATGGCTGCCATGGGAGCTTAGAGGCTTGAGGGGAGTGGCGGGCAGCCTGCTGTCAGGTGTAGGCTGAGTAGACCTCCGTGAGCAAGGCAGGCATGTGCGCAGAGCACTGGGGAGTGAAGGGGTTGCTGGAGGTCTTTCCACAGACCCCTCCCCCCACAGGGGAAAGAATGGGCTCGTCTGTGCTGCCCTCCCCCCCGGACTGTGAGCCCTGAGAGAGCAGGCTGGGCTGCAGCTTTCCTGGCATCCAGCTCAGGGAACATATGGAAATGCATGTGGGAGGTCCGAGCTGGAGTGGGGTGGGGGTGAGCTCCCCATCTTGGGAGGAAGGCAAGGCAGCAAAGGGCACTCTTGACAGGTGTTCAAGTTTGACTAGAGGGCACTGACAGCCTTCTCAGCCTGAAGCCTTGGAGCTGAAGTGGGACAACCAGGAACTTCCTGCTCCTGGAGACTGTGGGACTGACCCACGGGAAGCTGCTATGGGCTCTGGGTTCGCTGAGCATCTCATGATTAGCGCTGAGCTGTACCTCTGCTCTCAGTGCTCCATTAGTGTCCACCCACGTCTGGAAAGCTGCCCCAAGGTCATCTTGTTGCTGTGCGGGATAAGACAGGGTGTGCATCCTGGACCCCCCGCCTCCCAGGCAGGAGGCCCCAGGGCCTGAGCATGCGCTCTCCCACCCCACCTTCCCCAGCAGGATCCTGGTCAAGTCACATGTCCTCGGTGGAACTCTGTCCTTGCTTCCCTTGTAAACAGAGTCAGAGCCTCCACTCCCTTCCTGCAGGAATTTCGATAGCTCTCCATCGCCCTTAGGATTAAGTTCAAACTCTTCAGCATGGTTACAAGACCCAGCTTGAGGGCTGTGGTCCCTGGCTCTCCTCTCTCCCACATCTAGTCTGTGCACAACACGCTACCACACTTCTAAGTTCCTAAATGCCATGATCCGTCTAGCCACAGGGCCTTTGCACACGTTGCTCAGAATCCCTGGAACTCTTCCATCCTCCCCAGTGCTCCATCTGGCTAACCGCTGTGCCAGTGGTTCTCAGACGGGGCGATGTTGCCCCCTAGTGGACATCTGATGATGCCGGGAGACAGTTTTAGCTGTCAAACCTGGAGGAGGAGCAGGTGTTACTGGCATCTAGTGGGTAGAAACCAGGGATGCTGTTAAGTGTCCGACAATGCACAGGGCAGTCACTCCCAGCAAACAATCATCTAGTCCCTACTGTCAGCAGTCCTGCCTCACACGCGATCTACAGATGGCAGCTGCAGCGGGAACTCTTTGCTAATGCCCCGGCCCAGGCTGGGTGCAGCGCCCTCTGTGTTCCAGTCCCTCATGTCTCCTTCAGCTTGCACTGTGATTGTCTAACACTCACTTGGGGCTCCAGCCACCCCACCAGGCTCGCCAGAAGCTGCAGTCTTGCGGTGAAAACAGCGAGGGACAGAATCTGACAGCAAGTGAAGCCCAGGATTGGGGTCCGGAGCTGGGACTCTGGAGGTGGTACTTCTCAAGTTCAAATCCCAGCCTTGCTCCTTACTGGCTGCCTATCTAGGGCACGTTGTTTAACCTCCCTGCCTCAGTTCTCTCCTGTTGGAACTGACAATGAACTGTTGAGAGGAATAAATGAGTGATACACAAAAAGCACTTCTGATGGTGTCTGGCATGGAACAAGCACTCAGGCTAGTAGAAAAAATTCGAAGCCCTCTACTTTCCCATTTTTCAGAGGGAGAGGGTTTTTCCTGGATCTCATCACTTTCCCTTCACTGCCTTCCTCACTGATGAGAAGGATTTGGGGAGGGATCCGGGGACAGGCCCAGCTGTCCTTCCATTGTTGTGGGTGGTGCAGGAGGGCCAGTGAGAAGCCGGGATGGGAAGGACCAGAGACTCCAAGTGGCTCGTGAGCTGAGGGTTCCCACTGTTTCCCCTTGACCACTCCCTGGGCTGCTGTCAGGGCCTGATTCTAACAGTCAATCAGCTCAGTGGCAACCCAGGACGGGTGCGTCGGAGGGCTTGGGAGGGGGCCACGCTTTCAGACGCGGCTGCAGTCCCCAGCAGGGAGGAACACAGAGCCCCCAGTCTGTTCCTTCTCTGGACTCAGGATCTGATGGGAAAGAATCCTCAGCCATCAGCTGATCGGTGTGAGAGCGCAACAGGACCCAGGAACGGGGCGGGTGGGGTGTCTTCCTGGGTCCGCAGCCAGGAGCTCATCGCAGCTAAAATCTGGGTTTTCTGTTTCCCAGCCCAGGGTTCTTTCTGCTGCTTCAGAATCCAGGGTCCCATATGGAGTGACAAAAGGACATAGGCATCCCCAGGCCCAGCTTAGGGGTCTAGCCACCGTGGCCAGAGAGGGGTCAGTTGCCAAACTATTCCCTCCCCAGCCCTTACCCAAGTGGACAAAAGAGAAAGTTCTCCAACTTACAAAGTGGGTGGGGCTCCCTGGAGGGCCCTGTGAAAGAAGAGGTTGGGTCAGCGTTTGACAGGGGCTGGGCGCTGGATCCCTGGGGACTGTCAGGACATTGGAGGGGTGATCGGGGCACGAGAAGACCCACCAGGCTGATGTCTGCTTCCCCAGAGACCCCCACCAGGGTGGTCTATACTCTCCTAAAAGTCTGCAGTGCAAGCAGCTTATGAGTCTGGTTAGGGCCACAAGTGCCTGCCAGCAAACCCTAGGGTCTCATTAAAAGGAACCCCACCTCCTGCTGCAGAGTTCAACATGCGCTGAGCATGCAGTGACCTACCGGTGGGCCAGGTCGCCCTCTGGGGCCGGGAGGACCCTGGGGGAAGAGGAGAACAGTGAGGCCTTAGTCAAACACCTCCCGTCTTCACCCACCCCGGGTCTCCCGGAGCAGACCTACAACCCAGGTGCACCAGCGGCCCTGACATCGATGGGTGCAGAAGGGATAACTGAGGTCCAGGAATGTGGAGTGCCTGCCCAGTCCCACGCCACTCCCACCCCCAGAAGCCCTCACGCCCCAGCCCACTCACCCTCGGACCTTGCAATCCCTGGATGGAGACAGAAGCAGGGAGGGAGAGTTAGGAGATGCGGGCTGAGCCATGCTCGTATCCCACGAAACTCCCCTCTCCCCCACCCCTGTAACATGCCTCCCCCCCCGCCCATCCACTCACCAAGTTCCCTTGGCTGCCTTTGTCGCCCTTTGGACCCTGCAATAAACAAACCATAGCGCAGTGGGAGAGGGCTCAGGGGAAAGCCCATTTCCCAGATGGGGAAACAGAGGCTCCGGGTCACAGAGACAATCTGAACCAGGAAGGGAAGGGGAACAAGCAGCCTTTGGTCAACCTCTTGCACATACCGGGCGTCCTGAAGGTCCCAAGGTCCCAAGGGGCCCAATGATGCCTTCTTTTCCCTAAAGGAGAGAAAAAGGCTTGTGTGCCCTTGTCCCAGGGACTGGGGAATAACCACAGGAACAGTGAGTGTCCCAAGGGAACAGGGTGGAGACCTCCTCAAGCAGGGGCCAGGCCATGTACCTCCTGAACCCCTCCTCTGTTCCTTGGGGTGGGCTACAAGAGTGGGGGGGAGGTGAAAGGTGGAAGGATGGCAGCCCAGCTGGTAGGGGCGGCAGAAGCAAAGGTGTGGAAGTGGGAGGGAAGACTGTGCACAGAGCAGGGCTCAAGACTGAAGGAGGAGGAGGAAGACCTGCGTCCACCCAGCTGACGGCTGGCCAGCCTTAGACCTGGGCCACTGTCCTCACTGGGAGAGAGAGGGAGGGGACTCACCATCAAGCCAGGAGGCCCCCGAGGGCCCTGGATGCCTTTGAAGCCAATGTCTCCAGGGGGCCCCTGCAGGAGGCAGACGAAAGCTCTCGGTGTCTGGTGGCCACTGGCGGAGGCCCCAGCAGCTCCACCCAACCCCCGGGGCCTGGCCAACCTCTGGCCTTTCTGTCAAGCCAGGCCTTGCCTGAGAGGCCCCAGACACAGTAGCAAATGTCCACAGTTATTAAGCAGGTACCAGTGTGCAGACTCAGTGCTGGGTGGTATATGTCTGGTCTTAACGGTTACCCTCTCTGTCATTATGCCCCTTTTGTAGATGAGGACAGTGAGGCTTGGAGAGACCAAGTGACTCGCCTGAGGCACACAGCAGGTAGATAACGGTGGAGCTGGGCTTAGAACCCAGGCTGGCTGCAACGTGAGCACGGGGTACAAGAGGCCCTGCTTGGGGTGGGTTGTGTGCCAGCCCACATTGCAAGTGCTGGAGAAACATTTCCTGAAGCATAAATGAACAAGCAGGCCCATGGGCGGGACCCCAAAGGGAACAGCGTGGATGGAAATCTGTACCTTGGGTCCGAAGAGGCCAGCCATTCCTGGGAAGCCCATCTCACCAGAGTCACCCTGTGGGGAGAGCAGGACGAGAGGGTGTGAGTGGGGCCAGGACTCTGGGCCTGCCTCCTCCCAGGGACATCTGCCACTCTCCCATGAGATGAACAGTTCAGACGAGAAACCAGGTCAGCCTGGTTCCCGGGGGCCGAGAGCCTATGTCGTCTGTCAGATGAGAAAGCAGAAACCAGCTCAGGCACTCCACGAGGAACCCTCTAGAACCCTCAGGATCTCCTGTCCCAGGTCTTCCAGGAAGACCATGAAAGGACTCACAAACACTTCCCAACCCATCTCAAAGGCACTATTAAGGAATGATCTCCTAAAAGTAACCCCAGTGGCTGAGGGCCTGCTATGTGCCAGGCACTTGGCATGTGCCACCAGGTACATGTGTCCCACGTCAGCCTGGGAGAAGCACCATATGCCCTGTTCACAGCTGAGCAACAGGCTCAGAGAGGGCAAGGACTTGTTCAAAGTCACACAGCCACTCTGTTGGGGAGTATGGTAGATTCGGATTAGGTGGGAACAATTCCAGAGGCTGAACTGTGTGGTAGGTGTGTGGCCGAACTTTAAAGAAACTTCCCAGCTATTTTCCAAAGTGCTTGTGCCCATTTACAGTCCTATTAGTGGGGTAGGAGAGTTCCAGTCGACCCGCATTCTTGCCGACACTTGGTATGGTCGATCTTTTAAAATTTTCACCATTCTAATCTGTGTGCAGTGGCATCTTATTGCAGTTTTACCGAGCATTTGCCTACTAACTAACAATACCGATCTTCTTTTCATGTACTTACTGGCCATATATATAGCTTTTGTGAAGTGTCTATTCAAATCTTTTACCCAATTTTTTAATTGGGCTGCTTCTTTTCCTATTATCTGAGGGTTTTTTTTTAATTCAAGGGTATGTTTATTGATTTTAGAGAGAGGAAGGGAGATAGGGAGACACCGATGTGAGAGAAACATTGGTTGGTTGCCTCCCATGCACATCCTGACCGGAGATCGAACCTGCAACCTAGGTGTGAGCCCTGACCGGGGGGGCAAACCCACAAGCTTCTGGGGTGCTGGCCAACACTCCAACCAACTGAGCCACCGAGCCAGGCTTATTGTTGAGTTCTGAGAGTTCTTTACACATGCTAGTTACAAATCCTTGACCAGATGTATGAGTACACTTCCTCTATGTGGCTTGCCTGTTTATTCTCTTAACATCCACTGAGGGGCAAAACTTTTACATTATGGTGAAGTTCCATTGATCGAATTTAAAAAAAAGTTGTATTACTTCTTTTTTAAATAAGATTTTAATTTTATTTTTTTTAGAGAAAGGGGAAGGGAGGGAGAAAGAGAGGGAGAGAAACATCAATGTGTGGTTGCCTCTTGTGCACCCCCAACTGGGGACCTGGCCCACAACCCAGGCATGTGCCCTGACTGGGAATCAAACCGGCAACCCTTTGGTTCACAGGCCTGAGCTCGATCCACTGAGCTACACCAGCCAGGGCTGTGTTGGGAATTTTTTATTCTATTTATGAGGTATATTGGTCTGTAGTTTGCTTTTCTTGGAATGTCCTGTCTGACTTTGATATCAGATTCATGGTAGCCTCATAGAATGTGTTGGGAAGTATTCTCTCCTCTCCGCTTTTTTGGGAAGAGTTTATGTAGCCTTGGTACTATTTTGTCCATAAATGTTTGCTAGAACTCACTCACCAGTGAAGTGATCTGAGCCCAGGGTTCTCTTTGTGAGAAGCTTTTAAGTTACAGGTTCCATTTCTTTGATGGATGTAAGGCTGTTTACATGGTTGTGACCCACCCCTCCTCATTCTGAAGGGACCCCTCAGGTCTCATTTGTCAGCCTCCTCCCACCCACTGCACTCCACGGAGGCAGAAGGGTAGCTGGTACCCAGAGAGGGCGTGGCTCTGCCCTTGTCACACAGCAGGCAGGTGGCTCCTGAGCCTGTGTGTGCATAGGTGGGAACATGAGCATTGGTGTGCACATGTGAGCAAGTGAACATGCGTGTTTCCTGGGGTTCACTCACCGGCTGGCCTTTGGATCCAGGCTCCCCCTGGCTCCCAGGAAGCCCTGTTCCGCCCTCTGTCCCTCGCTTCCCGGGCGGACCCACCTGCCCGGGTAATCCACCTTCACCCTTCAGGAAATAGACCAAAAAGACCAGTCGGAGGGGGAAGAGGTTCTGGGGGAGGGGACAGGGGACCCTGGCGGAGACAGAACGGTGATTCCACAGGGTCAGCTGAGATCTCAGAAGCCTGGGGCTCCACCATAGGCCTAAGAGTTCCAGCCTCCCCAGGAGGAAGTGGAGTCTCGTCCCTTCCTCTGGCATTCAAGGCCTCACCTGCCCTCTGCTCCGCACGCTGCCTCTCTCCGTCATTTCTCCCCCACGGAACTCAAAGTTCCCACCTCCCAACCTCTGTTCCTGCTGCTCCTCCTGCTAGGAAACCACCGCCCCTTTCCTCATTTCAATCCTCTCGGGGCCAAGGCTGCCTCTTCTCGCTGCTCGCTGTCTTCCCGAGGGCTGCTCTAAGCTCTCTAAACTTTGAGCTCAGAAATGGCAACAGCCATGTCTGATTCATGCACCTCATTCTTCCTTCAGTATCTAGCCCTGGGCTCATAGTGACTCAGGTGTCTCCCCCACCAAATTGCTCACTGAAGCTTTCTAAAAAGGTGCCTTGGAGGAGGGTCCCCGTAGCAAGCAACGGCTGTTGTTCCACAAAGATCCGTAAGAGGGCGCCCAGGGATAACTCAAAAACCAGTTGAGGGGCCAGGGCCTGGGCAGGGGGCAGTTTTATAGCTACATGAACAAACTATCCTTCAAGTTCGGTTCAAGTTAGGACAGCAGCCCCTGAGAAAGGTCAGCAACGTGGACTCTATTTTCACACAGGCCCTGGGACATGGATGCCCATGTCAACATTATAGTCAATGTCATTACAGTTGGTACCAAGGCAGAAAGGGTGAAGGGTGGATAACGTGTCTGACCTTGAATCCTGGGGGTCCCTGTGCTCCGGGCAAGCCAGCCACACCTGGATTTCCTCTCTTCCCAGCAGGGCCCATGGGGCCAGGGGCCCCATCATCTCCTTGTTCCCCCTGTAAAGAAGGAAGGCAAGGAAGATCTCTCATGTTTCAGTAGATGTAACCAAGGAGGCCAGATGGTTCAAAGCCTGGGTGGATTCTGGGTGGGGCTGGAGGCAAGGAGCTCAAACTCCAGGGTGGAGGTCACCCTGGACCAGCAGGTGTGTGGCCAAGGCTGGACCAGTGGGGTAGAGGGGCTGAGGGCTTCCGAGTAGGAAAGGGGAGGGGATCTTTAAAACCAGAAGCTCATCCGCTGGGCAGGGGATGACCTTCCGGGTGCCAGCATGGAGGAGAGACAGCGAGAAGGGCCACACCCCAGGTCCCAAGCAATGAGGCGATTGCCCACACAGGGAACTTCTGACTCATCCAAGTTTCCAAATCCCCCCACCCCCAGCACACCTTGTCTCAAATGGAGATGCCCAAGCCCTGCTCACCTGCTGCCCTGGTTGACCGTCCCTGCCAGGAAGCCCATCTGGTCCAGCAACACCTTCGGGGCCCTGTCTCCCCACCACGCCCCGGGGCCCTGGCAGGCCCTGCAGACCCTGTGGGTACACAAGGAGCTGGTGAGGGCTTCTGGGGAGGGCAGGGAGATGGGTAGGGAGGGGCAGGGAGGTGGGTGGGAGAGGCGCACAGCTGTGGGTCACTCACCTGGATCCCCCTCCGTCCAGGGGCCCCAGCCTTGCCTTGCTTTCCCTTTGGTCCCTGAAAAACCAAGGGGCAGGTGAGGGAGGCTGTGTGGGGAGGTGCAGAGCCCAGGAGCTCTAAAAGCAGGGCGGTGAGAGGACCACGGGCCCCTGTGTGGCTGAGCCCTCCGCCTCTAGGACCTCGGCCTCTGAATCTGCAAAGGGGTCCAAGTGCCTGACCTGGAAGCCCCGGGGCAGGGCTGGCCTTGGAACCTGCCGGTGTTGGCAGTGGCCCTGCTCTGGGCTGGTCTCTCACTGGTCCCCTGCTGCAGAGGCTCTGGCCATTGGCTTGAGCCCAGCACTGTCCAGTCCATTTGATCGATCCTACCTGTGGCCCCCTCCCTTTCCTCAGCCCTGCTAGCCCTGCCTCCCCCGTGCTGTGTGCCTGGGCCAGTATTTCCCCTTCCCAGGGTCCCCGCCGCCCCTGCGGACACCCAGCCCTCTTACCTCTTCCCCTTTTGATCCTTTGGGGCCCGGCCGCCCCCGGGGTCCCGGATGCCCCTGCAAACCAAGGTGAGATGACGCAAGGCAGCCCCAGGGTTCTTTCCCGGGGAGGGTGGCCAGTCTCCGCCTGGAGGGGGAGGGGTGGGGAGGGGTTTGGGGGTGCAGGCTCTGGGGGTGCCCCCAGGAGGGTCCCTTTAACCTTTAAAAGGCCCATTCTTTAATTTCCCCCGTGGTGGCTCCACCCCCCGCAGGGCAGGAGGGGGCAGGACTAGAAGCACCACTCACAGGCAGGCCCTGCTGGCCCGGGTTTCCACAGAGGCCTTGTACGCCCTCCTGTCCCTGGAAGCCAAGGAGAGACAGGTGAGGGGTCATTCTTGGAGGGGGCAACTCTCAGCCTGGAGGAGCCCCAGGAAGCCCTTGCTGTTCTTAGCCATGTGTCACTATCCCCCTGAGCCCAACCCAGCTCCCTCATCTGGATGGAGGGGAGGTAAAGGGCCTGCTGGGGGCCCGGTGCTCATTCCGTGGCTTGTCTCCTGCCTCTGTCCACTGCTTCTGCCGGGAGGGCCGTTCCTGGCTACAGATGGGGAGACAGAGGCCCTCTGAAGTGAGCGGCCTCTGCCCCCCACCTCCCTCTCCTCTTCACCTCCTCCTCTCCCTCCCTCCGAAAAGGTCTCAGATCGGACCCTTCCCCTTTCAGCACAAATTACACTCTGAGCCCCCTTTCAGGGGCTGTGCTTCAAGCCTGGGCAGGAGTGGTGGCAGGGAGAACTCGAGTCCTGGCGAAGGCTGCTCTGATCCTGGGTAGCACGTGGCAGGGCCTTAGGGCTGAGCAATGCCCTCTTACAATTCCCCCCTCCGCTGCCAGCAGAGAGGAGCTCTGATACTTACAGGGTATCCGGGGTCCCCTGGTTCCCCACGGTCTCCTCGATCCCCAACGGGGCCCTGAATGTCAAGGACAACAGCAAATATAGGCCAGCCGCCAGGTGCAGGGATGCCTGACCTGGGCCTCACTGGCCACACCTTCTGTGGAGGTCCAAGCAGCTTCACCCTTGCTCAGCTCACCCCCGCCCCCGGGTCCAGGGGATGGAAACTGGGGGGTCTTACC
This sequence comes from Artibeus jamaicensis, assembly GCF_021234435.1. NCBI lineage: Eukaryota > Metazoa > Chordata > Mammalia > Chiroptera > Phyllostomidae > Artibeus > Artibeus jamaicensis. The sequence continues at coordinate 6,889,817 of NW_026522030.1, forward strand.
GGGTCTCCGGGTGGTCCTGGGGGGCCCTCGGCCTTGCCATCCTCACCCTGCTCACCCTGTGGACACAGAAACAGCTCTAGGACAAATTATTTCTTCTTGGTGAATGTGTGAATTCCAGCCACTCCACACTGAGGCCGGAAGAGCCTCCATCAAAGATGGAGTCCAGCCTACTTAGGGTTACAGATGAGGAGACTGAGGCCAGAGAGGGAAGGGGCAGACATGGGGTCAAAGCCAGCTCTGAGCAAGGAACCGGGATTACGCACACGAAACGGTGCTCGTGACCCTCCCCTCCCCGGAGCACCCCAAACCAACGCCCTCCAGCTGTGAGCTCCCTCTGAGCTGGGGCTGCGGTCACCCCCTGCTTTGTACAGGGCCTTGGAGCTCTGTATCCATGCTGAATGGGACTTCATGAAATGATGCAGAAGTCCCTGCATGGCGCTCAGCAGGGGGCGACACTAATTCCAACCGCTGGCAGGCATACGACACGCGCACTCCCTGAGTCCTCCCAACAGCCTGAGCGGGCCGAGAACCAGCTTTAGGACGAACCTCCCGCCCTTGACGGGGGCCCCCAGAGGAGGCTCTGGGCTGCCCCAGGTTGCACTCAGCAGAGGACCAAGTTGGGGATTTTGTCCATATGACAGTTTCAGGCAAAATGGGACTGTCATGCCTGGTGTTGCTGCTGAGGGTCCAGGGAGGAGGGGCTTGCTCAGCTATCGGCAAGCTACCACCCACACCTCAGGTGGCTGTGAGGACGGCTGCTGCTGCGCCTGATGACAACAGGGATGACGTGTGGCTCAGATACAATCGGGGTTAGCGTGGGGGTCCTTGGGCCACGGCGGACCACCCTGGGCCACCTGCAGGACAGGTGGCTGGACGCCAGGTGCGAGCTACATGAGGTTCAGTGGAAGAACCTTAGGGCTCAGAACATTCCAGCCCCAGATGACACTGGTGTCATCTCCCATGGGGTACATTTTGGGCAGGGGGCTCAAGTCACGGCACTTCTGCACAACCTTGTGGTTAGCAGCAATTTGAAGGGGAGACTTGAGAGGCAGAGGAGAGGGGAGGGGCAGCCCCTGCTGCCTGGGGCTGGAGCCTGTCCCAGGCCTAGAAGCAGTTGTACCCAGGGGATTGGCTCAGGGGGTGGGGCTTCCCTCCCCACCGACCCCGCCCCCCACTCTCTATGGCTCTTCGTCCTAGGGCTCAGTCCGCTGTGGAGGGAGGCAGCTGGACTGGGGGCTGCGAGGACGGGCCGTGATCCCATAGTGTTCTGTGTGCCAGGCAATTCTTGAGGCATGCCTCATACATTGTTTCATAGAATCCATACAGCACCTGCATGCTGCTGGGACTATGGCCCCATTTTACAGATGGTGAAACTGAGGCCCAGAACAGGAAGGGTCTTAGCCGAGGCCACACAGAAGTCAAGGGTGGTCTGGGCCAAAAGGCAGCTGTAAAGATCTCTCCATCTCCCCCCACACTGCGGCTCTGGTTTGGGAATGCATTCTCAGCACCAGAGAGCTGGTAGAGCCCCTGCTGCCCTTCCCTGGTTCCTGGAGTCTCGTCCCATCTCCTAGGCCCTCTGGCTGCTGCCTGTGTCCCTCAGGGAATTTTCAGGCTAAACCGCATGTTGGCCCCTTGAAGTATGTGTGTCCGGCGAGCAAAGCCGACGGTCTGAACCCTGGCCCTGCCCGCCTGCCACGGACCCTGTGCTGGTCCCAGAGCACCGTGGAGACTGAGTTTCTCCGCCACTCACATGGAACACGGATACCTTCCTGTAGGGGGCACGGCAAGGGCCAGGGAGAAATCTTGGGGAGAAGGCTCGCACGTGGCCTACGTGCTTCGGAGTGAGGGGGTCTCCCCAGGAACTGGCCCTCTCTTCCCTCCCAGCTCGTGGTTGACGGTTCATGCCTGTTACCATTTTTATTTCTGAGCTCTTCAGGGCATCGCGCCGCAGCCCCTACACTAAATAAATCATTATAAATCCATAAATACCTGCTGCACAGATGGACGCACAGCCAAACTAATAACACCATGTAAGTCAGCAAAGGCCTCTGGCTGACGCGTGGGCGATGCACCGCTTAGCGCTGGCCAGGTGCCCGCCCACTCAGCAGATGAGGCAACCAAGGCTCTGGGGGTGCAGGGGCCCCACCCAAGGCCCCAGCAAGCTTACGGCAGAGTTGGGGTTTGGGTTCCACTCTCAGCAACCACGGACACTCCTTCTGGGGCTGTAGATGGCCCACAGCTGAGGGACCCCCTTTTTTTAGGGTCTGCGTTAACCCCTCCTGAACCAGCCTTGGCAGACTGTGAGGGCCGAGAGGCACTGCCTGAGGCTTCCCGTGTGATGTCAGAGTCTGTGGCTCGCTCTGAGGGCAGATCTGTTCTCCGCCAAGCAGGAGGAATGGGCCAGCTGGACAGCAAGCCAGGCCAGGGTGATTCACCCACAGCGGGATACAGTTAGTGGGGAGCTGACTCGGCAAAAGAAAGGAGGGCTAAGGAGGCAGCGGGTCAAGAAGACAGTGGCCGCCGCCTGCTAGGAGACCTGCCAGATGAGCCATCGGGAGAGCGGAGAGGAAATGAAGGAACAACTTGGAGCCATTAACGTAGGACTCAGAAATGGGTCCCCGGGCCAGCTCGGCGTGGCCTTGGGATGTGACCCAGGCCCGGTGCCTTGGATCTCTGGCCCTTCTCGTCCCCACCTGCGCAGTGGGGCAGGACACCACGCTCAGCAAGGGTCCTTCTAGCAGCATCTGGAGCCAAGTGGCTGGAAGTGCACAGGCCTCCCCCTGCCTCGTCCACTCCTTCCTCGCCCTGTGATGCTGGTGTTCCCCACACTGCTTCCTAAGCCCTCTCCTGATCTCATTGACCATCAAAGCTTCAGTTCCCATGTTCATGTAGCTGATGGAATTGCGTAGTTTCAGTCATTACGTAACTGAAGCCTATTTCCCTTGGTGGACGGAAAGCCCCAGGAGGGCAGGAGCTGTGGCTGTTCCTGTTCTGGTGCCGGGCACAGACGCTATACCCAATGTGTCAGTGGCGAACGCGGTCGAACGCTTCCTGCCTTCTGGCCGCCTGTGCTGTGAGCAGGCGTGAGCCCGCCTTGACCTTCCTGGGCTGTCTCGGCCACAGTGCCCCAGGGGCTTGCTCCTGCTGGCCGGACACCAGGCGGCAGCTGCTTCCCAAGACCCAACACCCACCTTTTCGCCCTTTGGTCCGGGAGGCCCCAGGGGTCCCACGACGCCTTTGTGTCCCTGCAGGAAACAAGAAGGCAAGGCAGGAGGTGAGAGCACGGAGGTGTGAGGACTTGGGAGGGACACGTGATGAGGGACGGGAACTCTGAGACAGAGACACTGGGCTGTTCGTCTTTGTCCTGGCTCGGCCCTGACGTGCTGTGCGACTTCGAGCCGGCACTGTTCCTCTCTGGGCCGTGGTTCCAAGACACGCTGCGTGGGTGCCAGATACACCTCTAGGGTTGGTCTGGCTGAGTGGTTGAGGACTCTGCCCGCCCTGCCCCGGGGCTGACCTGGGACAAGATCTTGGGAGAGCCGGCTGTGTTGTCTGGGGCAGGGGCAGAATGATCGCCCCAGCGGACCTTCCCAGGCTGGGGCCAAAACTGCACACACAGATCCCTCTGTGGGCCCCCAGCACCCCAGTTTCGATCTCCTTTGCCCTCTCTCTTCCGTCTTGCTGTCCCTCTCTTCACCTCCCTGCCGGATCTCTTTCAGACACTGGGCCCCACTACTAAACAAGCTGTCAGGCCTTGCACACACCTTCTTTAGCCCCCCCGAAACTCCGTTTCCCTATCTGAGCAAGCCCTATGCCTTTCCACAGCCTGGCCCCCCAGATATGGAACATGGGTTTGGCTCAGCCTCCGCTAAGGGTGCCAACTTGGATGCAAAGCTGGGCCAAGGCTCTCTCTCCACACGAGCGTAGTCGTGCAGCTCAGAGATGAGGTAGGTGGGGCACCCACCATCAGGAGGACTCGGAGAGGGCACGAGGGGGGAGGATCTCTGTGTCCACACCACCCCACCTGGCCGCCTACAGCCCTTGACCCCCACCCTGGTCTATGGGTCCAGATGCTCCCTGGAGACCATGAATCTCCAACGGCCCAAGGGCTGGCCCCTGGGTGGAAGGAGGAGGGGGCAGAGGATCCGGGCTCGCAGGACCGAGTTCCAGAGTGAGGGGGAGGTGAGGTTTCCTTACATCGTAGCCAGCCAGTCCTGGTTCTCCTTGGGGCCCCATCCGTCCGGGAGCACCCTGCGAGAGGAGGAGACACGCGTTGGTAGGGAGTGTGGCCCTCACAGCAGGGACTCAGGCTTGGTGTGACCCCCGGGCTCCAGCGCAGTTCCGCCCAGTGCCTGGCACGTCTGTTTTGCCCAGAACCCAGGCAGCAGAGGTCATGGTGAAGAGCAAGTGGCCTTGTCCCCTCCGTCCTGGAGCTCCCCTGCTCCCCCCAGCCCTTCCTTCTCCCAGACCCAGTGGCTCCTGAGAGCAGGTGGCTCAGTTTTCCCTGATTTTGTGAGCAAGATGGTAACAAAAAATAAATTATACGAACTTACAGTTCAATTCTACAAAATGCAAAGACAACAAATACTCAAAACTCACTGCTTGCTAATTATTTTACATTTGCTGTGTGTTACCCACGTCCAGGAGGTTTCACGCCTGTTGCATCCGTGTGGTGGGAGCATTAACAGAACACTCCCCCGCGTCTCCCCGCAACCTCGCATGCAGTGACGTCGGGTTGGTAGCTTGAAATCAGACCTGGCGGCAGCGTTTTCACCATGGAAACAGGCAAGTGCCACCAGCACGTCTGAGATGCTGTGCCCCCTCGTCTGCCCCTTCCTCGCCCCTCCTAGGGTCTCCTCCCCCAGCAGCTGTCACACCCGCAGGCCAGCCGTGGCCTGGACACCATCAGGGTCACCCAGCAAGCCGCACCAGCTTAACCCTGATCCCCGTGAATCTATTTCCAGTTCAGTAAAAACACGCCCAAGGGTCTGGTTTAGTTAAGAGCGAGATTAGGCAGGGCTTGTTAATCTGGGTCTTCAGGAGACCCACAGACCCTGTCAAACGGCGAAAAACACTCGGCACTGTGAGAACTTTTCCAGAAGAAGGGCTGAAACTTCTGCAGGCTGCCGAAGAAACCCGTGGTTCAAAGGTATCTGGCTGACACTGGGGCGGGGGACACCTCCCTTTCTGCCCTCAGCCCCTCTGCTCCATGACCGACACCACCCCGTTGCACCCCACCCTGCCCTGCCGCACCCCGAGAGTTCTTACCGTTGGTCCCAGGCTGCCCCGGGACCCTTTAGGGCCTGGGGTGCCAGGGGGTCCGGGGTCTCCAGGGGCTCCCATCTCGCCCAGCTGTCCTTGGTAGCCCTTGGCACCCTGCGGCGGGAGGAGAGACAGGCTGCCACCTGTCCTCTGGGGGGAGGTGGGGGAGTGGGAGGGGGACACGGGTGGATCACGGCAGGAGGGATTGACCTTGGCTCCGGTCCGGCCCTTCTCGCCGTGTTTCCCTGGCTTTCCTTCAGGACCCTGCAAGAAAGACAGAGAAAGATGGGAAATGATGGACAATTGACACAGGTCTGTGCAGCGTCACCACACTAGCTCTGGAGGCCGAATGCCTGGGTTCACAGCTACTTCTGCACTCAACATCCACATGACCCTGAGCATGGCCTCACCTCCTGTGACCGGCGTATTCATCTGTGAAGTAGTGGCATTTGCCCCACAGAGCTGAGGATTCAACCTGATGATGCAGCATCACGCTGACAAGGTGCCTGGTCCACAGTCAGTGCTGGATACGTGGCTGTTGTCATGGTTACTGTTAGGTGCCCAGGCTGGCCCAATGAGAACAGCTCTCTACCCTGCGCTCTCTCCATGTGCCACGAAGTGTTCCGTCTTCCTGGCGACCCTGAGGCCTGATTCAGACTCCCTCCCACTGACGGTGGCAGCTAAAGTGCCCACAGGAAAGATACCTGCCCAGGGCCCCTGCCGATCCACGTCAGGGCCCGGGTTCCATTGCAGATCTGAGCCCCTGTCTCAGGGTGCCCACTGGTGATACCAGGGAGGCAGGAGTGGTATTCTAGGTCCTCCCTCATCTCTGAGATCCTGGGTGTCACTTCTGAAAAGCCCTGAGGTTGCACCCCACTAACAGGGTCCCTCTCTGTCAGGACCCAGGGCTGAAGAGGCTTCTCACTGTAGGGCTTCATCCCAGGAAGATCAGCCGCCCTCCCTCACTCTCCCACTGGGCGCTCAGGAGACTCCCTCTAACAGGCCATGCTGCCCCTCCCCCCAAGGCCTCCCCAAATGCAGCTCTCCCCTGCCCTGCCTTCAAGAGGGGGCCAATTTGGCTTTGTCTCCATAGTTATCAAGGAAACTCAGTTTAGTGGGGGTTGAGTGAGTAAGTGTAGTGTGCATGTGAGAGAGATAAGAAAGCAGGGGAGGGAAAAGAAAGTCCCCGTCCTGGACCACACTGGGTTGGCATGTAGGGGATAAGGCAGGCAGCATTTGTGGCTTGGAAAGGACATCCCACCTGTCCCCAGAGAAAAGTCCCTTGAAGGTTCAAACTTTTGATTTGATTCCTTTGGTTGCATTAACAGAGGCATATGCTATGGGATGAGGGAGGTGATGGTCCCATCTTGGAACAGGGGTTGCACTCGAAGAGGAGACGCTGACTAATGGTGATGGAGACGGGTAGGAAGAGGGGATCCTAGAGCAACAAGGAAACCCCTGGGCTAAGCCTGAGGAACTTGGTTCTGGTCTGCAGATTTCAACAGCTGCCCTCAGGGCAGCCAGTACGTGAAATCTATGCGGTGGGGATGGGGGTGGGTGGCGGCATTCACGCAACAGAAGGGAGGAATGTGTGCTCAGAAGATGCAAAAAGGTAAAACTGTGCTGGAGAAGATGACTCTGTCCCAAAGGGAAGTGCCAGGCAGACCGTTCTGGGGCCCTGAAGTTGTGGCCCTGGAAGGACCAACCACAGACTGTGCTACATCCTGGTGCTTGAGTCCTCATGGGACCCCGGATCAGTCCCTTCCCTTCTCCCTGCCTCAGTTTCCCCCACCGTTAACATGGAGGTTTTGAGCCAGCCTTGTACTGTCCCATATGGTGCGGTGGCCCTTCGCCACAAATGGCTCCTGAGCACCTGGAATGTGCCTGCCCGTGACTGAAGAACTGAATTCTTAATCTGATGAAATTTTAATTAAGTTAAATTAAAAAATGGAGAACTAAATTATTGGAAAACATTTAAGTATGTTAGGAACAGCTTGGGATATGAATCTACATTTTCAGCCGCATATTTTATAAGATCTAAATACAGATCAAGTTTTTTCAATGAAAACTTTGCATCTGAGTTGAGAGGTGCAATAAGTGTAAACTACATCCCGGACTTCAAAGGTTTAAGTGCAAAAGATGTAAAATGCCTTAATAATTTTTATATTGATTACATGGTGAAGTGTTTGTATTTTGGATATGTTGGACTAAATAAACTGTTACAATGAATTTCATCTGTTTCTATTCACCTTTAAAAAATGTGACTACTAGAAAATTTTAAATTGTACACATGGCTTGTATTCTGTTTCTATCAGACAGCCATGGGCTTGACAGGTTCAAGGCTTCTTGCTCCTCCAGTAATAAAATAATGACGATTGCCACAGCCTCAGCCATGGCCGGGCACTGTGTCCACACCCTGCCTTGTATCTCATTCACTTCTCTCCAGAGGACTGGGAGAAAGAGACTATCTCCCATTAGAGCTGGAGGAACTGCAGCTCAATGAGGGGTAGGTGTTCTCCGCAGGTCAGCCAGCCAGGTTAGAAATGAGACACAAAAGCTCAGTTTCTAGGTACCCTTTGGCCCAGGCTGGTCCTGGCTGGGAGTTGTGAAATCAGGATACAGGGGCTGATGGAACTTGCTGGTGGGCTGAGGTGATTGCAATGGCTGACCCCTTGTCAGAAGGAGAAGTGAGTCAGTGCCAAAGTGTTTAGTACAGGACCAGGGAGACAGAGTCTCCCCCAGGACAGGGTGGGCAGCCGGCCACTTGTTCCGATGGGCCCTCAGCAGCTGGGAGCTTCCCCACAGTGTGGGAAACCCTGAGTAAGTGCTGGTGCTTCCAGTAGGGTGAGCCTGTGGGGCCAGAATGAAGACTTGCCCTGGGCCCCCATCCATTTGGATATATTTCTAGAAAGGCCCTGATGGCTCATAAAGTTCTATTTTTAAATACTCAGCTGTTTCCAGGCCACAGAGTGGGAGATATTTGTCCTACAGCCCTGTTGCAAAAGAGACTCGAATGCAGGGTTCTCATCATGTCCGTCACTCAACACACACTCAGTCTGGCCCCAGCGAACCTCCTTAAAGTTCTAGTATATGAGAATTGGGAGTGACAGCAAAATATGGACTTAACACTGCTACCACCACCACCACCACCACCACTAAAACGACCTGCATCACCATGTCAGCTGGCACCGCCACTGCCACTGCAATCACCATCACAAGCACTGCCACCATTATCACTGCCATTGTCACCATCAACACCACCATCACTAACTCCCTCATCACCACCATCACTACCATCACTACCACCATCACTACCATCACTACCACCATCATCATCACAACCACCATCACTAACTCCATCGCCACCAACCATCACTACTACTACCATCGTTATAACATTCATCACCACCATCACCACTAACTCTATCATCAACATCATCACCACCATCATCAACTCATCATCAGCACCATCACCTTCATCACTGCCACCACCACCATCACCAACTCTATCATCAGCATCATCTCCACCATCACTATTGCCACCACCATCACTAACTCCAACATCCCCACCATCACTACCATCACTAACTCCATCATCACCATCATCACTACCACTATCATTGTCACCACCACCACCATCACTACTACCGCCATCATCATAACCACCATCACCACTAACTCTATCAACAAAATCATCACCACAATCATCACCACCATCATCAACTCCATCATCAGCACCATTACCTTCATCACTGCCACCACTACCCTCACCAACTCTATCGTTAGCACCATCTCCACCATCACTATTGCCACCACCATCACTAAGTCCAACATCACCATCATTACTAACTCCATCATCACCACCATCAGGACCACCAATAACTCCATCATCACCATCACCATCACTTCTACTGCCATCATCATAACCATCACCACCATCACCATCACTACTACTGCCATCACTAACTCCATCATCAACATCATCCCCACTAAACCACAAAACCGCCATGGTAACCACTAAAATCACCTGCATCACCATGTCCACTGTTACCACCATGGCAACTGCAAGCACCATCACCAACTCTGCCACCATCATCATCACCACCACCATCATAACCATCGTCACTAGCACTGTCACTATCACCACCACCATTACCACCACTGCCACCACTCTCACCCACATAACCACCACCACCACCATCATCATCACTTCCAGCTCCTAGCTGTTTTCTTTTCCAAATTCCTAAAGACAATCTTTTATATTTCTGGTGCATTTTATAAAGTGCTTTTTTGCCCAAAGCTTCACTGACTCTTTCTTTAAATGAGAAAACCAAGGCCCAGAGAGAGGCAGTGATTTGTTGGAGGTCATACAGGCAGTGGGTGCCTGAGCTAGATCTCAGCATTTGGACGTCGGATCCAGTGCTGTCTCTGCCACGTTTTTGCCCATTCCACAGCCATGACACGCAAAAGCTCACTGAAAAAGAGCCCCTGGAGTGTCAGGACTCAAAGCGATCTCAACACACACTCCTTCCAAACTCTTCATTATACCAGCGGCGGGAGCTGAAGAGGTGAAGGGCAAGTGAAAGGTCACACAGCAAGTTACTGATGGCAAATGGGGTCAGCAACCCTCCCGCGGAATTCACCCCGCTACATTCAGTGTGGCCAAATGTAGCGGTTGGGCAGGACATGGTCAGCAGGGCCCAGGTTTGGGTGGTGTACAGCGGCCAGCTAAGGAGAGTGATATTCCTCTGACGGTACTGGGGAGCCATGGGAAGTTTAGGCAGGACAGGAAGGGCCACAGCAAAAGACCCTTAGGTGGCTCCTGCCACCAGGCCTCCCACCCACTGCCTGGAATAGGCACGAGTGTTGCTTGCTCTCGTGCTGGAGCCCTAAGTGCTGACATGCAGCCATGTGCACTCACCCGGACGCCGGTGACACCAGGGGGGCCGGGGGGCCCATCCTCACCCGTCAGTCCCTCCTGGCCCTTCTCGCCACGCTCACCATCAGGCCCTGGGTCACCCCTGTCCCCCTGGGTGGGAAGGGCATGAGAAGAGAGAGAGAAAGAGCCATTAGTCACTAAGCACTCAGACCTCAGGGTGCATTCAGATGTCCACAGCTAACCAGCTTCTGGACTCCCTGGCGGTTCACCGAGCTGCCAAAAGGCCTGGGCTGGCACGGCCCTGCAGGCACAGGGAACATCCTGGCATGGCGATTGCTGGTGTCCATGCCTGGGGCCCAGGAGGGGGTGGCTCAGGCAAGGGAGGACCCTGACCACACCCACCTCACAAAGTTCACAGGAAGGGGCCAGGTTCAGGAGACCAGGGTTGCTCTTTCCCATGTAGATACCCAGGGAAGACAAGAATCATAATACTCTGAAATAATGTTTTATTTTTATTTTTATCTATTTTTAGAGAGACAGGAAGGGAGAGAGAGCAACATCAATGTGTGGTTGCCTCTCATACACTCCCTTACTGGGGACCTGGCCCACAACCCAGGCATATGCCCTGACTGGGAACTGAACCAGTGACCTTTTGGTTCGCAGGCTAGCACTTAATCCACTGAGCCACACCAGCCAGGGCTAAATTTTTATAAAGAAAAAAAATTCTTCTAACTCTGCTTCTTCAAACTTTTTTCATTTTTCTGAGTTGCATTTTCAACCTTTGCTGACATGCAAACAGTTTACAACATTAATAAGAGGTCATGGTTTTGATTGCTACGTACCAGTCTCGGCAGCAAAGTAACGGTTCCAAGGTTACACAGCCAGTTAGCAATAAACTAAACTGGAAAGGCATAATCCGATCAGACTGTACAGTCCTGTAATTATTTTCGTTAATGTCTTTGTCTACTGTGAGCACGTTTTCCCACTGCCGCCTGCTCTGCATGGTTCTCATTCTCACCGGCTGCACAGCATGCCCTCTGGTGAGTGGACAAGCACCAGCACTTACAGAGCCCTGGCCGTGTCCTGGCCACGTCTGGCAGGCGAGCTGGGCCAGAGGGGGCGGGGGTTGTTGCCCTTGGCCTCATGGCAGAGCAGGTGCAGCATAGGCAGTGGCCACAGAGGGACAAGGCAGTGCCCATCAGTGGCTGCCCCCACCAGGGCTGGCAGGCCTGGTGGGACCTATGGCCATTCTGAAGATGGCCCAGCTGTGACAGTCTGAGAGGCCCTCAGGAGACAGGATGAAGTCATGGGTACGAGGACGTGGGTGGGGGAGCGGCTTCAAGAAGCAAAGTGTCTTCTGCCAGTTCTGTTTCCTGGCACTGCACTTAATGAGGGACACAGATAAACTGGTGTGCATCCAGGGGAAAGAGTGGGTTCAGAGGGTGTGAAGCCAGAGCGTGGGAACAGGATCGCTGAGAGGACCCACCACAGGCCGGCCCTGCTGGGGCCTGCGCTCTGGGTGCATGGCGCTGATATGGGGTGCATGGGGCTGGTGTGGGGTGCATGGCGCTGGTGTGGGGTGCATGGTGCTGGTGTGGGGTGCACGGTGCTGGTGTGGGGTGCACGGTGCTGGTTTGGGGGATGGCGGGGCAGCTTCTAGCTCATCCAGGGAGGACTTTCCACTGGAGAGAGGTCCCGAGATGATGCAGATTGGGGAGACTCCAAGCTGTTGCGTGGACCAGCACAGAGCAGACCTGGGCACCAGAAAGGGGCTGAGCAGGTGGCTTTCTGAGGTCCCTGCTCCCTGACATTCTTCGATTCCAAGCACGGCCTGGCATGGAGACAGTGGCCAGCCCTGATGACCTTCTCACAGATGCCCCTGGCTCCAGGATTCCCCTTCTGGCCCGTCATCCCTGGCCACCTACTGTCCTAGCTCTCAGAGGCAGGCAGCCATTTGGGCGGCTGAGCTGGTTTGCAGAGAGGGGCCCCAGGCGGGCCCTGCAGGAGCTCCGGCTCCAAGGGCCTCCCAGACTCCCACAGCCTGGGCTCTCTCTCGCACAGCTGGGGTGGGGGGGTCTTTGTGGGTTCCATGCAAAATGGGCTCTGGGGGTTCTAGAGAATCCCAGGGTGCTAGGACATCTGTTAACGCCCAGGAGAGCCTTACGAGCTGACTAGCTCAACTCTCTCAGTTTACAGACGAAGAAGCTGAGGCCCAGAGAGAGGCAGAGACTTCCCAAAGTTGCATGTAAGTCTGTGGCAGAGCATGGTGAGCACCCAGCATTCTGGTTCCTTCCAATTTCAAGGTTCTGTGCTCAGGGGACAATGCCACTCACCTCTGGGGTCACACTGCCTAAACGCAAATCTTGCTGTCACTTCTCAATAGCTGTGCAACTCTGGGCAAGTTCCCTCATTTGTAAAATAAGCACAAGAGTGTAACTATGAGGGCAGAAAGACAATACTCCACGTGACAGTTTAGCACAGCCTCTGGAGCACATGCTGACCAAGAGTCACCGCCACCATCCCCGCCACCGCAATGGGCTAGTTGTCAGCAGAGATAATCAGCATAAAATCACTCTGTAAACCATGAAGTGCTGTGCACCCCCCAGAGGTTGTTTTCGCCATGAAGGTGATTCAATAAACCCCATGGAGAAAACAGGTTCTCTCCTGGGAGCCCCATGAGGACCAGGGAAGACCCTGCATGACTCCTCTGGCCCAGGGCCTGGGGGAGAACTGGCTTTGGGGGGAGGGACAGAGGAAGCAGCCAAAGATGGGGGGCTGTGACCAGTGAGCAGGAAAGACCATGAGAGGCACGAGGTCTGAAGACCCCTCCCATCCCACCACAGCCAGGGTTCTAAGGAGAATCAGGCAGCTGCCCGGAAGGGGAGCAGGCTGCAGCCCTGCGGCTGTTTTCTCATCTGCAGAGTGGGGATCGCCATGTATCTAGCTCACGGGGTGGCTGGGAGGATTAAATGCGTTAATTCATGTAAAGCTCTTAAGGCAGGTGGTGCAAACCCACAGTGAGTACACAGAGCATTTTAGCCACAATGTTCTTCAACATCGCCAGACAGTGAGCAGGCAGTTGGGAAAGGGTGTGGAGGGGCTGCGGGGATCCCAGGTTACACCCTAGGATGCAGCAGGGTGCAGAGGGAGAGAGGCAGGCAGGGGGCGCTCTTGCCCCTGCAAGAAAAATGTAGGGCAGATGGGAACCAGCCAGCGGCTGTCATGGAGGTGTCCCGGGGGGAAAAGAGCAACATAGGGGACAGGGCAGTGGGGGTGGGGGTCTCGGGATGGGAGGGCGATTCAGGTCCAGAGAAGAGAGGTGCTTATCTGAGGTCATATGGAGAGTAAATGGATGACACAGGGAATCCTGGGACATGGCACTTGGGACCCTGGGCTGGGGAGCTGACTCACACAGTGTCACAAGTCAGCTCTGGGGCAAGGCCATGCTGGGCCAGAGTCGGACGCCAGGGCTGGGCCTGAGCTGGAGGCAGGGCTGGAATCAGAGAGCAGTGCCCGCCTGCCCGGGGTTTGGGGGAGCTCCAATACCGCCTTAAGGTTCTAGCATCTATGGTTGACAGATGGATCTATGGGACGCAGCCAGTCTGAGTTTGGCCCACGGGCTCTGATGCCAGTGAGCCCCGGCTTTGGAGTTTGGATCCTACAGACACTGAATGGATAACGCCACTACCTCCCACTGAGCCTCTTCACCTTTAGAACGGGAACATGGTGAACAGAGCGAGCCAAGGCTTGGGTTTTGGCTGTGCTAATTATTAGCTGTGTGTCCTTGGGCAAGTTGCCTAGCCCTGAGTCTCAGTTTACCCGAAGACAGAACTTATCCCTGCAGTCAGTATGGATCAAGATGATCCATTTCAAGGACTTAGCATAGTACCTTGTATGTGTGTGACCAGTCCTCCGGAAGTAGTGGGTTACGGCCATGGGTGGTAATGACTACTATTGCCCTGATCATTTAGGATGTTTGGAAGATAACCAACATCAAAGCTGCTGGCTCTAGGCCTGGCATGGGGCGGGCGTTCAGGTACCCAGCTTGGCTAAGGGAAGCTGCAGTTTTGAGCAGAAGGGAAGTGGGGAGGGGTGGAGAGTGGGCTGGGGATGACCCTCAAAACTGCCTGAGCAGGGTGGGCACAGTAGGCGGGGTGGGGGGCAGGTGTTGGGGGGTTCACCCCCCACCTACTCTCATTGGGAACTAGCTGGAGTTCTGCTCTCAGAGCTTTATGGGAACCAAACGTTTCTGGGAGAAAACTTGGGTATTGGATGGGAGGGCAGTGGAGGGGCAGGTAGGGGCAGTTCCGGAACATCCCCTCCGTCCCAGACCCCACACCAAAAGGACACTTACCTTCAGCCCGTCGGGCCCTGAAGGGCCACCGTCACCCTCGAGGCCTGGCTCTCCCTGGAAAGAGAGAAGAGACGAGGAGGCATTATTGGGGCGGGGGCCCCGTGTGCTTTTACTTCCTCCCCTCCTTGAGGCAAGACCCCAGTCCCCGACCTCTAGTTAGCAGGCCCAGCACCCAGTGGGTGGCTCGGCCGTGAATGGGCAGGAGGCTAAGGCCCCCACTCAGCGCCCAGAAAGAAGAGGCAGGCCCCCAAGCACAGCCCGCAGTCTGCAGGGTAGGCCGGGCAGGGGCCGCCTGTGGACTCGAGTTAGAAATTGCTGGTCACAGAGCCGCCCAGATGGTTAGTTAGCCTGGGAAGCAGCGCAGCCTAGTGGGGGAGAAAGGCTTTGACGTCAGGCAGACCTCAACGCTCCCTCTGGGCTTCCCAATCTCAGGCGGTTTGACCACAAGCAAACTATTCAGCCCCATAGGCGTCTGTGTTCTCATCTGAAAGTGGGGCTGATGCCACTTCCTTTAAGGGTTCCTCCAGGGCACAGTATAAGCCCCCACAAATGGTGGCCGCTGGTGACGCTGCCCCTGGAATCGGAGTGAGCCATCTAGGGCTCCTTGGTGGGATCCCCTTTCTCAGATGAGGAAAGTGAGGCCAGCCCTCTGACTTTCCTGCCAGCAAGTTTGGGAATGAAACCCAGACCCTGGATTGATCCAAGAGAAACCGATTTCTTGGTTGCAGGCCTTCTCAGAGCCTTGAAAATGCTACTGCTAATGTGCCAGAGGGAGCTCTGAGCAGCTGGCGAGTCCCAAACATTCGGACCGCAGAATGCTGCTCTTTGAAGAGCGCCTCGGCACTGTGGGAACGCTGACCCGCCAAGGGAGGCTGAGATTCCCAGTCTCCTTCTCCGAGTGAGGAAACAGGCTCAGGGCCATTGAGTAAGGCCCTCCCCTACCCAAACACCCCTGGGCGGGGAGCTTCCCAGGGGAAAGACATTTGCTTCGACTTACCCGCTGCCCAATGAGGCCCTGCTCCCCGGGGGGGCCAAGAGGCCCAAGGTCACCCTAAGAGAAACCAAATACAAATCCATGGGGGTGTGTAGGACCAGCCCCAGCCCTCACAAGCTCTGACTGGCAGCAGTTGGGGGGTGGGGGAGGCAGCCCTCTCTTCCCAAGAACCAAAGAGAAATTATAAAACACCAACCAGGCCCCCTGCTGCAGTCAGCCTGGGGCACCACCACCATCATCATCACACTTACATAACGCTGTCCTAAGTGCAATGGAGCCTTTAACAGTGCCAGGGTTAGGGGCGCAGTCGAGACTCTGCACATAACTAGAGCCACCCCACACCTCAGATTCTCCACGTCGGACCTGACCTTCGAACACCACAGGTTTGAACTGCACCAGCCAGTTGAAAAAATCCTTGTGTAAGTGAACACATGGTCCCAACCTGTGCTGGTCAAGGGTCACTGCACATTTTTATTTCACACATTTAATCTTCCTAACCACTCCATTGGGAAAGGCGTCTTTTTTTTTTAAAAAATAAATGAAGACACAGAAGGGCCAAGGGGTTGAGTAACCCGCCCAAGTTTGTGGCTAGTAAGTAACAGGTTCAGGATCCAAACACAGGTAGGCTGGCTCCAGAGTCAGGTGCAGCGATGGCCACTCTGGCTGGCCACCTCCTTTCCTCTCCCTGAGTGCCTTGAAGAGAGACCCAACCAGGAAGAGGCTCCCGTTAAGCCAGAATCAGTGTCACCCCTCCCCAGGAGACCCCAATCTTTCTGCTGCAGAGATTTCCGAGCTGCACTGCCTCCCTGCTGGTGTCCAGGGCACAGGGGGAAGCAGAGCTCTGAGCCCGCAGCCCTGCCCCGACCCAATGGCTCCCCTTCTGTCAGTTTTATCGAAGGGGTGGTTTTCAGCATTGCTTGAGCAAAGGGTTCTGGAAGCCAAACAGATAGTTGCAGGCCTGGTCCAACTCCCTCTGAATGCTGGGAGCCTCAGGCACGGATGGGAGGTCATCTTCCTCCTGTCCCACAGCCCCTCAAGGACCCCTCAGGCCACCAGCACCAGTCTGGGGCCTGCTAAGCGACCAGAGTCCTCTTCTAACAATGGAGCGGGAGGGGGCTCTCTCCGGAGCCCAGGTATCGATGGGTGCCTGTTTTCTCATCAGGTAAAGAGCGGTATTGGTGCTAAAATGCAGATGGTATCGGGAGGCGAGGAGGTAGGGCTGCCTGCCCTAGCGTGGGGGTAGGGGCAGGTGCTGAAGAAAATGCTGCTGGGCAGGTGGTGCTGGTGTGGGCTCTGGGCTGGCTGGGCCCTCAGCTATGGCCATGGCCAGGAGCCACTCCCCAGCCAGGTGCACAGAGAACCCATTATCCAGGGCACAAGAAAGGCCTGTTTCTATTTGATTGGGGGCATGTGGCTGCCAGCAGGAGGCTGGTTTCAGCAAGTCATTTCTGCTTTTATCTCTCCTCACCTTCATCCCGGCTTCCCCAGGAAGTCCTGGTTCTCCCACTGCACCAGGTGGGCCCTGCAAGAAAACATCATTGGTCCTTTCCAGACCAAGGTCTGGCCCTGGGTTGTAAGGGACGAGATAACTGAGGTAGGCTCAGAAAGGGCAAGGGATGTGCCTGAAGTCACACAGCATGAGACACACAGAGGGGTCCCGGAGCTTGGAGATGGAACCGGGGGAAAAGCGGTGATTGGCTCGGACAGCTGAGCCTTGGGTCTCCCCAGAGGCTGCTTGAGCCCTCTCCCTCCCCAAGAGTGTGGTTTACCACATTAGGAGCCCCTTGGCAAGCACGAGGAGGAAAATTTCATGATTCACATAAGGCCGGGAGAGGAAGCCAGCAACTGCTGTGTTCAGGGCTGAGTGATTCCAGCCCTTTTCTCTGCAGCTGGTCCAGGAAGACAAGGGCGGGAAGTGGTCCCGAGTTATCACCATTGGCATGGCTACCTAAACCCTGGGGCTCGATTTTCTCCTCTGGATAAGACAGGGGTGTCTGAGGCTCCTTCGAAGCTCCCTACTGCCTGGCCTTAAGAGGGCTGATTCTGCACCCAAACCTGGGCTCGGCTGAAGTCCTGGCAGGGTGAGGGTGGGAGCACTGCTGCTTTCCCTGGTGCCATAGAGGAGGCGTTGCCAACCCCCACCCCCACGAGGGTGTTGGCACCCTGCATCCCACCCGTGGCGCCTGGGACCAGGCGTCCAGCTCCTCACCCTCTGCCATCAGAGGGCATCTACCCTCTTGGCCAGGGTGCCTGTTCTTCAGTCTCTGCAGCACACAGTTCACAACCTTCACCCCAGGTCTGGGCAGAGACCCCTACAGAGGCAGTCTGGGAGGGGCTGCCACCTCCTTAGCAGCGTCACGGGACAAACACGGGTCCCTCAGCACTCACCTTGGGTCCCATCTCTCCTGGAGGCCCAATTGGTCCCTGGGGTCCCTGAGGGCCCTAGAAGACAGACAGATCCACAGACAATTGGGAAAATCCAGACTGGGCCTTCTTTGGCCTGAGGCTTGATAGTCCGGTCTGAGGTGTGGGTATGGCGAGCACCCACAACACCTGGCACCGTGCAGCCCACGCCTCCAACCCAGTGCCATGCTGAGCATCTTGGTATCTCCAGTGTACCCTCCAACCCATCTGCACACCCTTCTGTTCATCTACTTAAAACCCAGCGGGTCCTCCTCTGCTCAGAAGCCTTCCAGCTCAGACGCTCTGCTTACTCTGTTCCCTCTGCCTTCATGCTCTTCCACCTCAGATCTACTTCTGGCAACTCCCACCCCAGGCCCTGGTCTAGCTCAAGACGGCATCTGCTTGGGCCTCAAGATGTGAGAATGGAGTACGGCCTGGGGGACAGGAGCCTCCTATGCTGTCCCTGCCCCATTGGGGGCTCTTCCTCCTGAGCCCCTGGAGACCCCTGAGCCTCTGCCCTCTCCTCCCCACCCCCAGCAGCAGCACTCCACAGCCCCCTCACGGGGCTCCCCAGCGCTCGACCTGTGCCCCCTCCCCACCGCCCATGTCTGGCTCTTACCCCTCCAGCAGAGCTGGTCCCTGCAGTTCTCAGTCGGCTTGTTAGTTTATTCTCACTCTCCCTCCTTCCCTTCCCTTTTCACTGTGCTGAGCACTCTCTACACATTTTTTCCTTTCATCTCCACCACAGGATGACAATGTAGGGACCATTATTCCCATGTTACTAGCAAGAAAACTGAGGCTTCATGCTTAGACTCAACTCAGAGCCCCTGAACTCCCCAGCCAGCGCTCTTCCCACACCCGAGGCTGTCCCATCAGCCCCAGCATTGTGGCCTTCCAACTTCTCTCCTTGGGTGACCCCTGGCCCACACCAGCTGCCTGGGCAGAGATGCAAGGAGGGAGGGGAAGGGCACTCACCGGTTCTCCTGGGAGGCCCTTGGTGCCTGGCGGGCCCGAGGGACCCGGGATGCCCTGTAGGGACAAGCAAAGGTGACTTTAGTCTTTTCCACCCTGCCTGTCCCCTTGGCCTCAGTCAAGCCATCTCAGCTTATAAGGTCCTACCCCCACCCCCACCCTCTGCTGGGTGATAGATGGGGTCGCCGAGTCCCAAGGGAAGAGGCGTGCTTGGAGGGTCTTCAGTGCCGAGAGTGGCAACTAGAAACTGGAGTTTCCACGGCAGGATGGGAACTTGGCTAAGGGGCTATTATCTTCCCACACAGCCCACAGAATTTCAAGAACCAGTGCTACTTACAGGAAAGCCTCGGGTGCCCAAGTGCCCTCGCTCACCAGGTGCGCCCTGGAAGCACATTTGAGTTCATTAGAGGCACAGGCCACAAAGCAGGGAGCGGGGCGGGGGGCTGGCAGCCGTGGCCCGACATACCTGCTGCCCAGGCTGGCCCGGTCGGCCCTGCGGTCCTGGCGGGCCCTGCGGGAAGCAAAGCACTTGGCGGTGGAGAGGGTACCTGGGAGGCCCCTTGACAGAGGGGGGACCCACACTCCCATGGGAGATATAATGAACCACGGGATCCACCCTTCTCTGCAATGCGCAGGTGGGGAAACTAAGGCCCAACAACGGGAGTGGCTCGCCTTAGGTGCTCTGGGTTGAGAACCAAGGACCACATGTGCCTGAAAGGACTGGGAAGCAGCCTCGCTCTCAGGGGCCTGGAGGGGTTTAGGGTCCGGGGAACAGGGCCAGAGGCCACTTGTGGCTCCTCTTCACTCGCATGCTTCCCACTCTCTTTCTCACTCACAGGCTTTTGCTCACTCTCGCTCTTGTCTCAAAGCTCCTTCTCCCTTTCCCTGGCCCCTGTGCTTGCTGCTTAGTGGTGTGTGTGTGTGTGTGTGTGTGTGTGTGTGTGTGTGTGTGTGTGTGCCTGTAGGTGCGGGGAGGGCAGGAGTGGCTGGGTGAGCTCTCGGGAACCGCCCTACAGCCTCTCAGGGACTCCAGGCTGTCCCTAGGGGCCTGGTGCTAAGGAGAGTGCGAGCCTGTTTCCTGGATTCGTGACTCAGCATGGGAAGTGAGAGGATGGGCAGGACGTGGTTCATACCTTCAGACCCCGGGGCCCCTGCTCCCCAGCTGGTCCGTCTGGTCCTCGGGGGCCCTGGAACAGGGAAAAGGGACTAGCACAGTGGACAGCAGGGGTCTCCCTCGGGCTGGAACCAGGAGGGTGGGACTGGCCGGAGCCTTGGGCTCTTCCCTGCCGAGCCTGAGGCCCCCTCCTCTCCTTGCCTTTCCCCACTCACCCCCACCCTGAGGCAGGCCACCCTGTGCAGAGTGTCTGCTGGGACGGCTCTGCAGAGGCCTCCCATGGGTGCACTCCGCGAGAGGCCTTACCACTCCCGAATGGGGTCAGTGGTGCCTTTAAACGCTGATTAAAGAGACCACGGGTGGGTGGCCAGCCAACCCATTTCACAGACATGGAGACTGAGGTCCAGAGCCAAGAGACCAATGGCCAAGTCCCCACAGCCAGGTCTTAGACTGTGGTGTCGCATGT
Source organism: Artibeus jamaicensis (assembly GCF_021234435.1). Lineage (NCBI taxonomy): Eukaryota > Metazoa > Chordata > Mammalia > Chiroptera > Phyllostomidae > Artibeus > Artibeus jamaicensis. The sequence goes on from NW_026522030.1 coordinate 6,910,261, forward strand.
TTTTCCTAGAGCACACTTGTGCATAAACAGGTATGTAAACCACAGCCCTTGGGGACACTGACAGAGAAGGACCTGGAGAGGGTCTGCTGGTGGCCTCCAGCCAGCTGTCCAAGCTCATCTGGCCTAGCTCACGTGAGGAGGGGACAGGAGCAGGGCGTGGGTCCAACGGCTATTCCCTGGAGTTCTGGACTCAGGGCTGAGCCTTGTGACAAAATTCTTGGTCTTTTGAGAGCTAGAAGGTCTCCGGGGCAGGTAGAATCTCCCTTTGCCCCCACTGCACAGATGGGAACACAGAGGCCAAGGGAAGTGAACTGTCCGAGGTCTCCCTAGCATATCAGCAGCTGGCATCCCTCCCAGGGTTCCACCGCTGCCCTGAGCTTCCCCTCCACGGGGTGGGACACAGCTGGGAGAGGGCACCCTGGGAAAGGCCCCCATGGCGAACACTGCGGTGTCTGCTCTGTTGGGGGCAGAGAGGCTGCACTGGAAAGATGAAGAGGATCCCGTGAAGGAGGCTGCCCACCCAGGCTGGGAGCCTGTGGACCGGCCACGAAAGGGAGCTAGGGAAGTGCCTGGGTGCCGGGTGGGGTGGGGGGGGGATGAGGGATGAGAAAACAAAAGGAGAAATTACTTAAAAACTGAACAAGGAAGTTTTGTTGATTAATAATTGACTTGGAAAAAATGACAATGGCTCTTATCTGCTGCTTGGGGTTCTGGCCGCTTCAGCTCCACACCACAGCCTTAAATAGCGTCTCACTGACTACATCAGCTGGGGTGGGAGACCCAGAGGTGGTGGGGGCTGCAGCTGGGTGGTCTGGTAGTTCATCTGGGAGCCTTTGTTCCCAGTGTCCCCGAGCCCAGAGCCCAGTGGAGGTCCAGTGGTAGGCACAGTGGTGCTCTGGAAATGTCATGTCCCAGAGACAAGGGGTTGCTCCCTGCTCAGCCTCAGTTATCTCAGGAATGGGGATGAGAACTCTTTATAATGCCCATGGGCAGCTCAGCGCCTGGCCTATATAGTAAGTGCTCATTAAAACCTGGCTCTGCCAGAGGAGGCTGCAGGCTCCCGAGGGTCAGGGACACAGGAATGGCTCGGTGAATCTGGATGCAGCCCCTTCCCCAGGACAGGCAGCTTATATCATGATGCATAGAACTGGCTAAGAGTCTTCACAGGTCCGAAATGAGGTTTAATTACAGGGTATGGGGGTGCAAGTTCTGGTTTTGATGCCAGCTTGCTGTGTGACCCCAGGAAAGCCCCTTCCCCTCTCTGGGCCTCAGTTTCAGGTAGACACTATCAGACCATGTGTTAGACTGAACCCCCGGTTCATTGACAGGGACCCAGTGGAGATGGAGCCAGACTGGGGTGGGACATCGTGGGTGGGACATCTGGGAGCCAGAACAGAGGGTAAGCAGAAGGGTGGGCACCTGGGCCTTTCCGAGAGATGTGCTCTGGCCTCTGGCCTGTCTCTCGCTGAGGCATAAGCCTCCCCAGAAAGGAAGAGCTCTGGGAGTGGAGCAGAGGCCCAGAGGGTCGGTCAAGGGCTTGGCCTCAATCACACAGCACCCTATTTGTCCCAGGAATCAAGGCCTTTCTGAAGAAGTAATAACCATGACAAGGGCAGTAGCAGCAACAATAGTGAAAGCTACTGTCCTCATTTACGCATAAGAAAACAGCCTATGGTCACACCACTAGTAGGTAGAGGAGCCAGAATTTTAACCAAGTCAGCTAGCCAGATGCGCGTGGTTCCCCACCACCATCTGTCACTGTTCATCAGTGTGAGAGTGAACCCCATCACAGCAGGGTTCAGGTGAGGGCCTAGGAGAGTCTGCCGGGAAGGCTCTGCGCTGGGGCGGGTGTTAGAGAAGACAAGGTCTGAGACCCCTGTTACCCAGGGCACTCTGCTATCTCCTGGGCACACCAGAGGGCTCCGGAAGCTCAGGCAGGCTCAGGAGAAAGAGCACCAACCTTCCTGTCCACTGGGAGAAGGAGGCAACAGGCCCCGGCCACCCTCACCTCACTTCCCACTGTGCAGGGAGAGGACAAAGGCGGCCACACCCCTGCGCACCCTCGCTCTGGCCACTCTGCAGCTTGACCTGTGTCCTGCGGGTCCTCCGTCCTTCCCCAAATGAACACAGCTGCGCTGCCCTGCGGGAGGCAGGCTTGGATTTCTCTTAGAGCCACAAGTCTATTCTCTTGGAGCCACTGCCCAGGAAGATGTCTGAAGTCACAGCTGGGGCTTGGTGGGAGGAGCCCCTGCCTGGGACAGAAACTCTGGCCAATTGCAGCTTTGTGGAAGAGAAGTGGATGACAGAGGGAATGAGTACCTGCCAAGCACACCCTACGCCCGGCTGCCTATCCGGAGCTGACCTGTACGATGTGCTGATGAAGAGACATAATCCCCGTGGCCATCCATGAGGTTGGTTCTGCTGCTGACCCACTTCACAGAGGAAAATTGGAGGCTCACAGAGGGGAAGTCAGGATTCAGGGCCAGGTCTGCTGGTCTCTAAGCCCCCTCACGGGAGCAGAATCCAGTGTCAGCACCTGAATCTCAGAATCCTCCCAGCTCCTTCAAAGTGGGTAAGTGGAGGGAGAGTGCAGTCTGCCATGGTCTTCTCCATCACCCGGCCCCACCCTGCACACGCAGCCTTCCTGGCAGGCTCTCGTAGGCCTAGACCTGCACACTTCTTGTGATGGGCAGCTCACTTCCACACTGATACACAGTGACTGGTAGTGGTGAATGAAAGTGTGCATCGAGCTGACTGAAGTTCAAATTCTGGCTCCTTACAGCCTCTTCCTAACATCTAAGCTACCAAGCCTTAGAGAGGTTAACACACTGGACTGAGGTCCTAGAGCTCATAACTGGGAACCCTGAGAGTCACCCTTACACCTGTCTGACCTCATAGCTCCCGCTCGTTCAAATGGGGCCCACAGACCCAGGCTCTGTCTGCAATTCTACCCAGGCTCTGTCTGCTCTACCAAGAGCAGAGGGTCCAGGGCCCCATCCTGTCTGTGGCCTCCATCCCTTAGTTTTCACGATTCCCAGGGCAGGAGGGGAGGGGACTTGGGGGGTGAGGGACAGCAGGGCCCATCTGCACATGAGCAGGGAAGCGGGCAGGGCCTTGCAGACAGAACTCCAAGTCCACTGTCCATGGCACATATAGGAAACTGAGACCTGGAGAGCAGCAAGGCCTTAGGAAAGGCCTTGCAAAGCCAGGATCTTCAGGGGCCCAGGGATGGGGGCTGCCTAGAATTGAGATTTTTAGCAGAACAGTGGGAGCCTCTCTAGGTCCCCCACTGTCCTCAGTAGTGACCCCATCTGTGCAGTGACCAACAGTGGCCTGGTAGGCTGGGGACCCGCAGGTTTTTAAAAAAATGTATTTTTTATAAAATGTTCCTCAGAATAGAGACTTCAAACAACCAATGAAAAGATGAAAATTCAGGCTAGAAATACATCATATGCCAGGATTTACTAGTTCACTGCTAAAAAGTGCCTTATATTTGCTCTTAGGTATTTTGAGTAATGATTATTATATTTTACACATAGGATACGTGGTGCTTTACCTACATTAGAATCATATCAACCTTTAGATGGACATTTAAATTCTTTTACTTTTAATCTTGTCAGATCCCACAGGTTTTGCACTGCTGCCAAACCCAGCAGGGGGAGGGCTCGTGGTCCTGACGCTCCCCTCCCAGCCTCAGACTTTGATGTGGTTGGGAGACTGGGTTTTCTCAAGCAGGAGATACATTCTTCCCCCCACTGCTGGGAAGGGGGGCTGACGGGGGCCTGTGCCTTCCATTTGCAGGGAAGGGGCAGGGCCTGGGCCAGGGTAGCTCACCCTCCAGCTAACAGGGCTTCCAGAAGGAAATGTGCGCAAGGTCAAGGTGGGACCTGGCTGTCAATGGGCCGTGGGCCACTTTCCTAGACCCAGGACATGCTGGGAGGGGCCCTGCCGGGCCAGAGGAATGCCTCTTAATCCCCGCTTTCCCAGGCCGCCTGCTCAGGCCATCTGGTTCAGGGGAAAATTTAGAGCCACTTGAAATTCAGCCAAGAGGAGCATAACCATCGCAGAAGCCCCGTGTGGCGCTCGGCTAGCAGGCCCGGGCCGCCTGCACTACCTGGGCTGTCTCATTTCCTTTTTACAGGGCTACATGGCCCCAGCACCTGGGCACCCGTTGCCTTCCCTGTGATTGAAAATAAGGCTGCATGCCGTATGCAAAACATCCAGAGCCACTGGGTTCAAACCCCAGCTCTGCACTTTCTAGCTCTGCAACTTGAGGCAAGCAACTTAGCCTCTCTGTGCTTTAGTTTCCTTGTCTATAAAACAGAAATAAGAATAGCACCTGCTTTACAGGGTAGCACTGAAGATGAAATGAGCTAATATATGTGATAAGATGATGCCTGGCACATAGTAAGTACTAGCAATTACCTTTTGCTATAACGCTGAGGTCAGTCCTTGCTTAAAACTCTCTATGGCTCCCCGCTACCCTTGGAGCATAGCCCATAAGCCTAGCTTTGGTGTTTGAGGTCCTACTTCGCTTGGTGCCTGCTGATTCTTGGTCTCCTCCTTCTCCCTTGAATCAATGGGGATCCTTAAACATGCCACACCTTCTCTTGCCTTGGAGCTTTCCCGCTGCCTGGAATCTGGCATCACTCAAGCACTGGCCCCTCCCTGAAGCCTTCCCTGGTACCCTGTCTGGGTGGGGTGCCTCCTCCAGGCTTCCAAGCTGCCCTACGCTTCCACTGATGACATGCTCATGACCCTAAACTGTCTGTTTGGCCAACTTGATTGAGTCATGAGGGCAGACACCTCATACTGGTCCTAGTCTCTGTGGCACCAACAGAGCCTCCACCAGTGGCCCGCACAGAGTAGGCGTGAGTGAAAGACGGTTGAGTGAATGAAGGGACAAGAGCCCATTTGCACCCACTAGTTGGCAAGGCCTGGTGCTCAGAAATGGGCTGGAAAAGATGCCTGGGGTGGGGTCCTGCAGTGAGCCTGGAACCCTGCCTGGTGCGGTGAAGGTCAAAGATCTCAGGACTGGGCAAGCGGCAAAGTATAGGATGTGGTCTCTCCAGCAGATGACCAGTGTCGGCCCCCGGGGGCTGGGCCCCACTTACCTGGCGTCCCTTTGTTCCCCTCATGCCTGGTGGACCTCGAGATCCTGGAGGACCCTGTAGGAGGAGAGTGTTTGGAGAAGCCCATATTTAGGGACCCAGTGCAACACTGAGGGGGCAGTAGTCGGGGGCAAAGCTTGGCCTCAGGGGCAGCCTCCGGCCTGGGCTCCGCAGCCTTTGTATTAAAGGGTCTGGCCCAGTGGGGCAATCTGTCCGGCTAGGGGAGGCACGGGATAAGCACAACCTTGAGCAGGAGTCTGCCCTGGGTTCCACGGGGGCCTTGGCCCTCCCTAGGAATCTATAGTGAGGATGGACCTCCCTGTGTGACTCATTTCCTTCTTTTTCTCAAAATGCACAATCAGAAGCTACATGGCATTTCTGAAAAAAGGTCTCCTTAAATTCCCATTTCCTCTTTTCTCCCCCCATCAGCAAGAAGAATGTGGCACCCCAAGTTCTGTCCCTGCCCCTGTCCCCAAGTATCACCTGAGAGCTGCCTGAGAGCCTAGAAAGAGCCCTGGGGTTGCAGGGGGAAGAACCAGACCACAGCCTAGAGATGAGGGAGGAGGAGGGGAAGCTTGTGTGGGAAGAAAGGGTCAAGAGAGAGGCTGGGTGGAGAAGTGGAGGTGGGGGAGGCAAAGAGAAAGGAACTGGCCTGGCCCTGGGAGGATGCCCAGTTCCCTCGGTTTGATGTTGGAATGACAAGCAGAGGCACCAGGGAGTCAGGGAGGGAGGGAGAGAAGACACAGGACTGACTGGCCTTGTTCCTTGAATTCTGAGCGCCTGGTCCAGCACAGGCCCATGACACAGATTTAGAAATCTGCAGAAGGAATGACGAATATGCGAACAACTTGAGAGGGCAGAAGGTGGGAAGGGAGAGAAAGAAGGCGGAGAGAGGAAGCGGGCGGGCTCGCCGCCTGATTCTCCTCCCCGGGTCCCGGCCCCAGCTGCAGCAGCTGCACCCCATGGCCGGCCAGGACCCCTTCGACAGCTGCAGGGGCCTCCCAGCTCCGCGGCCCGGCCCAGGCTAGGCGTGCCCCTTTCACAAGGAAGAGTCGGCCTCAGCCCCCTCCCGATGCCAGGGAGAGGCCCAGCTCTGTTTGTGGCCTCGGAAAGGACTCTTCCAGCTCCCTCCATCTCTCTCTCCCTATGGCCTCCAGGGGCGCAGACGGTCCAACTGCTGATGATGTGAGGGGCTGGGTCTCAGCCTGACCCCTTTTCAGCAGAGCAAGCAGGGTGGGAGCCCGGGCTAGGCCCAATAAACAGGCAGATAGGACTTTTGGATGGCGGAGAACACAGGGACTCAGTGAAAGGGGATGCATCGTTTTATGGAGGGATCTCAGACTGCAGAAGGCATGCAGTGTGTTACTGGGAAATTTCAGGAGCCAAGTCTTGATGCAGAGGCAGCAGAGTGGAGAGCTTAAATGAGCCAACTGCTTGCTCCACCGGAGACCTAGGTTCAAGTCCCGGCTCGACCACTTAGTAATTCTGTGACCTTAAGCAAGTGACTTAAACTCTTTGGGCCTCAGTTTCATCAGCTAAAAATGGGGGTAAGAAGAGTCCCTGCCTCCAAGACCTGCTGAGAAGACACAGTGACCTGGAAGGTCCCCAGTAAAAAGTAGCTATGAGCTCTCTTAAAGGAGGTTGCCAGAAACTGCAGGGCTCATGCCTCCACTGCATCCCCTCTCCCAGTCATGGCGATAATAATCTTGGCTGACCTCAGGGATGCAGAAAAACACGATGTTAAAGTGATTGGAAAAGTGGGAAAAACGCTAATCCAGGGTGAAGAGCAACATCAGCAATGTATTAGTAATTATCTTACCAATAACTGTGGCAATTAGTGTAGTGATTATTATTACTACCACCGTTCACGAAGCACTTAGCATATGCAGGTAGTTTGCTAAGCAGTGACATCACAAACTGTAGTATCACTGGCCTCCCAACAATCTCATAACAAAGGGAGTACCGCGCTGGCTTACAGATGGGGAGACTGAGGCTCAGGGAAGCCACGGGTGTTGCCGACAAGCACACGGCTGGTGGGGGGGGGCCAGCATGTGACTCACGGGTGTCTGATGCTGCACTTGGGTTTGGGGACCTCTGCGTTCTCTTACTTCCCCAGCAGCATGAGGGGCAGCCGGCTGGCTGGAAGGAGCCCCGGAGGTCCAGCGGACCGGCCCCACACTGCAGCAGTGAAGGGTCAGTGGCCACCTTGGGATCTGTCTGCTTTCACTCAGTGGATAATGGTCCCTAGCGTCCTTATACTTGGGCTTTGACCCTGGGATCCTCCCACGCTGACGTGTTCTAATCACTCTATTTCTAGGGGAGACTCCTGGGCCTGGTACTCAGGTCCTGTGAACACTGGGGAGGGAGGGAGGGAGGACAGTAGCCTTTGGGTTGGGTGGCCGGGGCCCTTGGAGTCCAAGCAGGGTGCCTCAGCCTGCGACCAGCCCCTCTAGCCCCGGGCCAGATGTGGCTTCTCCTCCTCCTCATGAACTGGGAAAAACACAGCACGGGGGGCCCAGAGTGCTGGCTTCTGGTCCCAACTCTGTACTCCACATGTTTTCTACTTCATCAAAAGGATCATGGGGGGCAGACAGAGCCCCCCTGTTGCCGGGCACTTCTGAGTTTGGATGATGGTTACTTGCCTGGCACTGGCACATAGTAGGTGCTCAGTAAAAAAATGTTAATGAGCGAGAGGATGTTTATACTTGGCATTCCCACTAGACAGTGCGACTCCTAAGAGCAGATCTGTTTCTCACCACTTTCGTGTCTCTGGAGCCAAGCACAGGCCCCGCGTGTAGTAGGTACATGCAGAAGTGTGGGAACTCAGTTGGGCTTGCTTCCCTAACTGGCACACAGAACTGGTGTGTGCCCACTTTCCTGGGGTTCAGATCTTCAAAGGCTCTAGTGCCCTCCTTCATCAAACTCTAAAGAGCCCCTCAGTTTGGGCTTTGAAGGGACCTGGGCATCATCCCCCAGTCCTGCCCGGGGATTCTGACTGGGCTTGGCCTCCTCCCCCCACACCCTTTCCACCTGCCTGCCGTGTACCCCTCCACCTCCCAGAGCAGGCTCCCAGCCCTGAGCCCCGGCCTTGGCTCAGGTGTGTGCTCTTGCCAGTCTCCATGGCGGAGGCAGAGGGACAGAGCTCCCCGTGCTCCAGAGGAAGCCAGCTCGCCCTGCCCCTACATCACCCCTGAAGGAGTGAAGGGGCTGCTGAATTTGGGTGCTCCTACTACACGGCTCCGCCAGCCCTCCCGCCTCTCCCACCCGTCCCTGCCTTGGGGTCCTCAGGAAGATCCCAGGCCCCGCAGTGGTCGCACGAATCCCAGGACCCCTGCGTCCTCGGCTCTGACCCTCAGCTAGTTGTCCTCCCTCCTTCTCCCATAGCAGGCGTTTCTTACTTATCGGGTCCTCTCTCCCCCCCAGGCCAGAATATAAGCTCCTCAAGGACAGACAGGGACAACTTTCTGCCTTGTTGGTGGCCGAATCCCCAGCTCCTGGCGAGGCCCCGGGCACATATAACACAGTATTTCCCGGGTAAATGGACAAAGCCATAACAGTAACAATGACCAAGATGCCCCCATGGAATAAATGTCACTATGTCATTAATGAACATTAGCCGCATGGTTTCGTTTGCCTGGAGCCATCACGCTATCACGACTGCGACTATTTTCTCTATTTTCCAGCTGAGCGAAATTTACGCTCAGAGTTCAGTGATCTGCTCTGCCGGTGCAGCCAGGGAGTAGTGCGGCTGGCACTTGAACCCAGGTCTGTCTGACTCTGAGGCCTGGACTCCTCATCCTTACCTGACAGTGGATTGAGCCCAAGGAACATGAGGGCTTTGCTTACCGGGGGTCCAGGGTCTCCAGGGGTCCCAACTCCACCTGGCATTCCAGGATGACCCTACTCAGAGAGAAGAAAAGGGGGGACTCAGCGGTGGAAGGTGCCTCTTCCTCCTCCAGTCCCACCTGGGCTGGCCCAGCCCCAGCCCCGGACACGGGGCAGCAGCCAGGCCCCCTGGAGGGAGAAGGAGCAAATCGTCCTGAGTGCCTGGGGCAGGCAGAGCACGGCTGTCCCCATGGCTATGACAGAAGGGGGCACAGGGGTGCGGACTGGCTCCTTACCATTGACCCCTTGGGTCCAGGTGCTCCTGGGGGTCCCGTCACGCCACGGTCACCCTGTGATGGAGACAACAATTCAGGGGAGTCACGGCTACGGGACGGCTCTGTGGGGGGCAGGTACAGAGGATGATACAGACGGTCTTCTAGAGGCCAAACAGGGGCAGGGACTTGCCCAAGGTCTATAGAGAGTCCCTGTCCGGCTCATGGACACGTCACCCCAGGGTGGTGACAGGGGAAGAACAGGGGTCTGTACCTTTACTCAGCAGAACCCAACACCCCCGGCAAGTCCTAGGAGGCCTCAGCTCCACTACAGCGTGCCACACAGTGGGCTCCCTCGGGCAAGGACGGTCCTGAGTAAGGATACACTAATCGCATGGCCCCTTAGGTCTGGGCCCGCGTCATGTGGTCCTCGTTGGGCCTGGCACCCCTGGCTGAGGTGCAGCTGGCAAGGGAAGGCATTTCTTTCCCTGTCCCCACCCACTGCCCAAACCTAGAAGAATCAGAGCTGTAACTCTCCCTCTCAACCCGTTCTGGCAGACCTGCGGACGGTGCGCACAGCCAACAGCTACGGCTGGAAGGCAGGGGCTCTGGGTTCAGATCCTGCCTGTTTTTGTGAGGCCCTGTTTCTTATACCCACCCACCCAGCCAGCAGCAAACATTTACTGAGCATCTACAATGTGCCCAGCATGATGTACAGGACCCAGAAGATAGTAGAAATAGACAGATCCTGCTGGCAGGGAGGGAGACCCAAGTTACCAAAACAGATATAAAGTGGGTTACCACAGTGACAGAGTGGCTCTCGGCCGCTAAGGCTTTGCAACACGGGATTGGCCCCATGGGGCTGCGGGGATGTGCTGGAGAAGGAGTCCCTGAGGGAGTATAGCTGGAGCTGAGAGGGAAGGGATAACCGAGAGTCATTTAGGCAAAGAGGGTGGAGCGGGCGGGAGCAGGAAAAGTGTTCCTGGCCGCAGGACTGGCCGGCCTGGTCCGTAGATGAGGAGGGACGTGGACCTTCTGACCACAAGAGATGGCAGAGCTGGCATTGATATCGCACTGTTGTTATGCAAGATGTCACCACTGGGGGCAGCAGGGGGAAGGGCACACTGGATCTTTCTGTACTTTTTTTTTTTTTTGCAACTTCTTGTGACTCTAATTATTTCAAAATAAAAAGTTAAATTTGAAAAAAAAAAAAGGAAGAAGAGGAAAAGGGGAAGGATAAGGGGGAGAAAAACGTGGTGGCCAGAGGGTGTAGGATACAGGGAGTGAACAGGAGGGAGGCTCATGATGAGGCTGGAAAGGCAGGTGGGGTCAGATGGGGGTAGACGCTGCTCCTCCCCGGACCTCAGTGTCTCCATCTACCCACTAGGAAGAACACTGGCTCCCCCTGAGGCCTGCCTGGGGATGAGATAAGCCCACACAAAGGAAAGCAAGTGCCCTCCAGGGCCCCTGGGTGGAAGAGGGAAACCAGGGGCTATCGGTGAGCTGGGCGTCGGCACAAGGCAGAATGACTTAGCAAGCAAAGTGTGGCCTTGGGTACTGAACCTGGTTCAAATTCCAGCTCTGCCACTTCCTGCCTGGGTGATCTTGAGCAAGTCACCTTCTCTCTTTGAGCCTCGGTTACAGGAGGGACAAGGGTTCTTTGGGGGGTCCAGATGCCAAGGCAACGAGGAGAGAACAGGAGAAAGAAGTCTGAAACCCCCAGGTCAACTGGCCCCTTTGTCTTTTTAAAACTGCAAAACACAAGCTCTGTTTGTCTGTATGCTCCCCTCAACACAACTTACCTTTTCTCCCACGGTTCCTGGCTCCCCAACCAGACCAATGAATCCCAGAAGTCCCTGGAAGAAACATTTATGAAAGCAACAGAAAGGAGGAAGCAACGTGAACTCAGAGGCCTGCTGAGTTTCAAAGGCGACTTCCCTGCGGCGTGCTTCCTCTGGGGCTCTGCTGCCCCATGGCCCCTGCCTGGTGCCTGGTAATCTTACCGGCATGGAGCTGCCACCGGGAGAGTTGCCTCTCTCCCGGCACTGTCCTGACTTCCCTCACTCCACCAGATGGTTCTCATTTTGGAGCCAAGCGGTGGGGCCGCTGCCAGCATCCCCGGGAGCGCCACACAGTCTTCCCGCGCCAGAATCCGGCTGGGAGACAGCCACGTTTGGAGAGTGGTGGGGTGGGGGTGGGGGGGCGGCCCTTCTGCTGTGTTGGGCAGAGGCCTGTCTGTGGGAAATCTGTCCCCATCTTTTGGGGCTCTGGTGCTGTTTCAAAGAGGGAAACGAACTTGCTGGCCAGGATAGAAATACACTACCAGCCTCTGCCAAAAGACCTGATTGAAATCTGGGAAGTGGAGGCCTTTTCACTGTCTTGTGAAAGGCTTCCTCTCCTTTCTAAAAGGGCGCGCGCACACCCACTGTGGTTCCGGTGGCTCTTTTTAACTCCACTGGGTGATAACTTGCCTCTGTGTTCCAGGAGTTCTCCTGGGTGGCTACGAGCCTCGCTGCTGCCCTGAGCAGGCAGATGCAGGCGGAAGAGCCCATCAGAGCCACCCAGGAAGGTGGCCAATTCCCTGTCCAGACCCCACACTCTTCTCCGCGAAGGAAAATTCAAGCTGGGGGGGGGGTCTCGCGTGGTTCAGGGGGAACAAAAGGCCTTTCGAAGAACCCAGGTCTGCAGCCAAGACTCTCTGGGAGAATGAGGGAAGACTGAGGGATGAGTGGGTTTGTCCCATACTGTCTGCTCTCTGTCCCCAAACTGTATTCAGAAAGCAGACCTTGAACCTGATCCGAGGTAGATCAGAAGTTGTGCCCTCGGCCAGTGAAGCTCCAACCTGTCAGCCAACTAAACTGAGTGAGTGATGCCCAGTTCCAAAGGCTTAGCTCCGTGGGCCTCAAGGGTGGTGTTAAAGTGGCACCTGGGGCCAGGACCCTGTGTGCCGCAGCCTGGGGCTGCGTGGTTCCAAAGGCACCCATCTTCCCACGGGGCCTCCAAAGCACGTGGCTGTGAGCGGGACACGGATCTCCCTGGTCCCTCGGCACCATCACTACTGTGGAGGGTCCTGGCTCTCTGGGCTCAGAGACCCTTTGGGGTTGAAGTGCAAGGTAAGAGAGTGACATACAAGGTATGTATGATGAGGTCATGGCTAATAAGCCACAGAAAATAACTGAGTATTTGACTTTTGCAACCACTTACTTTAAGAAAAACAAATTAGAGCATTTTCAGGTGATAGCAATGTGGATAACAACGGCTGGCCCCTGGCACTTTATCTATGCCATCGTTGCTGAATCTTCAGGTGTGTGCACAAATGACAGAGGCCCTCTGAGTCTCGTCTGCAGAATGGAGGGCTCTCGGTAAAGCTACCTATGTCCCGGGGTTGCTCGAGTCCTGGAGATAATGGGTGGCACACGCAGGCACTCAGTAAATGTTCGTTCCCTCCCATCCCATTCTAATTGATTTTGAAAGGGCACAGGGTTAAGACAGAGGCCTGAGCTCCCCGCAAGGGAGCAGTCGGACATTTAGAGGAGGCTGGTGGAGGGAAGAAAAGCTGCTCTGTTAAAAGGCTGCTGCCCGACTGGCCCAGGGAAACAAATTTCATAGCTACTTTAAATTTATGGGTTGCTGGGTCCTGGAAGGCAGGCGGGTAATAAACCTCAAACAAGAAGCCAAACAGGATCCTAATGAATAAAGGCCATACAGCGAGTACCCCATTCCCCTGCCCCCCCAGCATCTCTGGGACGCCCCCCCCCGGGGCACTGTCCTGGAACATCCCAGCAGGCCTGTCCTGCGGGTGGAGCTGAGACTGGCCCGGAAGGCCAGTGGCAGAGACCCAGGGCTTCCACCTGGTGGGCCGGGTGGAGAAGCAGCTCTGACAGCTGCAGGCACACTGGCTCCTCTCCGGCTGGCCCCACAGAGAGCACGGGGGAGGGGGCAGTATGGTCACCTGCAGTGGCCACTGCATGGGCAGGATCTGAGTCCCTGATGCGAGGTGGGGGAAGCTGCCTGGTTCTCTTTGTCTACAGATAAAGAGCCACTGTCTGCTATGGGAGTTTCTCTCCCTCCCTCCCTTCTCTCACATGACATTTGGCCAGGTGCTGGGGAAGCAACTAGGAACAAGGCAGCTGTGGGTCAGACAACTCAGGGCTAGGTGCTTCCATGCCTGACCTCCCCCGGAAAAGCGCTTCTTAAAGGCAGGGCCCACGCCTTGTAATCATCAGTGTCCCTAGCACCAGGGACAGGGCCTGGCAAGCTAGCTGCGCTGTAAGAACCTATTCGAAAGCAGAGGTCAGAGGGTTTTCCAGTCCCTCTTGGCAGGTCTTGGGAATCCAGCAGACCTGCGTATCAGCCCTCTCATGTTACTGCCTGGGAGATCTTGGGCACGTTGCTTCTCAGAGCCTGGTTTCCTCACGTGTGAAGTGGGGTGATAACACCTCCCACTGCAGAGGTGCTGGGGGAAGTGCAGGTGCTGGTGCAGGAAGCGTTTGGCATAGGGCCTCGTACCTGACAGTTGCCTGATAAATGCAGCCAATCCTGTGATGATAAAGAGGCTGCACCTGTCACAGAGACTGACATGTCATAGTACTGCAGGGGCTTCAAAATGTACCTTTAAGGCTGGTCGCCACCGTGAAATTGAGGTTATCAGACCTGCTGCTAGATCTCATTATTGACTGCACTAATAAAGAAGCGTGTCTAGGAGTAGATCACATCTGCACACATTTTCACAACTGTATTCCAATAGAATTGATTTTCCTTGTATCCTTTTTTTTTGTATTTTCTGCACTTAAGCGCTTTGTTCTTGTAAGGGGCCCACGAGTTTTGCTGGTCTGCTGAGGGGACCCAAGGCACACACAAAAAATTAGGACCCCGGAATACAGTGATTTCCAAGGCCCTTCTGTTCTCTGACATTCTAGGATTCCATGTCTCTGTTTCCTGAGGGCCCGACCATCAGCATGACTATGAAATTAAATTTGCTGATCGTATTGCCTTTTTTTTTCCAATCAGGAAATATGTCCAGGCCGCAGCAGCCCTTCCAAACTCCTGGGCTTCCCACAGAATGCGCTCAAATGACACTGGAAACCTTTCAAAAAACCCAGCCCTCCCCCCTTCCCCGCTTTAATTCCTTTCTTCCCCCCAACAGATGTTGCAGGCCTGGTGAGGCAGCCCATAGAGTGCGGCTCTCACGCCATTGATGGTTCTCGGTGGAGACAAATTCCTCTGGGTCCCCAGCATCATCCCTCCTCTGGACCGAGGCAGCCTCGGAGGGTTTGGGGGATGGGGTCTTTCTCGAAGGGAGTGGAGGGGACTGCCATCTTCCCACCTGTCCACCCGCCCGGCACTTTCGAACTGCTTCTCTCTAGCGCCAAGGCCCTAGCCAGGGCTGTCCAACCTGTTGGCATCTGTGGGCCACCCTGGAAGAAGAGTTGTCTTGGGCCACACGTTAAATACGTTGTGACATGTAATCACAAAAAAATCTCATAAAGCTTTAAGTAAATTTACAGTTTTGTGTTAGGCACATTCATAGCCAACCTGGACCGCAAGTAGAACACCCCTGCTAGGGAATGTTAATGCAGGTGTGATCCGCAAACCTCCTTTAAATAACTGCTCGCAACCTCTGCTGTCTTTAGACCATGGCCTGGCTTCTTACGTAGCCAGAGCCACTGGTTTGAACTTCGTTCTTTATCATCGAGGGCTGCCCTACCAAGAGCCCCCGGCAAGTGGCTACGCCTCTAAGGCCACCAGCCTCCCATCTGTAGGTCAAGCACAGATGCCCATGATTAAAGGGCTTTTCCAGTTTCAATGCTCTGGGAGCAAAGTCACGTCACCTCTTTGGGCAGAGGCCCCAGAAACATCTGTAGAATCAGGCCGTGGGGAATCAGGCCCGGGTGACTCTGGTCGACAGCTCTGTCGTTCAGTGACTTCACCTCCCTGAGACGCAGCGTCCGTATCAACGAAAGAGGGAAAGAAGTGAACATACCTCCGGAGCTGGGATGGGAAGGAATGTGGGGTGCAAGTGGACAGCTTACCAAAGGGCTTGGCACATAGTAAGTGCTCAGTAAAGAGAGCCCTTACACTCAGAGACTGGTGTTGACTTACCTGCTCACCAACAGGTCCCGGCCGTCCAGAGTTGCCTGGCTCCCCCTGAGAAGAAGCAGAGGGGGTCACTTGGGAGGAGTCTGGGCCTCCTGGAGAACACGCCACCTGACTAGCCTTCGTCCCTACTGCCGGGGAGGGACAGGGAACCTCATCGCCACAGTGTGGCCTTGGAGACTCCAAACAAATGGCAGGGACAAAGGGACACTGGGACAGACCCTCTGGCCTTAGACATGAACTGAGCCACCCGTGTCCTCTGAGTGACCCTTGGCAGGTTAATTGGCACCTTGATGTCTACGTCACACGTGGGCCCTTCCTCAACCCACTGCATTTTGTGGAGGTGGACACCGAATCTCAGAGAAGTGACCTGCTCGAGGCCACACAGCCAGAGGCCAGGCTAGAACTGGAAATTCAGTCTGACCGACGGACCGAATCCCTGTTCCTGTGGCGACAAGTCACCTCACTGCAGGACGAGTATGGACTGGGGAGCCTGGGCCCCTGGGTCTTGGACCCCAACCCCGTCAGGGCTCTGCCACCAGATCCCAGGCGACCTTGGCGGGTCTCGTCTCTGCTCTCGGCCCAGCCTCCTCGGCTACAAATAAGGGAGACCAGACTCGTTCGTCTCCAAGGCTACTGCTGGCTCTCAAGCTTGGTGGTCTCTTGCGACCCCGTCTGTCGGCGTTTACCCATGCTTCCTGCTCCTTGGGCAGCCACGGCCACCGGGGTCACCCCGCAGCATGAGCTGGGCAGAGGCCAGGAGAACCGTGGGATAAATCCACCCGAGCCCTGTCATCGCTCCCACCACAGAAACCCAATGGGTGTCGGAGGGAGAGAGGCCGCGGTCTCAGAGGGCAGGAGAGGGCCTCAGACCAGCCAGGACTTTGGCTCACAACTGGATGTGGCTCTTTGTAATTCTGGCTCCAGCCTCCCCCTTCCCAGCTCCTCCCTCAGACCTCTGCTTGTGAAACCCAGAGGGGCCAGACAGACAGCGGGCCATTTCCCCCCCGAGGAAACGTAGACGACCTGCCCCCACCCCCAGCTCTGCCCTAATCCTCTGTAAACTAGCTCAGCTGTAAACTTGGCTCAGTCACAAGGTGGCTGGAAAAATCCAGCCCCTCCAGTGATGGGGTGCAAGGGGGGCAGTCCCTGGAAAGCTGTGAAGTGAGGCTACCCCTGCACTGAGGGTCCTACCCAGGCCAGTCCTTTTTCAAAGCTTAAAAAAAAAGAAACCCTGTTACCAAATATACGTATTTATTGTGCATAATGGGGAAATACAGAGGCTCAGAGAAGAAAGTGGGGATCTCCCAGAATCCCAGGGCCCAGAGGCGATGCCGTCCGCACAGGAGCCCCTGCTCTGAGTGCGCTGGGACGCAGCGCGAGCAGCTCGTTACAGGCAAGGACGGCCCGTGACGCCTCGTTCTACAACCTGGCTCCCACCGCCACCACGCCCACAGGCACTCTCCCATCTCGTAAAACCTTCCACCACACAATCTGTGGTGGCGGCTTGGTATCCCATTACTTGAGCTCTCTCCCACTGTGGGACATTTAGATCATGTCCGTTTTCTCTTGGGTTACCAGTACTTGGTAAAAAATGGGGACTCTCCTCCCCAGCTCCATATCACAGCTGGCCATGGAGTTCAGGGTTCGTCCTGGGTCATTGTATGTTGGCTCCCCCTCTCTCCTCACCTACCCAGGCATTCCCCTCCCTCTTCCTCAGCCTAGTCCCTTCCGAGCCCCCTCACCTTCAAGCCATCGGGGCCAGGCCTCCCAGGAAACCCTTTCCTGCCAGGCTGACCCTGCAACAGAAAGACAGGAGTGAAAGGAGGCTGGCGGGGCAGCCCTGCTGGGGTCCCGGGACCTGGCACAGGGGAGGGCCACAGTGCCCAGGGTAGGGGGCAGGGATGCAGAGCCCCGGTGTCCACAGGCTATTCTGGGGATGCAGGGAAGGTCTGCAGCTGTGCGACCTCGGGAAAGTCCCCCTTCCCCAGCTGATCTCATTTATAAATGGGGAGACCACACTGGCTTCAAGGACTGAGGGAAGGGACAGAACAGCAGATAAAGGGTTCGGGGGTGGGGACGGTTTACGCTGGCGGTCCTGAGAATGTGGGCTGGAGTCCCTCTGGGTCCCTGAGACCCTTCCAGTAGACGCACATGGTCAAAGCCATTTTCACGATCACACTACGATGTCCTTTGCCTGAGTCACTCACACTCTCGAGAGTGTGAGTGAGGTCATGAGACACGGGCTCTGGTCAGCAGATTGAACGGGAACATGGTAAAACGATGCTACTCTCTTCACTAGAGTATTTCGATTGGGAAAAGTAGAGCTGTTTTTTACTGACTAGTATTTTTGGTAGCATGAAATGGACTCATGATTCATTTTCAATGGATTTACAAATACATTCCTAATTTCTCCATTTAATGACTAATAAGGTTGGATGTAACCCACACAGAGAAAAGCATTTCGCATCCTCAATTAGTTTTGGGTACCAAGAGGCCCTAGACCAAAATATCTGTGAACTGCTGCTGGATGTGATCACGGGGGTGAAGGCGGGGGCTGAGGGCAGGCCCAGCACCTCCCAGAAGGCCGCTTGGAGCAAAAGGACACAGGCCTGGGTCCCAGGCAGGATGACCTGCTTCCTGGCAGTGACATGTGAGCTAAACCTCACTCTTTGAGCCTCGCTGGCCCCCAGTGAAATGAAGAAAAGCGGTGCCTCTCTTATGGGTGACTCAAATGAGACCATGGATGCAAAGCAATAGCACACAGTAGGTGGGCAAGGATGGAGGTCAGCTTTCTGCCCCTGGTTTCCCTCCCGTAAGATCTGGCCCCCCCCTTGGCTGGCCGAGGCTCCCACTGACAACTTCGGTAGGAGCACCACCCAGTTTTGCCGGGCTCTGCTCAGCTGGCTCAACTCCAGCACATCCCAGGCCAGCAACACTCACCTCCAAGCCAGGAGCCCCAGGTGGCCCCATGGGTCCCTCATCACCCTAGAGTCAGGAGACACAAGAGAGGGGAAAAGGAGAAGGTTAATCCAGCAGGACTCTTGGAAAACTTGTCCTGTAAGAAGAGAAAGGAGTGTACCAAAAAGAGCCCTCCTGGACCCAGAGAAACAGCACCTGGGCGCCCTGCCTAGCCACACCGAGGACACAGGCACCATGTCCCCACGGGAACTTCCAGGTGAGTGGGGTCCTCAGTGCCATCTGAATGTGACCGGCCCGGGTTCATGGCAGTGCTGGCAGGAAAGTCAAACCCTGTTGCGTGCTGTGGGAATGGAGCCCCAGGCTGCAGCTCACAGACACGGTTTCTATTCTGAGCTCTGCCATTCACTTGCTGGCAGACCTTAGCCTCACCGTGCCTCAGCTTCCCTGTCTGTAACATGGGGCGGAGTGAAGAGGATCATCCTAAAGTATAACGACTGGCTTAAGTTGTGTTCCTGGAGGACAGCGATGGACTCTTAGGCTTTTCAGAAGCCACTCCCCACACACCACTCCAGATGGGTGTGTGCACAGGGTCCAGCAGACGTGAGGAAAGGAAGGGAGGGGCATGAGAAGGAAGAAATGGAGACGTGAGTGCATGTATGAGCGGATGCATGAATCAGGGAAGACGTGAGCCAGTGGCAGGCCCATTGAGGGTTCCCTTGCATGGTAATGAGTATAGATGACAGCACATGGCTAGTGCCATTTTTCTCTTCTCTGCCCAGCCCCCCTTCCCATTTCTGGCCCACGGAGACTCTCCAGGCCTTACCACAGGCACCGGCAGCCTCCAAACCGGTCCCTCTGGCATGCCAGGTCTGACCACGGGGCCCTCGTCAGAGCTGCCCCCCTGCCCCAGCTTCCAGGAAAGGAGCCTCATGTGGTGGCTCCCAAAGCCGGGGCTGGGACCCTGCCAGACCCAGAACCAGCTGGATGCCTGCCCGTGGTCATGTTGCGTCTGGGCCTCCTGCACCCTCACCCAGGCTGTGTGTCCCGGGGCCCTGGGGCCCGAGCCAAGGTGGGTGGTAGAGGGGTACTCGTGTGTGTGCAAAATCGGGGGCCTGCCTGTGAAGTGCCCCACAGCCCTCCAGCTGGCACCCCAGGAGGCCAGCAGGGACCTCATCAATCAGCTTCATCGTGTGCCAGTAAATAAGAGATCTCTCTGACGCCTACTAGTTGTGTGAGCCGTGTGCTTCTCTGAGGGTGCCCCAGGCAGCTCCCAGTCAATAAACAGGGTCTGGGTCATGCTATTCACGGGCTTTGGGCTCAGGCAGACCTGTGTTTGAGTCCTGGCCCTGCCTGCCACTGACTGTGGGACTGGTCACAGTCTCTTCACTCCTGCGGGTCTCAGGGCCTCACTTGTAAGACAAAGCCGAAAACTCCTCCCCTCCCATACCAATGCCCCAATAACCTGTGCCACCTTGGGCGGGAGCAGTGATAGGGGCTCCGAGAAAGAAGCCTCAGGGCAGTGGGGTAGATGGGGAGGGAAGGAGTGGCCCACCTGCCAGCCCAGGGCAGAGAAGGCCCCCCGGAAAGGTCACAGAGCAGGGCTGTCAGGGATGGGCTGGAGGGGGAGACAAAGGCTGCCCTGGGCTGTGTCCTGACTGAGGCCCCGCCCCCAGCCCAGGCCTCAGGGATGTAGGACAGAGCAGGCTGGGGGCTGGGGGAGCATGGACAGGGGCAGAGCCAGGCGGTCTTACCTCGGGCCCCAGCTGCCCCGGGGGTCCCGGCAGGCCTCGAGCTCCGGGCTTACCCTGGTGAGAAGGAAACACAAAGGGGTCACAGAGGCAGCACCGCCATGTCTATCTCAGGCTGACAAGACTCCCCCTCCAGGGAGCCAGCCCAGGACGCCTGTGGTTTCCACGAGCTGGGCTGCTGATGGCAGGACTCACCTTCACACCTTCTGGGCCGTTGTCCCCAGGGGGGCCGATGTCTCCAGGGAATCCCTGGGGGGAGGCAGAGAGCAGGGTCACCCACAGGGACAGGGACGGGGATGGAGACACAGACCTGGGCTTCCACCCCATCCTGAGGGGGCGTGGCCCTGCACAGGGCAGCAAACTAGAACAGGGGTTCACTGATTCTGAAGCAGGGATGCTGGCTGAAGCCCTGTGCCCGGGACAGGTGCTGAGAGAAGGAAATGGAATATTGCCGAGTGTATTTAGCACAGAAACAAGCACGTACAAAGTTGTCTAGCCCAGGATTTCTCAAGTCCTGGGCCTGCCCAGATCCAGCCACCTCATGCTCTGAGAAGTGCCCTCCTCGGATGGCAGGGATCCTGCAGGTAGGAGTGTGGTTTGCTGTGACTTGGAAAGGCTCATCTGTGAAATGGTGACCAGTACCACACACCTTACAGGGCTCTTCTGAGGCTCAAAGGGAACAAGGTGAGCAAAGCCTCCCCTAGCTCAGTGCCTGGTGCCTAGTAAGTGCTCAGTGAAAATCTGCATCCAAAAGTATGTTGGGGCCTGGCTGGATGGCTCAGTTGATTGAAGCACTGTCCTTGAACAAAAGGGTTAGGGGATCGATTCCTGGTCAGGGAGACAGCCAACTGATATTTCTCTCTTATAACAGCGTTCGCTCTTTCTCTCTCCCTCTGCCACTTCCTCTCTTTCTAAAATTAATAAATGAATCCTCGGGTAAGGATTGGAAGGAAAAAAAAAAAAGACCCCAAAGGGTTTTGGGTCCGGCGTCCCAGGAAAACAAGTCTGCCTGGGGTGTCTCCCTTTCCAGGGAGAACTTGGGGGACTGACCAGATTCTGGCGCTCACATGGATGGAGCTCACTAATGAGTAAAAGATCATTTCTGCAAGGGGCCGGGGAGCCGAAGCTCCCACCCATGGTCTCTGGGAAAGGAGGCGAAGACCCGGGGAGGTGCTGACAAGCTCAGCAGCTTCTGTCTTCAGCCGAGCAGAGCCACCGTCTGTGCCAGCCAATCCAAACAGATCGCAGAGCTGGGACAGGCAGACCGCAGATGCTTCCAGGGACCCACGAGAGAGCCAGAATCAATCCTACTTGCCGCAAGAAGCAGGGACACTGAGGAAGTCCCTTTCCTGTGCCGTGACTCCATTTCCTCACATGTCCTTGGTGGTAGCAACACCTCCCACAGGCTGTGGTGGGGACTCAACAAGTTTGCACCCTAAAGATGCTACACAGCCTCCTGGCACGAGGTGGAGCCTAGTAACTGTGAGGGAGCTTGCTTTCCAGCCGCACTGGCCAGGCTGCTGGGAAAACCCGGACTCGTGGAGAAGTCTTTTTCCACAGTGACCAGGGGAAGGAGTCAGGGCCATGGAAGAGGGGCCAAGTCCATTTGTCTAAAGATAGGATCGTGTCACACGGCCAAAGTCAAAACAGTGGAAAGTCAGAACTTGTAGCTTTCAGGAAACACTCCCTCATCCATCAGGGCGTTTCCAGGAGTGATCTTTGGAAGGGTCTGGAGAGCCCGGCAGAGCCAGACTTTTGTCTCTGAGGCCTGGCAGATGAGCAAGCCCCAGGCCAGGGAGCAGAGGGTGGGCAGGACTCTGGCTGGGCTTGGTGGAGACCCCCAGAGGACCGGGGTACCGAAGACCCTGGAGAGACACGGCCCTCCCACTGCTCGGCCTGTGTCTCCAGAGAAAGTCCCCAAATTAGAGAGAAGGTGGGGGTGGGGGGCAAAGAGAGCCCCCCCAGCTGCTTCACTCCATTTCATGAGGAATGTCTAGCATGCCTACGCTAATTCTCACACGGATCTACTCCCAGGGCTCTACTTATACAACTGGAATCAGGCGGAGGCAGACAAGATGGCCGGCATCGGAATTTCTGGTCCCAACCCCATCTCTCATTTGCTGTGCAATCTCAGGCAAATATTTCCTTGTCCCAGGGTCTTGATTTCCCAAGGACAGCACCCAGTCCCAACTGCAGCCAGACAGAGAAATAGGGCATCACATACCTCGGGCCCAGGGGGCCCAGGAAACCCAAGGGACCCTTTGTCTCCAACTTTGCCCTGTGGAAGAGAAGAGATTACGGCGAGGTGGGGGTAAATGAGGGCTCAGCTGCTGCTGACCCCTTGCGTTATTCCCCTGCCTGCGAGTGGCCGGAAATGCTCAGGAGTATACGAATGAAACCTGCCTAGACAACTAGAAGAGCTGCGTGTTCAAACCGTGCCTCCTATACTTACTAGCTATGGGAAACTGGGCAAGTCACTTTACCTTGTGTAACCTCAGTTTACCAACCTGTAAAATGGGAGGAATAATAATTCTCTAACCTCAGGGAGGTTTGGGAAAGATGGGATACACAGTAATATTCAATAAATAAATGGCGCCCACTGCTATTATTAATTACTTTGCTATTGTTTATAAGGTATGGGGAGCCCAAGACTCTTGCCAGCGACTGAGGCCTATCTGTGACGCTGGGTAAGTTCCTAGCCCCCCGGCCTCAGGGTCCTCATCCATGAAGTGGGTGAACCTCCATACCCGCCTTGCCCTGCTCGCTTCCCAGACCTGCCACAGGAGGAAGTGAGGTCCTGGGTGAGCTTTCAGACACTGTGAGGTTTGGGGGTCTCAGAATGGAAGGTACTTACCATAGGCCCTGGCTTCCCCCGTGCGCCTGGGAGCCCCGGCAATCCCTGGCTCCCCTGGAAGAGACCCGGAGGCTGGGGTTAGTGAGAAACTGAAATAGCCAGATGAACAGCTGCTGGGTCATCCTTGCCAGCCTGAGGCCCAGGGAACACCCATCTTTGGGAAGGACGGGCTCCCCCCTCACTTTCCCAGGTCATTCTGAAACCTGGGACCCTGGGGCTCCAGCAAGCCCGGAAGCACCCTGTGTGACTGGGGAAGTCTGAAGACTGGAGCCCAGCAGGAGAAGCAGCCAGGCCTGCGTGTCTGGCAACCCAGAGACATCGAGGCTGGGTCAGGACAGGCCAGCCAGCAGGGAGGAAGGGGAAGAGGGAGCGCTGGCCACATCTGGGCCTCATTGCCTGACAGGGTGAGGTCCAGATGTGGCCACATGGTGCGGGACACAGGCCGAGAGGATCCGGCCGCGGCAGGCCGCCTCAGCTCATCAGCTGGTAAGGCCGGTTACTCATTCACTCACTCAGACATGCCCTTGACATTCACTCTTCCATGCGGGACCCGGAGTACAGCCACACTGGGCAGTCTGGTGAGCATACTACTGGCCGGGGGCTGAGCACAAGGGCCCAGCTACCAGGGGAGAAGGGCACTGCCACGGGTCAGCTCAAACAGGCTGCTCAGGCTGCTGAGAAAATGAAATGGCTACGCCCCGAGCAGATGGAGAAAATGGCATCGGAGCAGGTCCTAAAAAATGGGGCAGGGTTGGGCCGAGCAAAGGCCGGGCAGAGGGTATACCAGGCAAGGCAGCATCGTGTGCAGAGCCTAGAGAAGCAGTGGGTAGGTCAGTGGGGCTGCAGGGATGAGGGACAAGAGGGCATCAGAGGGGCCCACTCAGCCATGGAGAGCTTGTGAGCAGAGAGCAAAGCTGTGCCCTCAGGGGAACAAGTGTGTGGCAGTGAGGCAGGCAGACTGGGAGGGAAGAGACTGGGGGCCTGGAAATAACTTGGAGGGTCTGTACAGTGCAGGAAGGACATGCTGAGAGCATGGACTGAGGACAGAAAAGACAGGATTGTTTGAAAGGAAGCTATCTTGCGGGTAGGTCCTGGGGTTCGATGGGCCCTGGGAGAGAAAGCCAGGGCCAGGGAAGAGCAGGAGGGAGGAACTGGCCAAAATTACCTTGTCTCCTTGGAATCCGGGGTCTCCTGACACACCTGGAACCCCTTGTTCACCCTAAATACACACCAGCAAAGAAGGTTATGATAGAGAACACAGTGGGTTCTGGAAGCCTCCCCCACTTGCAGACCCACTGGCAAGGTACAGCTTCGCCCAGACTGTCCCCAAAGTCGATCTGACCAGCAGCAGCCTTGTTACAGAAGAGGACAGCCCCCCGCCTGGGGTGGGGAAGGCAGGCCCTGGGGGGACCCAGCCAGCCTATCTGCAGATCTGCCTGGGGTTACTCAGATGGCTGGAAACTCTATCAACAGAAGCTAAACTGCCCAGTGCCACCTGGCCTTCCCAGTAGAGCAGACTGACTGCCACTTGCAGGTGCAAGGAACTGCTCCTTGCCCCTTGAACTTCTTCATCATCGGCTGCTGTCACACAGGGCTGAGTGCAGCCCGCGCCGCGGTCCCGCAGTTCGGTGCTTTCCGAGTGCTGGCATCGGAGGCTCCACATTTCTCAGCACCAGGCTGCGAGCGGCCACTTCTTCCTTCTGTGGAAGTTCCCATGCCAAGGATCAGCTGCAGTCTACTTGTCGTGAGCTGCTCCTGGCCAGCCTATCGCCCGAGGAACCAGAGAGCCTGGCTTGTGAAGACAGTATGTAAACAGAGAGTCAACTGATCTCGAGCTGGGTCTTTGTGTTTCTTTTCTGAGATGACGTATTGCATAGGCAGCTGACCCCGCCTCTGGCCGGGGGAGGCCTCCTCTGTTCTCTGTCCCTCCGCCTTGTCCTGGTGAATGAGGTGTCGCAGAACCAGACCAGGTCTCTCCTTAGAGCTGGGGCCACCTCGCACAGCCCTCCTCCTCTCTAGCTTTCTGTGATAGTCATTACCAACGGTACGTCGGCCCCAAGACTCAGAACGAATCCGAGGCCCTGGGAGCAGTTGGAAGAACAAACACTCTTAGAGGACCTGTGTCATGCAGACCCGGTGGAAGAACTTCCTTGGTAGAACAACAGCCAGAATTTAAAAACAAAGCAAAACAACAAAAACTGTTTTTTTTAAACTTAACTTTGGTTTTTCCAATTTGGAAAATCTTGTACAATAATATCCCAGAGATTTAGCAACCAAACACCATTTTTTTAAATGTCCAAAGGAGGAGTGAGGGGGTAAAAAAAGTGTTTTACAAGGCACCTCAGAAATCAGGACAATGGATTTGGAGAAAGCTGAACCTGGAGCAGGCGTCTTGGTCCCAGAAATTGCCTCCACACAGGGAGAGGGAGCCAAGGGGTTGTAAGTGGGATGGAGGCCAGGCTGGGTCATGGAAAATCTAATATTCCAGGCAGGACGACCACGGAACATGAAGCAATGACTCCTTCATCTCCAGGAAGAGCCAGGGTGGCGGGTGGGGATGGGGGGTTGGGGAGCAGGGGCTGATCATAATCCCCCTTCCAACATTAAGGCCTCTCCCCTCCACAGGGGCGGAAAAAAGATGTCTTTTTCTTTTCTTCTTCTTTTCAGCCCTAAAGACTTATTCGATGGGCAGAAAAACAATTCCTTCCTCCTCTTTCCCCCCAGAGCTTTCACATCTCTGAACGAACATTCCAGGCGCCACGTGCCGGCAGGCCAGCCGAGTTCTAGGGAACACATTTATTTCCATGTTCCTGAAGGAACAGTGAGCTGGAGGCCAGCTCAGCATAGGAGCCTATAAAAAGCTCACTGCCTACATTCCCATTTCCCCCACTTCCTTTTTCCCTCATCCATGACTCCAGCATTTCCAGAGTGCTGATGTCTCCAGCCTCAGGGTAAACGGGTAGCCGTGGGAAGCCCCCCACACTGCTTCCAACAGAAAGCCCCCCATTTCAAGTGGGAGGGCCGTGAAGGGGAGCTCAGCAGGCAGCAGAGCAGCACCAGAGGGCAGAACTGGAGGTGGGGTGAGGGCAGCAGGGGCTGCAGCTGTAGGCTTGGGCATGACAGTGGGGGGCAGAAGAGGTGGAAACAGATGGAGAAAGGACTGGGGTTAGCATCACACCCCTGGGGACCTACAGGTGGGGGGGGGCAGGGGCTGGTAAGACAACCTGGGTGTGGCCATCACAGCCAAGCAGTTCCGGTTTTCTCCGAGTCCAGGGGCCCAGCAGATCACTGGGTGCCCTTTGACAAGCCCCTTCTCTTTGTGCCTGCTCCCCCAACCGGGAGAAGCAGGCCCTGGGGGAGGTGGCCTCCGAGGGCCACATCGGCTGAGCCCTTCTGACCTCCATCCTGTCCTCGGTTGAGGTGTCTGGAGGCAGGTGGCTGAGTTTGAATCCTGACACTCATCACCAGCTGTATGGCCTCAAGCAAGCCTCCTACCTCATGGGGGATGAAGGATGGCAGGGTGAATCCCCACTGAGGGCCAGGTGGTACCCAGCACTGGAACCTGCCCCTGTTTCCCAGGTGGAGGAGGAGAGTCATCAGAAGACAGACGTGTGGGAGCCTCTCCCCCCACTCGGGCTTGTAGGAACTTGGGTGCCACCCAAGCACCCTCCTGCGCTCCCCTTGGAGGGCCCAGTTTGTCAAGGGACTGCGGGGGGAGGGCGGGAAGAGAGCCGCAGGGCAGAGCACAAAGAGCCCAGGCGTCCCTGTCACTCAGGTGCTGCACGACCCAGGCTGGGTACCGGCCATTGGGCCTTGGGGACCCACCTACCCACTCCCAGCTCTGCTGTGGCACAGGGTGAAACATGGAGAGTTCAGCTGCAAGGCTATGCAAAGGACACATGGGGGAGGGGCGGCCTCCCCACGGTGACTGGGAGGAAAGCTGGGCAGCGCTCAGGGGCCTAGCCAGGCTTTTCTGTTGCATTTCCCCATCTGTCTGGGATGGGTTCCCAGTTCCAATTGGACAGTTGATGTGAATTTGTTTCCTCCTGTGTCTGGAGAGGTCTCAGAGGCCCATCATCTCAATGACACCCCCACCTTCGCCCCCCACCCCCACCCTCTTTATTCCGTGGCTTTGGCCTCAAAGCTGGATGCTGGACCCTGCTTTACTCTCTAAATCCAGACACCTGCCTTGCTTTACTCCCAACCATGTCTCAACAGTCTCCTAAGCTCTATCTGCCAAGGCTGCCTGCCCCCAGGACCACCTGTCTGAGCCCCCCAGTGTCACAAGGGAGAAGCTGGGGAGCAGAGATTTAGGGGGGCCAGAGGGGACACAAGAGAAGTGCAGGGGAGTGAACTGGCGAGAAGTCAGCAGCAGCGGGGGAGGTAGAGGGGGGTGGCATGCAGATAAAACACAGTGCAACAAGGGAGTATTCAGATCACCTTATCACCTTTCAGTCCGGGCTCCCCCACGTTTCCCATCAGTCCCTGCAAAACAAAGGCGGGGGTCCAGCTCTGAGGGCGGCTCAAAGCCACGGACATTGGGAGCCCTGGTTTACACCTGCTGACTTGCCGTGAGCCCCTTGTGCTCTGTGTTCTCGTCTGTAAAGGGGGCGCTAAGCCCGGCTCCCAGCACGGTGGTCTGAGGAGCAAGAAAAGGGGCGGAGAACTCACGAGCCACAGCCCTAGAGAAATCCAAGGGGAAAGGGTGCTGATGGGGACAGATGGGCTTAATGAGAGGTGTCACATGCATGCTGGCCAGTGGGGTCATCCCTGGAACATGGTCCTAGCAGCACTGGCCCATCTTTCTCCTGTACACTCATCCCCCTCGGGGAGGTGTGGATTCAGTGGTTTGCCAGTGGAGTGTCTATGCCCCTGGTGATGAGGTCTGAACCACATCAGATTCATGCTCAGCTTGAGGACTGCTGGCCAGTAAAGATGTCTGGCATTAATAATGAGCAGATAATTGGCTCTCAGGCCTGGGAAAGACTGAGTTCCCGACCTGCCTACTTCTACCCTAGCACCGCTTTGAGCCTCCTTTCAATGCCTGTCCTCCCCTCCCCCAGCATCATGTCGGGGTGCCCTTCCTTCTGGCTGAAATGAGTCAGGGGGTGCTGGGATGAGGCCCAGAATAGGGTACGGCCCTGTTTACCTTCATGCCCTTAGGTCCCGGGTAGCCGATCGGACCCAGTGCTCCCATGTCGCCCTGGGAACAGAAAGAGAAGAGGATGCTGTGACAGCTGACCCAGAGGAGGCTGGCCTGGGCTCCCAGGCTCCCTGGGGATGGGTCCCCCGGATGCAACCCCGCTGGATTGCTCTGGGAAATAAGAACATTCTTTAGTCTGTTTAATTCCACTGAAGTGCTGGAATAAATTTTACATAGGTCCTTTCCCAACGTCATGTTTCGATTACTGCCCCTCTCCCACCACTTCTTTCCATTTCATATTAGATATCAGATCTTTCTACCCCAAATTAGATCCTTTACATCCCTCACTAGCTAAGGGACTCTGGACACCTCGTCTGACTTCTGTGGACCTCAACCTATATAAATATTTATAAAATAGGGACAGTGACCCTTCTCCCTGAGCAAGCTGCTGTAAGGGTTAAACAAGCAAACGGGGACTTTGACTCCGCTAGCTTAGTGAGGGGGAGGCACTTCCTGCTTCCCACAATCTCTCTGGGCTGGGCGCAAGGAAGGAGTAGGCTGTCAATCACAGACACCCCCGAGGTGGGGAGACAGACCCAGTAGATCCATAAGATCCTGGACCACAGGCCAGAAACCCAGCTTTAGATCAGACGAGACCGTCCTAGGTGGGAAGCGCAAAGTTCCTAGACCCCGGAGAACCAGGGGCAGTGTTTAAGCGTAAGTCAGAGCCAGGCCACCTGGTCTCATCTCTCCTCTGCTGCTCACTCATTGCTTTGGGGGCGGGGGGTGGGCTAACCTTCCTGTGCCTCAGTTTCCTCATCGAACCAATGGGAATATGTACCTCCTGGAGTTGTTTTGAAGAGTGATGGACTTCCATAACTGATGGCATTTTGGGTTGTCATAACTGAAGAGGCGCTACTAGCATCTAGTGGCTGGAGGCCAGGGATGCTGCCAAATCTTGAACAATGCACAGGCCAGCCTCCCACAACACAGCATCATCTGGCTCCAAGTGCCAGCCGTGCCGAGGTGAGAACTGTGGTTTATGGACTAAAGTGGCTGTATTTTCTCTAAACAGGCCCACCCTCTTTCTCACAAATCCCTTCACTTCCCAACCACCCTCACTGCTGCCCCCAGCCACAGGTATAATATTAAGCCCGCACCAGAGAAAGGGAGCCCCTGAAAATATTCTCTTCTTTCCCTTTTATGCCCTCTGTAGTAGGTCTAAATGCCTGGCTGCCACGTGAGTCTGTCAGTGTGTTTGACCTCTGCGGGCCTGTTTCCCACGTCCCCGAGTCAGGCTTCACGGAGGCCCCTGGCACATACTCTGAAAGTTGGGGGAACAAGGCAGCCCCAGGTAGCCGGCACGGGAGAACAGGTTCCCGTGGCGGGGCTGCCTGGAGACTGCTTGGTGGGAGGCTGGGCAGAGAAGGAAAAATCGCATTCCTGCCTGACTCCTAGAGCAGGGCCCCAGGGAGGTGCAGAGCCCCCAGCCCCTGTACGACCTGGCGGAGGCAATGCTGATCTCTCCCATCCCCCCGCCCCGCCCGAATGACGTCATTAGCTGAGGCAGGTGCTGAGTCTGGCTGTGGTCCTCCTGAGTGAGCTTGGGCAAAACACCTTCCCTCTGGGGACCTCAGGGACCTCACTCGATTGGGTCAAACCAAACCTTCTAGTGGAGCCTTTGCTGAGAAAACCTGCTTTCAGTTCCCATCTAGAAATCTCACTGAGGACGTGCAGTCAGTTTTACAGGTGCTAACAGCCATACAGACGACGCTGGTTGCCAGGCCCCACACGAAGCGCCTTACCTGCCTCAGCTCTACTATTCCTCACACCAGCCCTTAGAGATCCGAACACCTACTGTCCCCATTTCACAGATGAGGAAACTGAGGCCCCGAGACATTGAGGCTTGAGCAAATCAAAGTCCAGCAGAGCTGAGGTTTACACCAGGCAGTCCATCTCCAGAGCTTCTAGGCAATTCTGAAGTAATGTTCAGGGAAGAGCGAGTGAAGAAGCTGGGCTCACTGGCAGGGAAAGGCTGCAGGCAGAGGGAAAGCCAGCTCCTCAGAGACCTACACTTCAACAGATCATTTTGGCAACGTCCCCCTCTCTTTTCCTGGATGGAGGGAGCCGGGGGTGGCCTGCCCAAGCTCCCCGTGGTGCACAAATAAACAAAGCGGGCTCTGCTGGCACACTGGCTCCAACTTGGCCCCGGTGCGGGCACAGGACCAGTAGCAGCTCCAGGAACACAGGCCCCTTCTTCACCGCTCCAGGCTTGAAGGCGGCTTGTTGTGTGGGGACTGGATTCAACACAGGCCTGAGCGACGCCCGTGTGGGGCCCTGGGGGGCCTCCGCAGGCCTCTCCAAAGGGGTCTGTGTGTGGTGGGGCAGGGCCCAAAGGAGGGGGTCCACCCCAACGGACAGGAATCATGGAAAAGCGACTCTGGCTGCAGGGGACATGGGGAGAAGGTGGAGCTCACTTAGAGCATGAGTCTTCTCATGTCAGTGGGACCCCCATATTGGGATATCAGTGCATCCGGGGCAGAAACAGAGAAAACTCCACACCACTTCCCCTCCAGCACGGCCTGAAGTACACCAGTCTTGCCTGCACTAGACACCCTCACGGGAAGCTTGGCAGTGTCCCCGCAACAAAGAACAATGAGTAATACCCTTCTTTTGGATTCTGTTTCCACTTTTGCCTAAGCTCCCAGACATGGCTCTACACACTTTGCCCTCATCTCGCTGGCTCCCACCAAGAACACAGCCAGCCACATCTGCAACCACTTATAGAGCTCCTACTGTGTGCCAGACACCACGCTCGACACTTCAAGTCTCATCAGATCCTCTTTAGCAAGAGCTCACGCTGTGCCAAGAACCACGGTGCACGCAGCTCTGGCACTCGCCAACCTCTCACAGCAACCCCATGAGGTCAGCGTCATTCTCCATTCCATGCCATGGAACTGAGCCCTAGAAAGAGGCGAAGCGACTTGCTCAAGACGAAGCGAGGAGTGGGGGGCAGAGGCAGGACCAGAATCCAGGTCTGTCTGTCTGTCTGGTTGGCCTCACGGTCCAAACTTACTAGCCCTGGATTGACTTTTTACTCTGGTAAAGGAGCTGAGGATGCCTTTCCTGGTTGATATCACTCATGAGGCCTGAAGACAGGCCTCCAGTGCAAAAATAGACATGAATTCTGACCCTCTGAAGTACGCCATGGGGTTTGCTAGGGACCCCTAAAAGAAAACCCAGGGTGCTTCTGGTGCCCACTCTACATGGCAGAGGTGCTGATGGGTCTCCCTCCCTCATACGTCTTGCTTTCCTGCCCTGCTGTCCCTCTGCAGCTGTGACAACCTCGGCCACTGTTTCCGATACCCGTGTGCTTATACTGTTAACAACCACTTGTCCTTCTGGGTGCCCAGGCTCCACAGGCCAGGTTGGGCCCCTGCCGTCTGGTCTCAGAACCTGACGTGGCTTTCGCTGCTAGCCCGTTGCATGCTGATGGCCGTTTCTGTGTGCGCCTATGTGGCCACCACCTCCCCCGTGTCTCAAAAGAGCCATTAAAGGGAGTCTAATGAATGGGTGAAAAAAGATACCCTGCCAACTCTCATTTACCAAACCTCTAGGCAGAAAATCTTGCCTCAGCATTCCCTGGAACTGCCTTTGAAGGTGACAAGACCTCTTTCCAGAAACTGATAGAGGACCCCCAGCTTGGGGACAGGGACTTGGGGGCTAGGGCCAGTCCTGGCTCCTGCGTGATCGTAATAAGCACCAACTCTCACACAGAATGGCCCCTGGCACTCCAGTCCACGTCCTCACGCCTCCACTGTCTCCACTTGGCACAGAAGTCTTGCGGACCTGCCTGTGGGGCATGATGGCAAACAGCGTGAGCGGTGCTCACAGGCCCAGGTCCAGCTTATCAGCTCTGTGACCTTGGGCAGGCGCTCCAGCCTCTCTGAGCATCAATTTCCTTAACTGTGCCATGATGACCCCACTCCCTACCCTGAGAGACTTGCTGTGATAATTGAGTACTTAGCACAGGGTTTGGTAACAATCAGTGAGTGGAGCTGAGGACCTCTCTTGACAGACAAGGAAACAAAGCCAGGTGATCACTGGTGGCAGAATGTGGGGGGCTCGTCCACTATACCCCACGCACGGGGTTTGGGCCAGATCACATATTCTTTGGGTCTCATTAAATGGAGGAGCCAAAATTCCTTCGGTCTCACTCAGAATAAAAAAAGACAAATCTTTTTTGTTGAGCAGATTCTGGAATCAGGCACAATTTTCTTGAGGGCCAGCCAAAGGGTTTCAATTACTCAAAGGAGGCTGTTTGGCGGCAGTCCCTCACCTCAGTGGCTACAGGCAGGGGGTCCCAGGGGCCTGGGCTGCAAGCCCCTAGCTGGCGACCTCGGCCGAGCCTCCCCATATGGGTGCCCGGGCTGCTGCAGCCGCCTGAAGAATCTCAAGGCTCCCAGAGCCTCATGCATATCAAGCACAAGGCAGACATTCTGTAAACGTTTGTCTGCTCCCTCCTGCCCTTCCTCCTGGCTTCGAAGACCCAGGTGACAGGGGAAGTTTCAGCTTCGGTCTGCATACAAATTGCTTCAGCTGACTAGACAGAAGGCATTGAATAAATATGAATCTCCATTAAAATGATTACCAATTCATGGAATTCCCATTTGCTCAGCTAAAAACCCACATCCTCTGGGAAACCAAAGGTGACTCAGTCCATCTCCCCCTTTAACTCCTGGTTTTCCCACACTTTGGGGAGGCAACTTTTCCTCCAGGCACTGAAGCCAGTGTTTCCAAAAATCCAGGGTGGGGGTGGTGAGTGTCTTGGGTTGGAGAGGACTCTGCCTGGTGCAGGGTGTGCGTTCGGGGGTGGGCAGCAGAGACTTGGTGGTTTCAAGTCCCTCCCTGTGACCCCCGAGGCACAAGGGGAAAGAAACCCAGACAGTCACTTTGGCAGCAAAGGGGATTTAAAAGTGCTAAGAGAGGCTGAGAGTATCGAAGACAGCCCCAGGCCAAGAGGGAGTCATGAGGAGGAAACTCATCAGCTCTTCAAAAAGTGATGGGGGGCAGGTGCATCATCTGAGCAATGCTGGGGTGCCCAGGGCTCACCCTTACTAAGACCCCTCAGAGGGGAGCAGGAATAGGAGCACGTTGGATTAGGAGTTAGGAGACAAGGCCTTGGATGATGCCTCCATCCTCTCCTGCCTTGTGTGTGAGCTTGACCAAGGGCCTCAGTTTTCCCATCTGGCAAATGGGATTCCACTAAGAAATACTGCAGATAGGGTTGCCAGATTGAGCAAATAAAAATAGACTGCCCAGTTAAATTGAATGCCAGATAAACAGTGAATGATGTTTTGGTCTAAATGTGTTCTAACTATTGAAGCTGACATTCAAATCTGTCTGGGTGTGTTACATTTTAACTGGCAACACAAACTATAGAGACCAAGGGGAGCACAGGTGGGCACGAGTTTTGTGAGGAGTCGGGAGGACCCAGGGCTGTGATGGTAGCATCTCTGTCTCCAGGATTTGGCCAAGCAATTCCACCCTCTGAGGAGCCAATGTAGTGGATGCGGGGACAATGACAAATAGGAACATGTGCCAAGGATGACAGCCAGGGTACATAAACATCCCTTCATTAAAGCTGTAGGGGCTGGGATAACACAGCTTGAGGAAGCAGCCTTGGGAAGAGCAGATGATGACATGCCTACGTCTCTGGTGGCCTCTCTCACAGGCAGGACAATGACACGGGGTCAACACACAGGAACATTTGCGCAGTGAGAGCTGTGGAAACGGAGTGGGCTCCCACAGGAGGGCCCATCGAACACCAGGGTGTTCACATTGGGATTTCGTGGCCATGCGACCAAGATGCTCCAGAAGAGACCTCTGCTGAGCTTAGAGAAGGTTAGACTAGGACACTTGGAAATTCCCCAGGAAGCCAGGTTCTCTATAACTCACAGTGCACAGGCTGATTTTTCCAAAGCATCTAGGTCAGTGCCTTGTGCCAAACAAGGTGCTCAGCAAAGGACATCGGGGATGACATATGTATGACTCATGTGTTGACATGTCCTCAGCCAGGGCCAAGGCAGGCATCACTAATCAATTGCCGCATCCTCTCCCATTAAGTTCCAATGTGACTTTTAAATCTTTCTCAATGTAGCTGTCTAGACAGCTGCTACCAGGCACAAAATATCCTATGTACATATGTATCATCATCATCTATTATTACTATTAGAACTAGTATTTTTGACTGTTTATTATGTACTAGGAACTTTATAGGTACTAGTTTCTTTAAATCCTTGCAACAATCCTCCAAGCAAGGTACTCATATTATCCCTATTGTACAGATGAGGAAGTTAAGGCACAGGGAGGTGAAGAAATTTACTCTGCATTGCAATTAAGTGAATGGTAGAGCTTGGACTTGAACCTAAAGGAATCTGGTTCCTTCTTGGCCATGGACCAGACCAGATGTGCATATCTGTGGTCCTAACAACAGTGCGCACACGGAGGCCACCTTCCCAGTGGGATCCCCGAGGTTCAAGGAAGCAACACCACAGAGCCAGGAGGAGGGGAGGCCAGGATTTGGACACAGGTTGATCTGACTCTCCACCCCCAACCCACTCACCTGACGGAGCACATTGCCCCTGGGGGCCTCTGGGCCCTCTTCCCAGGACTGGCCTCCTCAGAAGAGTGGGGCTCCACAACCTGCCCCCCACCCCCAGGGCCTTCTCCAGCCTCCCTCTGAACAAACAACTGGAGTGGCTGAAGACTAGGGAACAGTCTGCTTGTGACCGCCATGGCCCCTCAGACCGAAACCCCAAGAGGAATGAGCCAGGGGACAAAACAGGGTGGGCATCAAACCCTAGGGAAGTTCCTAGAGTCATTTTCCAGACTCAGGCCTCTCATTGGCCCTTGTGGCCAGATCCAAGGTCAAGGCCAAGCCTCTGAAGGCCCAGGAGGGGGCCCCAATTTGGACTAGTAGAACCACCCACTCCATAAGACCTCCCTCAACCTGGGAGGAATCAGAGGTCGGACTGCTTCCCACTTCCCTGTGTACAGGCCTCTCTCAGTGCCGGGCACATAAGGAGGTAATAACAGTAATTGATATAACAGTATTGCCCACTAATTGTACCTTTACTGAGTGGTAGACCTCATGCCAAGGACTGTACACGTGAGGCCTCATTTAATCCTCACAACCACCCCAAAAGGATTCTACCATCAGCCCCATCTTAAAGATGGGGAACTAAAGCTCAGAGAGGGTAAGTAACTTGGCCCAGGGCACACAGCCAGGGTGTGGCAGAGCTGTGACTTGAACTCAGGTGGTCTGCTTCCAAAGTCAGGTCCTCTGGACCTGAGGCACCCCACCTGTCAAATGGGCATGTCTACACCTCCTCATAGAGTGACGGAGAGGCTGTGGGTGTGAAAGTACATCAGCAGTGCCATGCTCCAAGCCCCCTCCCCATTGAACGAGTGAAGAAAGGGACTCGGCAAAGGTAGGTAATGCCCCCGAGGGCACGCAGAGGGGCCTTCTTCCCTCAGACCCCTGCCCAGACTGGTCTGTCCTGCTACACCAGCTCCTCCTGGGGTTTGATGAGAGAGGGGATTTTTCAGAGGACTTGTCGCTTGTTCCCCACACCTTGCCTCCTGGCCCTCTCCCTCCCCAGGCATCTGCGTACTTACAATGAGGCCGGGGACTCCTGGGGGCCCTGGCAGGCCCAGTTCTCCCTGCAAATAGAGACCAAGGTGGTGAGTTGCCCTGCTCCCCTCAGGAGCCACCCCGTCCACACCATCCTGCACGCGGGTGCCTGGTGGAGTCCTCCGAGCTAACCAATCCTTACTCCTGAGGGGTGGCTCTCCTGAGCCCAGCCTAAGGTTTGGACAAGACCCTTGCCTCCTCAGCCGCCAGCTTTCCATATCAGTAAAATGGGAGGTTGGATTTCCGAATTTCAAGTGTGAAGGAATGGGTGGAATCCTGATCATGGGAACAAGGACATGCAAGGTGCTGGACCCAGGTCTCACTTCGTTCTCACTCCACAGATGGCAAAGCCAAGGTTTGAGAGTTAAGTGATTTGCCCAAGGTCAAGTGCAAGAAAATACCACAGTGTTGAGGGCCCCAGGCTGAGAGCCACCAGGCTAGCCTCCCGCCTCTCTCAGCCAGAGGTGCCCAGGGCCCTTAAAGGAGCCCCACAGGCTCCCAAGGCCTCCCAAGGCCTCCGAGATGCTGCGCGAGCTCTTGCCCAGGAGTCAGATGTGGCTGCGTATGGCAGTGGGCTAGTTTCTCTTTGCTCATCTCTGTAAGTGGACCTTCAATTGCTTGCACCAGAAAAGATGGTAGAGGGGTTTGGATCAAGTTCAAAATGCGAAAATGTGAATAAAAATACAGGGTTCTAGAAGTGGTGATTATCAGTGAGAACTGCCAACACCACCCAGGGGGTCGGTCTGCCATCCTCTGTGCCATCCCAGGGCTGCTCGGACAGAGGTCATTGCTCCAGCCACCAAGAAGAGGAGGAGGTCAGAAGCAGCCTTGGCTTTCAGATGAGGGAACCGAGGCTCAGGGAAGGGAAGGGACCTGTCCAAGGCCACACAACAACTGCACGGCAGAGCTGGGATCAGACGTTAGGTCTTTCTGCTCCTCTAGGCCATGAGTGTAAAGTCCTCCTGCCCCTCCTCAGGGGGCTTCCAGGATGATATGACATATTGGTTAATCCAATGAAGGAAAGGCGCTGGTTTCTCAACTGTGTGACTTTGCCAGTGTTCTTTCCTCCCCCGCAATGTCTCCTTGCCTCTTTCTTCAACCCAATTCTAACGTCACCTTCCTCAAGAGTCTTCCCTACTCTTCTCCCTCCTCCACAGCACCTGGAACCTCCTTGACCCCACCCACCTGCTGCTCCACCTTGCGAGACAACTGGGGAGACACCCTGAGCTTCTCCAGGGCAGGGACTGTGCCCCGTTAATATGTACCCTACTATCCATATGACTCCACCCAGTGAAAAATGGTCACAGGCCAAACCCCTTTCCCTCTCTCATTTCACTCTCCCAACAGCCGTCAGAGGCTGGCATCCTGACCCCCCTGATTTACAGAGAAGGAAACTGAGATCCAGAGAGGTGAACTGGTCTGTCCAAGTGCCACGCCTGGCAAGTGGTGCGGCAGGATTCAAACCCAGGCCCACCCGGCTCTGAGGCCAGGGCTTCAGCCCCCAAAGAGCCCAGGGGTCAGCCCCAGGGAGCCTTTGTGGAAATGAAAGAAGAACATCCTTAGGTGCTGATTACGGATCCAGCAGCCACCTCTTCAGGAAGCACAGCTGGAACAGCTGCTCAGGAGGGAAGCCCCAAGGAGAGGTGGGGGACACAGCAGGTGTTCCAAGGAGCTCTGGACATGGTCTGCACCTCCCGGCTTCCTCTCACCAAGCCTGGCCCGGGGACAGGAAGGGAAAGGCGGGCTCAGCTCCCCAGGGCAAGCTGACCTGGCTCCTCAACAGGCCTCGGATTATTTACAAACTCTATAAACACGCCTGTGCTGGAGACTTCTTTAGAACTCGGTTCTCCTCTCCAAACAGGGCCTGCAAACTGTCTGCTCCCCGAGGCTGCTGCCGTCTCATAAACATTTCTGGCGCTTTGCAAGACAGCAGTAGCTCTGGCTTCCCATGGGGTATAACCCATGAACCTTCCTAAGTCCCCCGGAGGTGGGGTCACAGGGCTTCCAGAGTAGACAGGAGCCAGGGGTTCAGAGAAGTCACATAATTTGAATTTGCCCAAGAGCACCCAACTAGTAGGCAGCAGGGCTGAGATCTGACCCAGTCTGCCTGACCCCAAAGCTCCGGTTCCTGACACCTGCTGCGTGTTCCCTCTGAACCTTGCTCCTGTTCCCAAAGGCTTGAAATACTTACGGGGTTTCCATCCAGTCCTGGGGGGCCTCTTTCCCCAAAGTCTCCAGGAAAGCCCTGACGGCACAAGAGAAAACAAACACCTATAGATTAGAGTTTACACCTCTGGGTGGCTTTGATCCAGACCCCTGGGGGACACACACAAGGACATGTCTGTGCAGTCTTGCTCCTTGGTTCTGGGACCTGGGCGAGCAGCGGGGTCCCGGATCACCCTGCACCCTCACCACACACTGCACCTAGAGAATTTCCCAGGGGCTGGCTGCTGTGGTGGGGCCCGCGGACTGGGAGCCCTCTTCTCACGTCCTCGGAGCCCCAGAAAAGAAACTGGTGCCCAGCTCCCCAGCATGGAAATGCCGACCCCCCAGTCCGAGACCTGGTCCTGATACAGTGGGGGGTCAGCACTCTGGGTCCAGGCCTGGAGACCAGATGCTGATTTGCTGAGAATTGTAAGAGTCTCTCCCTTCCCCGTGGGTCTCAGTTTCCCTACTGGTCAAAGAAGGAGAGGCCTGTGAGGCATTTTCCAGCCTTCTATGATTGTGACATGCCCGTCAAAAGCCACCCTGTGGAATCATGATCCCTATTTTACAGATAAAGAGACTCTGAAATGCTGAGTGTCAAGGTCATACAAGGTTACACGGGCGGTGAACAGCAGTGTGGTTGTTACAGGTGAGTTTCGGCAGCTTGGAGAGAGGTCAGGTCACCCCGTTGAGGCAGGTCTGGTCTCTTGCCCCCTCCCCAACCTTGCACCACACTCTCTGGGGAGACTGGCAGCTGGAAGAACATTGGCTGTGGGGGTCACACCTGGGGTGGCAGGGGGACAACTGCACTCTACTTCCAAAGGAAAAGAAAGTCCTCAAGCTTGGAATTTAGGAAAACCTGTTCTCCCCCTCCTTGAATTCAAATCATGCTTTTTCAGGGAAATTTCATGTTTTTCTGACCAAGTGGATGCCTGAACTGACCAAATAGCAACAAATTTTTATGAAGGATAATTCAGTTCTAGTTTCTAAGGCTATCAGGGGAATCCAGTGAGGAGATTAAACCTAAAAACAAAACCCAAACCAGTTACAAAGTCTATACTGGCTGAGCAGAGACCTTGAAAAGTGTGTGCAGCCAGGCCTTTGTCTTGCCCTGCCCAGCAATCCTACTCCCCTCAAATCCCTCCTCTGTCAGGAAGCCCTCTTGGATCAGAAGGGCAAGGAAAGACATTGACCTAGACACCCGAGGGAGGAAATGAGGACATGGTAGCGATATCAACCAAGCCAATCACTTTGCGCATGAGACTTCACCTGCCTTTGACATCCACCCTTGAGGGGAAGGCTATCAATTGAGGTTCAGGAAGAAATGTCCCTTGGCCAAGGCCAAAAACAAGTGTATGGAAGAGCTGAGCCCAGGTCCCATCTCTCTGGACTCTGTCTGCCACGTTCCTACGAGCTGTGCACAAACAAATCCTGGTCTGCCCGAATCTGTGCCCCGCTGGCTTCAGAGTGGCAGAGGTGCGTGCATGTGTGTGTTCTGTGCGTGCATGCTTGCACGTACAGACCCACCTCCAGGTCAGGTTTTGGTGGGGATACATCTGACCCTATTTAAGATTCTTCTCCCCACACC
Organism: Artibeus jamaicensis; assembly: GCF_021234435.1. NCBI lineage: Eukaryota > Metazoa > Chordata > Mammalia > Chiroptera > Phyllostomidae > Artibeus > Artibeus jamaicensis. The sequence continues at coordinate 6,949,721 of NW_026522030.1, forward strand.
GTTGGCAAATTCCAGCCTCTCCCCAATCCAGCCCCTCTTTGCAGGCTATGAGGTAGATCCCGCTAACCTCCTGGGACAGGCCTGGGTGGGCTGTGGTCAGGGGAGCTTTCTGAAGGTACTGAGTCCCTGCCTCCACCTTTGGAGGCCTCCCCTCCTGAAAGGAGAGGAAGACAATTCTTCAGGGGCCGAGGGGGGTGCCGTCCAGCTGGGCAGCCAGTCAGCTCCACATGGACTACTAGGGCCAGGACTTGGAAATCCCGTGCCCTGTTCTCCAAGTCCAGTGCTTGGAGACAGCCTGGAGACTCACCCTGGTTGGTCTGGTTGGCCGGCTGTGTAACCTTGGACAGACCCTCACTCGACCCTTTGTCATGCACAGGCTGGTGTGTGTGATTTCTAAGAACCCTTGAACTTGGCCCAACCCCCAGACAAGGCCTGGGAGCAAGGAGTCTAGAGCAAGATGGAGACCTTGACAGCATTCCCCAGGCATGGATCCTGGCTGCCGTGCCCAGCACATTCACACCCAGCAGGCTCCAGGAAGGTCCCAAACCCATAGGTCTGCATTCAGAGGCAACTCCAGGCTGGCTCCAGGACTCCTCTCAGCCCCAGCGGCCAGGCCAGCTGACCCAGTGAGGCTGTGCAACCAGAGCAACCCGATGCCAGTCCTGCCTCCACCAGCCACAGGCCTCTCCAAGCCTCAGAGTTCTCTGATGTGCACTGAGGGGTACCGGGGGGGTGAGCTGAGACAGCGCACGGAGGGCGAGCCCTTGCTGGCACATGGAGGCAGCGGCAGTGTGAGGGCACAGCTCCGAGGCACGAGCAAGGCAGAATGGGCAAATCCCAGCAGGAAGCACTTCTGCAGACAGAATGCAGCCTGAGTATAGCTGTGGGCAATGACGGTGAGATGGTAACGATGACAGCGACAGCAGACACCCACAGCCCAATGACATAGGTCCCGTTCTTGGCCCATTTTAGAGATGAGGAAACTGAGGTCCAGAGAGGTAAGATAACTTGTTCAAAGTCACACAGCTATGGAATAGCAGGGCTGGAATCTGAATCCCGGCAGTCTGAGGACAGCGCCCTTTCTCTTAGCTCTACCTGGACACTGAACACAGAGAAAGGACCTCAGCAAACCTGGGGTCTCTCAAAGGGCTCAGAAGAACCCCAGGCTAATGGCCAAGAGGGAACGGCATGACTGATGCTGAGGACTGGTTCTGCTTGCACAGTCTTGGTGGCCGTAACACCCAGCCCCTGTCTCCATCTTTGGTCTCCCTCCCTTCAGAGGAGTCCAGCAGATGACCTCCAGGAATCTAAGGCACAGTTAGTAGTTAAGAGCATAACGGTTGGGGGGAAAAGATAGGAACTTTAAAAGTGCTGGAACAAATATTTGACTGGAACAATCACAGATGGCCTGAGATGAAAAGACCCTAGCAGTCCCTGAAGTTAGCCTCAGTGGGAGACTGAGACCCAGCCCATGCCCAAGGCCCCAGCACCCAGCCAGCTTGCCACATCCCTCCACTGCTGAGCCACACATCCCGTTTCCGACACTCAGCTCAGGGCCCCTGATGCTCAGCCCCTCTGTATCTCAGAGAGGCAGCCACTGAGTTGAACACGTGGCGCTGCTTCCACCCTGCCTGCTACCCTCCGTCCAGCTGCGTCTGCCTGTGCCTGGCCTGCACTCCCAGCCTGGCCAGCAGCGGGACCCTCCTCCACAGGCCCGAGCTTCTGGCTGCAGCAGGCTGGCTTGAGGCCCAAGCGCCGAGCTTGGCACCTTGCCGGAACCCTAGCCACATGGTTTCCCCACCTCCCCAGGTCAGGCCTCCCTGGAGAACTGAACGCCTCATACTTCAAGCAGAACAAGGCCCAGGAGAAGACAGAACTTGGCTCTGGGAAGAGACAATAGACATGAAGACGGATAGTCCTCGTCACCACATCCATGGCGGGATGCTGAGGGCTGAGGTCTCTGAGGCTTCCAGGCAGTGTCCACCCAAACGGTCTGCCCCTGAAGCTGGGCTATAGGAGCAGGGGGAGTGTGCAGCCTTGAGGATCAGCAGTCCTGCTGAACCCTCCAAGGCTCAGCTCCCTGGCCTGAAAAATGCCCAGTCCTGCCCAAGTCACCTGGCAGAGCTGGGCTGAAGAAGATGTGAGATGGTTGTAACGCAGCCCCTGGCAAACTCTACTGTGCTATCATCGCACACTGGTTAGGGTTTGCGCCAACAGAGGGAATAGTTAGTAACCTCTGGGAAGAGCCTTCAGAAGGATCTTGGAGACCTCCTTACAATGCTTACATTCTCCAAACTCGGGAAGTTCCTGCGTACATCTAACCTGCATCTTTCCAACAGCACCCAAAACACCCCACGTTCTTTTCTAGATATGTGCTCTCCAGGTGTGCTGAGGTGAAAAGACCCCTGGAGGGGCCCAGCACCCTTTTCTCAGGAAGCTGAGCGTGTTTTCACTCTGCTCTTTTGAAATCCACTAAGGAAGCCACCCAAGAGGCACCTCAGAAAATAAGGAAGAGATAGGCAGGTGGAGCTCTCGCCAGGATTCCAGAGTCACCAATAGCTCTGGGACAGCTCAAGCTCAAGTTGGGAACACTGGAGGCCACATCCCTGGCCCACGGCTAAAAACTTTCATATATTTTGGCCTCAGTTTCCCCACTTGTAAACAGGAGATCTGTCACATGGCCCCTGTCTCCCCACAGTCTGAGAACTGGGAAGAGCCCTGAGCTTGAAACCAAAATGCACCATATTAAAAGTTTTGTCCCGCTTAGACAGGCGTGGGACCTCGAGCAGATCTCAGTTCTCCCTGGGGCAGATCTGTTGTCCCCGGGGCACGCACACCAAGGAAGTGGGAGAGAGAGCTGGGCCTGGTGAGTGCTAAGCTCCAGGATCTCAATACAGAAGACCCGCCTTGGCAGGCCTGGCCAGAGGCCACAAGAGAAGCTGTGAGTGGTGGCCAGGTCTGCCAGCAGCTCAACAGCGAACAGCATCTTTCTAGCCCCGGTGAGAGACCCTCGGCTGGGAGCCATGGCTTGGATCCCAGCTGTGAGTGTCATTGTGCCTTGCCCCAAACAAGCCAGCACAGCCAGGACAAACCCCCTGAAGCTGACTGCTCCAGCCGAGTTTGCAACATCTTATATCTGGACCCCTCCTCAGAAAACCACAGTGCATTTCTCTTTCTAGCAGCTGATGTGAGCAGGAGAGGAGAGCTACAGTTTTCCTTTGGAGGTTGAAGATGTGAGCACAGAGAGAAGAAAAGGGATGTGGAGAGCACCCTCACAAGTAAGCAAGAGTCCTGGGTTCAAAGTCAACTTACTGCGTGACCTTGGGCAAATTACTGACCTCTCTGAGCTATGAGTATCTGTCTCACAAAGAGGTTGGGCCAGCTCATCACCAAGGCTCCTACAGCTCCGACCTCTACCATCTCTTTCTCGGGTCCCATTAGCAGGACTCTCACATTCTCCCTCCAAACCCAACACCAAGGAGACGCGTGCATGGACCTGAGGTCTGGCTTCCTGGAGAGAGACGGACTACAGCAAAATCATCGCCAGGCCTGCCAGAAACAAGGCCAGCGGTGATCTGGCACAAGGGAACTCAGCTCATTCTCCTGACATTTCCTTTTATTACTAAGTGCCTAGAAATTGCCTGGCCCAAAGCGTGAATAAGCCTAATCACAGAAGAGGCCGTCAACCCCACAAGCCAGAGCCAGGGCTAGAGAGCCTTGGCCAGACGGGATGGCCCTAACGACCACTCAGGAGTGTGTAGGCCGAGGTCATGCTGGACTGGAGGACTGAGAGGCAGACGCAAAGCCTAAAAGACTGGGTGACATGAAGTCCAATTGCACACATATTCTATCATATCCAAATGCAGACCCTGCCCATTTGCTGGCCATGGGGGCTGAACTAGAATTAAGGGGGCGTTCGTAGCCCTTGGGGGTATTGTGCGACCATAGGGTTATTTGACTGAAGGGAAGGGGTTTCCTCCCACCCACACCTGTGCCAGGAACAGCCCCATTGTGCATCGAGGAGCGTGGACTCTTAGGGAGTTAATGGCATGGAGCAAGGAAGCAGAGACGAGCTGACACTTAGGCCTTGGAGATCTCTGAGCAAATGGCTTTGGCTGTCGAAGCCTCCGTTTCCTCACATGAAAAACCAATTGGACCTCAAAGCATCAGTGGGAGAACCACATGTAGTTCAAATACCATGCAGGTAAGGCCTCAATAAGGGATCCGTTTTGGCTACAGTGCTATGCCTCGTACCTGGCACACGGTAGACGCTCAATAAACTTTTGTTGAATGAGGAGTGAGTGGCCTCATCTCACTCCCAGATGGGAAATGGCACTGAGCTCCTCAGAGCCGGCGCCGCCTTCCCAGCCGTGAGCAGGAGGCTATTGGCTCCAAGAAGAAAACAGGTTCAGGGAGCAGGCAGATGAAGGGGCCGCTGGACGTAGCAAGGGGGGAGGGGACGCTGTAGAGGACGGGGTAGGAGATGACAGTGTAGGAAACATGGCCCTCGCCAGGAGTGCCTGGGCTTCCTCCGCGCTCAGGAGACTCCAAATCCTACGCTCTAAACGGCTGCACTGGGGGGGGAGAGGTGGGAGCCGGGCTGCTGCATCCTAACCCAGCTCTGGCCCTCGGAAGCCATGAGATCTTGGCCGCCTCATTCACTGATCTATCCCACATCTGTAAAGTGGCAATGCCCGGACCTCTGCAAGGCTGCCCAGGTGGAGTCGGAGCAAATCCCCCATGGGTGGCTCTGGAGGTGGCCTTGACCTGGAATGTTCTTTCCTAGAGAACCATGGGCTCCCATTCTCCCCTTACTCAGGTTTCTCGAAAAAGTGAGGAGGAGATAAGTTGGTTCATGAACCAACTTGTCAATAGCCTATACCCCAAGTCCTCACTGTCCCCCATTCTACTCTATCTTAATACTCAGCACTGACAGTCCATCATTCATTTTTCATTCTTCCATAAAACCATTGTCTGTCTGTCTGTCTGTCTGTCTGCCTGCCCACGAGAATGGGAATGTCGTATCATTCACTGCTCAGCACCCAGCCCAGTGTCTGGCCCATAGAGCACACTCAATGTTCACTGAATGAACACACAAATGAACGAATGAAAGGATAATGAATGAATTGGCCTCCTTGCCCAAGGTCATCTGGCTTGAGGAACAGATCCTAATGCCAGCCCTTGGAGACATCGGGCCCCTGCCTGAAGCCAGAGTATCAGTAGCTGCTCCCGGCCCAGATCTGCATGTCAGGTGACAGACCCCAGGGCAGAGAGGGGCCCGGGCCTGTGGGTGAGGTGCCTCCTGTCAGCTCCTTGCAGCCAGAACCTGGACCTTGCTCTCCTTTGTATCCCAACTTGGTCCCCAGAGTGCCCAGGTCTCTGCACTGCAAGGAGCAAGGTGGGTGCCTGTGGAGATGCAGCCAACCCCAGAATCACAGACAACCCCCTCCTGGCCGGCCGTGAGTGCTCCGGGCTCCCTCCCAGGTGATTCTCAAGTTCTGGCCTCCCCACAGCCCCTTCTCCATCAACCACAAGCCGAGGGAACCCCAGACCCAGAGCTGATGATGGCTCCCAGTCCAGGTGTTCACCCGCAGGGCAGAGGCAGGGAGCCGTCAGGCCCCACGGGGGTAGCACCTGAAAGAACCACACCTCAGCAACCATCCTGGATATCCCTCAGCCTGGCAGCGGGACCCTGGGCACACCGCTCTACCTCTCAGAGCCTCAGTTTCCCCTTGTGAATGTGAGAGCACTGAAATGAGCAGATTTCCCTCAAGCCAAAATTCTAGGGAACCCACTATTAAACAGTGTCACCAACCAGTGCGCCTGAGCCATCGCTGAGGTCAGAGGCCCTGGGGACAAACCGAGTCAGAACCCTAGCTCTATTGTTTACTCAGTGTGAAACCACCAGCAAATTACTTAATCTCTCTCTGCCTCGGCTTCCTCTTCCTGCCCCACAGACTCCCAGACAAGGGGAAAAATAATTTCCCACCACGTTGGAGTCACGGGCAAAGCAGGCAGATGGGGGGTTACTGCCGATTCCCTCTTGTGGCCACGCCTGCTGGGGGCTTCCCAGTACCCAAGCGCCCTCTGTCCCTGTGTGTGCACAGGTGAAACCGGGGTGCCAAGACAACAGAGACTATTCTTTGAGTTAGGAGCACCAACGCACGTCCTAGCCAAGATCCCGCAGTCTGAGCAGGCCCCCAGCACAGACACGCACAACCCAGGCGGCAGAACCGCCACTCCGGACACAGAGCTGCACTGCAGAGCAATCGGCGCCTACACACATACACAGGGGCTCTTGCCCAGAGGGGCCCAGAGCCCACGGGAACCCCAGCCCCAGCCAGGAAGCAGGACACAAGGCCCAGACAGCCCCGAATGCCAGCCCACACACTCAAAGCACAGTGATGGCTGAGCAGAGGAGCAAGCAGAGAATGCCCAGGCCGCAGGTAGACAGGGCAGCGCGGCCAGCGGGAGGTCAGGTTCCCCCATAGAGTCTGCGTAATAGACACGGAAAATCTTTACCGGCCTACCCATCTTGCCCCTCTTGCCAGGAACGCCAGGCAGGCCCTGTGGAGGAAGAGACAGAGGAGGGGTCAGGAGAAGATTCCAGCAGGGGCCAGCCAGCCCCCAAGCACCCACAGAGGAAGTCACAGAGGGCCTAGCGTCCAGGACATGGGCACAGTCGGTACCAGTGATGTGCACAGCAGATGGATGGCCCTTGTACTCCATGAAGGTGGGTACGCGTGGACCTGAACTGTGCAGAGCCTCCCAAAAGTACCTAGTATTCCTGGTATTCAGTTGGTGCTTAATAAGTGCTTCTTCTGCTTTCCTAAGATTCTCTCTACTCAGCTTGGTGATGAGGTTACATATGAGTCCCAAATACAGGCTCAGGCAGGGAGGGGACAGAGAGGAAAGTCCAGAGGCCTATGGGCCATACAGTCTCTGGACTCAATTCTGTACTGAGAGCAAAAGCGACCAGAGATGACGCACACAGCTGTGTTCAATAAAACTTTACAAAACCAGACGACTGGCAGGATCTAGCCCGCAGGCCATAGTTTACAGATGCTTGATCTGAAATGTAAAATAGGCCAATTTCTTGTTTGCTGGAAGCCCTTCAGAGGTGCCTCGTGCTCTCAGAACAGAGTCTCCTTCCTGACCTTGGCCTCTGAGTGACATGGAACTGGGCCCCGGCTCCCCCTCCAGCCTCGTCTTCCCTGCTTCACACTCTGCACTCGGGACTGCACTGACGGTTAGACTTGCCACGCTGTCCTATGTCCCTGACTTTGCACACTCTGTTCCTTATGCCTGCAAGGCTTCTGCCTTGCTCTGTCCCCTTAGTGGACTCCTGTTTAACTCAAGGGCACCTGTCTAGGAGGGATTCCACCCAGCAGGGGGGTGGGGAAGAGGTCAACAAAGAAAGCACACTCACTCGCTCTCCATCGGACCCTGGCAGGCCGAAGAGCCCTGGAAGCCCGATGTAGCCCTAGGAAAGAGCAGGAGGGGGGTCAGAGGGGCCGAGGGGCGGGGTGTGGCTGGCCCGACCCATCCCAGCCCGCTCGCGGCCCTCCCACACTCCGGCTCCTCTTCCTGGCTGGTGGCAGTGGTGGCTCTGGCGGCTCCTCGATGACATAGGCCTTGAGGCAAGTGTATATGCCCATGGACTGCATGGTGCTGGCTCCCACGATGTAGTCCAAAGGCACATACCCTCACGCCAGGGAAGGGCACGGGCGCTCTCAGGGGGAGGCCCGTCCCGAGCCGGGGGGCTCCAGGACCTGCAGGAAGGAAGCTCTCAACTGGGTTAGATGCTAGAGTGGCAGCAGGCCCCTCCCACCACCCCGGGACACCGGGAGGCACTTATGGCTTCTGATGGGCCTCCTCATAGGCCTCGAAGACCTAGGATGTGGGGCTCCCATTCACCTCTGGCTTTGAGACTCACATCCCCCCATGGCCACCTGAGTGCCAGCAATTACAGCAGCTGCCACCCCAGCCAGCCGGCTGACGTTCCGCCAGGCACCTGTGTACCACTGCATTCAACCCTCCCAAGGAGCCTGCAGACTGGCCGTCATCCCCTCTGTCCTCTGGACAGAGCAAGGCTCTGCAGATGAAGGGATACAACTAGTCAGGGGCGGAGCCCACCACCCCAGAATACTCCTGGGTTTCTGTCTCTCAGCCTTTATTTGCGCTGTGCCCCCCACCAGGCACGCTCTTCCTACCCCCACGATGGCAGAGCAACTCCTTCCAAGCCCAGCTGTAATGCTGACTCCTGTGGCAAACAGCCCTGACGCCCCAAACCAGAGGCAATCTCCTCTCTCTGCCCCGCACCATCTTCGCACCTCAGTTCATAGGATTTACCACTCTCTCCACTGTGTCTTCATTACCTGTGTCCACGGTTCATGTCCTCATTAGCCTGGAACTTCTCAAAAGCTGGGACCTAGCCCACGGCTCCTGTTACTATCTGCATGTTCTAGATGTTGGTGGAATGACTTAAAAATAACTGTAACAGAAGCTAATTTTTACTGAGCACCATCTATGGGGCAGGCCCAGTTCTCAGGACTTTGCACGCATTGGCGCACTCACCGCGTCCTCACTACACCCCCAGAAAGTAGGTTTGATTAGTCAGCCCCCTGTTGAGGCGGGAACACTCAGGCCCAGGGAGGTGAAGGGTCACACTGCTAGAATGTGGTAGAATTGGTATTTGGAATCAAGTCATCAGAGTCCCAGGCTGGGCTCCTAACCACCCTACCATACTGCCTCCCACAAAAAAGCAACAGTGCAGGCTTATAACCATCTGTCCTTCCCTAAAAGGTCAAGAGGTCGCAAAACCTTTTAGCACCCAGCATGACAATATCCGTCACATTGATGAATTACATTTGCTGATCAAGAGGGGTTTATAACCCAGATCCACAGGTGAGAAAATGGGCTCAGAGAGGTCCAGTAACTTGCTAAGATCCCACAGATGGTTGGTGGCAGAACAGGTCTCAGAGCCAGTCGCCCTGACCCCAAAGCCTGCCCTCTGCCTGCTTCATAAATATGAGACCAGTGATGGCAAGGTTGGGAGGGAGCCAGCACAGTCCGGCTCCCCCAGGCTGCTCAGGGCCGTGACCCTGGAGATGGGTGTGCTGGGCAGGACCAGCCCTCTCTCCACATGTGGCCTCGGGTATGGCAAACGTCACGCAGCCCCAGATTCCTGTCACTCCTGCTGTCCCCCTGGCAGATCAGAGACCCTGTGGCAGAACCAAGAAGACCTCCCTGGGTTCAGAAGGACCCTCTGGGGTCACAGCTTGTGGGGACAGGTAGATTAAGGGAGGCTCAACATCCTAGGACAGGAGCCTCGTTGGCCCCTGCACATCACCACCTTCACCACCACCACCACCACCATCACCACCACGGCCTGGGCAGCTGGGGAGCTTGCCCACCCACCCCCTTGCCTACCTCCCAGATGCTCTCCTAACAGCTGCCTGTTAGTTCTTGGGATTAGAGCCGAGACTGTGGCCATAAATAGCTTTGGCTCAGGAATAGAGGACACGTCACATAGACCGGGGCTGGCTGCAAACCGTGTGACCCACTTGCTGGGCATTCTTTGAGAGGTGGCGAGCCCAGTTCTCAGAACCCCCGAGTCCTCATCTTAACTAGGGCCGTCGCTGCCCCCCTCCCCGCCCCCCGTGAACCCAGTGTCCTTGGATGTATAAGAGGTGATTCCACCAGATAACTCTCAGCTTTCCAAACTCCACTTACTGCCATTCAATTCCCCAGAACCTAATCTACCGCCCCACAGCTCACCTGGGAGCCCCCACCTGGTGGTCCCTCCTCAGCACCACTTGCTTCCAAATTCCTGGAACCCCATAACCATGCTATAGGTAGGATGGACGTCACCCCCATTGTAAAGACGAGCAAACTGAGGCAGCTGGCTACTCAGGGTTGGCTCCCCTTGCAGGATGGGGACAGTCGATGTTTTATGGGCCTCGAGACCTAGGCAGTGTTCAGCCGTCAGACACCACTGGCCTTCCCAAAGGGTGGGCCCCTTGCCCTCAGTTGGGAACAGCAGCAGGGGCTCTGAGGAGTCCAGTGACACACAAAGTGGCCTGGCTTTGGTCCCCGTCACTTGGGATGTGCTAGGGCACATGGCATGCAAATGCCTGATGGAGGCAGGTGGACTGTGGCTGAGCCCCCAGCAGACCCTTTGCTGCCCAGTCTGCCTGGCTATGGCTCAAGCCTGGCTCAAGAGTCCCCCATCACCGGGCCCTTCCCTTGTCCCTCTGCTCTCCAGGGAGCACTCTAGGGGTGGGTTGCAGCCCCAGCCCCCCGATAATAGACACCGGGTGGAGGCCTCCCAGCCCTGATTTCTCTCAGGCCCACTGGAAGGAAAAGGTTATGTCCCCCATGGCCCCACCTGTATGGCACTTGCCAAGGCCCACTTACCCTGCTGCCTTTGGGGCCAGGGTCTCCTATAGGACCAGGTAACCCCTGAAACATAAAAGACAGTGGACAAGAACACATGGAGACGTTCTACTGGCTGTCAACAGCCCAGGGCGAGTCCTGTCTCCCTCTGGAGAGTGGGGATGGGTTAGACTGGAGGTCTTCACTCAGAGCCCCAGCTGCCCCAGGATCTCGGGGAGGCGGCTCAAGGACAGACTGGGTCGGACGAGTCTCTGGAGCCTCACCCCCCACCTCATCAGAATTCCTTTCCTCTGTTCTCTGAGCATCCATGCCCTGCTGCCTGGCTCCAGCCCTCTGAACATCCCTTTCTTCAGGGCCCACCCAGCAGGTGCAGCTCCTTCGCCCCCAGCCCACCACCTCCTTCTGCCTGGGGCACTGTGGCCATCTCCACACCACCGTGGCCACAGAGCTTCCAGAATCCATATACTGCACCTGCCTGCCAGGGTAACCTTTGGCCCCTGGGCTGCCCTCTGGTCCCGGCTGCCCCTGCAAAGGAACAGAGAGAAACATGAGGCAAGGAGAGACCCTGCCCAGCTCCAGTCGGAGGGGTGGTGGGGGACTGGGGCTCACAATGGACAAAGAGAAGGGCGGGAATGTGAGCCGAAATGGGAAGAAGGGGAAGCCACTGGCCTGCTGGGCCCCCAAGCCCACCTCTCTGTGAAACCGGTCAGACCAGCTCAGAGGGACAAAACCCCCTGTGCTGGCGGCCCAGGAATAAGAACACACTGAGGAGGCCTGGCTGGCTCTCCCAAGCTGGCAGCCACTGCTGTTTGATTTGGGCCAGGGGAGCCAAAATTCCTACAAAGCCCGTGGCGGCGTGTATAATATCCCTTAACATCGCCCGGAACAGGCCAGCTATTCATGGCTCTAACTGGAGCTGAGTGGCTCGTGCCAATGCCGGGCCAGTGCGGACTCCAGCTCTTTCAGGCAGATGTGGCTGCGGGGGAGGCAAGGTGGGGTGGGGCGAGGTGGGGTGGGGTGGGGTGGGGGCCCCAGCTGGACAGGAGGCACAGCCACCTGGCACTGGGGCTTGCTCATGGAGCAGGGCCCGGGGAGCAGGCCAAGGACAGGCAGGGGCTGGAATGCAGGAGAGCAAGCAGGGTGGGGCTGCGGCCGTGGTCCTCACCTGTTCTCCGGGGTGCCCCGCTGGTCCAGGATAGCCCTTGAATCCCTGTGGGGAAAGGAACCGCATCAGGCCAGGAAGACACACCTGTGCCTGTGGATCTTCGAGGCCCAGCCTCCCTGCCTGCCTTTTCTGCACCATTTGCACCACGGCGGGGATGTAGTGCATGGTCAATAAATACCTGCTGAGTGGATACATGTATATCAGGGTTAGTTGGCACCTACGGTTTCCTCTCCGCTACTAATGGTTCTGGACTAGAAGCATCAGAGGGGCCATTCACTCCTCAGGCAGAGTTTGTGAGCTGAACCGACATACAGCTACCAGGACAGACGGATGTTGTATGGTAACCATTTTTTCCAAATCCAGAGAGAGGATGGGACCGCCAGAAGCTGGGGTGGAGGGAGTTCTCAGTGGGTGGGTGGGGTCCTAGACTGATTGGACCTCAAGGTCTAGGATATGCCCAACCACCCTGTGATTCTGGAACCTTCTGTCAGGACCTGCCCCTTCTCAGGAACCCCCTACTGGAAAAGATCTCACTGGCCAAATACATTAACCAAAATAACTGCCTGCCTTCCTCTCACTGGTTCCAGGAACTATTCCAACGAGACAGAGGCCACCCAAAAGCTTGATAGAGGGAGGAGTCTGGCCACACCCCAGCACCAACCTGACCCTCTGTCCCTATGGCCCAACTAGCATGGTTCAAGGCCAGGTCATCTAGGTCAAGAGAATCAAAAGGACTGTGTGCTTTCAGGCTGCGCAGGGATGACCCCTCAGTCATTTTATGAGTTGGGAGCTCTCCGAAGGGAACCCTCAGATATCAAGTTTCCATCAGCTCAGAGCTGCTGTGAAATAAGACCGAGCAGGGGGCTTCTACGTCAGACGGTTTCTGACTGACTGGGCACCTCTAGGTGGGTCACTGCCCTTCTTTCTCTGGGACTCCCATGAAGGAGTTTAAACCCTGTGCCCCCTTCAGTGCTGGCATTTGAGACTTAGAGTTGCAAGGCTCCCCCAGAGGGTGCCACCCAAGACACTGGAGCACACACATAGGTGCACACACCTGATGTGAGCAGAGCCTTTGCGGCTGCTTACTCAGGACAACTCCGACGTGACTTCCTCTAGCCCTCACAACAGCCAGACGAGGGGCAGGTAGGGGTTACCATCTCCATTTCAGAGACGACAAAACCGAGCCTCAGAGACCTGCAGCCACTCACCCCGAGTTCCACTGCTAAGGACCAGCAGGTTCACACTCACCACAGGGTCCTTTTGACACACGAGGCCACACAGAGAACCTTGCAGACATCCCTGGCATGTAGAGAGCACCCCCACAAGCACCCAAGAAGTGGGACTTAATTATAAACAGCAGAGTCAGTTTGACCCAGGTTTGGGGAGTTTACAAGCATTCCTTCCACACCTACTCATGCCTCAGACGGCCCAGCAATATGATTGCATCTCATTAAGAACCCATGAGATAGACTCAGTATGGCTGGGTGAGACTCTCCAACGTGGGCGTGTGCTCTTTTCCCCAGTGGGCAAACTGAGGCACAGACCACAGCCAGTGCGGGCATGCAGCACGGTGAAGATCCTGGGTTTAGATTGCTCTGAGTTCCTCTCCTGCTTCACTGTGGGCTGGCTGTGAGACCTGGGGCCCCCGATGTCACCTCTCTGAGTGCTGGTTTCTATTCTTGTAACCATGGGTGGCTCATGGGTTGCACGATGTAGCGAGTGTGACGCACTCAGCACAGTGTCCAGCATTAAATCCCAGGGCCCTGTAGTGACCGGCTGCTGTTATCTTCATGATCTTCCTACACTTCATTCATTCATTCAACATTCACCGAACATTTATGTGCCGGCACCATTCTACACGTAGGACAAATGGGGAGACAAAATCCCCCCGCCTCCATAAAGTTCACAGTCCAGTGAAGGAGACACAGAACAGGTGAACACAAAGGATAATGTCTGGGGGAAGGGAGGATGGGGAGTAGTCGTTTTCATGGTGCAGAGTTTCAGGTTTGCAAGAGTCCGGAGATGGTTGCACGACATCATGAATGAATACACTTAACATGATAGAGTTGCACACTTACACATGGTTAGAATAATAAATTTTGTGGAGTTTTGTAACCATAATTCAAAATTAAACTTTAAAAAGAGATGATGTGTGGGAGTGACCAGTGCCTTGAAGAAAAGCGAGCAGAGTTAGAGGACAGAGAGTAGCAGGGCTGAGGTGGATGTGCCTGCAGGTGGGCAGGCAGGGAGCCCGCTCTGATGAGTGGGATGGGGTGAGAGAGCCGGACACGGGACTGGATCTCTGGGAAAAGGCAGGAACAGCAGGTGTGGAAGCCCTGAGGCAAGGTCACTCTCGGGTGGGTTCGAAAAAGGATGAGGTCCCTGTGACTGGAGCAGAATGGTGAAGGGGGAAAGGTAGAGGGGTGGGCGTGGTCAGGGAAGAAGCAGGAAGCCAGTGCCTACAGGGTGGTAATATGACGGGAAACCATGGAAGCTTTTGAGCAGGGATGTGTCATGATATGGTCTGTATCATCACCATCAGTATTATCTTTCTCCACTTGGAATTTGCAGAAAAGGAAGAAAAAGCAAAGCCCTTGACTCTAGCTTTGAGCTCTAGGCTCTGTGGCTTGGCACAGGCGATTGCCCTCTCTGAGCCTCATTCTGCCATACTCTGCCTGCCTTGAGGGGTTGTTGTAAAGACCCAATGCAATAATGGGGCAGGGATCTCAAGAGAAGCATTAAAGGCAACTAGGGAGTCCGAAGGTCACTGGCTCCTCGGACTTCCTTGGCAGCCACAAAGAAACCTTCTGGAAACCAATGCTTTAGCAGAGAACTATGGCCAGTGAAATCTTGGGAAGAGATTTTAAGCAAAACCTTTTCTCAGGACACAGCTAAAAGGAAACCAGTGAACCTCGGGGATATGAACCTTGGCCTCCCTATGCCTGGCTCGGCATGAAAGCCTTAAATACATAAGCTCATTAGCTCCTTGCAGTCACTCCTGGAGGTAGGAATTACTGGGCGCACTTGCCAGCTGAGGAAACTGAGGCTCGGAGAGGTAAAGTGACTTTCCTGGGGCCACACAGCTTCCCAAGGGCAGTGTGTGGCTGTGACACTAATCCCTACACACATACTGAGGCCTGATGGCCACTTAGAAGAGCCAAAGGGCCATTCAGGGAAAGACCCCCTTACAGACCCACCTCCCCAGGACAGAGTCTGCAGATCACTGCAGCGTTGCTGAGGCGGAGGAGGATGGTCACAGAACCCCAGAGTACCTGAGTTGTAAAGGACTTAAGCCATCAATTTGACAACCTCCTTTCTTATTGAACAGACGGAGACCCTGAGGCTCAGAGAGGGAAAGAGACTTGCCCAGAATTACTTAGCAAGTTATAGCCAAGACAGAACGGTTCCCTAGACTCTAGTCTGGCTGGGCTGGCCTTTGTTTAGAAGGCCACGATTCCTAGGTCTCTCCCAGTTAGTGGATCCTGAAGGACCCTGAACATGGCCATGAATACCTGTTTCTCCTGGCTGGACAGGAGCAGCAGAGGGAGCACAGCCACGGCATAAGGGTGGGATGGACAGGAGGTTCGTATGGTCCCTGGAAATACCTTCACAGTGTTTACCCAGCTGAGGCCAGCCAAATAGCTTCAAATGACAGGGCCCCAGGACCCGCGACAATCTAAACCATTATCTTCTCCAGGGCCCCAGCAATTAAGGGGCAGGCACTGACCACAAGGTGGACCCACGGGCAGTGATTGCTCCATGGGGAATCGGTGTCTGACTGGCACTAGGGCAGAGCAGATGCTTCAGGACAGCTCCAGGGACCACGGAGTTCGCAAGGGGCCTCCTGCTGCCCAGCAGGCGGGTCTCCGGAGGACCCGTGTTTATAATAGAGCTCAGTCTATATTTTGGTTTGGAAGCCAGATTAATCATTGCTTACAATGCACAAGGAGAAACCAGACATCACCTCACTGTTGCTGCAGACAGTCTCCCCCTGGCTGGGGTGCTATTTGGGCTTTGGGCAGAGAACGGAGGGAGGTCCTGTCCTTGCCCAAGGGTCCTGGGGACCAACTTGTTCACCCAGACTCCACCTCAGCCTGTAGGAGGCCCTGGCTTCTCCTGCAGGAGAATGGAACTCACCATACTTGCTTAGTGCTCCATGAGACTCCCCTACCACCTTGCAGCCCACATGCCCCCACAGGGCAATCAACAGGATGGAGAGCCCCACTTAGCAGGAAGGATCAGCGAGGAAGAAACATGCCAAGAGGTAGGGTGACCCATGACATGATACTGGGCAAGTCCCTGCCCCTCCTGGAGCTTCAGTTCCCCAGCCGGGCTCTCAGAGTATCCTGCTGGCGCAGAAATGACAGAATGCTGAAAGCGTGCCTTCTCCGAAAGCCGAGTCCAGCACGGCACGGCCAGGTATCTGACACCAGACTCTGCTCAGCGGGTACTTAGAATATCAGGGCAGGAAGGTACAACTTCTGTATGGCTCATTCATTCAGCCAAGGTTTGCTGAGCCCCTAAAACAAGCCAGACCCTGTGTTAGACCCTAAGAACACACTGGTGAACAAAACAAACACACTCCGCACCTTCTAGAAGAGGTTACAGGCATTAAATGCACAGTACATGGAACGAAGGAGGAGCACGGAGTGCTGGGAGAGTGTGGACAGTCCAACAGGAGCAGGCAGCATTGTAAACTGAGGTTTGAAGGAGGAGCCAGGTGGGAGGGCAGAGGGGAACTGGACCTCAGAATGGCAGCGGGTGTGGGCCCCAGCAGCCCAGAGCAGCTCTGCAGCAGGGGAGCCTGGAGAAGGTTCTGGGTAAGGGCACTGCGTGGAACTGGGGGTGCTACATCAGGGTGGAGCAGGTAGAGCTGCAGAAAGGAAGGAGATTGCCTCAGGCAGCCTCAACCATGCTCCCCCAAACAGTCCCAGATGGCCCCCTCTGCCCTCCCATTTTATGACAGCTTCCCACAGGTGGTGGCCAACTCAGGTGGCACAGGCAGGGCTCATGGGCAGGGTGAGGGCTGCAGGAAGGTGGCCAGGAGGAATTAATACTGAAGCATATGTAGGGCTGGGGGTAGACAGGATTTCTGCACAGCAGTTGCTCAGCCTCAGCACTGCTGCACTGCGGGCTGGGTGCTGAGTGTTGGGTGGGACAGCAGCCTTGTACACGGCAGGATATTTAACAGCATCTCAGGCTTCTACCCACTAGAAGCTAGTAGCAACCCCTTCCCAGCTGTGATGACCAAAGATGTCTCTAGGCATTTTGCTAACTGTTCTCTGGGGCACACAATCACCCCTGGATTTATAGGAGGGAAAGGAGCGTCAGACCAGGGACAGCATGGGACTCCGCCCTCCCAAGGTGCGGACCATCAACTTCTTGGCTAGTGGAGGGCAGTTAATGAGCTACAAAGCAAGATGACTGATGGAGCCAGGCAGGCAAGACCTTCGGCGCTTCTCCTCTAAGATCAGCATGACCATTCATTCACTCATTCACTGAACAAGTATATATGTAGTGCCTCCCATGTGCCAGCCCTGCGTGAGGTCCTGGAGGATGTAATATCTCCCTGAACACTCCCAACCACTCAATGAAGCAACCCAGGCCACTGCACTAAACACATGGCAGGAAAGGGGCAGAGCTGGCTCCCATCCAGGTCTGTCTGCCCTGGTCTATGCCCCTGCCCAGCCCTTGGAAATCGGCCCAGCGAAGCTCCTCAGCGAGCACGGCAGCTGGATGCAGAGAGACGAACCTCAGGCGGGCAGCCTCTTTTTCACTGGATGGGCCCATTCTTATTTGAGAAGCTGTGTCATTCAGCACAGTGGAGAGAAAGAGAGCCTGAGGGGCAGAGACCTAGGTTCAAATCTCAGCTCTGCCTCTTAGTGCCCCTAAAAGGTATTTCCATTAAACCATTGGCTCTCAGTGTTGGCTGCACAGGAGAATCTGGTGCCAGGGTCCCACTCAGACCAATAGAAGCAGGACCCCTGTGGTGGGGCCCAAGCTCCCCAGCTGGCTCTAACGCAGTGTGGGGCTGGGGACCAGAGACTTCACCCTCCTCGATGCCCCACAGTGATCTCAACTGTGGGTAGCACCGTTGTTGGTGCAGGGCCTGAGATGCAGATATGTGTTTGCAAAGTGACTGAGTGGCAGAACGAAGGAATGAACAAATGCACGAACGGATGAATGAATGAATGAACAAATGATTGAATGAACGAATGAATGAATGAATGAGGCCTATGTGACCTTGGCTTTCTCAGTTGTAAAGTGGCACAAGGCTGCCTCACCTGTCGAGAGCTGTTGGGAGGAAATGACGTGATGAGGGACGGGGACTCTGTGCCCCCTCGACCTCACCACACTATTTAATACGGGAACCGGCCCAACCCCCACTCCTTTCTCTGCCTATTTTGTCTCAGGGCCCTTTTCATCTTCTAACAAACTTTATGTTTCTGCTGTTTTCTGTTGTTTCTGTCTGTCTTCCCCCGCAAGAATAAAAGCTCTGGAGAGGAGAGGCAGGAATTTTGTCTATTTATTCAGCTCAGTGCCTGGCACATGGCAGGCATTCAGTCAATTCTGCGGAGTAACAGAATGACTAGGGTTATTGGTGTCACTCTGAGGTGACACCAAAATTCAACGTGCTGGCCAACGTCCCCGTTCTCTGACCATTTCCCACATGAGATGCGGCAGAAAAGCCACCCAACAGGACCAGGGCAAAGCGGCCACTGTTGTCACCAAAGATGCTCGTGGAGGAGAGACGGCTTACAAACAGCGACAATTCCAGACGCAGTCGCCCACTCTGTCGGTCCTGCTTCCCCACACTGGGGACCTGAGCCCTCCATGCTCCGCCCACTGCCCTCTGTGAGCAGGTTGGCACAGGGCTGCCGCAGACCAAACTCCTTGGGTTTGAGCAGGCTGGCCTGAGGGGGTACCGAGGGTTTAAGTGGCCTTATCAAATCGGTTTCCGACCACACCGAGGCTCCTCCTTAATTTACAAAAGACAGCTTCCGCCCCACTCAGGTGAGCTGGTCCATCCTGGTTGGCCTCCTGGGGCATCTGCTGTGAGTGGGGAGCCCTGGAACCCAGGCAGGAGCCAGTCCAGTCTGTTTTCCCATCTCCCGCCACCTCTGCTAGACTCCCACTGCCATTCAGAGCGAGACCACCACCAGCTGCTTTATGAGCCAGGACTGGAAGGAGACTTTCCACTCACACTTCATCCATCAGAAAGCGCTGGAGCCCAGAGGGGAAGTGAGTGGGGAGAGGGAGGCCCTGAGTGTTCTCTGAGCCAGCAAATTCCATGTTTCCCCAGCTCACAACCAGCCACAGGCTCCGGTCTGAAGAAAGGGATGAGGGGGGCCTGATGCTCCGAGTCCCTGTGCCATGCGGACCCTCGGAGCAAGGACAGGATGGATCTGGGAGGCCCCACAGCTGTCCCGATGAGAACCAGATGGCCCCGAGAGACGGAAGCTGTGGCCACAGCTGGGAGCCAGGGTAGAAGCTTAAGACATGGAGACCTATGCCGATGTATTTACTGGAAAGCTCATCGGCAGTGGGAGATTTCCCTGCAAGAAGCAGCTGACCCTTGGCCTCCATCGTCCTCCTGTTTCCTGGACACTTACTGTGTGCAGGCCCTGTGCTAGGCTCCAGTGAAAATAACTAGGCTAGGATGGGCTGGGGCCCTTGGACAGAGTGCAGGCTTCTGGCCCGAAGCTGCGGGTTCCGGAAGGGCTTCCTGAAGTGTGCACAACTACAGTTGCATCTGAAGGATGAGGGGCCCTGGCTGGGGAGAAATCCAGGGGCACAGTAAGCTGGAGGCACCAAGCAGTAAAATGACGGACTCTCCCCCAGGGGCGTTTAAGGAAGTAACTCCCACCCCCAACTTGGCTGAAGCAGGGATGGGGGTGGGGCAACATGACAACAGCTCAGAAGGTACAGAGAACTTGCTTTTACAGAGCCTTTGCCGTGCCCTGCAGCTTAGCAGGGAGGGTCGAATGTTGGACTCAGAGAGGGTCTAGACTTGCCCGAGGTCACACAGCTGGGGAATGGTGGAGCTGGGAGTAGAACCTGGGTCTCACTGAACCCAGAGACCTCTCCCTCTCTGCTGCAGGCCTGCCCCAGGCAGCAGAGGGTCAAGGGAAGGGGGTTATTGTCTCCACCCAGGTGGGAGGAGGCAGAGGCACTGGGAGGCGAAACCCAGGCCCAAAGCTGCTGGGCGGGTTGGAGGTGGAGCCGGGCTGCTGCAGGCCCTTCCAGCTCTGACAAAGTTCCTTCTACCACCCATGGCTCCTCAGGGGACCCTCCCAGGAGCAGCTGGGCCCCTGGAAGGACAATGAACCCGGGCCACTTCTTGTCACACCTCATTCACCGTGGTTGAGGGGACCTATTCCAAGCCATGGTGTTGCCCACCCCAGGCAAGCACAGATCCTCACAAACCTCTCTCACCTCCCGCCAATGTTCCATGTGCCCATGGAAGCTGGGCTGGGGCCAGAGAGAGGCGGACAGGGAGGGGGGCAGCGGCTCCCAGAGCTCCTGCCAGATGACTTGCTTACTAGGAAGCCACCCGAGCAAGGCAAAGCTTCAAAACCAAGGTGTACCTTTCGTCCAAGAGGTCCCGGATTCCCAAGGAGCCCAGGCAAGCCCATGTCACCCTGCAAAACAGAGACAAGGGGGTGAGCTGGGGGAAGGGAGCAGAAGCTCTCTTTGAATTGAAAGTGTGACCTCTCACACCCTGCTATAGGTAAACAGAATTCACAGAGGCCTCCAAGGAGACTGGGGGCCTCTGAGCAGGGTGAGGGCAGCCCAGTGGGCAGGGTACCCAGTCCCTCCCCACTCAACCCAGCTGTCCCATCTGGTCTGTTTTCTATGTTGGACTTTGGCATAGGGCATCACGGGAACCAGGTCCTGCTGCTTCACTATTTGAGAACCACTGCTTGAAAACCACTGCTCCCGGGGCATGTATGATAGATAGTCTGGCTGTCCCATTTCAATCAGCTCTGTCTCTGCTTTCTCCATCCTTGCTGGGCATGACAGTCACCAGTAGGAGGCATTGCTGCCACCACCACGAGACCTGAGAACAGACAACCCCGGAGCAAGAGAGAAACTGGGGTCCCTGGACTTCATCAGACCTGGGCACCAATCCTGCTCTGCACCTGGCCAGCTGTGTGATCTCCAGCAGGCCACCCACTGTAGGGGCCTCTGTTTCCTCATCGGCAAGCTGGGCTCACCTGCCCTGGTTTATGAGGTTCCCATGAGGAGCAGGTGGGAGTGTATGTGAACATTTACACCCAGGCTAGTGAATGAAAAAATTTATTGGTGAGGATGGAAAGGAATGAACCACCCATGTCTTGAAGAAATCAAGCACAGGAGGCTAGGTTGAGAAGCAGTGTTCTGCCTGTCAGGAGGACTCAGGCTGAGTCCAGAAAGAAGCCAGACAGATTGGAGTGTTCCCTCCAGGACATGGAGGCCTGAGTCACTGGGGGACCGCACTTGGAGTTCTGGGTTCTCCTGTTCCCAGGTGTCTGGCACTCCCCCCAGGCCCCTTGATTAGTTTATGGGGTGGATGCTTCAGGGAAGAATGAAATCCTCCAGCCTAAGGGCTTTCTCTTCCATGGCAGAAACTCTGGTCTCCTAGCCCTGCAGAGTTCTGGAGCCCTGAACCTCTCGCCCATTCCCTTCCCACCCTCTACAAATTTACACGCATGTCTATTAACCACCTCAGAGGGCACTTTGAATGTCTTTCGGAAGCTTCCTGGGCATGTGCTACCAAGAAGCTTCTGGATGCCAAGGGTCACCTAGGAGACCCTATAGCCCCTGTCATGCAGGGTTTTGGGCAGGAGGACATTCACCAAGAATGTCCTTCAGCCAAGTCTTCTATGGGTTTTATGGTTGCAGCCCAGAAGACAGCAGGAAACAGCTTTGGCTTTGGTGTAGGGAGGCAGAAGGACTTCAAGGAAAACAAACAAACCAGCACTGATCTGCCCAGACTTTCTCACTTCCCTGCCTTGGTCAAGCAGCCACCTGGGAGGGCTGTCCCAGGGTGTCCCCCACTCTCCACTCCCCTGCTTCCCTGAGCTTTGGGGTCCCTGGAAACTTACCTTTGTCCCATCATGGGCCTTTCCTGGTGAGAGCCCCGGGTCCCCTTTCTGTCCCTGAAACAAAAACAATTCTGCTTTGGCTGCTGAGTCCCCCGGCGAGGATGTTTCCCCATATACTGCTTTGAGCCCTGTCCCATGCTTTAGCACCCTCCCATCTGCCCCCACTCACACAGTGCCCAGGCACTAACCCTGATTGCATAGCTGCCCACTGACTGCATGATGACATGGTCCAAACCCCTCCTTTGGGGTCCCTTTGGTCATCTGGTCCCAGCCATCCTGCCCACACTTGGCTTTCCTTCTGTCAGCCAAACACACAGAGACGGGGTCCCCTCTGCCCCTTCCACAGACCACAGCCCATCCCTCAGCCACACTCTGCACTTCCCAGATGTCAGGCCCTTGCTCAGGCAGTCACTCCCTGCTAGAAAACCATTCTGCAGTCATCATTAGCCAAACCATAAACACTCTTTAAGACGCAGCTTGAATGTGCCCTCCCCGGTCTGCACCCACATACAGTTGATGCAACCTTGTATGTGAGCCTTGCTAGTACGGCCTCTGGGGGGCTCTCTGACAGCTTCTGAGGGACACATATAAGAGGTGTGCCCAGGTCTTTTCAGTTTTCCAATATGCTCACTTTGCCATTCTAATTATGCAGGGTCAGTGCAACACCCACTTGTGTCTGTGTGCAGCCGCTCAAGAGTTTGCAAAATTCCTCACCTCGCTAGAGTTCTAACAATAACTCAGTGAAGTGGGCCGGGGAGGTGTTATTGCCCCTGTAACATATTCAGGAAAACTGAAGCCAGGAGAGAAGAGAAAAGACTGCCTGAGGTCCTAGGATGAGGCGCTGGCAGAGATTAGAACCTGAAGATGAGTCAGAACAGGCAGCAAATCAGGGAGGAACCGACAATCAGCGGGTCCTTGGTGAGCGACAAACACCCTCTGTGCCTAGCATTTGGGACTGTCCCCGCTGCAAAGATTCCAGCTCCTCAGAGCATGGGCTCAGAGAAAGGGCCCGCAGACAGGCACCAGCTGCATCCCCTCCAGGGCTGGAGAGAGTGTTTCTGGCGGTGGGCCTGCTCATTTGGCCCAACCTGGCTCAATTACTCAGGATACAGCCCTTTGGAAAGCCAGTCCACCCTGATGTCACCTTCCAAGAGCCCCTGCTCCCTGTTGCTCGCTCTCGCTCCCACGCTCCCTCTCCCAGCTCAACCCTGAGTCAGAAGTCCTGGGGTGAAGCCAGGGACTCACAGCGGGGCCTTAGGCAAGTCATTTCACTTCACCTTATTGCCTCACCTTTAAAGTGGGAGCTGCGTGGCACACACACACAGCATGCACACATGTGGATGGACACACATGCAAATGGACACATGCACATGGGTATATGCACACTGGTGCATACACACAAGCTCACACATGTGTACACATACTCACATGCATGGGTGGCACTTGCACACGTGCACATGGGTGTACACATGTGCATGCATAGGCACATGCATACAGGCTCAGGGGTCCATACACATATGGGTGCACACGGGTACATGCACATACACAAACTTGTACACATGCACACACACCCACTTAGCTTTCCAGGTTTCTTGGCAAGGAGCCGGTGAAATATTGAACATAACACATGGGAGGGGTGGTTTGGCCAACTTCGATTAATTCCCATTTGGTTTTTTCTTCATCAGAACCCAGACCTTCCAAATCCTGACTCAGTCACTCTTCACAAGAAACCACAGCATTGCAAGCTGGACAGGGCCTTACGAGGGAACAGCCCTTGCTGTCCACCCACTCCAAACCCAGGACTGCACCAGGACCCCCATGCAGCAACTGTTAGTCTTCTGAACACCCACTGAATGCAACTCGGGACTAAAACTGGGGTTCAGACAGGCTGAATCACAGCCTGGGGTGACATACAGGTAAGAGGCAAGGTCTTACTAGGTCTGACTTATCCCAGGTCTGTTTGAGTGTACAGCTCCCTGGGCCCACACCCTCCAGCTGCCCCAGGCTGAAGGGCAGCCTTTTCCTTGCTAGGATCCCAACTCTCTGTTTACCTGGGCCCCCAAGGTCACTTTTGCAGAACATGCCCTCTGGGATCTCACACAGCAGCTGCCCCTCCCAGACACTCTCCCACCATCTGCTGCTCACAGCCAGCTGTACTACCTTTTTTGTCCATGGTACAAGGCCAGGCCCAGGACTACCCAGGATTCCAATGGCCAAAAAAAGGACAGGAGCTCTACCTACCCCACCCTTGCCCACCTCAGTCTACAGCTGGTAAAGGAGCTGGGCTTGAAAAATTTGGGGAGTGGGCCTCCATGTATCTTACTCTGTCATTGCATAAAAGGGAATGCTGAGACCCAAAGAGATCAGCTTTCTCCCTTGCCTGGGGTTCTTGCCTGGGGCATTTTAGTTATTTATGGGATTCGCTCTGCATTCTCAGCAGCAGCCCAGTGCTTGAGATGTAATCCTGGCCTGAGGACAACATCCACAAGTACAGACCCTTATGGACCATCTACTTTGAGCCAAGTCTGGCAATGATTACGGGGAATACCACAGTGGGAAACCAGACACAGGGCTTGCCCATGGGAGGATCTTGAGGGAGAAGCCAGAGAGACAGGTAATAATAATAATAATAAGCCTATGAGGTAGCAACTATCACTATCCCCATTTCACGTATGGGGAAACTAAGGCACAGAGAAGATGAGTAACTTGTCTAAGGTCATATAATTCATAAATGTGGGTAAGACACAGGCAGCCTGGTTTCAAAGTCCAAGCTCTTTACATTTCAATGCACTGCAGACAAGAAGTGAAGCCCAGAAGGAAGCTGAGGAAAACTGAGGGTAAATCCCTAACAGGAGTTACAACTGAGCAAAGGCTGGAGGAAGACAAGGAGGAAAGCCACTAAAGTTAAAGCTCAAGAAATGCTCCAGACATCTTGGTTAGTGAAGGTATGAATTCCCAGATAGACAAAGCTATTGAGCTTCCCAGTCATTCTCCTGAAAATTCCCCAGTAAGAGATACAAGGAATGTAAAACTTTAATTAATTGTTTGCACTCTAGTGAGGCCAAGAACCTGGTCAGCAAACCCAGCTCTCCAGCCAGTGATCCTGTATGATCTTGGTCAAACCACCCTTCCCCGCTGTGTAGGTGATAACAGCCTACTTGGACTAGTTAACAAAGCCTTATACAACTAGAAGATGAATAGGAAAGGTATATTGAAAACCATAAACGCTACAAACATAGTAGGAATGAGATCCTGTCCTATGTTGAGATCCTGACCTACAGGTAGGGTTGGGAGGTGAAAGGATCTGTCCCCAGCCCTAGAACATCCTCTGACGAGTCACAGGGCTTCTTACTATCACTACTACTGTACTATTTCATGTGTTTAGAAGTTCTGGCCCATGCAATAAAGCAGGAAAAACAAATAAGACTACTAACCATCGAGGAAAAGGAAACAAAACATTCCTCCACAGCTCAAAACTGGACATGCATCCCCAGGGTGCATCTTAAGCCCCCACATCACTAGTCAGACATTCAAGACCCTCCCTCTCCAGCAACAAATAACTTTTCCTCCGACTTCCATTGAGGGCTCTAAGTTCTCACTGTCCTTCCCCCCCAGTCCCTCCCAACCAGAAATAAACTCTGAACTCCTTGTTGCGTCCTCAGCCTGGCACAAAGCCTGGCATAAGGCCTGGCACTCAGGAGGTGCTCAGGGAGTACCTGTGGCCCAGTATGGATCTTCTGCAATGACTCTAAGGACCTCCCACCAGGAGCACCCCAAATGTGGCCCTAATTTCAGCACCCACTCCATGGCCCAATCTCCAGATCCCACGAAAAATACTCACTTTGGCTCCAGGAGGGCCGGGTAGGCCTGGATTTCCATGAGGCCCAGGAGGACCCTGAAAGGAAAAAGAAACACAGAGGTGAGGGGGAAAGGGGCCATTCCACTTCCTATAGCAGTGCCAGTGGGTTCTTTCTGCCCACTGGGTCCTCTCCCTTCTCCAAGTCTGAGCACTGTTGTGATGGTGGCCCTCTGTTAGAGAGGGCCCCCTGGATGCCTGGCTTTGTGCTGAGCACTTTCTATTCATTATCTCATTTTCTCCATTAACCCACGAGATAGGTGCCATCAGTATGCCTATTTTGAAGATGAGGAAGTTGGTGTTCAGAGGTTTATAATTCGATCAGGTCTGGCCAGCTGCTCAGGGGCAGAGCTAGATCTTATCTTCAGATGTGATTCCAGAGCACAAGCACTTAGCAGGGGAATTGACCAGCTTTTTACACTCTCTCCAGCTGGCCACATCAGCCCTTCCCAGCTGACTTTCTCAGGCTCAAGCACACTCAGCTGTGTGCTTCCCCACTCTGCCCTGGTACTTTCTCCCCTCATCGCCTTTGCCATACTGTTCCAATCATCTGGCACGCGTATCCCATCTGTCCCCTCCAGCTGAAACACAACCCATCCTTTAAGATTTGGTTCAAATGCCACCTCCTCTGGGGAATCTTCCACCATTCAGACTCCTGCTGCACTGCTTTACGAGCCTTCAGAGTTTAATGTCCAATGAAGGGGATGCTTGGCCTCTCTGTACAGAAGGCACAGCCCTCCTGAGGCTACAACACACAGTCAGAGCTCTCCCTTGGATTCCTACAGGTTCTGCACTTACAGGGTCCTCCAGGGTCCATGGAACAGCTGGGAGGCCTGGGCCCAGAGACTCAAAGAGTCTTGGCCAACACCACACAGGAGAGTCGTGGCCAAATGAGGGCCGGAACCAGGCCTGTTGGCTTCCAGTCCAGGATTTATTCATGGTACTGCCTTTTCCCAGGCCGTATCCAAGTCTGCTGCAACAGCTGGGCCCAGTTATGTCCACTTTCTCCAAAGGGCCCTGGACTACAGCCTCGCAGCCCAGTAATAAAACCAAAGCCCCAAGATTCAGGTAATTCCTGAGGGTCTCTGTTCAGTAGGCATAACCTGGGACCTTGGGGTGGGGAGAAGCCCCTCAAAAGGCTCCACAGTGCCCCACCAGCCTCCAGACACACTGCCCTGGTCCCTGGCTGGCCCTTCTTGACCCTTCTGGCTGGCTGTGTATGAACTTGCTGCCTTCCTCCCTCTCCGACACCAACTTCCCAGCTGCAGCCTGTCACATTCCAACCACGGAACCTCCTTCTTCCTCAATGCCTGCACTGGAACTCTCCTCTTCTCTGAAAACATCTAGAAAGTACAGTGTTCAGAAGCTCACTAAGCCTGGGGTATTTATAATGGTGTCACGGGTGACCCTCCCACTAAAACAATCCACCTTCCTGCCCCTCCCAACACCCCACTGTCTGCTGCCACAGGGCTATAACTGGGGAGTGTAAAGACCTGAAACCGCTTCTGAGTCTTCCTGCTCCCAGCCTCAGTTTCCCTTCTGTCTGATCAATGACTGAAACCTGGTGGTCTCTACGGAACCTGGAAGACCTCAGATGTTCACCCTAGCCCAGGCTCCTGAATTCTAACCCCAGAGCTCAGCCTGAGTTGGACAAAGTTTAGGCAGAGATGTTTGAGGAGGGGCCCCTGACCAACACCCCAGAACCCGGAATGGGCTGTGCAAAGTCAAGCGTGGCCACTTCTCCCCAGTCCTGCCCCTAGCTGTTCTAAAGATGGTGGGCTGGAGCACTCAGCTACCCCCTCCGCAGCTCACGAAGGTGGGGGCTTCCTGCTTCCCTGCCCCCACCTCCCCACCCCTCTCCAGCCACTGCCTTTCAGCGAAACGAAGCACATAGTTGAGTGGTAGCCAAGCAGACTGATTCTATAAAAGCTGCAGCTCAGAAAGGCCAGTGGGGGCAGGGCCCAGGGATTTCCCAATGTCCTTCCCTCGATAGGCTGATGGGCTGCAGGAGTATGTGAAGGTGGGAAGGGGCAGCCACTGGCTTTCAGATGAGGCCCTGCCCTGCCCTAAACCCCAGAGCATCTGCAGAGGAGCTGGGATTGCCTAATCCCACCATCCTATTATCTTTGGAATTTTATGATCTATGGAATTTCCAGTCTAGAAACAGGATGGGGGGCGGGGCAGGGGGCGGCAGTGCAGGCTGCAGCACACAGAAAGACAGAAGGATGTCAGGAGGGTCATCCACTCACTTGGGGAATTTCAGAGCTGGGAGGAACCTCAGGAATGCCTTACTAGGAGCCCACGTTGTATAGATGGGGAAACTAAGGCCCAGAGAAGGGAAAAGACGTGGCTAAAATCACATGACCTCTTTGTGGAACTGTTCTTGACTCTCAGACTAGAACTCGTGAGCAACCACTCGCCCAGCACCTGCTGCCTGCAGGGCACTCTGCAGGGTATTGTCATTCAAAGAAGTCAGCAGGGCCCATCTCTGGCCCAGAGCCCCTCAGCCGAATACATGGAAAATTAACACCTAGATGGTTAAGACCATAGGCTCTGAAATCCGATTGTCTGGGTTAAACCCTGGCTTTGGCATTGACTTTATGTTTGACTTTATCCAAAGTAACTGAACCTTTCTGAGCTTCAGTTTCCTCACCTGTACAACGTGGATAATGTTGGAACCTATTTCTAAGGGTAGCTGTGAAGATGGAATGAGACCACACGTATATAGCTCCGTAAACCGAGTTCAGCAGCTGATGTGAGTTTTAGAAAGTGACCTGTGCCACTCTTGGGCCAGATAAAGTGCTACAGGAGCCCCGAGAAGGGGCAGTCATCAGAAAAGGGGCTGGCATATGTTCTGAGCCATGGATGGAGGACGAGGTCACAGAGGAGGATGTGCAGGGCCGACAGGACAGCCTGAGCAATGGCTCAGGGGTGGAGGGCTCAGGAGGAGTGTGGGGTCATGGGAAGACTGTCTGGGCCTGGAATTCCAGGTCAAAGGGCCTCATCCTGCTCCCAGGGTGCAAGGTCAAGGCCAGTGGTGTCCATGACACCTCTGTGGTCCTAAGCTCTGGGCACATGCTCCATGGGGACTCCAAATCCAGGAGGAAATGCTGCTGCTGACAGCAGACTCCCGAGCCCTGGGCCCGGGAGCCCAGGGCCAGGTCTAGAGGGAACTAGGGCTCAAGTAATTGCATAACCAGAACCATCCACTGGGCTCTGAGCTAAAAATACACCCGGGTACTGCTTCTGCCAGGGCCTCACCAGGCACCCAGCGTGGGAAAGGCTGATTCAGCCTGGGCGCAGATGCCAGGCGCCATGGGTCTGAGTCCTCTTGGGAAAGGGGCAGACTCCCCTCCAGGAGGGAGGGGTCCCAGCAAAGGGTTAAGAGCCCGGGTCCCAGTCCTAGCTCCTCCATTTATTAGATGCTTGGTCTCTTCACCCCTAAATGAGAACGCTCATCATACTGACCCACGGGGGTTCTGGGAAAGAGGGCATCAAATGAGACGGCAGTGAGTGACATGCCAGGCAGGCAGGAGCTGTTCTTCACGCAGAGGCTCAGGCTAGCTCACAGCAGCCGCCTCCGCCCTGCCAAGACATCCTCTAGCCTCCGCTGAACCTCTCAGCACAGGGAGCTTGCTGACTCCCTGGCACAGCCCATCCAGTTGCCTACATCAGCATCCCTACCCCGGGATGGTCCCGCAAGTATGAGAAGATGAATACAAGGGTCATGTCCTTTCGAGTCAGTTTTCCTAGACAAACACCAAAATCCATCAACTTGGGGGTGTGGGCTGCAGAAATCCCCTCTCCATCCCAGGCTGCAAGAGTCATACCCACGAGGGACAACTGACCCCCTGTAAGAGGTCACCACTGTCCTATGCCAGGCCAGTCTACGCATTGCCCCTGAGAGCCCTAAGTCAAATCCACAGGACAAAGTGGAAAATGAGTCCCAGAGAGGGGCATGGAACAGCTTGAGGTCACGCAGCAAAGCTGGGACATCAGGGGCACGCAGTCCAGAGAGCCAAGCAGAGCTCAAAGGATGGTGAGTGATCACTTACCCGAGGCCCCCGTGCACCGGGGGGTCCAGGGAGCCCAGGAAGCCCAGGGGGACCCTGAAGGAAAAGCAAGACAGTGTCAGTGCCAGTGGCATGATGAGAATAGGTTAAGCATTCATTCAACAAACCTGTCCAAGAGCTCTGCCCACAGCCGAGGGGAGGGGTTCCCCCAGGTCCCTGTCTGAGGAACTCATGCTTCTCTGGGGCTTCCAGGCCTTTGCAGCTGCTATTTCTCAGTCTTTGAAGCTCTCATCTTGGCTTTTACTCAGCCAACTTAGGATGTCACCTCCTTCAGGAAACCTTCCCTCATCACTCTTCCAATTTAGGCCAAGTTCCCCTCTTTCTCTCTACCTTAAAGACCACTATACTCTTCATGGAATCGTCTGCTCAGAAGCCTGTCTCTCCCACCAGACCAGTCTCCTCAAAGGAACTAATAGGATGTGAGTCATCTCTCTCCCCACCAGGGCTCAGCCAAATGTTTGATAAAATAAAACAGCAACAGACCTCAGAGCTCAGCCAAGTTCTCTGCAGAGCCAGAGCCCAGAAGAGACTTGTCCACGGTCACACCGAGCATCTCTGCATCACAAGGATGCAGTGTAGCATAAAGGGCATAAGCATCAGACAGGTCTGGGTTCAGAATCCCAGTGCTGCCATTTACCAGCTAGGTTAGAGCAAGTGCCTATAAATGGGGACCCTCCTCACAGGATTATCTCAAGGATGAAATGAGACAGTAAATGTGTAACACCGTGCTTGGCGAATAATTGTCACTCAGATGTCTCAGCTATTTCAGTGGCCACAGCCTGGCCCAGTCTTCGTCACTGCTCCCTGGGCACCTGCAGCAGCCCCTTCATTGGTCTCCCCATCTCTCCCCTCTCCAGTCCTCCACACAGCCTGGTTCACATTCCTAAGGTGCTCCCCTGCTCAACAGCATTTACCGCTGCTCATTTCCCACAAGAGAAGGGTCTCACCCTGCAACATGGTGTTCAGGGAGCACCTGTCTGGCCTCACCTCCCTTTCCTCCATCCAGGAAGGGAGGCAGCTGCGCCGACTTACTGAACCATGCACTGGCCTTTGTTCAAACCTGGGTTTTGCCACTTGAGAGCCAGAGACTTTGTGCAAGCCTTTCAGCCTGCCTGTTCTCCGCTGCTCGCCTTTCTGATGGGCTCAAGAGCGACGGTCCCACCTACCCTGATGGAGTAAACAAGCAGGAACCAAGTGCCTGGATCTGAACAACTGAACACGGAGCCTTCGAAGGAAGCCAGGCTTTCGAGGATGTGTGAGGCCTGGGGAATTCATTTGTTTCAAATAACCATCAACAGCAGAGATTCCAGGTTTCCTGCCCAGAGTTAAAAATCAGTGTTGAAAACCCAGTACGGGTTTGGCTGGTAATTAATCCAGACCTCACGCTGGGCAGCCTCGGCTCACAGTTCTGGCCCATGAACACCACGTGCTTGCTCATCCATGAATAAAAATCAGAAGTGAGATAGACACAGGCAGATATGGGTGCCAGGGCCCAAGGGTCACTGAAAAGAGCCCCGGGGAG
Source organism: Artibeus jamaicensis (assembly GCF_021234435.1). Taxonomy (NCBI): domain Eukaryota; kingdom Metazoa; phylum Chordata; class Mammalia; order Chiroptera; family Phyllostomidae; genus Artibeus; species Artibeus jamaicensis. The sequence continues at coordinate 6,980,823 of NW_026522030.1, forward strand.
AGGGAGGGGGACTCTTGTGTGACTTCAGGCAACTTCCAGCCACCCCTGGGCCTCCAGTCCAGCTGGCCATTGGCAGCCGTCTTCCATGCAGAGTCCAAGGGCTAGGGGGACGGTCTCTAGTCCTGTGTCCGGTTCTGCAGCTTTGGGATCCAGGGCCGGTCTGCTCCCTGCTGTCCCCAGGGAGCAGTCAAGTATGGGGAAAGGTTGTAAGACTTGGGCCCTGGGCTCACACTTGGATAGCCCTCCTTCCCAGCTGTGTGGCTTTGGGCAAGCAACTTCCGGTCTCCAAGGTCATTCTTTAACTATAAAATAGGGTATAAATAGCATGTAGCTAACAGATAATCTACAAAAAGTGGCAATCCTGGTGCATGGCACACAGTGAATGCCCAAAAAGTTAGCTGTCGTTTCTGTTAAGCAAGCGGCTGGAACCTCCCCAGTGCGATATTTTAAGCTACCCTCCTTGACATCTGTTTTTCAGGAAGAACAGATTTCCCTTCCTAGAAGGCCTTGCTTGGCCCTATTCTTTCATGTGGCCCAGAATTAATGGGAAATGCAAGGGCCTTAAGGCCAAGCATTACTGTAGATGTTGTTATCATCACCAAGCCCCTTTAACAGATGAGAAACCAAAAAGAGGCTCAGAGAGGCAGTGACTTGCCCAAGTCTGTACAGCTAACAGGCAAGGCCTGGATGCAACCCAAAACCATTTGACATGTTCTCCTGCCCTGGGCAACTTCCACAGAGAAAATCTGGGCCAGGTGTATTCTGACTAGCTGTGCGAACTTGGATAATTCGCTTCCCTTCTGTGGGCATCTGTAAAATGAACACTCGGGAAGCATCCCAACACTGGCACTTCCTGAACTGCAGGGTGGTGGGGACTCCCTCCTCTCGCTATCTGGTGGAAGAGGAAAAGTGAGGTCATGCCCATGGCACAGCAAAAAAGGCCAAGGCCCAGGGGGTGAAGGGCTTGTACAGGGCTCCAGGAAGGGACAAATTCTGTGGCTGGAGCTCCCTCACGACCCCGGAGGGCCGCCACTGCAGAGCGCCTGGACAGTCCCTCTTGGCATTTCTTCTGCCCCAGAAACGGGGGCATCCAAGCTGAAATCTGACCTCATCCACAACATCTGCGGAGCAGACACTAAGTGCCAGCTGGGACCCACGGCCCGGCCTGGTGATGTCAGTGCACAGCCCGAGTCCTTGACACGGCAGCCCAGCCCCACAGCTGCAGGCCCAGCCAGCCCTCCTCTACCACACGGGGCCAGGGCCACTCAGCGCCCAGCTGCAGCCACAGGCCTGGCCCTTCCCCACTCAGTGACCACTTTGTCAGTGGGCAAGTGAGAGCAGGCGACCCCTCGCCCCTGCTCCAAAACCTTGCCTGTTCTCTGTGCAATGGAAAAACGTGGCCATTTCTTTCCAGGGCCCAAAGCCTGAGCGGGTGACTCTGGGATGATTCACAAGGCCGGGGTGGGATTTTCCACTCCACACTGCAAACAACGGGGCCTCTGAGAGGGCCCAGGGCTGCGGGGGAGGGAGCGGGGGCCGCAGGCCTATCTGGGGGAAGAGGCCTGGACTCAGGGCTCAGGAAAGCAGAGCCATGGAAACAACCAAGCCCTCACCCTGGGCTTTCCCCAAGGGTCCTGGCCTCTGACAGCCAGACCTAGGGGAACCCCATCCCACGCAACAAGTCCACCCTGTGTCCAGCTGCAAGAGCCCGCCTGCCAAGCCTTGCAGAAAGAAGTCCTGGCTGGCATGGCCACTGGCAGCAAGCAAGGAGAGGTTTCACAGGCCTGGGATCTGGGAGACCTGAGTCCAGTCCTGAGGGGGACGCTAATGGCTGGGTGACCCCGCACAGTGAACTTTCAATCTCTGGATCTCTACTCAGTGCCCACAGCCTGAGGGCAGGAAGTCAGGGGATCTCCAAGGGCCCTCCTATCTGACTTTAGAACTCATGATTATTCCTAAGAACGTCCCACAGGGTGCTGAGCCTGCCCCACTCGCTGCCTGAGGGAAGGGCGTGCTGGGACAGGGTTTCTCGGTGTGGGCATGAGCAAGTTCCTTCATCTCATTATGCCTCTGGGCCTCAGTTTGTCCAGCTGTACAATGGGGATATAATACCCATCTTCCAAGACAATGGCTGTGTGCTGGTTATTCTCCATTTGCCCCCCGGGAGCTGGCCTCTGCAGGCTGCACCCCCAGGCTGCCTTGCTCTCTGCCTCTGACCGGGGTTGGCCAAGGGGAGGCCACAGCAGAAACAGAGAGTGGGGGGAAGATTTCTCTCCCTGCTCCCTCCCTGCTGGGTTGTAGTTTGGCTCCAGCTCCTGTCAGAGACCCCTGGTCATCTTTTAACTCTCCTGGGTTCTGGTAACACCTGCCCTTCCCCTTGCACCTTCAGATCGGACTCCTGTGGGATGCCAGACCCTTTGGCTCCTTCGATGCTGCCCACAACTCTGTAAATAGTCCCTTCCTTAAACTCTCCTCAGTAACCCTTCTCCCCACTTAAGAGTCCCAGGATACAGCATGCAAACTGCTTAGCACAGTCCTAGCTGGTGTAGCTCAGTAGATTGAGTGCAGACCTGCAAACCAAAGGGTTGCCAGTTCGATTCCCAGTCAGGGTACATGCCTGGGTTGCAGGCCAGGCTCCCAGTAGGCAACGCATTGATGTTTCTCTCCCTCTCTTTCTCCTTCCCTTCCCCTCTCTCTAAAACTAAATTAAAAAAAAAAAAAACTTAGCACAGAACCTGGCACACAGTAGGAGCACTAAAGCACTATGGTAAAGACAGGAAAACACCCCTCCACTCTCCTGGATTCTAGGTGATACTGGTGTAAGGGGTGCATCTCCCAAGAGCTAGTGCCAATTCTTAACTGCCAGCAGCACAAAGGTCCTTCTGTGTCCAGACTCTCCTGGTTCTCTCAATGCAACAACACCCGCCCCCGCCCAAGAACCTGCTGGGACTCCGATCCTGGTGCTGGGTGCTCTGTGCACCTCCTCTCGCTGCAGCCACACAACCCCGGAAAGGTAGGTGCTACCATCTCCCCATTTTACAGAGGTGGAAGTCAAAGCTCAGAGAGGTTAAGTGACTTGCCAAAGGTCACACAGCACCTGACACCCAGAAGGCACTCCATCAGCGTTTGTTGAAGGAAGGGAAGGATTGCCGGATAAGGGGATGGTTCACACCCAGGTCATTCCAAGTCTAAAGTCTGTGGGGCGTTTACACTCTACACGCCCTCCTTATCCCACTAGGACCAGAGAGCTATGCAGCCTCAAGGAACCCGGCCTGGGAAGTCAGGACCACCTGTTTTCTGTAAGGATCAAATTCTTTCATTCACAGATAGTCACGGAGTGTCTGCCGTGGGCCAGGCCCTCAGCTGGGTCTCCCTGAGGTGACGCCTGCAAGAAGCGCATGCGTGTGCAAATGCCAGTGGCCTGATCGTGAATAAATAAGGCCTTGACTCGCCTCCTCCCAGGCGTGGGGCTTCTGTGCGGCTTCTGTGCAGCCTCTGTGAACTGCAGCCTCCCCGCCCCTCCCCAGCCTGGGCCCAGCTCAGCTTTTCCATGCTCCCCCTGCTCCTGGGGCTCCCACAGAGCTTCCCCGCTCAGTGGCCACAACTCCTGGCAGGCCCAGGCCCAGCGCTCTGTCCCAGCCTCAGCCGGTCGGTCCAGTGCCCCTCGAGAAGCATGTAGAGCCATTCAGACCCAGCCAAGGCTCCCTTCTCCGGCTCTGGAAGGACCCGCAGCCACTTCTAGGAAGGGAGCTCTTCCACTGGCGTGTCATGAGGGTAGACAAGCCCAGAGAGAGGAAAGAAGTTCCCCAAGTCACCCAGAAAACTTGCTTCCTCACAGGAGCTGAGAGTGGTTGTCTTACATTCTGCAGAGACTGGGGGCTGAGGGCGAGTCAGGGCAACAGAGCTAGTTAAGTGGCGGAGCCAAGATTTGAACCCAGGTCTGCACGTTCCCAACCCCGGGGACAATCAAGCCCCATGCCCCAGGCAACACAGCTCTTGCTTTGCTGGGATTAGATTTTGAACGTATATGGGGGGTGAGGGTACAGGACAGAAGAAACATGTGTTCTTGCCACCACTTACAGATGCCACTTTGATTTCATAATTATCTGGCATCGGGTAAAATATAAATGACCAGCATGTCCCCTGCCACACGGAGAACTGAACAAAGCTCCTGGATTCCTACTGGAATGAGGCTTCCAAGCTGAGGAAAGGCAGCATTAGGGAGCAGTGGGGGGCAGGAGGCAGATGCCCCCTGGGTGGACTGCCATCCTTCCTCTCACCCTCACCTGTTCAGGGCTGGAGGAGTAGGGAGAGCGGTGGCCGTTGTTGGAGGCTGGGGACCTGGAGGTGCATCTCAGCCCCTGCAGGGACATGCTGGGTGCCCTTGGCCAAGTCTCACGTCCCTCTAACCCTTGTGTCCTCATCTGTAGAGTAGGGATTAACACACGCATCCTGCCCCTCTGGCACCAGTCCCTGAGAGGTCCCGGAGGGGAATGCCGCACGTGTGGAAGTCCCTCATAAACTTCATACGGGTAGAAGCAGAAGGTTCTAGACTTTGAGTTCTTCCCTTGAGGTCCGAGACAGGGCCTGACATCTCTGAAACCCCAGCCTCCCATCTCTGGATCTAGGGTCTTAGAGTGGACATTCATGGGGTGGGATGTACTGTTATGCAGTCTGGAGTTGGGCCATAAACTTCAACTCTGCCTCCCATGTGCTGTGCACTCTTGGGCAAGTCCTGACCCTCTCTGGGCACAGTTTCCAAGTTCCACCCCTGCCCACTGAGGAGGGTTGAACTGAATGATGCCTAAGCACCATCCACGGCACAGGACAACGCCAGCACCTTCTTCTACCACAGGGAAGCCCAAGGAGCAGCTCTGGAAGGAGGCTTCACCTCCTGCTGACCCACGCTGCCAAACCCAGGAGGGAAGCGGGTGGCTCAGGCATCCACCAGGCCCAAAGGCAGAGTCTATACTCTGAAGATCCATTCTTGTTGTTCTGCTGGCTTGGACAAGGCCCTCCTCCCTCCACACCACACACAGCTTGGGAGGCAGGGTTGGCTTCCTCTACTAGGCAGAGTGGAGCCCCTGAATCTTACTGCGCTGTCAAAGGGAGAATATTCACCCCCTTTCAACTGCACAGCCAGTGAACTAGCACCCGTCCAGCTTGGGGACCTGAGCTGTCAGGGCTCCAGGCACCCGGTGCCTGAGTCGTCTGTGTAGCCTGGAGGGTTCCTCCTGTCCTTGACTCCCAGCCCTCCACCCTGCCAATTGCAGACCATGGGGACTTGAGCAGAATGTTGACATAACTGCCAAGCAATGCACACAATTTCCATAAGTTCTACAATATGGTTATAATAAAAACGGGCCCTCGGTCTTCCTGGAGACAGGCTGAATAAACATTATTCCTAATGATTATTAAAACTCATGAAGTGTGTTTGTAAGGCCCAGGAACTCCCAGCCTATGCCACCGTCTCCGCGCTGCAGGGAACCCGATGTCAAGCACAGAGCCCACAAGGAGGAAACTGCACAGTGGCCATCACCAAGGCCGTCGGGCAGAGCTGAGGCCCAGGCTTCCTGGAAACTCCATCCCACCATTTCTCTGGCTGCAGGAATTGGCCTCTGGCTGCAGAAAGGTCGTTGCTCCTGGAGACAGTCCCAGGCAAGCTGGAGACATTGACCCTGAGAATGTCTCCTGCACGTGGAACATTCCTTCTCCTTTCCCTGACTGCTGGGGTCCGACTGACCCTCCTTACCCCACACCCCCCTACTAGGGGACACCAATCAGATGTCTGTGGGATCCAGGCAGGCGACACAGATGGGTGGAAGGACCGGGTTGGAAGGCCCAGTCAGGAGACGTGGGGACTGACAGAGAGCAGAGGACAGGTCCTGTCTAAAGCGGCAGCCCTGACCTGGCTGCCGGCCACAGGCCACGGCATCCCTACCACTTCCAAGAGAGTTCCTTTGTAAGAAATCTCTTGTATTTTAAAAATGGTAGTTAACTTATTAAATATTTTTAAATAAGGTTGCATGTGCCAAACAAAATACACTCAAGGACTACCCCTGTGGGACCGTCGTCCAAAACTGCCAGGCAAGCTGGTGGCCCAGGAGCTCTGTTCAGGGATCAGGAGCCGGGCCTCGGAGGCTGTGTGACCCGGGCCTGGCTGGTTCATGGTTTTCCTCAAACCACTTGACCTTTACAGTTGAAATAGCAAAGGATGACCTGGGGCCTGGGCCAACTAAAGCCCAAGGGTGATCAGTACCTGAGCCAAGCCCAGCTCAGTGGATCACGAACACAGGGGACTTACAATCACAAACACAGCAGACATGGAGGAGTGGGGGGCCCAGGTTCACATCCCGACACTGCTCATAGCCAGCTCCCTACTGCAATCCAAGCATCTTCTCTTCCTCTGCTCTGAACAGAGACAACCCACTCGACCTAAACTGCTCCCGTTACCCACTAGAGCTCCAAGCAGCACACCTCACCCAGTCTTACCGGCAAACCACAGTCTCCCTTGGGCCCTGGAGGTCCCATCAGCAGCGGGAAAGGCGTGGGTCCCACCAGGTGGAGGAGCGAATAGCCACTGCTCGTGGGCCAGGGGCTGGAGGACAGGAATCGCGCTGGGACCAACACCGGGGCCGGGGTGCTCTGCTGGCCGGGCCGGGGCTGCCTAGGGCTGGGCCGAGTTGTCAGATCACGGACAGGGTCATCCCTGGCCGCCTTCCCGGCTCGGAGGGGGAAGGGCTTCCGGGGGCTGCTCTTGGGTCTGGCTTTCTTTGTGTCTTCTGATCCAGTGGGTTTCTTGCTTCCAGAGGGGACTGAACCAGGAGTGAGGGTAGGAAGCATCGCTGTGGCTAGTGGCTGAGTGGTCCTGGTAGAGCCAGGACCGGAGGCAGGTGACGGGGTCGAAACGGTGGGTTGGGGAGGTCTGTGTGTGCTGGTGCGGGCAGGAGCCGGCTCACCAGCACGGCTGCTCATCCTGGCCTCCGTCCGGACCACTGGGGGAAAGGGCTTTTGGGAGGCACCAGTGACGGGGGACAGGGGCCGGGCACTGGGTGGTGGGCGTCTGGGTGTGGCAGAGTTCCTCTGGATCGGCTTCACTGAGGGATGGGACACTTTGGCAGGAGCCGGGCGTAAGGTTGGTGGCACTGGCTTCTTGGTGGGAGGAGCTGATTTTGTAAAGGAAGGTGGAGCTGCTTTCTGGGTGGGGCGAGGGCTTTTGACAGAGGGAATTGAAGGAGAAGGGGCTGAAGGCTTGATTGGGTGGCTTTTGGGGATTTTGGTGGCTGTGCTCTTTTGCAATGGCTGGACAGGCATGGTGGAGCTGGCAGGAGAGGCCGGGGGCACGGGAGGAAGTGCTTCACTTGCTGATAGCTTGGCAGGTGGCAGTGGGGTCCAGGCTCGTTCTCGCACTGAGACAGGCTTGTGAGGGTTTGTGTTGCTAGTCCTTAGGGGCTTGGCAGGTGTGGCGAGCACCATAGTCACCCTGCCCGCTGGCCGTGAACCCGGGGCTGGCATGGCAGTGGTCAGGTTCTCCAGGCCTAGCAGGGCAAGGTCGGTCTGGAAGGCAAGGGGTGCACCAGGGTCTCGGGGGAGAAGGGGCCCCAGCTGGGGCCGGTACATGTCAGCCTGTCCACACTGCTTTCTCAGGTGGGTACAGTAATTGTGAGCGACCTGCGTCACAGGGTAGATACTGAACTGGCACAGAGCACCTTCAAACTGGACCGCATGTGGGCTCATCTTTCCAAAAAGGAAGGAGCCCTCCGGGTCGAGCACCGGGTCCCTGTGGAAACCCAGCGGGACGGGCACTCGGCGCTGCCCACAGGCCGTCGCCAGGGTGACTGTGCGGCCACGAAGCTCCAGGGCTAGATGGTGCCAGCGCCCATCATGCACGTCCAGGTCGAAGGCCACAGAGCGCCGGGGCCCCAGGTGGATGACCGTCTTGCCGGGGAGGAACTGCAGGCCCAGCTGCAGCTTGTGCTTCCGGCTACGGACAGCGAAGAGGAAGGCATGGTTCACCCGATGGGAGCAGAGGCTCAGCACCAGCGCCAGCTCTGTGCCCAAGGAGGCTGGGATGATGGCGGTCGTGGGGGCCTGCAGCCGGGCCCGCTGCGTAACGATGAAGCCTGACTGGAACGGGATGACCCCGGGCGGTGGGGGGTTCCGGCCACCCGCTGCCTTGGTCCAGCTGAGGCCCAGCCGCTGAAGGACATCCACATCTGAAGAGGGAGGGCACGGGGAGAGGGCACGGTCAGGGTCTGTGTCAGGAGGGTACCTCCAGGTGCACAGGCAGCGAGGCCACCCCACCAACTGCCACCCGATGCCCCCTGGCTGATTGATGGCTGTGGCCGAGCTGGAACCAGTCCCTTGTCTTGCACATAGTGGTTAAAAAACACAGGCTCTGGAGCCAAACTTCCTGAGTTTGAATCCCACCTTCATCACTCACTAGTCATGACTTTAGTGCCTTTGTTTTCCCATCTATCAAATGGGATAACAATTGTCCCAAACTCAGAAGGATGTTGTGAGGATTAGTAAGCTAATTCACTTGCAAAAAAAGTGCCCGGCACAAAACACGCATTTCCAAACAATAGCTATTAATATTAAAGTGATGACCATCACCCGGTGCTAGTGCTAAGAATATTAGCGGCTGTCCCTGTGACCTGTTTCTCCTCCCTCTGCTCGAAAGCCATCTCCTCCGGGAAGCAGTCCCAGAAGTGAGGGAGCAAGGTGACTGGAACGGACATGTCGTAGGAGCTTGGGAAGGATGTCCACCTTTGGGAACCTACTGAGTCCCCCCCCCCCCAATGCCAAGGTCTCTGTCTGGCCAATCAGGCTCTGGGGAGCTTCCATCTACACAGAAGGGAGAGGACAGTTCCAATGACTCCACCCTCCCTGGGTGGCCCTGGAGAGAGGAGAGGAAGTCATCAAGGCATCCATCCTTGCAACCTCTGTCCTCTGGCAGAACACGACCTGGCCAGGTCACATCCGCCCAGTAATTACAGCGGCAAGGCCAGCCCCAGCAAGAGGAGTGCTTCCAGGGTGTTTGGGGAAAGGCAGCCTGACCTTGCCTCTCACCAGCCATTCAACCGCTTTCAGGCAGCTGAGCCACCAGGGCCTGCAGAAGCTGGCTCTGAGCTGGCTGTCTTGGCAGCAAGGAGAGGCTGCCTCAGGACCCGGGGTCTGGGTCAGGTCCTCGGGGCCCCTCCCCTGAGCTCCTAGCCCTAGGCCCTGAGCGTGGACTGCCCTCTCCCTCACTGCCCGCAGTGAGGGGCATGCACCGGGCTGAATGCAGCACTTAGCACTTGGTAGTCCCTCAACTGACAACAGAGATGATGGACAGCCAGACAAGCTGGCAGAAACTGAAAACGTAGGTGTTGGCCTCATGGCGGCACAGCAGGCTCTGGGGTCAGAAGGCCAGACTTTAGACCCGGGTAAGACCCCCTGTGAGTCTGGGCCCTGGGTCAGTTTCCCCCACTGTAAAACGGGGCTACAAAGAGTGGCTGCATCATAGGGCGGACGAAATGGTGGTCTTCCTCATCTCCTCTGACTCAGCCTGTACCAGGACCCTCGGGCCAAGGCTCTTCCTGACTCCCGGGCCTCGGTTTCCCTGCCTGTTAAGGCAAGCGACGAAGAGCTAACTCCATCTGAAGAACTCTGTAGCTGCAGCCTCTCTTTCAGTCACTTGGACTGAAGACCCTCATTCCTCCCTAGGACCCGAAGGCCCTCATTTCACTTCAGATTCCTCCTTTCCCCCCACCTTTTCTGCCTGCAGATCCTAAGCTAAAGTAAACCATTGCTTAAGGATTCTCTGAGTAGTAGTGTATTTTACATGTTAAGCACCGGAAACCTCTTTGTTATGTCCAAGAGCTACTCACTATAAACAACTTAGAATGGAGCAGCCATTTGTTGGGGAAGAGGTAAGGGCAGGAAGCCACCCGTCCCTCCCCCTCGTGCCACCTCAGCAGCTCCAGGCAGGCCCCCAGGCCTGCATACATCTCTCCCTGAACACTGCAGCGCACAGCCAATTGCACTAGGCCCAGGAAAAATGACAACTGGCCAGACCAGGTGGCACCAATGAGGTTTCCCTTAATGTCCTCTCCAGGTGGGTTTCAAAGCCGACACCAGCCAATCCCAAGCCTCCCCCACAGACTGCATGCAGCTCACGGGCAGAGCCCCAAACTCTTACACCTGGAGCAGAGGTGGTCATTACCAAGCTCCCGAAGCATCTGATGGCTCTGGGCTCCACAGCAGAGAGAAAGGGGCTGTTCTTGCCCGAACTTTTCAGGGTAAGTAATATAATTAACAATAGTAACTGATCTTTATTGAGCACTTACTATGTACCAAGCGCTTTACATGCATTACCTTGCTTGATTCTCTCAATTACCTACGAAGCAAGTATTGTTTACTATCTCCACTTTCTAAATAAGGGTCAGAAAAGTTAGCTGTAACTTGCCCAAGGACACGCAGCTTATAATAAAAGGCACAGCTGGGGTTTGAACCCTGACCACTTGGCTCCAGGATCTTTGTTCTTAGCCACTTCGCTATTCAGTGCTGGAGCCCCTCAGACAGGTTGGAGCGCAGGGTGGAGACACATCCAGAATCCCATCAAGGGTGAGGAGCTAGGGGACAGGAGAATGAATGCAGCCTAACGCCAAGATGGAAGGGCCCAGCCAGCTGGCCACAGCAAGATCCCTTTATTACATAAACTGGGCTCCACACAGCTCCGGCCTCTCCCCAGCCCCCAGTGCCTGACTCAGGACTCTGGACAGCTGTTCACCTACTTTGTGGGAGAAACAGCAAGTTCGGAAAATATGACATTTGCACAAAATGTTGCCGGGCAGCAGGAGTCTCTTCCGGGCACGGCCCTCCTCCCCCAGGGGCCCAATCGCGGCCCAGCGGCCAGGTCAGGCCACGGGGGCTCTGGGAGTGCCCGGCGACCTGCCCCACACACCGCAGCTGTGGAGAAGGGGGAAGGGCTGCTATTTTAAGAGGCCTCGTGGCTGCTTGACAAACAGATGTGGGAGAGGTTTCAGTTTCAAGGGGCAGCGGTGTAGCCAGCCCACGGCTGCCCTGCCCCCCTGGACAGCTCCTCAGGGAAAGCTGGGAAGAACAGGATCTCCTGGCAAGGGGAGCGTTAGTCACAGTCTTAGGCAATGATAGTCGTGGCCCTCCAGCTTCCTCGCCACAGTTGTCCTGGGACAAACAGGGACAAGTGAGACTCAATGGTCCAAAGTGACCTACTCAAATTGTGCACCCCAGAGGAAGAAAAGGATCACCCCTCCACATTTCCGCAGAGCCCTTCCTACCCCTTACAGAACACTGAAGCTGATTCTTTCATGTCCTGAGAGAATTCGCCAATGATCATCTTGATTCTAGTCCCGATGAGAAAACCAAGGCTTTGAGCTCCGATCAGGCGCACGGGTGGCCCCGAACCTTGCATCCTCCACGCCCTTCTGTCCCCCATCTCCCCCTGGACAAAGAGAAGAGAGCATTACCTTCAGGAGCTCCTTGGGTGGAGGCCAGGTGACAGGCAAATGAGACTAAGATCCAGGTGAAGAGAAACCCCCTAGAGGACAGGAGACATAAGCAGAGGCGGCATCAGCTTGCACCCCTCGGCCCAGATCCGCTGGGGAGTTGGAGTGGATCACGCAGCCCAGGCTTATCCCGGCCTCAGTCACGGGATGTGGGAGGCAAGGTGCAGGCTCTAGGACCCTCTGGGAATAGTCCACACCCATGGGTCCCTAGGCACAGCCTCTTGGGACAGAAACTGCACACATGGTATGAATACAACCTTGCTTTTTACAGAGTGATAAACCAAGGTCATGGAACAGGAAATAGTGAACAGGAAGCCCTGCCCCGAGTGTCAGGAAACCCCAGGTCCAGCTCAAAACCTTCCACAAACTCACTGGGCAACAAGGAGCCAGTCCCTTCCCCTACCTTTTTCTGGGCATCAGTCTCCCCATCGCCTCATGATCTTGAGGCCCAATGGGTGGTACAGTGAGGGCTACAGGGTCAGCGGGAAAACCAGTCCAGTCTGCTTGGGTGTCCTCAAAGGGCGGGAGAGAGGAAAACTCGCTCTCTGGGCTCAAGGCATGGAGCAGGAGGAGATCCCTTAACCAGGACCAGTGCATGCTAAGGAAGAGCTGCCCAGCTGACTTTACATTGATGCAAAATGGGAGGAGAAAAGTGAGGAGATGGTAGGGAGCCAGGCAGACGCAGGTGGAAACCCGGCCCCAGGGCTTACCAGCTGTGCGGCCCTGAATGAGTCGCTCAACCTCCCTGAGCCTGTCTCCTCCTCTGAAACACGGCTGGTACTCCCTATCTTGCAGGTCAGGCATGAGGACTGAAGAAGCTCGTGCACATGAAGGGCTTGGCCTGCCACCAGCCATGCAAGTGCTCCACAGGCTGTCCCTGCTGCTCCAGCACTCTGGGGACCACGGGGTTAATGCTCTGCTCAGTGGCTCCAGCCAAGATGGGCAGAGGCAGTGATCCACTTACACCTTCCTGTGGGAGCAGCCACTGGGGATACCCGAAGCTACCTGGGGCATCTGATCCTTGAGCAGGCAAAGAGGAGGGCGGCATGTGGCCAGAGATGGCTGGCCAGGATGCAAGCCAAGACAGTGGTGAGGGGCAGGTGGGGAGGACTAAAGCTGGGACACACAGGCCCAGGATTTACCAATAACCAGCACCAGCCATCACTAAAGGCCAGGTTGCTTAGCTGTCCAGGAGTTGTCTGGAGAACAGGCCCAGCTTCTGGCGTGACCTGCCCACTTGCAACAAATGGCAGCCCCATTAGCCCTGCAGAGAAATAATAGGCAGCTTTGCTGGACAAAAGCGGGGGCGGGGACTTCCTCAAGGTCACCCTGGGCAGGTTCTGGGGCCATAATTCTTCAGTACTATTCCCTCCATCCACCAGGTGGACACTACAGAAAACTGTAGCTCCATGTATTGGGGAAGAGCCGTCTCCTAGGTCCCAGCCATGGCAGGTCCCGAAGCCCAACTGCACACCAAGCTCTGAGAAGCCCTGAAAGAAACTGGCCACACTTTTTGTCACTCAGCAGTCCCTGAACTCAGGGGCCCGGGGACTCATTTTATTTTGAGGGCACCACCTCAGAAGACACTGCCCCTCATTTCCCAGGGCTCTTGCAACCGCACTTGTCTCCCTTCCATGTCCTTCCAGCTTCCTCTCTCCCCGGCTCTCCCTGCTGGAGCCTCATTGTGTGATGCCACATCCCTCCCCCATATTAGAATGTTTCCCAAGCTGCTAAAGAGCAGCCAGGTGGAGCAGAGAAGGGGCAACAACCACACGTGTAGTTCTCAGTCAGTTCTTCCTGCTGGGCTATGCCAAGGTGACTACTCTGTAGAGAGTAAGAGGGTAAATGAGGGGAAAATATTTTCAATTCCCCAAGTTCAGGAGAAAGAACACACATGGGAGATGGATCAGCATCTTCTCTTCAACTAAGCTTTCCTAACACCACAGTTTGGAACTTGAGAATTTCAGCCCTGGAGGCCTATGACAAAAATATTTGTCCCCCATTCACTCACCTCGAAAAATGCCGCTGACCTGGGTTCTGTGTGCACTTGACCCTAAACTTCCAAAGTATAGGGCGGAAGTATAGAGTGGGAGAAGACCCTCTGAGTTCATCTAGCGGCCAGATTCTAGTCCCGCCCCCTTGTCGTAGAAATGGGCAGCTGAGCCCGGAGAGGGGCAGTGCCTTGCCCAAAGCCACACAGGGCCTCAGTGGCCCGTATCATCTGACTCCGCTGCTTAACACACAGGCCTTTTCCCTGGGCTTGCCTCCCGTGGAGAAGAAACCAGAGACTTACAGGGACTTCCTACTTGCCAGAGACCAGAGTCCCAGCCTTCACCAACCAGAACAGAGATGCAGCCTGGGGAGCCAACCAGCCATCTAAGTGAGCTCCAGGCCTGGAAAGTTGGCTCCCAAAGGGAGGTCCTGCAGATCCCTCTGCTCCTGTTCCAATCCTGTTTAGGCTACTGGTAATAACGTTTAGCGGCGGCGCTGGCTCAGGGCTTGGTTCTTCCAGACTTCTGTTTTCACCACTGACTTGCGGGCCTTGGCTCAGTGAACCCAGGGCTCCAGAATGTCGGGAAGACCAGCGCACAGGGGCCAAAGGGGGCAGGAGGCAGCTGAAACTGGAGTCACGCGTGAGGTGCCTGACCCCGGAGACACAGCCTGGCCACATAGTCCTCCAGGAAGGCATTCATTTCCCCCGAAAAAGGCCCTCTGCCAGTTCACCGAATGTGGCTACTCCTGGACCACGAGGCTGCCAGAACCTGTGCCTGGTTAGTATGACTCTTCCTCCATCCTCGTCACCTGGGAACACACAAGAGCTTGGAGACCCATGCCAGCTTGAACATCCCCTGAGAGCTCAGAGCTGAGGCCCAGGGTGCTGAGACCCTGCAACACACAAGGAAGCGGGCCCTGAGGACTCGGGACTCAGCTGTGCTCCCAAGGGGTAGGCTGGGAAGGTTGCTGCCCATAGGACACAGAACAGCAGCGAGGGATGGACCTGTTCCTCCTGCCTCCATGAACTGGCCAGGGCCCATGTGGCCAGAAGGTCACACCCGGGCTCCTTCCCTCACACCTTACACCTCTTCCATGGGAACACAGACGGTCATCTGTCTGGACGGGATGCCGCCCAGAAGTTTCCAGTTGACTCACACGTCCATTCAAGATGCAATGAATAATAATACCAATAACAGCTGCCGTTTACTAAGCACTTACTACAAGCCAGGCACTGTTCTAAGCCCTTTACAAGCAACGTGTCATGAATCCTCACAAAACCCTATTGCCTGTTGGGAAATTAAGATGCCCACACTGTGGGTGAGAAAAACAAGAAGCAGAGAGGCTTGCCCAAGTTCGCAGGGCAGAGTCGGGACCCACAGTATGTGACGGCAGTGCTCTCTCTGCCCTGCAACCTGACTCCCACGGGTGTGAGTCCTCTGCCGCCAACCGACAGGGCACTTCAGTGGTCTGGGGAGCCGGGTGAAGGAACACGGCTGGAAGGCGGTGGAACCAGACCGGAGGGCACAGGCTCTGCAGTGGTGAGGGAGGCAGTAGGATGGGAGGAAGCAGAGGCTGACTTCCAAGCTGCATGACTGTCCACTTGCCCAAAGCTTGGGCCCCACTCTGGGGTGCTCGCCTGGCACCACTTTTTGACACAACCACTGGCATCTGCCCTGGCACAGGGTCTTCTGGAGAAAATGAGTCAGCAGTGTGCTTACTGGTGCTGTGTGTGTATGTGTGTGTATTGCAGTGGGGGGTGGGGGATCTCAGCCAGCCTTCTTTTTCCAAGACATGGGAATGAGGGGGGCGGCATCATCCCCCATTCCAGCTCAGACGGGCAGGGCCTGGAGGGTGGGGCGGAGCAACAGCCTAGACCAGCCTCCTGGGAGTGTCCTTTGATCCTCGGGGCAGGACAGAAAGCCAGCAAGTTCTGTGCTTCCCCCCACAGTGGGCAGCGGGCATGAGCCCCAGTCCATACAGCCCCCAGGGGCTGCTCCTATCCTCCTGAGGTCCCTCCCACACATAGCCAAGGGCAGCGCCTCCCTCTCATACACTTTCACTCTCTTACAACTCCCACTTTACAGGCTGGGACTCAGAGCCTCGTGAGTCCCAGCTCTACCTAGCCTCTCTCTGGCCCTCCTCCTCCGTCTCTCCAACTAGATGTACAATGAGGGGTTCCACTGGGTGATCTTCCAGGGCCCTTACTGCTCTGGCAGCCTGGCTCTAACTTTCTCTCTCTCACACTCCGGAACGCAACAGGAATAGAGACCCCACCCCCTACCCCAGAGAAGCAGGGAAACACTGAAACCCAAACCCAAACAGACTGACACACACGCGAAGATTTCCAGAAATCGGGGACGTGCAAAGACACACAGAGCCCCTACAGGCAGGAGCAGAAGCCACCGAGACCTGGAAACCTAGAAACTTGGGGACAGTTTTACAAGAACAGCCAGAAACGGAGACTTACAGGCTCGGGACGTGTGGATACTGACACCAGAACACACCGGGATAGCAGAATCGGACAACCCCTCCTCCCCCCAAGAATCCTCAGCCCACCCCCTCCACCGCCTGCCGGCCCCTCCAGGGGCCACCACCCACCTCCAATTCTGACCCCAGGCGGGCTCTTTACGGACCTTCCCTGGCTGGGCCAGGAGGAGTAGGGCAGACAGAACTGGCCAACCCTGGGGCCAGGGGCATAGCCCGCTTTAACCCTTGGCCACCCACCTCACAGGGGTACAGGAAGGGGCAGGAAGCTGACGTCCTGCTGGAAGCGTGCGGCGCCGTGGGGAACCCCAGCTCTCCCCTAGGCTGGAGCAGCAGGAAGCTGGGGAGGGGGCGTCCCCAAGCTCATACTCACCCCCCGCGAGCCGCCACCGCTGCTGTGCCTCGGGGCCCCCGCGCGGATCCCGCTCCCATGGCGGGCCCCTACTTCATGCTTCCGAACCCGGGGGGGCAAGTGTGGGCGAGCCCCATGGGGCCGCCAGCCCCCTGCCCCGCCGCGCCAGGCCGGCTCAGAGCGCGCGGCCCCCGCACAAGCAGTGCAGCCCCGCGCCCAGGGGCGCCGGAGCGGCCAGGCAACTCGGCCGGGGCCCCTGGAGCAGCAGCGCCAGGCCCATGGTCCCAGGAGTCCCGGCGCCGTGCTTGCCCCTGCCTCACTCTTTTTCTGCTTCAACCAAAAAGAGGCAGAAAAAAAGATAGAGAAAGAGATGATCAAACTTTTGGAGGCGGGCTGCTGGCGGTCCCTGGAGACAGAGCAAGGCCGGGCGAGGGCGCACAGAGGGCTGTGGAAGCTGCCTCCCCGCTGGCCAGGGGGAGGAGAGGAAAAGGAAGGATTTGGGGGAAATGAAGGCGATTTAAAGTCTCGGCCCGCGGTAGCTCTCCACCTTCTCTCCTCCCCACGCTGGGCCGCCCTCTGCTGCCCCCTGCTGCCCCCTGCTGGCCGCAGCCAGGGACACACTCTGGACCGGCCCACCACAGTCCAGCTGAGACTCCCCCAACCCCTTTGTAGAAATGGTGAAACAGACTGACAGAGAGGAACGACCTGGCCAGGGCTGCACAGCGGGATGATCACAGCACAGAGATTCGGGACTTCCGGCTTGTGAGGTCCCAAGTTTGGAGGCGGAGATAGAGGCAGAGAGGGGACAGATACTACTGCTGAAAGGAACCTGGAGTTCCAGGGACAACTGTGGGACCAGGACTGTCTGCACACTCCCACAACAACCAGTGTTCCGCCACACACAAACACACACACTTTTCCTCCCAGCTCCAGAACTCCCAGGAGAACAGACTCCAGGACCCGTAGTGCGTGGGCTTGTTAAACGTTGGTCACCCCCTCATTCTTCCCTCTCCATGCAGTAAGAAATGGCAGCTTGACACTCAGTCCCCACTCAGTCTATCAAAGACGCTCCCTGAGACCCCACACTACAGCACAGAGCTGCACCCCTTGACCCTGCCACAAACACCTGACAAATTCGCACACCCACAACCCCAGTCGGAGCTCTGCATCAGAAGCCCTAGCTGCCTCCGCCTCCCCCTCCACTACTTGTTCACTGGTGCGCACATACACACACTCCCCCACACACCCCTGCTTCCCCCACACTCAAACACAAGCTCCCGCTCATTCATATGCAAGCACGGCCATGCGCTCCTCCTGGGCCCACACAAACACACCCTGGGTGTCTGGACTAGATTGCACACCAGACTCCATACCCGCAGATGCACGAATGCACACTAGCTTAGCCAGATCCTCCAACCTACACACCCGCGCACACATCTCTCAAGCAAACGTTCATGCGCGCACACACACCCCATGTACACACCCCCAAGAGCACATACACAGGCATTCTCCCACTTGCACACAGTTCTCCGCTAGTGTCCACCATATGAGGGCAAAAACACACTCATTCCCCGAATGTGCACCCCCCCCCACAGGCACACACCTTTAAAAACATACACAGGTACCCCCAGCACTCTAAGAGCCCCGGGGCACTTACTGGGTCCCTAGGTGCGAGGCTGGACGGTCGGTCCTTCCTCGTGAGCCTAACGGCATTTGTATTCATGGGTCCCCGCAGCCCCAGGCGCGGGGGGCGGGGGTGCCAGGTCCCCTTCCCTAAACTGGACGCAGGCAATCGCAGCGCAGCGGTACCGGGAGGGGCATGGGCGCACGGGACTGAGCCTCCTGCCCGGTCCGCTTGCGCTGAAACTTTGGCCGCACTGCGTCTTCCGACTCCGTTGCAGGCTCTGGGCGCAGGGGGCGGCTCATAGGTGCTGGTGCCGCGGCGCCCGTTGGGCCTTTTGAAGTCTCCGCTGGGGGCGGGGAGGGTGCGCTGAAGGCGGCCTTTTAAACCAAGGCTGCACGCGGGCTCACTGGAGCAAGGTGTCTGGTTTCAACAAACTTTAGGAAAAGTCCCAAACTGGGGCGGGGTTGGGGGGGGGGGGCGTTAAGCCAAGCAAGCAAGGAAAAGAAGCCATAGAGTTGTGCTCTGCTTCCTGCAGGGGGCAGAGCGCACACGGCTGCCAGGAGGGAGGCTCAGGGTGGTGCAGGGGGAACCCACAAGCAGCTGGATGGCGCGAGGAACCGCCCCCACCTTGAACCAAGTTCTTAACCTCCGATTGGACTGAGCCCCAGGGAGTGTAGGAACACCCCAAAACTTCACAAATTGTGCATGTTCGAGCATTCTTCTGGATGAGAGGAGCCGCCAGGTTTTCCTCAGGTTTTCAGGTTAAGAACTGCCAGCCCAGCTGTACTTGACATTTTTTGAGCTGCATGCTTTGTGCTAAGCGGATCCTGCCCTTATTTACTTTTTTTTTTTTTTTTTGGTATTTTGCTCATCATGAAATTTTTGCATGAACTTTGACATGTTTAAAGCATTGCATTAACATATTGTGTATTTAGATTAGTTAGGGGAGTTTTTGGTACCCCCTTAGAAATAAAACTTCATTGTCTACTGGAGAGGTTTTTTCACGCCACCAAGTATTTTGCATCCTCACCAACCTCCCCCTAGCCAGGGACAGCACTGTGCTAAGTAAGTGTCACTGTTTGCGGGAGGCCTGGTATCTCCATGTGCAGGTAAGAAAGCCAAGATTCTGAAAGGTTAAGTCATTCTCCTGAGATCACGACCTGGCAGGTGGAGGAGGTGGGATGTGAGCTAAGGTGGTCTCATTCCTGTCTTCTGTAGCTAAGCAGGAAGATCCAAATCTTCATCTTTAAGGGGCTCTGGGCAGATCCCTGCCCACTTCCCCAGCTCCATGTCCCACCCCGAGCTTCACTCTCTCTGATGCCTGGACCCAGGCTCTGGACAAGCCAGGACACTTCAAAGCCTCGTCAGTTCTGTTTTCTCCCAGGTTCTCCCCCGCCTCATGTCCTTCCAGGCGCAGCTCAAAGCTCAGCCTCAGGCCCATATTGTAGCACACCCTGCTGTTGCCGTTTTCACGTCCCCACACCTAGCATGGAGCCTGGGATACAAGAGAGGCTCCAACCGTTGCTAATTTCAATAATTTCCTTTCAACTCCTACAATGTGCAAACTCCAGGACAAAGCTGGGGGAACAGTACATTGTGGGAGTGAAGACAAAGAAATTTGCACATGGTTCTGCTTTCTGAGCACACACATATTTATAATGTGGACAGAAGACATGCACAGCAGCTTGGAGCAGGGAAGAGGGCCAATATGGGAGACATTAGACACAGAGATGTCCCAGAGAACCTCCTGCAATCACTTAAAGATAACACTAGAAGAATGTGATAGATGTTATCAGAAAGACACAAGTGAATGGAATCATCAAGCTGACCAAGGGATCAAAAGAATCCAAGGAAGGCTCCCAGGAGGAGGCGGCCTTTGGCTCCTAAAAGGATATTTTGGAAACACATGCAGCCATGGAGAAAGACAGCTCAAGCAGAAGAGTCACAAGAAGGCCAGAAGGGTAGGAGTACATTTCAGGCAGGTTTTGCAAGAGGAGTAAAGTGAGCCCAGTGGAAAAGCAGTCTAGTTCTCCCCTCTGCACAGTGTGGGTGATGTCCTGTGACTCACTGGCCGCAGAGCCATTTCCAGGCAAGAGGATGCATTTCCTCAATGGCCAGGCAGCAGGTCAGTGGCTGAGTACCAAGACCTTTCCAAATTTCATTCCCAGATCTGAGTGTCCACTATGCTGAGCCCCAGGGAGCCCCGCTCCACTATGGATAACCTGGCAGACTCATGGGACGCCCCTCAGAGCCCAGAGATATTGACAGTGCTCCTTTCGAGGGCCTTGCTGTCTCCATCTATAAAATACATGCATCGAACACGATAATCTTTGAACTCAGGAAGATGAGATATTGTTTAACAATAAACCAAATTTGGTGGGTAATTATTGAGCCAATTATTCGCCTGCATTTTGCTAGGTTGCAAAGAAAGCATGACTTACGTTCTTCCAAGAGCTCATGGTCAGCTGGGAAGAGGAGGCATGGACCCTGACAAGAATTCTTGTGAAGGAACTGTGTTTCTCACCTCTGCAGCCTCTTTACACCCCATCTCCCTGCCAAGGAGTTTCCTGGCACAGCACCAGGGGCTGGGCACAAACAGTTCTGGACAGGACTTCCTAGCCTTGTGGAGACTCAAGGGCCATAGAGTTTATTCCCTGCCCAAATGCATCAGCCATGGACCTACTGCTCTCTGAGATATATTTGCCTTCAGAGAACCATTAATCTCAGTAGCCTCAATGGTGGACACAGTAGGTGCTCAGTAAGTGTTTATAAATGAATCTCTAGTGAGGTCCTAGCCTACAGGACAGAGGGTTGCACAGGACCCAGTAACAATCCCCATTGATTTATCCACCAAGATTTCCCTGAGGGTGCACTGTGCAGCAGGCTATGCTTCCAGGTGCTGTGGTCAGTGCAGGAGGCTGGCAAGGAGACCAGCAGGTGCTGCAGGTCAGGAAGTCCTGCCTCAGATCATGCTTGTTTATTTGGTGCTGCAGAACTGGGGTGAGAGCTCAGGTTCCCCATCTTAGTCTTCGCAAGCTTAGATTTAGTCTCAGATTAATCTCCCCAATCTTCCCAATGCCCTGCACTGCTGGACACACCAAAATGGATCTTTATTTCATACTGGGCCCTTCATGGCATGGAGCATAGGAAGTGTGTACACGATGCATGTCTGAGAACAGAGTTGTTCATTCCCTGGTCACTTGGGGAGATGCCACTGTGCATCAGACCCTGAGCTGGGTGCTGGTCACAGGCAAATATAAATTGTGGTCCCTGCTGGATGGAGTCGTGGATGTCTGGCACCAGGAGGAAGCGCTGTGCCTGGCACATGGACGTACTCCATAAACGCTGAGTGAAAGACGGAAGAAATGAATGAAGGGACGAATACACGAATGAGAGCACAGTTTGCCAGACTAGAGCAGGTCGGCACCCCCTGCCACCTGTCCCTCTGCCACATCATGACCTCCCCTGTGAACACATTTGCCGGGCACCTGCTGTGGCAGGCCTGGTTTTAGGTGCTGCAGATACCTTAACCACGCTCTGCTCCGCTCACCGCAGTGTTCCCAGCACCTCAGATAAAGCATTTCAGTAGAGAGCATTGAACTGAAGTCCAGGCTGGAGGGAGAGGCAGCCCCCAATGACGCCTTCTCCCTTTGCCCCTCCAGGCAACGCCAGTCCAGTTCCCTTCTTCAGGGGAGGTGGCTGGAAGAATACAGTGCCGACCGGAATCAGGACTTGCCTGTCCCCCTGGACTTGGGCTTTGCCCGTGGAGCCACGTCACTCAGGCCTGGCAGCTACAAAGGCCAACCCCCACCGCCAACAACCATTCCACAAGGAGCCGATCCGCACACCGGAGTTTCTCTCCCTCTGTTTCTCCCTCCCTCCGCCTCCCTCCAAAAATAAATAAATAAAATCTTAAAAACAAAAATGTATGTGGGCCCTGGCTGGTGTGGCTCAGTGGATTGAACATTGGCCTGCAAACCAAAGGTTGCTGGTTCGATTCCCAGTAAAGGCGCATGCTTAGGTTGTGGGTCCCTGGTGGGGGGCCCTTAAGAGGCAACCACACATTGATGTTTCTCTTCCTTTCTTTCTCCCTCCCCTCCCCTCTCTAAAAATGAATATATAAAATCTTTTTAAAAAATGTATGTGATCGTTTCCAGTCCTGTTACCAAGTACCCAATTTTGCACCATTTCCCTGCAAAGAACCGTAGATCTGTAAGCATTGCCATTGGAGTCCTGTGGGTCTCCCTGAGTAACTGAACCCCGTCATCGGTGCAGGACCACACCACAGGCACAGGGCATGGTGACAACTGTCCTAACAGGTAGTCAGAGGTGGGTGGTTACAATCCACTCTCCTGGGGATGGGCTGTTTGTACACCGAGAGATGCCCCTGCCCATATTTTCTGCAGTTTTTAAACCAGATTCTCCAGATATCTGGGAATGGTTGTGATTTTATTTGAACCCCAAACCTTCCCAGCACCTGAGGCTGGCTACAGGGTGTGGCCAAGTTGACACCCCCTGGGCTCACAGCACAGCCCCACTGGGGGCCCTGGTGACTCTCTTTACGCTTCTGGGTCTGTTTCCTCCTCCGGTACTTGGGGTAACTAACATGTGCCTCCACGGTGCACCGCTGCCATCTCTTACCCGAGCCAGGAGCGAGCTGCAGTTTTGTCCCAGAGCGGAGTCCCAGATCTTGCTCAGTCTCGGGGCGTCACTTGGAGAACCATAACCTCTGCCTTCTCGAGACATCCTTCTCCTGCAACATCACACATTCCAGCCACAGGCAGGTCTTTGCACTTCCCTGAAAACAACACAGCAAGTCCTCACTTAGGCCTTCGATGGGTTTTATGACTTTAACTGAAATGATGTATAACAAAACTAATGATACCATAGGCCAGCTGATATAAACAAAGGTTCAGTTCCTGTGGCATCTCATCAATGTCATAGCGAAACGACGTTGAAATGAAACGGTGTTATTCGAGGGCCTCCCGTACACTTTTTTCCATTCCTCTGGTGCTCTGCACATTGAGTTCCTTCTTTGGAGAGATGTTCTTTCTCTCCTTTTCTTTATTCTTATTCTGCAAAGTTCAGAAGGCATCTCCTTCTCTGGGAAATTTTTCTTGGATTTCCACCCCCCACCTCCCAAGTGCAATCTGGATATCATGGTGGGCTGCTGAATATTTAACAACCAGCTCTCCAGAAAAGGAGGGGAAGCCCTGATTTTTAGCACCTGCCAGTGTCCGTGGTATAAATATTATCATCATGACCAGTTTTAATCCACCAACCTGCTACCCCTGAGTGTGAAGTTGGGAAGAGGTGGGTAAGCCAATGACAGTCAGTTCCAGCCACCACTGGTTGGATCAGACGCCTGCCTTTGCTGTCCCACAGTGGCCTCAGTGCCGTGCCGGCCTGAGGCAGGAGGAAAAATATGTGCTATTGACCCTGTCTTCACCAGAAAGTTTTATCTCTTGTTCATCCATTACGTTTTGAGTTACTTTTGATTTTTAAAATATTGCAATAAATTATTATTTATCTTGATACTGGGTTATATGCCACATTAAATTTTGTTCCTGAGATAAGTGCCTCACCCAGGTCCTGGCCCTGACATAATAGTCCATATCACACTCTAATAATTAGCATTGACATCACTACCTCCCCCATGAGGTTGTGAACCTTGGGGACAGGAATTCATTTCTGTGTTCCTAGGACTTGGCACATGGTAGGTGCTCAATAACTAATGTCCAGCAAGAGCATGGACAAATAGATGCATGGACCAGTGGCTCAGTTCCTTTGCCAACAAAATGACATGCTGATGAAATACCCGCTCTGCTCTCAACTAGGGGCAGACTTTGAATTTCAGCTCTTCCAACTCAGCAAGGATTAACCCTGCCCTTGACCCAGTTGAGCCAGCTCCTGCGCTGGGCATTTTCACCAGGGTCAATCTGCAGATGCCTCCACCCTGCGGCCGTGGTAGAAGGAAGTTGAATCTAGAAAGTGTGGAGGCTGCACTAGGACTGAGGGCGGGAAGTCACAGAGAGGCAGCCGCTTGTCTCTGGATGGGTCCCAGGAGAATGTCATTTGGCAGGGTCCGTGGAAAGGAGATGCAAGCCACAAATACTTCAGGATGACTTCCAGCTCGACAATTTGATGGGTCATCTGCCATCTGAGGGCACCAGGACTTGTTCCCATGCCTGATCCCTTCCTCATCCTGAGGACCATCAAAGAAGACATCTTCTGGAGATGCCTGTGAACCCATTGGCTTCACAGGCACCTCGCTGGACTCACTTAGGGGGGTGGCTAACGGGTTTGATTTCTATAAGATGGGCCTGGCTCCCATTTTTTAAGCACATGGTATATGCTGTGCCCATTGCAAAGAGCTTCATACACATTCACTCATCAGTTATCCACAAAACTCTCAGTTAATCTACCCATTTCACAGATGGGAATCAGAGAGTTTGACTACTTGCCCAAAGTCACATAGCTGGTAACTGATGGAGCTGAAATTCTAACCTAGAACCAACCGTCGGAGTCTAAGGGTCTATGATCTTAACCGCATTGTGTAACAAAAGGGGATTTCTTAGACCCACTTTGCGCTCCAGTGCCGGCGAAGGTCAAGAACTGGGTGTGGAAATGAGCGGGTATAGCTATTTTTGTCCTTCTTCTGACCTGGGCTGGTCATCTGCCTCAGACACGCTCCCTGCTCTCCCAGCCCACTCACCACAGAGGCCCCCGTGGCCCCTTTCCACCCAGCTCCAAAGCAGAGTTGCATGTTCCCAAAAGGGGACTCTTCAGCTCGAAGACACTGGGAAGTCCACGTCGGGAGGGAGGAAGCGAATAAACCGTGGGCATCCCCCACCTGCCAGGCTCTGCATATACATTATCCACCCTTCTCACCCCAGGACCAGAGGCAGGTGCTTTTCCCATCTCCATTCTGAAGGCCTGCATCATCCTGTATGGTTGCCACTAGCCACGTGTGGCTATTTAAATTCAAATGCCTTAACATTACTTTTAAAATATTAAAAATTAAGTTTCTCCGTCACGCTAGCCACATTTCAAGTGTCTGACTGCCATAGGCAGCCAGTGGCTACGGTCACGGACAATGCGGAAATAGAACATTTCCACGCTCGAAGAAAGTCCTCTTGGATAGCACGCATCGGGGAGGAATGGGGACTCTGAGGATGACTTGCTTGGAGCCGCACAGTGAGCTGTAGACAGAACTGGGATGGGACCCATATTTCTCGCTTCCAAAGCCTCTACTCCCAGAGCCTGGACTAAATTTGCTACCACCTGGCCCCAGAACAAGGAGGATTGTTTGCCTGGGATGGTAGGTCGACTTGGGAAACCAAATAAAAGATCAGAAGACTGTGGGTGAATACCAAAGTGGAGAAAAGGAGCCAGCTGTTCTTGAGGGTTATTTTTATCCTGCCCAGATAATCTGGGGAGCTGCCCCCCCCCTACAGCTATTTTTATCTCGAGAGCTGGAATCAGAATGCTGTCTCCCGAGGGTGGATGGAAGGATGCACCGATACACCAAAATTCCAGCATCAGGACCTGCCTCACACCGACAACGTCCAAGGCGGCTTCATATCCATTCTCTGATGCCATTCTCGTACCTGTTTGAGAGTCCGGCATAGTCAGTGAAGAGTGTGAGACCCAAATAACAGGTGGGGTAACTGAGGCTCAGATGGGTGTGGGGACTTATTTTAACAGCTTATTTAT
The DNA here is from genome assembly GCF_021234435.1 of Artibeus jamaicensis. Taxonomy (NCBI): domain Eukaryota; kingdom Metazoa; phylum Chordata; class Mammalia; order Chiroptera; family Phyllostomidae; genus Artibeus; species Artibeus jamaicensis. Next base: position 7,006,525 of record NW_026522030.1, read on the forward strand.
GGTAGAGCTGGGATTTGAAGCCAGGCCGAAACAGGTCTTGCTTTCAGAGCAGAGGTAGGTTTTGTATGAGAGGTATCTGCTGAGTGACAGCAAACAGCCTGAATTCGTTACTGACCCCACCTCACCCCCTCTCTAGGTGAGTGGGCAAGTTGCTCAACACGTTACAGGGGATTCTGATCTTCTTCTGCCTCCTCTGTGGACTTGCTGGGAATCTGGCCAGTGGGAAGGCTTTTGGTAAAATGGAAAAACACCCAGTGCTCAGAAAAGATGATTTATTATCATCAGCAGCATCATCATTGTAAGCTATGAAATCTATAATTGTATGCAGCCTCCATCCCTTCCCCCTCTCTGGGCCTCAGTTTCCCCTCCTGAAACCCAAGCAGCTTGCCCAGCAGATCTCCACAGGGCCTTCCTTCCAGCCTCCGCTTGCCATTTCTATGATCCATTCATTCAGTCAACAAGTGTTTATTGAGTTCGAGCTGCCTGACACGGTGGGGAAATAGGACTGGTTTCTGCAACAGGCTCTCTGCCCAGGCTGTTTCAGCCACATACGCAAATTTCCTTGTGTTTTCAAAAGGCAAATTATGGGAAACATGTTATTCACCATAACACACTAGCCTCATCTCTCAGGGAAAAAAAAACCCTCTTCAACCCCACCAAGAACTAAGCTAACAGAGGACAGAAACCCACCCTTGTTCCTCTGGGCAACTTTCCAGGAGCTCACGTCCCTGCTGAAAGAGGGGAAAGTGTATGTGGCCGTGTCTCTCTGGGGCGGCTCTGGACCTCATAAACAACCTGTTTGTCCCAGCTCCCTCCACGCAGAGGGTCAGCCGTAGCCAAGGGGAAAAACAGTCCTGTTCTGTGCCCAGCCGTCCCCAGAGTGAGGAAAATTATCCATAAATATTTTTATCTTCATGGTCACCAAGGCAGCTGAGAGGAAGGCTTTGATTCCCCAAGCCCCCAGACCACTCCCTTCCTCTGGGGACTGGCCGGTCAAAGCTGACCTGGGCGTCCCATCTCCCACCCCCAAATTACAGGCTGCTGCCCATGCCGCCTGCCCCCAGGAGGTGGTGGCATTAGAGGCGGGACCACACTGTACACTACGGCTGGCCTCTGGGCTGTTGGAATCGCGTCTCCCAGCCAGCTGGTTTCCTGCTGGGAGCTGGGTGGTCAAAGCAAAGGAAGGAAGGAGCCAGAAATGGCATTTAGGGTAGGGAGAGGGACTGGAGCTGGGGCAGCGAGAGGCCCAAGGTTGCCATCTAGATCTTGAGTTACCTGGCTTATCGTGGCTCCTGTAGGGGAGGCCTGAGGACATTACTGACCCCGAAGTGGTTTACAGCAAAGCAGATGCTCAGAGGTCAAAGGACTTTCAAGATCCAAGGGAAAGACAGGTAATGCTAAAATTTCAGACTCGTGATAGCTCCTGACAACAGCATTGGGGCCAGGAATTTCAACCCAGGACTCCCAGAACCTTCCTTCAGAGAAACCTCCTGCATTCTGTTCTTCCTTGCTGTAACCTTGTCTACCTGAGGAGGACTGTTATTTGCTGGAACTTTCTAGAAGGAAACACTGCAGCGAGATGTGTATCAGACTCAAGGACTTCCAAGGGTCACCCAAGCGCAAGGTTCTATGACACTGTGGTTCCTGGGTAACTCACATCATAACATTTTATGCCCAAAGGGCTAGACTTCCAATGCCTTTTGATGCCAGGACCAAGACTCTAAAATCCTGGAATCCTCCCTGGCACTGGCTTTTGGCTTCTATGATTCTATGCTCCTGAGGCCCATCCCTGTGATCCTTCAACTCTGTAACCTACTTCGGGGCAGACAAGGACCCCGCACAAGGGAGCATTCATTCCTGGTGGGGATTACGTGCAGAGGAGCACCGTGGGGCTGGCTGACCGCTCTTCCGTCTGTGATGGGCAACGTTCCCTGGCCCAGAGGCTCCCTGAGCCCAAATGGCCTTCTGACCTTTTCCTGACCATACCTTCACTTGGCACCCCTCCCCTCACATGTCACTGGTTATGGGCAAGGACGCTCGCTGCAGCTACCAGCTCCAAACTGCCCCACCCCCCACGCCACATACACAGCATCCATTCCTATAGGGCAGAAAAAAAAAAAGAGGCAGTAAATAGAGTTCTTCAGGCAGTATGTCCTCCAAGGACTGAGAACTGGGAAAAAAAAAAAAAAAAAAAAACAGAGAAGATGGGCTTGTCCCTGGACCTAGTCCTAACCTGTTTTCCCCTGGCCGACCGATCTGCACCAGAATGGCCATACCCGGGTGACTGAGGGGTCCCATCAGCCTCAAAATAGGCCCCTCCGTGCCAAACCCCGTGGAACCCTGACCTGTAGCAGATGCACCTTTAGATGAGGTCTATAGAATGACTGTGTCAGCTGGAGAGAAGGAGGGACCCTTCATTCCTATCTCTCATTCTACTCATTCATTCAACATGCACAAAAAGCCGAATTTCGGTCCACCACTCATGGCATAAGAAATGTGACCTTCCTATATTTTCTTTGAACAAACTAAAATCCACCTCTAGTTCATGTATCCCCACGTCTGGTCATTACTGAGCCTCCCTCACCACCCCCTATCCTGGTTCTGTCCATGCAGAGGTCCTGGGGTCTCATGTAGAATACCACATCCTGGGAGGTCTTTCTGTCCTCCTACTTCCATCTTTGGCCACTTGGCCATCATTGCCTGTGCCAGATGGCCCTTAACCCAGTAGCATACTTTGGACATAGGACGTTGGGACACCAGTGTGTTGGGTCCAGCCTCCTCATGGGCACCATGGAACATCCCTTTGGGGGCTTTATCTGTTTCTGGCCAACCTGAGGACCTGCCAGCACCTACTTTCCACCCCTTAGTGCCTTCAAAGGCACTCACCTCTTCCCTTTCCCTGGGACCCATAGTCTCGTCTCTTCATTGAGACCACACAAGACTTAACATCAAGCAGCTTCAGCTTTCAGCTCTTCCAAACCCCCAGTGACCAGAACATTTTGAGGGACAAAGGAGGAAGCACATAAACCTTAATGCAAATCCGTGCCTCACCAGCTCATCACCCCACATGTGTTCGTTCGCATGTGATCTTGGAAGATGCATTGGAGCGGCTGGCTCGTCACTAACAGGACTAGAGTAGAAGCCTGGGGTCCTGGGACACAACATAGGTACAGTTTGTGGGGTCAGTGGGGAGGGGGGTGCTCAGCACTGGAGTCCTCTGGGAAAGCAAAGCGGGGGTCACAATGTTGGGAGGGAAAGAGGAGTTTTGAAAGGAGATGGACTTTTGGAGGGAAGGGCTGATGCCTCAGTGCTCCCATGGCTTCCAGGAAGAACTGCTAGGGAGAGCGAACAGCCACACCTTATGAGGAGGCACCCAGCACCCATGCCAGAGGACTGGGCTTGGGGTCTGGAGCCCTGACTTCTGGCTCTCGACCTGCCACAACTCACTGTGACACCTTGAACAAGTCCCCCTGTCCCCCACCCCTAGGCCTTGGTTCTCCATTGGGCTGTCCCTCCTGGACAGCTGGGTCCCCACTGCCTGAGGGTCTAGCATCGAGCTTGTGTTTAGTCTCCATCATGCCCCTCCCACCATCCTTTTAAAAAATATATTTTATTGATTATGCTATTACTGTTGTCCCATTTCCCCCCTTCATTCCCCTCCACCCTGCACACCCCCTCCCCCCTGCACACCCCCTCCCACCCACATTCCCCCCCTTTAGTTCATGTCCCTGTGCCATAAGTTTTCTAGCTTCTACATTTCCCACACTACTCTTGCCCTCCCCCTATTTTCTCCCCACCGTTTATGCTACTTATTCTCTGTACCTTTCCCTGCTCTCTCCTCCTCCCACTCCCCTATTGCTAACCCTCCATGTGATTTCCATTCTGTGGTTCTGTTCCTGTTCTAGTTGTTTGCTTAGTTTTTGTTTTTGTTTTAGGTGTGGTTGTTAATAACTGTGAGTTTGTTGTCCTTTCACTGTTCTTTTTAATCGTTTTTTCTTAGATAAGTCCCTTTAACATTTCATATAATAAGGGCTTGGTGATGATGAACTCCTTGAACTTGACCTTATCTGAAAACTTCTTTATCTGCCCTTCCATTCTAAATGAAAGCTTTGCTGAATAGAGCAATCTTGGATGTAGGTCCTTGCCTTTCATGACTTGGAATACTTCTTTGCAGCCCCTTCTTGCCTGTAAGGTCTCTTTTGAGAAATCAGCCAACAGTCTGATGGGAACTCCTTTGTAGGTGACTGTCCCCTTATCTCTTGCTGCTTCTAGGATTCTCCCCTTCATTTTAATCTTGGCTAATGTAATTATGATATGCCTTGGTGTGTTCCTCTTTGGGTCCAACTTCTTTGGACTTCTCTGAGCTTCCTGGAAGTCTATTTCCTTTGCCAGATTGGGGAAGTTCTCCTTTATTATTTGTTCAAATAAAGTTTCCACTTGTGGCTGTTCCTCTTCCCCTTCTGGTACCCCTATAATTCAGATGTTGGAATGTTTAAAGATGTACTGGAGGTTCCTAAGCCTCTCCTCCTTTTTTTGAATTCTTGTTTGCTCATTCTTTTCTGTTTGGTTGGTTTTTTTTTTCTTTCTGGTCCACTCCATTGATTTGAGCCCCAGTTTTTTTTCCATCACTATTGGTTCCCTGTGCATTTTCCTTCATTTCACTCAGTGTAACCTTCATTTTATCTAATTTGTGACCAAAATCAACCAGTTCTGTGAGCATCCTGATCACCAGTGTTTTGAACTGTGTGTCTGATAGGTTGGCTACCTCTTGGTCACTTAAAAGTATTGGCTCTAGGACTTTGATTTGTTCTTCTGTTTGAGCCATAATATTTTGGTCAGGTCAAGTCTGTTAAGTATGAGGGGCAGAGCCTTAGGTATCCACCAGGGCAGGGCAACCCAGTTGCTGGGTTGTGATGCTGTATGTGGGGGCAGGGTCCAAGAGGAAACAATGGGGCTTGCTCTGCTCTCTCTTTGATTTTAGTCCCCTCTGCCAGTTCCCACAAGCAAATTGGGTCCTTCTGGTACTGGTTTCTGGGTGGGTGGGCTTGTGTACATTCTAGGACCCTGTGAGTCTCTCCAACAAATTCCTGTGAGGCTGGGAGTCTCTCCCGGCACCTTTTCAATCAGTGCTTTTAGGCTTTATTTCCTGTTGCTGGGGCCCTGGGTTGCACAGTCTGTCTCGCTGCCCGTTTTTGCCTAGTTTATCTGCGCACGAATGTGTGACTGAGGTCAGCCAACTACCTTGCGCTCTGCTTGTTTCCTTCCCATGCCTGGGGTCTGCTAGCCCCATGCTGCCTGCATTCCTGGGTCTGGCAGCCACGCCTTTTCCTGCTGAGATCCCTCTCTGCCCGCCACCTACTCTGCCCCTGTTACCAGTTTGGTTGAATGGTTGTCAGACTTCCATACAGTTCAATTTTCTGTCTATTCTGGTTTTGTTTTTGTTTCTAAATCTTTGTTGTCCTTAATTTTGGTTGTGCAAAGAGGCACAGTATTTCCACCTCCATCTTGGCCGAGAGCCTTGACTAGAGCTGGCCAACGGCTGCTGTCTAAGGTGGACCTGGTCTGGAATCACAGCTCAGGGATGGCTGGGGCTGCGGGGGAGCAGAAGCCCATCAGGTGTGGCTGCATCTCACTATGCAGTGGAATATTACTCAGCCATAAAAAAGAAGGAAATCTTGCCCTTTGAGACAACATGAATGAACCTTGAGGGTATCATGTTAAGTGAAGTAAGTCGGACAGAGAAAGACAAACACTGTATAATCTTATGTAAATGTGGAATCTAAAAAAAACCCAGCCCTGACTGGCTTAGCTCAGTGGATTGAGCGCGGGCCTGCGAACCATGCGAGCGCGGTTTGATTCCCAGTCGGGGCACATGCCTGGGTTGCAGGCCAGTTCCCAGTAGGGGACACATGAGAGGCAACCATACATTGATGTTTCTCTCCTTCTCTTTCTCCTTCCCTTCCTCTCTCTCTGAAAATAAATAAAATATTTAAAAAAACAACCAAAAGAACTCATAGAAACAGAAAACAGATTGGTAGTGGGTTAGAGGCTGGGGTAGGGAGCAGGGAAAATGGATGAGGGTGGTCAGAGGTACAAGCTTCCAGTTTTAAGATGAATACCTTCCAGGGAGGTAATGTGTGATGGGGTGACTGCAGTGAATGATGTGTATTGTTTATTTGCAAGTTGCAAAGAGAGTGCAGTTTAAAAGTTCTCATCACAAAAAATACTGTAACTGTATGAGGTGATAGATGTGTTAACTAAACTTACTGTGCTATTTCTCCTTATATACCTATGTGAAATCATTATGTTCTATGAGTTAAACATATGCAATGTTGTATGTCAGTTATATTTTGATAAAGGTAGAAAAAAAGTGACTGAATCTCCTGGCTCCTTTTCTCCTGGCTGCAGGGCCCGGCTGGCAGCACATCCCCCCTGCCTCAGACACACACGGGCGCAGGAAGCTGGCCCTCTGGAGGGGCACGGCCTGGCACAGAGGCCGGCTAAGGGGACAATGTGGCAGAGCCAGGAAGCCCAGAGGCAACGAGACCCCTGCAACACTGCCTATCACACTGTTGTAGCCCTATCTTCAGTCCCTGCCTGCACCCCAAGCACACGGGACCAGGCCCAGCTGTGGGCAGTCACGGGCAAGAAAGGAGGGGCAAAGACTGAGAGATGGAGGTAGAAAAAGACAGAGATGGAATTTGAGAGACATGAACAGAAGGAAAACTCAAAACAGAACGAGAGGTGCAAAGAGAGAAGACAAATCATACAAAAGAAATAGACGGGGGAAGATAGAAAAAGAACAAGACAGACGGCCCTGAGAGAACAAGAGTCACATGTCTTGAAGGGAAGAGAGACAGATGACAAGAGGAGAGCAAGTGGGGGCCAGAGACACTGAAACACAGGGAGGGGGGCCAGAGGGGAAAAGGAGAGCAACAGGGGCCAGGAAGAGAGAGGAGAACACACACACATATATACACACAGTGCTAAACAGGGTCACGGGCACATGCACCCACACAGTCACAGTGAAACACGGGCTCACATACACAGTCACGCATACCAAGGATAGGCCAGCAAAGGAGCCGGAAGACACTGGGGCCAAACCTCTACCAGGAGGGCCCTTCACACCCAGCCAGAGCCTCAGTGACTCCCAGAGGCCCCTCTGAAGTCCCTGGATGCTGTGACTCACCTCACCAGACTGCTGCTCCCCTGTACCTGCTGTGCGCCCATCTCAGAGCAGTGGAAGTCTGGTGGCCTCTCCAGTGGATTGCCCTTGGAAGCCAGGGTCTGGTAAGCGGGGACAAGAGCCTGCCTGTGGCTGCTGCGCGATGTGGGCTGCAGGCAGGCATCTTCCTCCTTCCTTCCACTTTCCTCTCCTGCTCCCCACAGCTGCCCTCACTTTCCTCCAGGTTTTATGAATAAACCACATATATGAATCTCTTTCTCGCAGGCCCGTTGCTAGGGAGCCTGGCCAAAGGCCCTCACCTGTTAGCTTCAACTTTCTGGACACAGGGGTAATCTGACTTAACTCCTCAGGGCTGTTCTGAGAACCAAATGAAAGGCAATATGCAAATCACTTGCTAGAGGGCCTGCCAGCATTCATAAGTGATTCTTGTCGTCACTATCATCACTATCACCATCGTCATCGTGATCGTCATCATCGTTGTTACTCTCACCGTCGTTATCATCACCACCATGATCGTGGTCACCGTCGTCAACACCACCATGGGGGGCTGTGCAGGTCCTTACTCTCCTCAGTGTGTGATCTCTAGCCCAGGTGTCTCCCACAAGCTTCAGGCCCACCTATCCAACCTGTTGGTCCTCCCCAGTTGTCCCACGAACACCTCAAACCCCTCACCTGTCCAGCCCCGAATAGTGTGGCTCAACTGGTTGAGCATGATCCCATAAAGCAAAAGGTCACCAGTTCAATTCCCACTCAGGGCACATGCCCAGGTTTTGGTTTGGTTCCTCATCAGGGTCGTATAAGAGGCAGCTGATCAATGTTTTTCTCTCATCAATATTCAATCATCAATCATCAATATTTCTCTCCCTCCCTTCCCCTCTCCCTAAAAGTAAATAAATAAAGTTTTGAAAAGATAATAAAACTCCACCTGTCCAAAACTAAACTATCACCTCCCCGTAACCAACTTGTTACCCCTCCAGCGCTCCCCTCCCACCTGCTGCTCTAAGGCGGATAAACACCTGGTCACTTATCAACAGAGCTTGGAGCAGCAGTGATACTCAATACATGTTTGCTGAATGAATGAATGGGTAACATTAACAAGGAAGCACATAACTCACCTAAGAACACACCAAGCGTGGTGAAAGCAAAAACCCGGATGCAGGGCCCTGCTCTCACCATCTCCGTAGGTACGGCAGGCAGCAGGAGCTGCTATGGGCCAGCCTGAGGTAGTGCCTGCCCCCATCCTAGGCCCTTCGAGTCTCCGGGAGCAGCACCTCCCTGCCAACATCCAGCCCCCCAAATTATGGAAATAGTGGACAGCGCCAGCAGAAGCCCAGGGACACTGGCAACAGGATGTGGGGAGCTTCCAGCCTCTTCCCCGTAATCTGCCCAGGCCCTGGACATGCAGGAAGGTGCCCTGCGGGTGAGAAGGAGGTACCTCTCTCTGTCCTACTGAAGTTCACCTCACTGGGGTCCAGGACTGGGGAGCACTGGGCCACTTCCCATTGCCCAGATGGGAAGATGGAGGCACAGGGGTCTTGCCTAAGGTCACCTGTGGATTGGCCCAGTGCTTTGTTCATCTCTGAAGACAGAAATGACAGTCATTGAGATAGCTGCTATTCGTTCAGCCCTTTCTCTGCCCCAGGCACCATGCTGGGTGCTCTGGCCGTGGGATCAATTCCTAGGTAGAGGTGTTATTCCCCCCCCTCTTAAATACTGGGGCAACCTGACCTAAAAAGGCTGAGCGGCTCACTCAAGGTCACACAGATTCAAGTTCAGGCTGGCATTCTGTGGAGTCCTGGCTGCTCGCAGAGTCGACTGTGACTCACCCTTGGGTCACTGTGGATTTGCCCCTCACCCTGGGGACCTGGGCACAGGTCCCCAACTGGTGCTGGGGGCAGAGGCTTTCCTTCCCGCGGCCCTCACCCACCGGCCCTCAAAGCCCCTTTCATGGGCCTGCTCCACGCCCCACTGGGGAGGCCAGACAAAACCGCTAGTGTTGGGATTATTTTTCTATTTCCAGATGGATCTGTTTGCCGGCTCCATCCAGGGCCTCCCAGCACCGCGTGGGGGCCAGCGGCCCAGCGCCAGGTTAATATTAGGAGGCAGCAGGAAAGAAGGCAGCTCCTCGCCGAGTCCTGGGCCGTCCTACCAGGGCAGCTTCTGAGGAATAAATAGTCCCGGGGCATTTAAAGGCGACTGGCAGCCAGGCAGGCCACAAGGAAGAAAGAATATTTTATATTTTCTTTAAAAACTTTCAAGGAAGTTCTCGGGTGTGTCATTTTGGTCTGGGGGCCAGCACGGGCTTCTGGGGTGATCTGCAAAGCTGAGCTGGGCCCTACTCACGTTGGGCCCAGGGATGTGTTTTAAAATTCAAGCAGGCAGTCATTTGCCGCACCACCATTTCCCGAGCACCTCCTGTCGTCAGGGCGCACCCCGCGCTGAGAGGAGACACAGGCTTCTGCCCTGGCGGAGCCCGGGGTCTGGCGAGGGGATGGCTGCTAGGGCACTGCACACGGCATGTCCTTCCGCACCACCGCGGAGTGCTACCGAAAAGGAGGCCCGGATTCGGACAGCAGTGGACGCGGTTTGGTTTTTTTGAAACTACCCAGTCTAAATGCTTCATTGCAAAAGAAGAATAGTCCCAGAGAGGAACAGAGACTCTTGGGTACCCAGGAAGGGCACCAAAGCCAGAGCTGTACCTGCCCGTTTGGTCTGGGCTGTGGCAGAACAGTATGGACGGCATGCGGGACGCTGGCAGCCTTGCCCTTGATCTTGGGGGAATATGTAGATAAGATCAAGGTATAGGGGCCTTGCTGATCACCATTAATCAAAGCCAGGCATATGAGAAAGTTGTCTCCAAAGCTCATTACATCTGTCTGTTAATGGAAACACAAACTCAGTTGCTGTTACGGAAAATCCTGTCCAGCCCGAGGAGGGAAAGGTCCCATCCCCCTCTCGGTGTCCATGCCCAGGAACAAAATCAACACATGTGACAAACCAGTGTGTGTCTAGGAGAGGCGCTGGGACAGGGAGAGGCAGGAGGTCTTCTGAGGCCCCGGAGACGTACTACAGGAAGGAGCGTGACCCGAAGCAGAGCCCTGTCGGTGGGGAGACGGCACTGAAGGGCTGTATGCCATGGAAGGCAGCCCGTGTGGCCTGGGCGGCCTCAAGGGGGAGCTGCAGAGGGAGTGCTCAGCCCCTCGGAAAAGGAGCTCATTGAGGTTCAAGCCCTGGACCAGCTGAGGGTGGGAGGTGGTAACAGTGAGCCCTGGACAGAGGGGCGGGGCCAGGGAAGGGTCAGTGCAAGTAAATCAGTGACTCCCTGGCAGAGAGAGGCCTGAGGGGAAACTTTTGGCCTGTCAGGGGATTGGCTCAGAATGCAGGGCCACATGAGGTCTAAGATGTTGTCACACTCAGAATCCTGGCCTGAGGCAGCATACGCCTGAAGGGGTCAACTGAGAGATCATTTAATGCTCCAGGCAAAAAGGCCAAGTAGCTCATCAATAATGATACCGGCCACTACTGATAATGACTAAGAAAAAAAGGTCAGGAAGTTCTCAGTGGAGCTATTCAAAGCAAGACATCCACAGGCTACAGGAAGCGGCCCAAGCGGGTGAAGCAAGCACCCTGGGGCTGGCGGCCATGGCAAGCCCGTGTCATACCAGCCTGAAGGGACAAAGGGTGGGAACGAGTTGGTGGAGCCAGGCAGGAGCTGCGGCCTTTGGAAAACACACATCACCAGCGCCAGGGCAGGGCAGGGCAGGGCAGAGAGGGAGCAGACACCCCAGCCTCCCTCCCCTCCTGCTCTCCAGTGAGCTGGTGTCTCCCACAGACCAAACCCACTCAGAAGTCAGGGAAGCCAAGGTGAGGCTGTCTGGCCCAGACAGGTGAGCCTCCCGGGGCACAGCAAGGAAAGGCAGAGAGTAGATGGGGGGGCCCGAGACGGGGAGAAGAACAAGCGAGGGTGTGTTGTGATGGGTTGTCCAGATATTTCCACCTTTAAAAAAAGTGCCCAGGGGTTGGTAAGGCATGCAGTGTCCACTTGGCCACAGCCTCAGCGCCCCCGCTGCCTGACAGTTCACGGGCCCCCTTTGTCCACGTGCTCCCAGCTGGCGCCTGGGGTCGCTGAAGTTTGTGACCCCAGGAAGATAAACTCAGAGGAAACTTTCAAGCCCCTTCTGACTTTGTGACCCTGAGAAACTTAGACGAAAAGGTCACATGTTCAACATGTACTGAGCCCCTGCTTTGTGCTGGGGCCCAGCTGGGGTTCTGGTGACCCTGTGGGAGTTGAAACAGACCTGTTTTTAACCTCAAGGAGCTTACGGTCCGATGGGGGGAGACATGACTTAGTGAGCCAGTATCTGGGAGGCAGGCACTGATTCCTGCGACCCAACATTCCAGTTGGGGAAGACAGAAAACAAGCAAGGAAGCCCATGAGTGTATGATATAATTTTTAAGTGCCATGGAGGGGATAAACGCTGCTAAGTGGTCAGAATACGACGCGCAAGATGTTGCCTGGAAGGCAATGATCAACCGCTGCCTGGAAGATGAAAGCAAACTCAGTGGCACAGCCCAGACACCGGTTTTCATTCTCAGAGGGGGTCAGAAATTTGGGCGACCACGGCAAGGAGGGCGGCCCACCTCGGCCCCAGGGGGGCTGCGGGCTCTGTGGAAAAGACTCCAACAGCTAGGGCCAGGAACCACCTGGAAGTATCTTCATTTACGTGTGGTAGGTAGAATAACGCCCCCATGTTTTAATCCCCGGAACCTGTGAGTGTCTTATTTTTCATGGTGAAAAGGATTTCCTAATGCAACTGAAGATTTTGAAGTGGGGAAATTACCCTGGACCCTGTAGATGGGGCCGACGTAATCATGAGAGTGTTTATAAGGAAAGAGGGAGGCAGGGAAGTTGGAGAAAGAGATGTGATGATGGAAGCAGGGGTTATACTCAGAGAGGGATAAGGATACGACGCTCTGTTGACTTTGAAGATGGAGAAAGGGACCAGAAGCCCAGGAATGCAGGTGGGCTTCTAGAGGCTGAAGAAGGCAAGGAGATGGATTTTCCCCAAGAGCCTCCCGGAGAAAGGCAGCCCAGCCTGCATCTTCATGTTAGCCCATTGGACGCCTTTTGGACTTGACCTCCAGAAATGCAAGAGAATAAACCCGTGTTGTTTTTAGCCACTGGGTTTGTGGTGATTTGTCATGCAGCTCATCCACGACAAATGTGTTAGGAAGCTCACCCAACGTGCCTGGTGCCTTGGCTGGGATGACTAACACGGGGGCTCAGCCAGGACCCTCAGAGTAGATGGACTTCCCATGGCGGTCAGGGCTCCTGAATAAGTATTCTGGCAAGAACAGGAGAAGCTCCATGACCTTTTATGACCCAGCCCCAGAAGCCCCATGGTACGCTATTGCTCAGAGCAGTCACAAACACAGCCACACTCAGAGGGAGGGACAGAGACCCCACCTTCTGCCAGGAGGAGAGTCAGAGTATTCGCAGATGTGTTGTTGAATCGCCACAAGGCTAGTTTCAATAGGGCAGCCAGGGAAGGCCCTCCGAGCAGATCACATGTGAAGAGAGTCTGGGCGAGGTGAAGGAGCAGACAGAGCGAGGGTTCCAGGAGAGGGACCAGAAACGTGAAACCCGGAGGTGAGAGTGAAGCAGGCAGCTAACCAGGCAATTCCAGTCCATGTGACAAGTGACCCACAGGGCCTCAAAGGGCGGTGGGAACCCAGCTGAGAACCTTGAACCCAGCCTGAGAAGCTTCCAGAAGGAAGGGATGCGTGAATAGAGGGCTAATGATTGGAGCCGAGATGACCCGCATCTGAGAATGTGGCAGCCCCTCTCATACATGCCTCACCCCCTGGAGGAATAAAGTCTGGTTCGTGGACTTCTTATTCCCACTGGGTCCTGGGACCACCCCCCTGCCTCCTTCCCCCGGCCCCGAGAGGCCCAAGCAGATGCTGGTTAAGGCCTCTGCTTTCTCAGCCTCGGGTCAGCTTTCTTTTTGTGACCCCTGTGGCCCGCCCCTTTCTGGCAAACATCCTTTCACAGGCTTTACTAGATAAAGTCTTACCTAATTAACTGAGGGCTGACAACTGCACTTTCTCACTGCGTAAAGAGAGCCAGTGGGGAGAGCAGGAGGCGGTGTGTGTGCAGGGTGCTGGCCTCTGGGGCCGGAGCCGGAGCCGGGTACCCCTCAGGTCAGCCCAGCCACCCACCTTTCTGGGCCCAGCCAAATATTTCTTCCCTCTGCAGATGCAGCCGGGGAGGTGGAGGAGGCCCCAGAAGAAAGCAGGGAAAACCTTTCTTCTGGTGCCTGGGGGCAGCACAAGGATCTCTGGATGCTAGACTTGGCGTGCAGAAGATGCTCAATAAAGAGAGAGAGAAAGGAAGGAAGGAAGGATGGAAGAAAAAAAGTAGGTTTTTTTTCTCTGACACACAACAAAGGTGATTAAAAACACAGGTTCACGTCCCTACGGTGTTGCGTTCAAATCTTGGTTCAGCCTGTTACTAATTTACTGCAAGTCATTTTACCTTTCTGAGCTTCAGTTTCCTCATCTATAAAAGGGGATAACCATATCAGCCTCACAAAATTACTGAGTTGATGAAACAGCATGGTCTCCAAAAGGGGCCAGATGAAGAAGAAGATGATGATGGCGGTGGTTATGGTCATGAAGACGATGGTAGGTAGCAGATCTAAGCCTGCAGCACATGCCAGGCACAGTTCTGAGACCAACCTAAAAATCGGTGGTTTTCATCCTCATGGCAACTCAAGGAAACTGAGGCACAGAGAGGTTAAGGAACTTGCCCAAGGTCACACAGTTGGTAAGCCTTAGAATGTGAATTCAAGCCAGGCAATGTGGTGCTGAGCTTGCACTCAAGCTGCACCCTGCAGAGCCTGGCACGTAGTAGGAGTTCATTTAAGGGGCAAGCCCTCTGCTCACTGCATAACTCTTCTCTACACTGGGCGGCGAGCACCTCAAGGTCAGGGGCTGCTAGTTCCTGCCACTGGGTTCCTAGCACAGGGCTGGGCCCCTAGGACCGTTGCCTGGATGGGTGCGTCCTGGTAACAAAATTGTCCCTCTCGTCCTGTCCTTTAATGGGACAAGGGACCTCTGAGGTCAGGCTGCCTAGAGTTTAATCCTGGCATCACCATTTACTGGCGCGATGCCTCAGTTTCCCTAACTGTCAGGAGAAGCAGGAGAGTGCCTGTGTCACAGGGTCTTGTGACTGAGGCCAGGTTGTACAATTCTGAGCAGAGTAGCAAGTGAGAGCTCCATGCGTGTTCACCACCATTATTGGCATTGTTATTTTCATTCTGCTTCATGCTCCAGCCAGGCTTCCCCATAAGACCCTGGCTTTACGGGGACCAGGCCACCCTTCCGGGCAAGGAACAGTTAACCAGACTCTTTCTAGTGACAGGTAATTTAACTCCCATCTCAGATGCAGCAGAGGAGGCCAACGCAGAGGTGAGGCCGGAATTCGAGATCGGCCCTGGGCCGCGTGCTCCCGAGCAAAATGGCCAGAGCTCTCACCCCAACTCTTTTCTTCTCCCGCCTTCCAGAGCGGTGGTCATAGATATGGCGAAACAAGATCAGCCGCAAGTGGGGCTGGGGCTGGGAGCAGGCAGCTGGAGTGGGTGTAACACAACCCCCTCCATGTCCCTCCCAGACAACACTGAATGTGCCCTTTGACTTCCCCCAGAGGCCCAGAGAGGTTAAGGTTTTGGCCCAGTATCACACAGCTTATCTGCAAGCCAGCTGGACTTTCTGATCCTGGAAGTCCCTAATTATCAAACTCTGGGACACCCCCACCCCAGCCCAGCCCAAGGTCACTTCTTGGGGAATGGGAGGCGATGATGAGGGTCCTTGGAACTTTTCACATGAGTCTTGGACGGGGAGCCAGGACAGAGCCTCCAGTGTGGGGAGGGGGTGGGCCTCCAGCAGCAGGATCGGGTACCAGGCCCTGCTCCTTGGCTCCCCGGGGAGGATCGGTTGCTTGCCAGGATGCCAGGGATGGGAAGGCAGTGGAAAGCCATTCCTCTAGCGCAGGCTGAGGTCCTAGCCTCACCTCCTTTCCTCTCGTGGTCTCTATTCCTCTGCCTCTCCCCGACTCTTTCTGTTTTCCTCTCTCTGTAGTTCCCTTTGTCTCTGTATCCAGGTGTCCCTGTTTTCTCCCTTCCCTTTTTTTTTTTGTCAGTCTTTTCCTCCACGTCTTTGTTTCTTTTGCTCCGGCTCCGCATTTCTGTCTGTCCAGGTCTCTCCTTCCCTCCCTGCTTCTCCCTCGTTTCCACCTCTCCTCCCCTGCCCTCGCCTCTGTCTCCCCTCCGTCCCATGACCCCACTCACCCGGAAGGAGACAGCAGATCTGGGGCAGAAGAGTAACTCCGCAGGGAGGTCGGCCAAGGGGCCTGGAGGACGGCAGGGCAGGGCCGAGGACAGAGGCCGCTGCATAGGCCCAGGGAGGAGATGGCACGTTCTGGGCCCTGTGAAGGCTACGAGGTGGACAGGAGGGGCAGCTGTGAGAAGGGCTGCAGAGGAGGTAGCCACGATGAAAGGCTGGGAGAAGCACCAACAGCTGGGGAAACATGGGGAGAAAGAGGAGGAAGGGACCTCAGCACGAGCATGTCAAGAGGATGGGGTAGGCTGAGCCGCAGGTCTGGTGGGCAAGGGTGGACTGAGTGAGGCCGGAAGGGGCAGGTGCTGAAACCTGGAGTCCAGGCCGGGACCAGCAGGGGGAAAGCCTTGGATGCTGACCGAAAGCCTGGACTTCAGTCCGCGGAGTGGTGGCTTTTTACGTGAGTCTGATGAAACTCCAGAATTCTCCCCTGACAAGTGTATATGCCCAATATTTGGCACCCACGTCAAGGCTTCTGAGACCCTCTGGAGTTCTCTCACCGGCCACTGGATGTGAAGCTGGTTCCAAACCCTGGGGAGCCATTGAGGGGTTTGAGCTGAGGAGACGGCAGACTTGGAGTGGCACTGCGGGAAGGTGAATCTGAAGAGGTGTGGCCTCCATTGCTGGGCAGAGAGAGGCATCCAGCAGCAGGGGCCTGGCGGGCCTCTCAGAGCGTCCCTGCTTCCTGGAGACCCTGCAAGTCTCCAGAAATGCAGGGAGTGGCTGCCACCCAGGACGCCCAGCCTTTAAGGGAGGGACACCGGCCCTCTTCCCAGTGCTATGAAGGATGCTTACTGGTCCCAAGCACCTGGGCCTGGCCCGAGAGGACTGGGATTTTGCAGCCTGGTGGATGATCAGCCTGGGGACCTGAGACAGTAGCCCCAGCCTGGCAGGTCCGGCCCAGGCAAATTCCTCCTTCCCACCCACCCACTCACCCACTTACAGTTTTGCATGCCCTGTGCTGAGTGTCTGCCCCCTCAGACAATGTCTTTTAGGCAGGGAGCCATCCCAGGCTGCCCCTGCCCCTACCCTGAGACCTGGGCCAGCCTGGAGTCTGCTGCAGAAGCTCAGTCCTCTGGCGCAGCACCATTGCACAGGGTCCTGGAGGGCGGGGAGACTTCCCCTGGAGCTTCCAGCCCCGGAGCTCTCCTGCCTGTGCTTAAAGGATGGCATTCCAGCTCCTGCACGGGACCCTCTCACCTATAACACCTGGGTCCTGTCCCCATCACACCTTCTACTCAGCTGCCCTAGCCAGTCAGAGCAGAACTTGCTGCTGTGTAGCAGTTAACATTTATTAAGTACCTACTGTGTGTGCCAGTTGCTGGATATCATGCAGCCCTTGCAGTGACCCACCATGTAGGGGATAGTGTTACCTGTTTTGTAGATGAGGAAGCTGAGGCTCAGCGGGGTTAAGTAAGTGGCCAGTGATCACCCTGTTAGTAAGTGATAGAGCCAAGATGGGGCCCAGTAGTGGCCAGTGGCAAAGTCGGGGCTTTTCTCTTCTACCACATCCCTCTCTCTGCCTGGCATACAAAGGGGGCCTCAGACTGGCTTCCCTAGAAGCTTGGGAGACCAGGAATCTGTCCTCAAATCCACACGTTCAAGCACCCACCTGGCTCTCAGAAGATCAGCTAGGGGTAGGTCAGCTTTAGCAGCTGGGCGTGGGGTGGGGGTGGGGGTGGCCCTTGGCTGTTCCCTTTCCTTTAGCAGAAGAACCACAAGGGAGCGTTAGAGGTTCATAAACCCCGTCTCCAGGGTTCCAGCTCTGCCACTGACGTGCTGTGTGACGGTGGCCTCATCAACAGCCCCCTCTGGCTGTGCCTCTGTCTCTCCCTCTCAACCTGCAGGAGCGGGGCTCCTGCCTCCCAGAGGGTGGTACCAGCCGAGTGCCTGCCATTCCTTGGCTGAAGGGAGATGTCTTGGTGCCCTCCGTGCAGAAGCTTTGCCAACCTGAGGGTTTGGCATGCCATCTGTGCCTGCTCTGTTCGAGGGTGACTGCCTTATTCCAACAAGGAGCCACCCCCAGGGTGGCCCACTCCAAACCCCAGTGACTCACTTGCAGAGTGAGGGGCAGGCAGGCGGGAGCTGTCTCTGTGGCTCTTGGCGTCCGATGGAGCCCACGGGCCCACGAGCCCATGCCGGGCGGGAACTTGTGTCAACCACTGGCTCCTATAAATCGCAGGGCTAGGACAAGGTGGGACAGTCAGCGGCCCTCGGGGAGAAAGTGCAGCCTGTGTGCTCTGGGGAGGTGACCCGGGGGGACCCTGGGCCACTCCTCAGGGGTGTTAATGAGCACTCCATCTGGTGCCATCCTCAACCACCAGCTGAGGCTGACACAGCATTTCAGAGGGCAGAGAGAGAGAGAGCAAGCACGCTTGTGTGTTCCAAGGCTAGCAAAGGCTCAGTTTTTCCGATCCGGAAAAATCCGTTCAAAGAAGGGAAAATTGAGGATGAGGAGCCGAAGATTGCCTGACTTATGTGGCCTTCGCCTGTGGACTGGAATGGCCCACAGAAGACCACCTCCCTTGATGTCTCGCTGGGGCGACCCAGGCTCAAAGGAGGAGGTGCTGCGTGGGGAGGCCTGTGGCAGGGCTAGAATAGACGCGTGACCTTTCCCTTCCCAACCCGAGCTCTGACCGCTTTGCCATCCTGCCTCCCTCGGTCTTCGGCCAATTGGAACACGCACCCTGATTCTCTGACCCTGATTTGGACTCAGAACCGTCACATCTCTGTGAGCACAGCATGACAGATCCTTTTACTAGGAGCCCCCCCCCCCCCCCCCGGCAGAGCACCCAGAGCCCTGCCTTCAGAGGGTTCATTATGCCCTCTAGGAGACAGGAAGGAGCCTAAATGTGAAGTCACAAAAACAACGATGACTGACGCTTACTTGGTACTTACTATTATGCACCAGACACAGTGCTGTTCTAAGGGCTTTTCTGCACAAAAACATGTAAAATATTTTCACCGTGTTTCACAGATGAGGAAACTGAGGCACTCTGAGGTTAAGTAACTTCCCCTCATTCACGCAACTAGCAAATTGTGTAGCAAATCAGCCTAGTGTTTGAGTCAATAACCCTTGTGTAGCAAATGTCAGTGCCTCCTCTGCTCCAGGCACCATCCTCAATACAGGGGGTCCAGGGACGGAAAGAACAGACAAGGAGGCTGCCCTCCAAAAACTAGTTACGCTTTCTTCTTTCACTCATCCATTCATTCCTCCTTTCATCCATCCATCATCCACCTATGCACCCATCCATCACCATTCACCATCCATCCATCCATCCATCCATCCATCCATCCATCATCCCTCTGTGTCTCGTTTCACTCACTGTTCTATCCCCTATGCTCAACATAGTGCCTGGCACATAACAAGCCCTGACCAATCTTTGCTGAAGAGACGAAAAACTGGAGATGGACTTGGACCCTGTCCGACAGCTTGGCGTTGAGTCCCTCGCCCTCTCTCGTTCTCAGCGTGCTGGGGAGTAAACACTGCCCTGCTCACCTCACGGGTTTCTCGGGAGGTTCTGATGGTGAGGAGGCAGATGCTTTGCAAACTGTAAAGGGCAGTGAAGACACGGCCAGCACGGGGCTGCCGCACTGCCGTGCAGGCGCCAGGCCCGCAGAGCTGCGTCTCTCTCAGGTCTGGCTGGTGCGACCTGTCAGACACTTCCCCTCGGCCTGCCAAGAGGCCCAGAAAGGAAAGGAAATTGACATTTAATGAGCATCCATGAGGTGCCAGGGCCTTCACACATGTTAACCCTCTCTTCTCTTGTGCACATCAAACAATGGAAGCCCAGAGAGGTCCATCAACTGCCCAAGGTCACACAGCCAGAGAGGAGGAGAGCCCAGCTGAACCTTGACCCGTGAGCCCCAAAGCCTATGGTTGTGACAACACCCCGCACCACCTCCCCTTCAAGGGATGCTGCTGACTGCCTGCTTTCCAAATTTCCCTAAGTCTCCACTGTTCAAGGTTACACAGCAAGCTCCTGGCAGAACCTGTTAAAAAGTGTTTCCATTTAGTTTTTGCATTGATTATTTCCTTTTTGCTTTATAAGAATTTCCCCCCTTTTTATATGCAAAGAAAAGCCAATATAAATGTTCTCCTCACACACAGGTTAACCCTTGTCTGGCAGGCGGGTTCCGAGCAGGCATTTGGGGAGGAGACGGCAGGTCAGCTTCTTGCCAAGCTCCTGCAGGGCCTTTTCACGGACCCCTGTGATGGTTCACACATCGGTGTGGGTGTGGGTGTGGGTGTGGACGTGCCACCTCATGCCGTCTGTGGCAGAAGTCCCCGATTCCCGATTACCAGAGTCCCATGACCCTCAGCGCAAGGCAGCCTTCTAGGACCTGAGTGGAAACCACCCTTTGAAATGTAGAGCCCAGGGAACAGGCTTCCTGGAGACACTACCCTGTGCCACAGGCTGGGACAGAAAAAGAAATGCCCGTGGCCACTGTTGCTGGCCACCCACGGAGAGCCTGGCACGGCTCTGGGCGCCTCACCAGCATCCTCTCGCTGAGCCTTCTAAATGGAAGGGGCAAGGCCCTATGACCCCATTTTCCAAAGGGGAGGAAAGCCGAGGCTCAGAGAGGCCAAGTCACCTACACAAGGCCACAGAGCTGGTGGGGGGGCAAACAAGGTAGGGCAGGATTCTGGGTTATAAATTGCTGTAGGTCCGGGGTTAAAAATAAGATATTGTGCTTGTGAGGTGGCCAAGTGCCTCCTCTGTTCCAAGCATCGTCCTCAGTCCTAGGGACCCGACCCAGCCAGGAAATGGGGGAAGCAAGCCCCAATTCTGCTAAAGCCTTGCTGCGTGGCCTCGAGTTGGTTATTCCCTTCTATGAGCACAGAATTTGCCCTGTGTGAAAGGAGAGGGTTGCATGTCTCAGCCTTTTCTGCTCTTTCTTACGTCTTGTTTGGGTAGCAATTTGTAAAGCAGCACAAGGGGTGAGAGAAGGTGGCTGGGGTTTATGGATTAGCAGTCATTACGGCCCAGAGCTACTAAGAAGTCCTCGCCCTACCTCCCAGGACCCCCATTACCCATACCCCGAGGGGCAAGATCTGTGGAGGAGTTCAGGTACACAAGGGCTGGACTGTCCCTGCAGCCTTGCCCCACACCTGACCCGCACCCCTGGGAGGGGGCTGCGTGGAGCAGCTGCTGCAGCCATGGGCCAGACACCAAGGGGAGAAGGGAAGGCACCAGGCCTTCCACATCAGTGCGCAGAATTCTCCGAGACCCCTCTACGGGGCCTCCTTCCCCAGCCCTCGTCCCTGGGCAGACCCTCGCCCCAAGGCCCAGCACCCAGTGCCCCAGCCCCAGCCCCACGGCAGAGGCTCAGCCTGTAGCTGGCTCCGGTGCCAGCAGGCCGGCCATTTAAGGCTCCACCTCACCCCTTTAAATTCTATTTTTTCAAACCACATTCTTGAACTTGGCAGATAACGTGGCAGCCCGACAAGAGCCCTATTTACTCGGAGAGCCGTGAATGGGCCCTTTATAACAAGCTTCATTAATATTTCTACCTATTGGCCAGCTCTCCGCTTCCTCCCCCTATACAAACAGATTCTCCACACAGAAAGACTTTTCAAATGCTCTTGTTGACTTTCCCCAAACAGGGAGAGCAGCCGGGCCGGCCAGGCTGTGTGAGTGTGTGTGCAGGGGAGGGGGCGGCCGTGGGCTCACGCCTGCCCGCCTGCCCGGCCTGGTGCAGGAAGGAAAGAGGCCCGCTATTCACGGGCAGGGGCAGGCAGCCTGGGTGAGTTCAGGTAATGCTGCCTCACACAGGCACACTGAGCCCGGCCCGCACTGCGAATTCCAGAGTGCTGGCGTGAGGAGTCGGACGGTCCCTTCTCAGCCCCTGCTGCCTGGCCAGGTGACCCTGGGCAAGTCCCTTACTCACTCTGGGCCTCACTGGCCTCCTTCATCAGTCGGGCCTATACTCTGCTCCTCAAAGTGTGGTTGGTCCATGCACCAGCAGCAGCAGCATCACCTGAGGGCTTGTACCACATGCACCCTCCGTCCAGAGCTGCGGTACCTGAATTCGTGTCTTAAGATCTCGGGTGGTGTGTGTATGTGTGTGTGTGGTAAGACTTCAGAAGCCTTAGATCTAACGTACATGCCCTTCCACCAACACCAGGGCTGTTTTGTGGCTCAAAGGCCATCACAGGCCTTCAGCATCATCAAGAAGGCAGACACCAAGGCTGTTTGACTCTCCACTTTGTGACCACAGGCCTGGCCCATGCTTGGCCCCCAGGAGACAAGCAAACAGCAAAGTGCATTGTCCAAGCCTACAGCCTTGTGCTGATGACAGAAATTCTTCCTTTTCAGCACATGAGAACTGTGAAGCACAGCCTATCCTGTCGTTCAGAGGGTCACGCGGCATGGGGGGGAAGCTTCTAACATTGCAGTGGATGAGGCGGTGAGCAGCCACTGTGCTTCGGAGACGTGCAAGCAGAAGCTGGAGGACCTGCAAGAGGCGTTAGGGAAAGTGCCGAGCCCCCGTGTGCCTCTAGGCTGAGGGAGAAAGAGTGCAGGGGGTGGGCAGACAACGCACCCACACCAGGCACGCTCGCGGGGTACGGGGGCGCCCTTGGAAAGAGGCAGAGTCGAGTTAGGGTGCTGATGATGCCCAGGTTCTCCAGTGAGGACCTGGGCAAGTGCCTTCCTTTCCCTTCCTTGTACATGTGATAGGCATTTGTTCTGGGTGTCCGGCCCTCTGCTAGACCTTGGGGACATGATGGTCAATAAAACAGGCTTTGTCCTTGCCCTCTCAAGGAAGAGAGACATTCAACAACAAAACAAAAATACCAATACAAATGGTGGGGAGGAAGAAGAGGAGGG
The DNA here is from genome assembly GCF_021234435.1 of Artibeus jamaicensis. NCBI lineage: Eukaryota > Metazoa > Chordata > Mammalia > Chiroptera > Phyllostomidae > Artibeus > Artibeus jamaicensis. The sequence continues at coordinate 7,028,944 of NW_026522030.1, forward strand.
TGACCAACAAGGTAGTGTAGATGGAGTTGGGGGAACCCATTCAAGGGGGCAATAGTATTTCTCAGGGCCAGTGAGGTGGCAATTTCTACCTTGCAGGCCTGCTAGGAGGGAGGGTTGCACAGGAGGAGTTCTCAGAGCATAATGTGTTTGCTCTTAACTGATTGTCAGTCCCCTGTGGCTGTGTTAAGCCCCTATCAGGACCGGGACCACTGTCTGCTCTTTCCAACTCTCAGGAGCAGCAGGGGTAGTGCCTCAGCTTGGGCCACAGCCCAGAACAGGGTCAGCTGAGCTGGAGGGGGCTGAATGAGCTGCCTGTGTGCATCTTGGCTACCTATATCTTACGTTTTGGGGGAGGGGTGGCCTGCCCTCTCCTGGGAAAGCTGCCCAGCCTTGGCTAGCCTAGGCGACTTGGACAGAAATCCCTGACGCCCTGCCTCAGCAGGGTCTCAGCAGCCAAGGCCAGACCCTCTTGGGAGCACAGAGCCCTCTGACCAGCCCACACCCCACTCCCCGGCCAGCCCTTAAGTACCAGGCTGGAAATAACCAGTTGTCTCCGCCCCTTGGGGCTGAGGGCTCGCCAGCCACAGGGGCTGAGGTAGCTGGGCAAAGCAGGGAAGGAGAGCTGTCCCAAGAGAGGCCTCTTGGATTCTTCCAGCTGGGAGGCCCCTACTGTCAGGCCTTGGAGGGTAGGATGCATTGGTTCAAATCCTAGGTTTGCCGCTACTGACTTCCCAGGAGTCCTTCAAAAGCTGCCTTAATTTAAGCTCAGTTTCTTTGTCTATGCAGTGGAGTTGATCACTCCCTCTAAGGGTTATTGTGAGAATGAAATCACAGGACAGATGTGAGCTTTGTAAACTATAAAGTGCAATGCACAGGAAAGTTTGTGGCTGGGGTGAATGCCTCATGTTGTATCCAAGGTCATTTAAAGACAGTTCCGGCGTGCAGTGCCAGCCCTACCTCTGGGGACATCACAGCTCTTCTGAGAGTCTCAGCTGTAGCATCTGCATCCTTCTCCCTGCCTTGAAGGGTTGTTGTTAGAATCCAGCTAATCCAAACCGTATCTGTATCGAGCACCTACTATCTGCATTGCTCATGGTGTTCTAGAAATCTTGAGAAAGGTAGGGAAACCTTGCAAAAAGTAGGTCCCCTTTTCTTCTTCAATTTCAGAGACCCCTTCCCTGAAGACTTAAGATAAGCCAAGATTGGTTCCAGGAAACCAGACAAAGGACAGGGGAGGGGCAGGATTCCAGATCTCAGACATAGCCACCATAGTCACATTGCCAGTTGAGATCCTGCTTCAGTCTCTTACAGTCCTTATGACTTGAGGCACTTACTTACCTCCTGTGAGCCTCAGTTTCCCCAACCATAAAGTAGGGAGAATATATATACCCATAAGACTGCTGCTATGATCAGATATATCAGTTGATTGTGCTTAGCTCAGTCCCTGGACCATTGTGTATTGGGTTGGCCAAAAACTTCATTTGGTTTTTTCCATACAATGGCTCTGGTAGTGTTTAGTTGTCTTTGACTTCATTCAAAACAGTTTTGTTAGATTGTTTTGTGACAGCCGTCACATCAGCATGCATTTAAAAATACTGATCAAAATTGGTGAATTTTTGTGCAGGCATTTTAATATTGAAGATGGATGAAATATACAACATTTATGGTGTATTATGCCTTATTATTTCTAGAAGGGTAAAAATGCAACTGAAACAAAAAAATATTTGTGCAGTGTGTGGAGAAGGTGCTGTGACTGATCAAATATGTCAAAGGTGGTTTGCAAAGATTCTTGGCACTGTTGACATTTTCACCAAATAATTCTTTACTTTAGGGCTGTCTTATGCATCGGAAGATATTTAGAAGCACCGCTGGCCTCTACCTACTAGAGATCGATAGCAAGAGATAGCCAATATATTCCAAATATCCAAATCAATAAAGTTATTGGTAAAAATGAGAAATGTATCTTTTATTTTACAAAAAAACTGAACAGACCTTCTGGCCAACCCAATATAATCACTAATGTTTGCTATTATGAGGAGTAGAAGTAAATAAGTAGCTCATCATTGTAGCAGTAGCAGTGGTAGTACATACTACTAGTATAAAATACTAGTAGTATAGTCACTAGTAGTAGCAGTAATGGTGAGAGTATTAGTTATACAAGTTATAGTGGTAACAGTAGTAGAGGTACTACTAGAAGTGCTGGTGGTGGTAGTCATAGTAAGAAGTACTTAGTAATGGAGTGGTAGGGTACTAGTGGTAGTCGTGGTAGAAGTACTAGTAGTAATAGGTGGTAGAAATACTGGTGGTGGTAGTAGTAGAAGTACTCATTGTACCAGTAAATGGTGGCAGTGAAACTGGAAAAGAAGGTGCTGGTGCTGCCTGTCACTACCAGAACCAGTGAGTAGAGACAAGGATTGAATCTTTATGGGCACTTTATTCGGATGTCAGCAATCTGAGAGGAGGGTGGGTTATGTACTCTAAAATGCAACTTGACATTCCATCTCAAGCTAGCCTTTTCAGAGTAAGAAGGAAAGGGTAAATAGAGGCAGTTTGGAGAAAGGTTAATCAGATAAGAGTTGCAGTCCAACAGCAGTTTTCCTAGTACAGTCATACCTGGTACTCATCAGCTTCAAAACTCATCAAACCCAGAACTCATCACATTTTTAAAAATTATGTTTTATTGATTATACTATTACAGTTGTTCCAATGTTTCCTCCTTTGTCTCCCTCTGCCTGGTACCCTATTCTCTATAGCAATCCCCCCACCTTAGTTCATGTTCATAGGTCACGCATATAAGTTCTTTGGCTTCTCTATTTCCTATAATATTCTTAACACCCACCTACCTATTTTGTACCTACCAATTATGCTTCTTAATCCCTGTACCCCTCCCAGCTGATAACCCTCCAATTCACAACGATCAATGACTGAATCTATAAAACAATCTAAGCAAACGACCAGAACTCTACCGGTCACATATTGGTGAGAAAAATGTTTCAGCACTCAGCGCTTGCTCAGGACTTGGTGCACTTGCTAGAACTTGTATGAGTCACCACAACGCCCAGCAAGAGAAAATGCTTCCTCACGCATCACTTGTTCAGCACTCATCAAGAGTTCTGGAACAAATTAACAAGGGGGAGCATGAGGTACCACTGTATTTCTTTATCTGCTGGTCAACAATTCTCTCTCTGAATCACAGACATTCCTTCTGTGAAACACAATGGCTCAGGTACCATCTCGAAGGCTTGCAGGCTCCCTGGGGCACAACAGTTGAATTGCCTGTGGACCTCCTGGAGTCAGTAGGTCATGCAATCCAGTTCCTGGAACACCACCTTTCCACATGCATCGATTACTTAAGCCTATCAGCTGTAACGGAACTTAAATTTTCAACTCCTGAGTTCCCCTATCAGTAGCTACAGCAGTAGTAGCAGACATACTAGTATGATAGTAGTAATAGCAGTACCAAAGGGGGCATAGGTGCCAGGGGAGAGGTATGGCTAAGCAGATCCAGCCCCTTTTAGTTCTGGGAAGAGGACACAGGGCCCAGCTGATGGAAATTGGAAAGGAGAAGAGTCCTGATAGATGTGCTTGCAATGAAGCACAGTCCTAGAAATGGGTGCTAATCAAATCCTTGTAGGCTTGATGAGAGAAATGACTATCTCAGAGACGGAGTCCTGGGATTGTGGGGGCTGCGTCTCCCCCTCAATTTCTCCCAGGGAGACAGGAACAGTGTTTTCTCCCAGAAATCCTCAGGTAAGGATTTCTGGGGTAGGCAGAGTCTTAGGTACCTCTGGCCCCTGTCCTCCTCATTCATATTTAGGGACATTGAGGGTCTGGATGTGGGAGGAGTGGGGGTCCTCATTGGGTAACACAGCTGGGAGACATGCTTCCTGCTGCCTCCTGGGGACTGGCTCTTAAGGTGTGGGTTCCTGTGGAAGCCCCCAGCCCTGCATTCCAGGCCCTTAGCTGCCTGAGGGGTGAGTCAGCAGTGGGGTCTGGCACCCATCCAGGCCTCAGAAACTCAGCGTCCTCCTTGCTGATAAGGTGGGTGGATTTTCCTGAGAAGAGCCAAAAAATTATAGGAGGGGGCTCTGGAGAATCCCCAGGCTCTGCTCCTCCAGAAGAGTTAGTAAAGACAAGTTCCTAGCCAGGACCATTCCCTGGGCCTCTGTGGAAGCTTCTGGCTTTGGACAGTTTGGAGTATGATCCCACCAGTCTTCCTGGCTTCCCATCCCACTAAGCAAGTTTGCACTTCAACTCATCCCACCTCTGGACCTTTGCTTATGCTATTCCCTTTGCCTGAAAGGCTCTTCTTTGCCCTGATTCCTGCCTCAATTTCTTCCCATCTTTTAAAGCCCTAGTGCCACCTCCTCCAGGAAGCCTCCCCAGATTCCCCAACCCTTGGTCTCTGGCCAGAATTCCCTTTCCTCGCCTGTGCTTTCATGGCATTTGGGCACAACGGCTACAAGTAGTTCATTTGAACAGACATGCCCTTGTCCACTTTGGAGAGTTCTCTAAGGCAGACAGATGTTCATGTCCCCACACCCCAAACCAGTCAAATCAATTAAGGTCATGGGGCTGGTCAGTGTGGGGGATTGTAGGTCCCCCAACGAGGGCTCCCATCCCAACCCAGGAGGGCTTCCTGGGGGAGGATGTAGCTACTCTGTGCTCACAACCACACAGCACAGTGGATTGTTAGTATCCAGTTTATGACCCAGCACATAGTAGGTGCTTTAGGTGTGCTTAATCAACATTCCAATGGAATGCATAGCTGCATCTCCCCCTTGGACAGCTTACTGTCACCAGTGTAGAGAAAAACTAGAATGAGAAAAAAAATCTGGAAAACTCCTAATGGATCCCGTGGTCCCTGCAGGCAGGGTCTCTGTGCAGTTCTGCCCTCCTCAGCCTGTGATTGCTCAGTGGATCCCAAGCTAGAAATGAACAGAGAGACTGTGGGGGACACAGGGAGACAGCCCCTCAAAAGGATGGATGTCCTGGAAAAAGCAGACAGAGGTCTCAACATGCCCGTCAAGATCTAAGAAATCACTATCAGAATATAGCCCAAGTCACACACTGGATCAGATGACTTCGGTCATCAAGAACAAATGCAAGCCGAAATTGTCAGCCCTGGTTGTGCAGTAGGTCCATCTGGGGAGCTTTAAAACCCTGCCCTGGCTCCACCCCCAAACCAATTAATCAGCATCTCTGGAGGCAGGGTCTGGAATCTCCCGGTGATCCTGATGCCAGGGGTGGAGCACCACTGCCTTAAAGTATTGCCGAATGTGCCCCAGGGGAGAGGGCAGGCAGTGTGAAAGCCGGTCTGGGAGCACGTTTCAACAGAGATGGTTAAATTAAGGCGAGCGTGCACTTCAAAGGCCAACTTCAGTTCTCCAAGTTCAGCTTTGCAGAGCAGCTCATAGGAGAGGGCTGCAGAGTGTAGAGGGCGGGACACAGGTTTTGGCAACGGTCAGATTCCCATGTCACTTAGTGGGTGTGTGACCTTGGGCGATTACTGAACGTCTCTGAGCCTCAGGTTTCTCATCTGTAAAATGGGGACAATCATAGTGCCAGTCCCAGAGGGTTGCTTTAAACATTAATTAAAATAAAGTAGAAGAAGTACCCAAGTGTTCTAAACATTAACTCCCATCCCTCTGATTCAGAAGGTTCTAGACACATGAGGCATCATTGTGCAAGAGAGAGCCCTTAATGCCCCTTAACATTCTTACACGTCAACATGATTTTTTTCAGAGGAAACCATCCAGCTCATAGGTAAGTCATTCCTGGGTGAACAGTGGGCAGGCTGACTCAGGGGAAAGCTGCTATGTTTCTAGGGAGAAATCCCGGCAACAACAGGGAGTTTCCACAGCCCCGACTCCTTTCACAACCACCCATGATGCTTGTCTTCACCAAAAGATCAACTTGGCTTCTGGGTGTCTCATTTCCTTTTGCAGGGCCCTGGGTGGGCCTTGGGAGTTGATGTCTCCCTTCACAAAGCTCCTTGTCAAGGGGGAAGTCTATCTTGACTGCTGGTACCCGCCAGATGCCACAGAGAAGCCTCGTGAGGCCGCAGAGGCGAGGAGCCAGGCATTCAGGGGAAGGGGTGGCCCAGGAGCACCAATGGGTTACTGTGACTCTCTCCATTTCTTCCTAAAATCCCTGCTCTTCACCACCAACGCAAGAGCTACTCCAGCCTCTACTGCCCCTCCTTTCAGTTTTCCCACCTGTGAAATGGGGGTAAGGGACCGAATAGAAGTGAAGTCAATGATTCGCTATGGTCCCTGCTTTGGAGGATTTTGTGAGATGAGTCCTATGGCCTACATTCACGTTTTGATTAAAGATTACAGCAAGCTTTCTTTGGAAAATTTCACAACTGGCCTTGGATCCATCTGGCTTTTTCTCCATCCCAGGGGGTACAAGTGGGATGATGCAGGATGAGAGCCATGTGATCGACTGAGAACATCCTTTCTCCCTGGTCTGTTTCCTCATCTCTGTCCCACCTCAGTTCACTGTGAGGCTGTCTGGCAGGGTGAGCCCCAGACTCATCTGCGAGCTTGGCTGGGGCTTGAGAGAGTGTCACCCAGCTTCTGGGCACTTTGGAGAGCAGCTCTGTGGCAGGGGCTGATGTTCTCCGTGATAAATGAGTCCCTGAAGAGATGCTTACATCACGAAGTTAAGTGTTTGTGGTTAGCCTTGAGGGGAGGGAGAGAGGGGAGATGGCAGCTGGGGAGAGATCGCCAGCCTCCCTTCTTCCTTCCCGGGTCCTTCTCTTCTCCAGCTTCTTCACTTGCTGCATTCCTACTGTGTGCAGGAGCTCAGAGACTGCAGGGATGAAGCCAGCACAGTCCTAGCTCCCGAAAGACAGGAAGACCAATCCGAACAATACTGAACCCCGTGTCTTCAGCAACAGAGGGAAGCCCAGGAGGCTGCTGGGACCAACACAACTCCAGCCTGGCCTGGTGGGAAGAGGGTGACAGGCAAGATTTTCTGAGAAGGCTTGCAGGACAAGCCTACCAGGTAGAAGACAGCGCTCCTGGTAGAGGGATCAGCAGGAACGATGTCTAGAGAAATGGAACAGAAGCCCAGGAAAGCGTTTGGGCTGGAGCACGGGATGCAGGGGTAGTGGGGCAGTGGGTTGCGCAGAGGGACAACCACAGGGGTCAGCAGAAGATAGAGTCCGAACAACCGTGGGTCTCAGCGGGGCAGCTCAGTCTTTATTCTGAGGCCCCAGGGAGTCAGGGCAGGATTTTCCCAGGGAGGATGGCTAGGATTGAAGGGAGGAGGGGGTTGAAGGGGCTGGACCAGGAGCAGGCGTGTGCAGGAGAGAGTCCCCTGATTGCTCAATGTGGCTTTTATTCACTCCCTCAAAGAGCATTTCTTGAAGGTCTGCTCATCCTTCTCCACAACATCAGGCTGGTCAACCCCTGCCCAGTGCCCAAGCTCAGAAAAAAAAATGTATGGAAAGAGCGTGGCTGTGCCTGACAAAGCCTCCTTTGTGATGAGCCCTGAGGCCACCGTGGCGCGGTGCGCTGCTGCCCTCTAGCGAGACCTTGGAGATGCACTCCTGCAGGGTCCAGCCAGCTTCTGAGTTGTTCTGAATTTCCCCTAATGCCTTCCCTGTGTCCCTCCCTCAACGGTGGGGGACCCACTGTTCTTGATTAAAAGGTGCAGTTTTGCAATCGAGGACCGGCTCCAAATATTCAGCATTGAACACATTCTGACCCAGGTTGGAAGCCTGGTGCAGAAGTCCCTACAAACAGCTCATCACATCCCAACCTGCACAGGTTCCCTCTCTTTCCCACTTTTCTCAAAATCCCCTCGGTGTGCCTCATCTCCGTGAAGTCTGAGGTAGACAGCAAGCTGATCAACAAAACCAACGCACACTAAGGTGTGAATGACCAATAGTCCTTAACCCTTTTAAGGGCGATTAAGGAAACACCTGTTCACTTACTAGGTTTACAACGGGAAAAAGCATTCTGCCACTGCAGACAGCACCAGGGCTTACAGCTCAGAGTTGCAGGTTTAAGCCCCTTGGCTCTGCCATGCACAGCTGTTTTCTCCATGGACAGCCTCCCCTGCCCGCCTCTGTGTTCTTGTTCTCTCATCTGAAAACAGGAATGGTAATTCTTGTCCTAGGATTAGAAAATATATGCCAGATTATGGAACTCCAGAGTTGAAAGGAATTTTGAAGATCGTCTAGGGATTTTTATTTTGCCTTTTTAAAAAAAGATTTTATCTATCTATTTTTAGAGAAAGGAGAAGAAGGGAGGGAGAAAAAGAGGGAGAGAAACATCCATGTGTGAGAGAATCATCCATCAAGAGCAACTGGGACCTGTCCCGAAACCCAGGCATGTGTCCTGACTGGGAATCAAACCGGTGACCTTTTGGTTTGCAGGGTGATGCCTAACCCACTGAACCACACTGGTCAGGGCTTTATTTTGGCTTTTAGAGAAATCTTCAAAATTAATGAATCACTTTCAAATACAGACTCTTAGACATATGATAGGGCTATAGCCCAATACACCCATAGTAAGTTGAAAGTATGTTAAGTCTAAAATTAATTTAGTACCACACTGTAGAGTGCCGGTTGTTCACCCTTGCGACCCTGTGGCCGGGAGTTCCGCTCACTGCTGCTGCCCAGCATCACGAGAAAGCATCCTAGCACATATCACTATTCTAAAAAGATCAAAATACAAAATTCAAAGTATGGTTTCTACTGAATGCTTACAGCTTTTTCACCGTCACAAAGTCAAAAAATCCTAAGTTGAACCATTGTACGTCAGGGACCGTCTTTCTGTACACTCTCACTGAAATCTCAGAACTATGTAAAATCATACATCACTTTGTACAGGAAGGAAACAGGTTACAAAAAGGGAACTGACTTGCCCAAGCTCTCTGGTATGTTAGTGGCAGAGCCAGGGACAAGTCTCCCTTTGCTCTATGTCACTCTCCCTGTTAGACCCTTCCTGCTAGGAGGCCCGATAACCCTCACCGGCCCCCCTCACCTCCCTGCCCCTGCAGGCCTCCGAACTCCCCACCCCCCCCCAAAGCCCCTGCACACTGGATTGTATTAACGTGGCTCCCTAGCAGGACTAGGGGATTCCTCTGCCCGGTGCCCTGCACACTCACAGAAATCTGTGCTGCCTTCATACACCAGGTCAGGAGAGGGTTAAGCACCAGTCCTGGCCTTGGCTCAGCCTTGGCATTGGAGAAGCAGGTGGCCCAATGTTTAACCAGATGCTTTGGGGCCTCCTGTCAGCTCAGTGGAGAACTCAATCCAGCCCTGTCTTCCTAGACCTGAGACCTGCCCCTCCCACCCCCCTGTTGGGGGGTTCCAAGAAGCTGGAGCTGCTAGGGAGGGGAGAGCAAGATCACAAAGCTGGAGGAGTACGTGAGGAGAGGGGGGAGAGCCTGGCCCACGCCCTGCAGAGGTTTGCTGTTTGCCCTGCCCATCCCTGCCTCAGTATCCCCATCTGTACACAGAGGAGGCTGGCCTGGGTGGTCCCTCCTGATGGGATGGGGTAACAGCAAGGGATCTTCAAACTCCAGAACCCCCCAGCTTAGGGGTCCCTGGCTTGGGAAACACTTTCTCCACCAGAGGTGAGGGTGGGTAAATCTTTAACTAGCAGGCCCTGGGTAGGCCAGAGCCTTTCCGGATGGGTGACTGCCTGGGAAGGGGGTGGGGGTGGGGGATGTAAGGTGTGTATAGCTGGTCCCAGCAGTGGTGGAAAAGGGAGGGCAGTGGGGAGGAAAAGAACGAGAGGTGAGCAAAGCAGGATATGGAGGAGTGTGGATCCCCTGATGGGTAAGCAGAGGTTCTGGGAGGTTCGAGGAGCTGCTGGGTGGAGGGACAGTTTAACACGCCTTGCTGACACAGGGACCCTGCACGGAGCCTGGAGAAGGGGCCAGAGGGGACGGATACGCCCATCCAGGTGGTGCTCAGGTGGGTATAGGTTGGCTAGGATGTGCCCGAGAGAGAGGAAGGGGCCGATGGAGACATCGGGATGGACCATCCACCCTCCCCTCGGACCCCAGGGTGCGTCCCATGAGCACAGCCGAGCTGCGCCGAGGGGAACAGAGCGTGCTGCACTGCACAGGGGCCAAGACTCTGCAGGTGAGGAACCCCTCCCACCCCGCTCCAACTCCCGAGCCCCACCCCAGCGCCTCCAAAACCTGCCCAGAGCGCCTCATCCCGACCCCCAGGCAACTTGGTCCAGGCCCCGCCCTCCCTAGGCCTCCGCCCCTTCTCCACTGCCCCTCAGGTGAGCCCTCCAGGCGGAGGCCCAGACCTGGCGTTCCGCTTTGGGGCCGTGCTGGACGGGTCGCGCACGCAGGAGGATGTGTTCCGGGTGTGTGGTGTGAGGCGACTCGGGGAGCTGGCGCTGCGTGGGTGAGTGAGGCCCTGGGGGTCCTCCGCCACCCTGCACCACCCTGATCCCCCGGCGTACCCCGAGCACACCCCGGCCGTACCGCCCGCCGCTGGGAGTCCAGCCACACACCCCTGCTGCCCACAGCTTCTCCTGCACCGTCTTCACCTTCGGCCAGACCGGCTCCGGGAAGACCTACACCCTGACTGGGCCTCCTCCCCAGGTGGGCTGAGCACAAGAGCCCCCCAAGGTCACGGGTCAGTGGGGAGTTACCGATGGCGCAGACTCGCAGAGGGAAGGGCTTTGGACAGTGTAGCTCAGCCCCATGTATTTGCAGACAAGGAAACGGAGGCCCAGAGAGGTGAACTGCATATTTGCCCAATACACAGTTCAAATTTCGTCCCTTTTACTGACCAGCTCTCCGTGTCTTCATCTGTAAGATGGAAGTGATCTTCCTGACTGTGAGAATTCAATGAGATGTTATATGGGAACTCGGCATCATTCCTGGGGCATAGTAACTGGGGGTGCTAGGAAGGGTAGTTACTACTGTGGTAATGTTTCTGCCCCCAGGGAGAGGGGGTGCCCATACCCCCCAGCCTGGCTGGCATCATGCAGAGGAGCTTCGCCTGGCTGTTAGACCGCGTGCAGCACCTGGGTGCTCCTGCCACCCTGCAGGCCTCCTACCTGGAGATCTACAATGAGCAGGTGGGAGACTGACACGCACAGAAACTGCAATTGAACGGAAGCCTTGCTTCCCAAGGAGCTTGGGCCAAGGGACAGAATAGGTGGGAGAACTGCCGTAGGTAAGGTCTGGGGGTGGGTGGACTCGGGGCCCCTTCCCTCACCCTCCACCCTCATCTCCCAGGTCCGGGACTTGCTGAGCCTGGGGTCTCCCCGGCCCCTCCCTGTTCGCTGGAACAAGGCCCGGGGCTTCTATGTGGAACAGCTGCGGGTGGTGGAGTTTGGGAGTCTGGGGGCCCTGATGGAACTTCTGCAGATGGGTGCGTGCCACTTCAGGGGAACTTTGGGGTCCCGGGAAGCCCGTCCCTCTGCAGTTCACTGAATGCACTTGGGGCCCCTGGCTGGGGCAGGGGATGGTCAGAGATGACCCTTGCGTGTGCGAGGTGAGGGCCAGCAAAACCACAATTCAGACATTGTGCACCGATGCCCCCCAGACCTGCCACTTCTGCCTTCCACACTTTGTGGTCCTGCCCCTCTTTCCAGCCCAGCACCTCCGCCTCAGGCAGGCCTTTTTACTTTTTGTTGTTGTTGTTTTACAGAGAGGCCTTGCTACCTCAAGGCTCCCTGCTTCCCATCTGCACTTTTCCATACAGCAAACCACATCCCTCTTCCCCTCCAGACCCTTCCAGTGTCCTGAAGGCCAAGGTCATAACTCTTAGTCTAGCCTCTGTTCCAGTCCCATCCATTCATCCAGTGTCTATTGAGCACCCACCCTGGGATAGGTGTTGGGGATACTGAGAGTTCAGATTCTTGTCCAGCCCGGCATCCTGCCCGCTGACCTCTCTGCTCCCTCTCCTTCTCCACACAGCAGTATGAGAGGTGCTGATCAAACGTGAATCAGACTGTCCTTCTTCCACTCAGTTGTCTCTGTCCCCTTCTTGCCTGTTCGTGCTGGAGCCAGGCCCCACATCCCCTCATTCTCCTTTCCTGCCACTGTGCCTTTGCACAGGCTGGGCCCTCCCTCACCAGGACGCCTCTGCCCCTTGTCCATCATTGGTGACCACCTGCTCTTCCTGCCAGGTCCAGCTCCTGATGCTCTTCCCCTCCAGGTCTTAGCCGTCGAAGGAGCTCAGCTCACACCCTGAACCAGGCCTCCAGCCGAAGCCATGCCCTGCTTACACTCTATGTCAGCCGCCAGACTGTGAGTGCCCCAGCTTGGGGAAGGAGCTGGCCCCCGGACACTAAGCAAGGGTCCGCCTCTGGGTGTGTAGACAACTTGGGTGTGCACAGGAAGTCATGGTGGAAACCATGTCCCCACCAAGCCCTGACTCCCCAATCTTAGCAGGTGCCTCCTGTGGATCCTGGGGACCCCCCCACTGGTGGGAAGCTGTGCTTTGTAGACCTGGCTGGCAGTGAGAAGGTGGCGGCCACAGGATCCCGTGGGGAGCTGATGCTTGAGGCCAACAGCATCAACCGCAGCCTGCTGGCCCTGGGTGAGGGGTCCAGCTCTGGGTCCCTCCTCTTGTCTGACCTGTAGCTGTCCACAAGTGGACAGGAAATAAGAGCAGTAGTGGAACCAGAGGGGTTGTAGTGCGTAAAGAGCTGAGAGCCCTGAGCCACAGGCCCCCTTCTGGCCTCAGCTTGCTGTTGACTTGTGCCTCCACTCTCAGAACCTTGTTGATGAATCTAGAAACCTCATAAACTTTATTCTACATTCTAACTTGGGGGGTAGACTCAGTCAAGCGCAGAGCATGAGTCACCAGACATTCAGCCTGTGCCTTGTGTACTTAGGCAGGCTGAGGGGAAGGCACCTGCCCTGTCTTCCCGCCTCCGTCCCGGAGGGCGTGCGTGGGAGGATGCTCCGGGAGCTCCCCTCCATTCAGCCCATGTGTCAGACACTTCCTGGGCCCCTGCCGAGTGCCAGGCCCTTTGTTGGGCACCGGAGGTGTGGGCAGAGGCTCCTGCTCTCCACGGACCAGCTGTGAGGCCCTCGGGTGTAACCTGGCTGGGCCTCACTCTCCCCATCCAGGTCACTGCATCTCCCTGCTGCTGGACCCACGGCGGAAGCAAAGCCACATTCCATTCCGAGACAGCAAGCTCACCAAGCTGCTGGCAGACTCACTGGGGGGGCGTGGGGTCACCCTCATGGTACCTGAGGGGGGCTGGCAGGGAAGAGTGGGGCCTGAGGGAGTGGCTCCCAGAGAGGAACACTCAGGGGCCTCCTCCCCAGGTGGCCTGCGTGTCCCCCTCAGCCCAGTGCCTTCCTGAGACTCTCAGTACCCTGCGATATGCCAGCCGAGCTCAGCGGGTCACCACTCAGCCACAGGCCCCCAAGGTGAATGGAGCGAGACACAGACAGAGGGATGGCAGGGACGATGGCTGGGGCCAGGCAGTAGTTGGAGCCTGAGTTGGTGTCATGGCTGAAAGCTGGGACTGAGTCAGTTAGGATTAGAGCTGAAATCCTGATGATGGGGTGGGGTCAGGGTCCTGGTCCGGGTTATGTCAGGTCTAAGGTTGGAGTCTGATTTGGGATATGATTCAGGGTCTAGTCTGGATCCTAGCGGGTGTCATGATTAAGTTTGAGATGAGTAGGGGTCTGATGAGAAGTCTTGTTTGGGGTCAGGACCTGAACCAAGGTTCAAACAGAACTGAGGTTTGCATTGGACTTGGAGCAGGGTCCAGCTTACAGAGGGCCCTGTGGTCATGCAGCCCGGGCCATCGGTACTTTGATGCCATTAGGACCAGGTGCCCCCTGCAGGCGGATGCGGCCTTGGGCCAGGGTGCAAGGCCCGTGGGTGAAGCCTGGGCTGGTTTTAGGCTCCCCTCTCTCCCCACTCCCAGAAGCCCTCATGCAGTGCGTGGCTTGCACAGCTACGCATGGCAGTGCTGGGCTCTTTCTCTGCAGTCCCCTGTGGCAAAGCAGCCCCAGTGTTTGGAGACTAAGATAGTGCAGCTCCGGGAGGAGAACCACCTCCTTCGGTCCCAACTGGGCCGGATGGACCTCAAGGGTATGAGCTCGCTGGGGGTGAAGCGGGATGTGGAGAGGGTCTGCACTTCTCGGGATCCGGCCGTGGCCCGCTTCCCTGCGGTCTCTGGATTCAGTGCTCCCCGCGCGGCTTGGGCCCAGCGGAACCTCTACGGGATGCTCCAGGAGTTCATGCTGGAGAATGAGAGGCTCAGGTAGGGCCCAGCCGGGGGACTCCGTGCCGCCTCTCACTGCTGGGCTGCTTCTGCCGAGCTGCCCCCTTTCCGGGTCCCTCACTCCCTCTGGCTCCATCCACCTGCTGGGGTTTATACTGCACTGCAATGGGGGGCTGGCTGACCCCCCCACCAGCCCTGCTTCCTGTCCCCATCCTGGGGCCTATTCTTCCCAGGAAAGAAAAGAGCCAGCTGCAGAGTAGCCGGGACCTGGCCCGGGATGAGCAGCGCGTCCTGGCACAGCAGGTCCATGCGCTGGAGCGGTGAGCATGGCCACCAGCCCAGAGACAGGCGTTGGGGTGCAGGGCAGGTGGGAAAGTGGTAGGTTAATGGAGTGGTTAAGAGTCTGACCTCTGGGTCCAGACCACCTGGGTTCAAATTCCAGCTCTGCCACCTACTAGCTGTGCGACCTTGGGTGAGTCATATAACCTCTCACTACCTGGTTTGCCTCCTCTGTAAAATGGGGATGATACAGTGCCCACTTCACAGGCTTGTTTGAAAGACGAGATCAAATGAGTTCATGTGCACAGCGTTGCGAATGGTGCCTGGCACATAGTCAGTGCCCCGGGAGAGTTCGCTGAAGCAGGGGACGTGGGCTCCAGCCTGGTGGGTCGGGCTGAGGGCTGCAGGCACAGACCCCGCTGTTCTTTCCAGGCGCCTCCTCTCTGCCTGCTACCTTCACCAGCCCAGCCTTGGCCCAGCCCCGCCATGTCCCTGCGTGATGGTGCCAGCTCCCTCCTGCCATGTGAGTCTCTCCATCCGCCCTGCACGGGGAGGGACAGGCGTGACAGGGAGCCTCTGACATGCCCTCTTGCAGGCCCTGCCACCCCTGTGCACCGGCCCCTGCTGCCACCTCTGTCCCCTGTGCCGAGCACCGCTGGCCCACTGGGCCTGCCCACAGAGGGAGCGCCACCTGCCCCAGGTAGGAAAGGCCCAGGTAGGGCTGAGGGATGTCCAGCAGAGCTGGAGACCTTGATCTAGGGGGTCAATTCAAGAGGCTCCAGAGCTCCAGGGCCTCTGGGGTCCCAGGCTGGGTCATGCGGGCAAGTGGCTGGCTTTGGGCTCCTTCTGCTCAGGGTTAGAATCGCTGTTTACCTCCTGCTCCCCCCGCATCCTGCCTTCTTTTAGGAATTCTCTCCACCACATACTTATTCATTCATTCACTTACATATTCCTCACGTGTGCATTTGCTTATTCGTGTGTCCCTCACTCGCTCACTGACTCTCCAAGGGCTCTGATACTGACCAGAAAGGTCCCTGCCCTCGGGGAGTTCTAGTCTCCAGAGAGTACTTGACCAGGGCCCCCTGCTGCCCACAGAAAAAATGCCCAAGACCTCGCCCCTTGTGCCCATCTGACATACTTGGTGCCCCATCAAGCAGGTGTGGCAGGGACGGTGGTGGTGTTCCCAGCACCGGGGAAGTGGGGCGCAGAGAGACAGGACTGAGGTCACCCAGTGTCGGCTCTGGTCTTTCCTGCAGGTGTTTGGCGCTAAGGCCCCAGATGGCATGACCCTGTCTTCCCGGCCCCCACCCTGGGCACCCCCTTGCAGCCCTGGCTCTGCCCACTGCCTAAGACAGAGGTGGGCCCAGCCCTGGGAAACGGGTGGGGCAGGGGGAGGCCTGGGAACCTGAAGGCTCACCTGCACCACCCGACCTGCCCTGTCCCAGGAGTCACAGTGACTGGACTCAGACCCGAGTCCTGGCGGAGATTCTCACGGAGGAGGAGGTGGTACCTTCGGCCCCGCCCCTGCCCATGGGGCCCCTGAACACGTCGCCAGTGCTGAGAGGTGAAGAAGGGAAAGAGGGAGGAGCCACTAGTGTTTTCTGGGATCCTTGGCCAGAACCCACCCACTCCAGACCTTAGTCTTTCTGTTTCTGGAACAGGGTACATGCTGAGTGGTAATTTCTAAGACCTTTCTAGTTCCCAGGCTTGGAATTCTCTTCCTCAGGTCACCTTCAGGCCTAGATGCATACCAGAGCCCAAGGTGTATGTGGGGGGCAGGGGCAAGTGGGTACCCCTGAGACTTCCCCAGAGGACGTTGGGACCTGAGAAACCCAGGATAGTGCAGGTCTCAAGTCTTGCCGTGCCCCTCAGGTGGGGCCACAGTTCCAAACCTGGCCCGGAGACTGGAGGCCCTCAGAGACCAGATCAGCAGCTCCCTGCGACGTGGACGGAGCCAGCCACCCTCCCACGAGAGCACACGGAGCCCTAACCGCGTCCTCCCTCCCTGCTGAGGGCAAAACAGAAGCCCAGGAGGCCACCATGCAACCTTGGGCGGGGCTCTTTGCTCTGGGGCTGCAGTCTCCCCATCTATTAAATGGGGGTAGCAGCTGCCTGTCCATTCTGCAGGCTGGCTGGGCAAGGACAGTTCCTAAGGGCCAGAGGGTGAGGGCCGGAGGGCAGTTTTGGGGAGCAAAGGGAGGGTGCCACCCCAGACTACGAGAAATGGGACTGGATTCAGGAGAAACCAGGCAGCAGGTCATAAAATGTGCATACCAATAAAGAGGCCTCAGCTCCAAGTCTGGTGGGTCCTGTCCTTCCGACAGTCACTTCCCATGGGGACATCCCAGAGAGGAGAGGAGTTCTTCGGGGACTGTGAGGGAGAGGCGGTAAAGATTCTTGGCAGAAGTGTGTGCCCCCTTCTTTCTGATCAGGAATATTCCAGATTTCTATGTTTCATGTATTGCATGCATTTTAATTGAGCAACTATTCTGTGCCACTGGGGACACCATGCGGAAATCAAATGATGAGCAGCTCCAGGAGGGAGATGCGAAGGAAACTGGTTTGGCCTCGACCCGAGGCAGGTTGTGGACTGTGGGGCGTGCCTCTCTGTGCTGGCTGCGCATGGCCTGGCGCTGGAAGGGTCATGAGCCCCAGTGACGGAGCCCCAGGTTCTGATGGACCTGCTCTGAGACCCTTGGCAAGTCCTACCTCCTCCCTAGACTACTTTCTGGATTCCAGTCGGTTAGATGGGGGACATGGCTCCTTGTCCCACTGAGTCTGGCAAGAGTCAGGGAGGTAAGGAATCTCGTGATTCCAGGTACAGCGCCCAGTAGGCTGTAGACCATCCCAGGTCTACTAGTAAGGGGAAGTCCAGACGTGACCTGAGCGATTCGAGGTGCCAGTAGAAGACCTCATTATAACAAGAGCCACAAGGCTAACCCAACTCTCCCATTTTATAGTAGGGAAACCGAGCCCCCGATGGCTGATTCCTCTGTTGGTTCATACTGTCGTCACTCATTCAAAAACACCACTGGCATCAACTGTGAATCAAGGCGATGGAAAGACTGGCAAGGAACAAGCTGGCTTTGCCCGGGGAGCTCACGCTCTGGTGGGGAACCGGCAGACGGAGCTTTACAACCTCATACATGTGCTCTGAAGGGAAGCCAGAGTACCAGAGGCACAGAGGAGGGTCACCCAATCAGAAACTCTGAGGGGGTTGGGGACAGTTTGCTCAAGAGTGATGATGGAGGCTCAGAAAGTGAACAGCAGCCCAGGGCAGGTGGAAGGACTGTCCAGGCAAAGGCCCAGAGACCCTGAGGTTCCAAAGGTGGCCGGCACCAGGAAGTGCCTGGCCTGGTGGGCCACTCCTGGAGTTTGGGCTTGTCCTGAGGGCAAAAGGGAGCCACAGGGGTGTCTTAAGGAGTCACCAGCTTAGGTTTGCATTGAGGTCACACCAACCACTGTGGTGGGTGGGCTGACTGGTGAGGGTCAGCTGGAGGCCCACCAGTAAAACGACCAGTGTGGGGGGATGAAATTCCTCAACCAGAAGTACCTGAGCCAGGCCTCAGGTTGGAATCCACTGAGACCTGGACCCTGGGCCCCAGCAAGGCCCTGAGCAGGCCAGCCTCAGTCACAGGCACAGGAGCACCTGGGAGGAGCGGGCCAAGACCAGGGGGCACCTGGGGAGGAGCAGGGAGCCTGGGGACACCTGGGGAGGGAGGTCACTGGGACAGTGCCCAGACTTGCCCACAGGCCTGGCCTGAGGAAATCAAGCCCTGTGGCTCCCACCCCACACCCAGCGCAAGGCCAAGCAAGCAAAGTCCTACCCACCACACTAGAAAATAGCCCTGGGGATGTTCCCTAATGATGCCCTCCTATCCCCAGAGGAGTGAGGATAGACAGAGCAAGGTGCCTCACGGCTACACCTGAGCATGCTGTGTGACTTGGGGCAGGCTACTTGGACTCTCTGAACCTTGCCCAATATAGAGCCTATGACTGAGATTCTCTCTACAGGCTGGTCCCTGAAATGGGCCAGCAGGGTTAGCTCAGGGTAGAGCCCCCAGCGGCCAGGCATTGAAACACAAGACTTATGGCTCAGCATTAGGGGTGTTCAACAGCGGTGACTGTGGGTGGCCAGTGTCCACGGAGGCAGAGCCCAGGGACCACGGGTAATGGCAGACAGCACAGGCAGAGACAGAGGCCAGACAGAGGGAGCTGTGGTTAAGTCCACAGACTGAGCCACACAAGTTCAAATCCCAGCATTATCACTTGTCCATGGGTGATCCTGGGCAGATGACTTAACTGCTCTGAGCCTGAGAGGCCTCATCCACGGAATGGACACAATAACAGTCCTTCACGGGATGGTCACGGGATTAAACCCACTGATGTGTGGGAAGACGACAGCTCGAGGCTTTGCCCATTGCAGACGAGTTAGCCAAAAGCAACCTGTAGTTAACATGACAATTCCATGGAATGGACAATCTGAATTTTTAAAAAAATCAACGAATATTTATTGAGAACCCACTTTGAGCCAGCATTGAAATAGCATCAAAACACAACATAAAAATTCTTTCCCTCATGGAAAACAGACAAAAAGCCAGAAAATGGACAAAATACATGGGAAGATAAATGCCATGGAGCAAAATAGAGTGGGGAGGTCCATCTGCCAGAGCAGGTGCAGCTCCAAGTCAAGGGGACAGGGGAGGAAGGTCTCATGCAGGCGACACCTGTGCAGAGACCTGAAGGAGGGGAGGAGGGTGAGCCTGGTTCACTCCATAAAGTTGCTTTTCTGCTCTCGGTAATTTTCAGCTCTAGGTGAGGGCACATCAGCTTGGGTGGCTCGGCAGGTTTGAGCCCGGGTTCCCCTCCTGCCAGAGCCCTTATCTCACTCGCTGCCTCCTGGCCCCGCTTGCTGGGAGGTCTGCAGGCTCAGCAGGGGTGGCCCCTGGCACTGAGCGTGAGACTCTCCTTAGCTGCCTTGGGAGGATGGTCAGGGACCACCCAGGGGGACGTTGGCTGTTGCTGGTCCATGTTTGGCTGATCCCCTCTCCTGCTGGAGCCAGCCACGATTTTCCAGTCCCCTAGTTCCAGCTCAGCAAGCCCCCACTTACTCTCCCAGAGACGGTCACCGGACCCAAGGGGCTGAGTCTGTGCTAACACCGTCTCACAAGCCCTGCGTCCACCTCCTCATCCGCATCCTCACTCTAGAGCTGGTGCTGGTCCAGAATCCCTGGACCCCAGAAGAATTCCACAGGACGCAGAAGCACGTCAGGACTCCACCTCCAGGGGGCCTCAGTGAGCACTTGTGAGCTGCAGAGGATGCTTCTGGAACCCTGAAGGCTATGGGCCTGTCCCAGAATACTGGAATGGGGGCGCATTCTTTGGCCCCATGAAATAAAGTAGTACTCCAGAACAGTCCAGCTTAGAATGTGGTCTCTGGTACCTCAGAACGTTGGAATTGGGGCAGCTCTCAGAAATCCCGAAATATTACAGGGATTTCCCAGAAATCCCCAAATCCCTAAATCCCCAAAAGATTGCTCTGAAATTTTAAAACGTTGTACAGAGGTTGGAAGGGATTCCCTGGGATCTTTGGCCGAGGGTGGGGATGTTCACCAGAGCTCAGAGGGTCAGACCCTGTCTTTGATGAGGCAGAGGAAGGGACCTCCTGAGGTCTTTTCTGTCTGTGGAAGAACCCTCACCAACCACAAAGATAAAGAAATGTCTTACAAACTGCTCAGTGAAGCAGGATTCTGGGAAGCCCAAGCTGGACATCAGAGAATTCAAACTGAACCCCTAAGGTTAGCCCTTGTGTGGTGGATGGGCCCCTGGCTGGAGATCTGGGGGGAATCCAGGCTACAGAATTTGGGCACACCCACGCCCTCCCTCAGCCTCGGTCTGCCAACATACGGCTGTGGGAGCCTGGACGAGGTAGTTAAGGTCTCTGAACTCAGTCTCCTCCTCTGCAAAACGGGGATGAGTTTGGTTTACTCCGTGAGAAGTTAATATGCGTTCATAGGGGATGATGTGAGGACTGAAAGAGTGGATTTGTATAAACTGTGTAGGACAGAGCCTGGCACGCAGTCAGTGCTGTGTAAATGCTGGTTGCTATCACTGTTTTTTATGACAAATGGGCGCTCTCAGCACAAATGCCCTGCCGTTCCTGCACGAACGGGAGAGGAAGTGCATTCATATCTGGACTCCAGTTCTACAGACTCATAAACTTGTCAACGTCCAGCTCTGCTGGCCTCTTCCTTCAAGGACTCTTCTGGGGACAGGAGTGCCCATTCAGGACTCGTGCCCAGTGAAAGAGCTGGGGAAGAATTCCTACTCCCCTTCCAGGGCAGCTGACCAGGAGACACGACTTGTCTTCATTGAAGAAAGGCCAGCACGCCTTGCCCATGAGTCTAGCTTGCCTGTGGTTTCAGAGAAGAGCTATGCTAGTCCCTCCCAGGACACTGGGTGATGACTCGGTCAGCCAGGAGCCAGGCTGGCCCCTGGAGGTCCTGCTTCAATAGACAGGTGAGACTGGCTCCAGAAGAACAGGAAGTACGTGTGTCCTCTTTCCGGATACAGACAGGCCTTTGGAAGGTTATTCCTCTGGGAGCCCTTTCTTCAGGGGTGCAAGGGGAGCCAGACCCTGGGTCACAAACTCTGTCCCTGGGACAGCCAGATCTCAAGGACACAGCTCCACTGTCTCACTGTTTGCCTCTCCAGGCTAAGCCACCCACTCCCACAATCAGGAAGCTAAATTAGCCACACCTAAGGGCACCTCTACCCAGGCCACCTCCACCCAGGTCCAGCACTTATTACTGTGTTTGCTAGGCTCTCTGCAAAGAGCAATAACAGGACGTGTTTCTCATCACTTAATTCTCCTACACCTGTTCGAGCTCTTTTTGACCCCGTTTAACAGAGGAAAAGACTCAGACTCAGAAAGGTAGGGTAACTTAGTTAAGATCAAACAGGCAGGAAGGGGTCCGGGCCATGACTGGAAACCGGGTCTGTCTGGGTGCACAGTTCAGCTGCTTGACCATCACTCTGGGGGACGAAGCCTCGGCAATCCCCCCCAGATACACAGACTAATTCAAAACTGACACAAGGAAAAGCCACCACGGAACAAGGGCTCTTTGCTGTTTAAATTGCATCATTTGTGGTGTCAGTCGCTCATTCACTGATCATTATCACGGACTTGGGGAGGATTCAACCTCCCAGTCGCTCTCAGCTGTCTTCTCGTTGGGTGGTCCTTACTGGGGTCTGACCTCACAGTTCTAAGTCAATTAGCATATGTTCACCGAGTACCTACTAAGTGCCCAGCACTGTGCTAGGCCCTGAAGAGGAAAAGAAAGGTCAGATTTCAAAGAGACAGAATGAGCATGCTCTTGGCTGGAGAAGGGAGAGCCAGACTCACTAAGCCTGGCTCCAGCTGTGAGGAGTCGGGGAAGGAGAACAGCACACCCCTGCCCTAGGTCTCTGAAAGTACATGGCCCAGGGCCCTGCTGTGTGTCAGGAGCAGGGCCTGGCCGGTCAGCACAGTGTTAGGGAGATGGATCTGGGTTTGATTCGCTACTCACTGGCTGGGTGGGTGCCCTTTGACACTGGATCACCTGGTCTCTCAGCCTCAGTTTCCCCATCTGCAAATATGACTGCCATCACAGTAAAATGATAGAACCTTAGTGGGACGATTCAGTGAGAAGACGTTCTTGTGGAGGGCTCAGTATGGGGTCTGGCACATCACACATGGGAGGGCCTCAGTCACGTGATTATTCAGATTACAGCCACCTTGTGGTCTACAGCAGCAGCGGTACCCAATTTCGGCTCAGCAGGGGGATCTCCCAGGGAACTTTTTTTTTTTTAAAGGGGCCTCACCTAAGCATCCTGCTCTGTAGCCGGGGTGGGATAGGCAAAGTAGAAGCTGGCTGTTTTACACTCACCGTTTTTCAGCAGGCTTCTGCGAGAAGTTCTCCGGCCAGAACAGTTCGATGGGCCTTTGCCTTAGCCTCTGGCTCCTGGTCTGTACTGTGCCTCGGTGAGCAAACCCACGGTCTTTCCAGAAGTCCTCTGCTGCCCTCTAATGGACACGGCATGCGCACGTCTTTCTGCAGCCTCCTTGGAGCTTGCGTGGTACCACCAGCTGTGCTAAGTGCCTGGGATGATACCGCCCCTCCAGTGTGTGCACCTGGGGAGCATTTTCACCAATGCCCCTCCTCTGGTTCTTATTTAAGTCCTGTCAAGTGAGTTATTGTTACCCTCGTTTGGAGGTCTAGATGAGGAAGGCAAGGCCAGAAAGGGAAGGACTGCCCATGGTCACCCAGCAAGTTATAAGAACTGGGACCTAAGTCTCTGAAGGCCCAGCTCTTTGGGAAAAAGCTGGGGAACAAGAACCAAAGCCTGGAAATCACAGGGCAGTGAGGACATCTATTCTCCCATTGCTGGTCCTGGCATCCTGGGTGCTGCTCTCCTCCAGCTTGGCCACGAACGGATAGACTTTGGCTCCAAGTCCAAGGGAGCTGGGCAGGGTCAGGCATTTGGGGCAAGCCTGCAGCTGGACACCTCCTCATGGGGGAAAGAAGGTCACCCTGCCATCCCCTTCCACCATGAGCAGAGGAAGGCCTGCACCTTGACCACACCCTTTGGTCTGAGTTCTGCCCAATGTCCTTGATGTTCCTGCCAGGCCAGTCACCAAGTCCCAGTGTCCCAGCTTCTTGGAAAACTCCTAGGGAGTTGTTTTCTTGGGCTTCCCACTTCCACTGCCCCCTCATTGGTTTTCCCTGATCAGGAATTGGAATGGCCACCCACTCCTGAAAACCCACTAGTGCCCCCTGTACACGCCGGAGGAGGAGCAAGCCCCTCGGCCTGTACCATAGTCCTCAGTGCTGGGCCTCAGCCACACCCACAGCCTCAGGTGGCCACGCCTTTGTCCCCAACTCCAGAGCTATGGGTTTTGGTTGGTTTGGTTTTTGTATTCCAAATGCATCTCTGTCTTTCTCTCTCTCTCTCTCTCTCCTTCCATCTTCCTCCTCTAAGCCTTTCTAGTTGCTGTTCCTTCTGTCTGAACTGCCCTCTCTCTCCACACACCCCATGCACTTCTGTCTGGCTAAGTCCCCCTCATCGGGTGAGACTGCCCTCCCCTGGCCTGGGCTTCCCCATCGCTGCGGCCGCCATTCTGTCTAATCCCCTCCCCCCTCCCGCCCGCCCTGACCAGGAGTGAGCTCTGAGAGTCCTGTCACGCTCCCCATCCTGTCCTCACCGACACACACCCAGTGTGCACTTGGTGACAGGGAGAGTGGATGAATGAGTGGATGATGGGGAGAAGCGGGGTGCTGGAGGTCAGTCCGATCCGGGCCCCAGCTCGGCCACCAGCTGGATGACCTCGAACAAGTCCCATTCCCTCCCTGAGCACATATTTGCATCTGAAAATGAGGCCTCCCTTCCCGTTCAGGGCACCTCTCAGGCTCTGAGGCCTCCTGGTTCCGGAGGAACCCCCTCAAAATGGTTCCGGAACCCGGCCAGTTCCTGCGGACTCTTGGGTCCCTGGATCCCCTAAGCCGGCAGTGGCCCCAGAGCCTCCCTCCCCCTGCCACAGTGTCCAGGGAGGGAAGAGGCCACAGCCCCTGCTGACCACACTGCCGGCGGTGCATCTCTGTGTCCCTCCTGGGGTTAATTTTTAAAAAGCAGCTCAAAGTCCAGTGGGTCTTGGCACAGTTTGCTCTCTCTGTTTGTGCTGGTTAATAATCTCAGGAGAGCAAACATCCCTGGAGGCAGGAGAAGAAATCAACATCCTGGTCTGGCCTCCGGCCTCTCCCCTCCCCCGGGAGAGGCTGTGCAACTGAATGAGCGGCCCTGTCCAAAGAGGCCATATCATTCTTCAGCCCGTGGGCCTTGGGCTTCCCGTGAGCCAATGGGGTTGACAACCCCAATAATGCTGTGCAGAGGGGCCCTCGCGGTACGCTGTAGGCAACCTTAATAGGGCGCTGTATTCCTGTTAGTGACTCATCCTTATGTGTTCATCTTATACCAGGCCTGCTTTCTCCAAAGACAGACACACCCCGAGTCTATCACCCAGGTAAGACAGTTGAACTGCAGTACACGTGGCCTCACTCAACCCCTTGGGAGACAGAATGGGCACTGTTATCTTTCAGATGAGGACAGTGGACTTCAGAGAGGGAAAGTCATCCCAAAGTCACGCAGAACAAGAAGCCAGGGCTTCCACTCCCACTTCGCTGGCCTCCTCTTAATCCACACTGCCTGCTTGCTACCAGCACTAACCACACCATAAAGACTTTGTGAACAAGAGGGAAGATAATTGTTCCCCCAAATATAAGCCAACATGATTGCTGTGATTAAACTTGTAACATGGCTTTGAGCTTCCTAGCAGCCAAAGCAAAAAGGAGATGCCGTCAGCAGCCAAACTGGCAGTGTTGTAGCAAAGGGAACACACTCACTTATGATGAGTAGACACACTGTTCCTGATACAGGTGGAGGACAAATGTGTCGGCTGGCTCTAACACACCGTTTGCTGGGGCCACTATGTGGGGGGAAGTCCAGATTCTCACATGAGCAGGGTCTTGCTTACGGAACTGCCTATCTGAAGGGGTCATTCCCAGCCGTAGCAGGGCGGCTGCTGTGTGTCTGGAATGTTCTATGCCTAGAGCAGGGGAAAAGGACAGCAGCTCTGACCACCAGAGAAGAGAGGTCATACAGAGAGCCTGCGGCATGCCTGGGAAGAATTTCAGCTTTGGAGACAAACAGACCTAGGTTTTAAAATATTTTCACCCCAATTTTTAATTTAATGAATACTGTATAGTTTCCCAAGGCTGCTGTTAACAAGGTATCATGGGTTGGGTGGCTTAAAACAACAGGAATTTATTCTGGAGGTTAGAAGTTTGACCCCAAGTTGTCAGTGGGGCCATGTCTCTCTGAAGGTTCTAGGGAAGAATTCTTCCTTGCCTCTTGCTGGCTCCCGATGTCTGCCAGCTGTCCTTGGCCTTGACCTGCAGCTGCCTCAGGCCAGTCTCTGCCTCCATCTTCACCTGACCATCTTCCCTGTGTGTCTCCGTGTTTCCACCTGAATCTGTCTCCTTTTTCTCTTAGGCAGACACCAGTCATTGGATTAGGGCCCACCCTCATTCAGGCCAACCTCATATTAACTAATTACATCAGCAAATGAGGTCATGTATGGAGGTTCCGGGTGCACTCGAGTTTGGGGGACACTCTGCAACTTGCCACAGGCATATTCAGCACTCACTGTGTGCCAGATACTGTTCCCACGACAATGCTGTGGAACTAGTATTATCCCCCTTTACAGAGGAGGAAACCAAGGCACCGAGCGGTAAAGTCGCCCACCCAGGCCACACAGCCGGCAAGTGGCGCAGAAGGCAGTCTGGCTCCTGAGTCCGTGCTCCCAACCACGCTGAACGCTGCCTCCCTCGGCGACACCCCTTACCACGGGTGAGACCCGGGGCAAGTCTTGGCCTCTTGGAGACTCCAGTTCCCTGTCTGGGAGGGGGAAACTTGCACTCGGGTCATGGGGCGGTGGTGGGTGAGTGTTAAGTGCGGGAGCGCAGCTGACACATGGCAGGTGTTCCAGGCACAGGACCTGTCATTACAGTCGCCACCATCATTATTCCTCCTGTGATCTGTGGGGGCTGTGGGAAACCCACAGTGAGAGACGGAACACTGTGGACAAGATGTTGTAGACTTCTCTGCAGTCTCTGATAAGTTACTTCCTCTCCCTGTGCCTCAATTTTCTCATGTGAGAAATGGGCCCACTCTGGCTTGTCCCCCAGACTCTTGGGACTGTAAGGTCTGGGTGCAATGACTCAGCAGGAAAGGTCGGGGTGGGGTGGGGCGGCTAGCTGTGCCCCCCCTCCTCACATATCCCCATGACAGGCGGAGTCTCTGGGGAAGACTTTCTGGGGGTGAGCACTGCCTCGGCTGCATCTGGGCCCTGCTGTGTTTGGCCAACACCGCCTCTGAAACAGACACCCTGGCCCCTTCAGACCACTGACCCCCACCAGGACACTATGAGGGATCGATCGGGCCCGGCCTTGAGGCCCTGATTGGCCCTATCTGAGCAGGGCAAACACCAAAGTCACTACGACCCACTGACCCCTTCCCCAGCTTCAGTTTGCAGGAGACTCAGGCAGGGAGCTCCTCTGTCCCCAGACTGAGCCCTCGAGGGACTCCCCAGGTAGAGCCATGCAGAGTCTCAGGGCCCTGCTGCTGCTGACCGCCTGCCTGGCGGTCACTGCCAACCCCGTGCCCACACTGCCAGATGACATCCAAGTGCAAGAGAACTTCAGCTTGTCCAGGGTAAGGCTGGCTTCTCTGGGGGTGATGGTGGGGTCTGAGCAGCCGGGCCTTGCTGTGGGGACAAGCCTTGCTTGCCTTGGGGTCTCATTCTCCCCATCTGGAACTCCGGGGGTGGGTCCCTGAAGACTTTTCCTGCTCCGACCATCTGGGATTTGTTGAAGCGACAACTCAGTGCACCTGCCAATCTGTGGGACTCTTGTCTGACATCTCAAGTCAAATGCCCTCACCTTCAAACCTGTCCTCTCTGGTTCCAAGGGGAGCCCGTGGTTCTATGAGGACCTGCCCTGAGAAGGCTTTGACCTGAATGCTGCCCCTCAGCCACCCCCACCCCCACAAACCTCAGCTTTACGGGACTCTTCCTGCCCACCCCGCCCCAGCCCTCACCCTTCAACCACTCACCTCACCCCACGGCATCTTTTTCACCCCGTGCTGGGTTCTCTGCCCTCACAGGTCTGGGTGGCACAGGGCGGGCCCGCGGGGTTATGGGGCCAGAGTTCAGGGCTGGCGGGGACCAGGGCGCTGTGTGCGGGGAGTCCCAGGCCTTCCTTCCAGGCCCAGCTCTGCCTAAATCCCTGGGTGAACTGAAACAGAACCCTGTCCACCCAGGGCTCAGTCTGCACATCAGTATGGGGGCCTCTCAGGCCCTCACCGTGGCGTCCTGTGGGTTTTACTTACTTTCAATGACAATGAAGGGCCGTGAGTGGAGGGGTGGTGAGGAGCAGGGCCCAGAGGTGGTCTGGGATGGGGAAGAGGCGCAGGCTCACTGGCCCTCGGCAGGGATAGGGGGCCCTCTGAACTTTCCCACGTGCAGTCGGGAGAGGGAGGCGTTAGGCTTGTCCTGCATCAGCTCAAGGAAAGGAGGTTCTTTATAACACGGGGCCCTGGGTTGCTTGCAAGGTGATGAGCACCCCATCCCCTGACTCCTGCTCTTGGGGAGCATTGGTTGGTGATGACTTCAGGGCACAAGGATTTGGACCCCATCCAAGTGACAGGCACAGACCTCAGATCAGAACAGACTAAGCCTTCTGCCGGGCAGACCGGGCCCCACCTGAACCTCCTTTCTAATCTTGCCATGATGCCCGAGGTTGTTGTTAGGGCTCCATCCTCCCTTGAAGCTGTGTGGCCTCCGAGTAGCTATAAGATGTTATCACTTAAAAGTGTTAGTCATTCAGAGGAGGGAGGGGAGCAGACGTCTGCCAAGTCTCCTTTGAGGTCTGAGGCCAAATGCAGACCCTCCGCATTGTGGCTGCCTCCTAGTTCTACGGGAAGTGGTTCAACGTGGCCATAGGCTCCACATGCCCGTGGCTGGTGAGGTTCAAGGACAGGCTGACCATGAGCACGCTGCTGCTGAGAGAAGGAGCAACAGAGAATCAGATCAGCACGACCAGCACTCGTTGGCGGTGAGCTTGGGGATGGGGCGGGAGGGGCAAGAGGGATCAGGGCCCCCCCAGCACCCCACCCTGGCTTCAGTCACCACCATGTTCTGCAGAGTTACAGGTCTCTCCTTCCAGCCGGGCCCTGGGCTCTGACCCTGGGCTCTGAGCTTGTGATCTCTCTGCTGTTTGCTCCCCAACCAGGCCTTGTTTCTAGGGTGGTTTTTGAAAAATAATTATGTTTATTTTTAGAGAGAGGGAAAGAGAGGGAAAAATCAATGTATGGTTGCTTCTCACATGGCCTCCACTGGGGACCAGGCCTGCAACCCAGGCGTGTGCCCTGACTGGGAATTGAACCAGCGACCCTTTGATTTGCAGCCCAAACTCAATCCACTGAGCTACACCAGCCAGAGCCAGGGCATCATTTCTAATCATCCCATCTGCGCCTCAAGGACAATGCCTCCAACACTCTGCCTGTTTTTCAACCTGCTTTTACTCCCGGCGCATCCCTTAGTGCAGTGAGGGCACTTTGACCTGCCAGGGACCCAGTCTGGAAACCTGGGCGGGAGGGCAGTGGCCTAAACTCTTGTTTCTGCTGCCATGGGCCATTCAACCCATCATTGAGCCTCGTCCTTTCTCTTCCAAAATCCCTCCCATCTATTCACTTCTCCCCTCTTCCTCACCGCCAGCCTTGGTCCAAGCCACCTTTCCTTCTTTCCTGGTCGTCTACAACAGCCTCTCTGCATTTCTCCCCACCTCTAATCTCGAACCTTCCATTCAATCCAGTCGTCACCTAGCAACCAGAAAGACCTTTCAGAAACTGGAATCTGTTTTAATCTTTCTATACCTCCTCCCTATTGCTGTTGGGGATAAAATTCAACCCCTCTCTTGTGGCCTTCCAGGCCCCGCCCCACACTCACCATTCCCCACCCCATTCTCTTCCTGTGCTCCGTGACCCAGCCCTGTGGGCCTGCGTTCAGATCCCCTACCCCTGGGCCTTTGCGCCATATGTTCCTTCTACTAGGGAAACTTCTCCCCACCTCCCTGGGCCAACTCCTAGGGATCCTTCAGGACTCAGATTCTATGCCCCTTCCTCCAGAAGGAGGAAGTCCTCCCTGACCCCCAAAGGTTCAGGTTACAGTTTGTCTTTGTGCTCTTGGAGCACCTCCTGCCTGCCCACCTGTCCCATTTAATTGTAAGCTGCTTGTAGGGACAGGGTCTGTCTTGCCCTCCTCTGTATCCCCAGGACAGTGCATGGCACATAGATGCTGCTCAATAAATAATGATCATCGGAACAGTCAGAGCTAAGCTGTGCATAGTGCTTACTCCAAGCTCTTTACATGTGATATCTCATTTGATCCTCCCGGCCACAATGTGGGGTAGAAACCATCATTACCCTTGCTTCACAGACAAGGGCACTAGAGCAAGAGAGACACAGAGTGATAAATGCATGCATTAATTCATCACCCTGACTTCCCAATGCATCAGTATAATGTGCAGATTTGATTTTTAGTGCACATTTTGCCAAGGAATGGCCTGGATTAGTCCTCTCTTTTCTCTTTCCCTCTGTTCCCTCATATGTGAAACGGTGACTTCTAGGGCTGGGGTAAGTGTTTTAGACAAGGTATTTGAAAATGTTACTTTCCAAATTAAAAAGAAAAAGAAAAGAAAGACATTTGAGAAGGACCTGGGAGGAGAAGGTGGGCATCGGGACCATGGTCTCCACCAGAACTCACCTTTGCTTTGGATTTGCTCATTTCCAGGAACGGGGTCTGCGAGGAGCTGTCTGGGTTTTTTGAGAAAACAGACACCGATGGAAAGTTCCGCTTTCACAAGTCCAGTAAGCTGGGTCAAAGGAGACACCTGCAGTTCTCTCCTTCGCTAAAAAATACCTCCATGTCTCAAGCTCTTTCCTGTCTCAGCTTTCTCTCCCCCTGTAACCTCTCCTCTTTTTCTGAGATGTCATCTAACCTTCCTCCACAATTCCTCCTCCTCCTCCTCCTTCTTCCTTCCCTTTCTCTGCCTCATGTGCATGCACGTCCAGAACTAGATCGACAGTGTGAATGTGAGGATAACATCAAGATTTCATCAGCCTTCCTGTTAAGCAGCTGCAATCAGCTGATAAAAATTTTCGAAGGGTCTCCCATGCACGGTGTGCATGGTGCTAAGTGACAGAGGAACATGGATTTATTTGTTTATCCAGCAAATGCTTATTGAATATGCTGTGCATCAAATCACTGTGTTAGGGGGTGATTATATGAATGGTTGGGTAGGTGGATGGTTGGATACATGAGAGGATAAACAGATTTTGGTAAATGAATATACCTATGTATGAATGGCAGATAGGTGAGTTAATCAATCATCTATTAGATAAATTGATGACTTAATAGATGGAGGAAAAAGAAAGGAGGGAAAGAAGGAAGGAGGGACGGAGGAAGGAAAACGGATAAACTTCTGGACTGACATATGGAGAAGATAGAGAGAGGGAATGATGGTGGATGAATGAACAACGTAGGAGATGGATGGGTGAATAGACAAACGAGCATATATGGAAGGGATGGGTAGATAGGATGGCTAAGCAGGTGATGTGTGGGTGAGTAGGTGAAGGATCTCAGGCTAGAAGAGCCTCTGACCACCGAGCCCTTTGTTTCCCTGCATCTCCCATGCAGAATGGAACTTCACCCTGGAGTCCTATGTGGTCCATACCAACTATGATGAGTATGCCATTACTCTGACCAAGAAACTCAGCCACCACCGTGGACCCACTATTACCGCCAAGCTCTATGGTAAGGGTCTGGAACTAGATATGCTCACTGGAGGGGCGTGTCTAGTGTTCCTCCACGGGTGGGGGGAGACCTGTGATTCAGGGACAGTGGAGCAGAGTGGGGAGGAACAGGGAGTTTCACCTTTTCCTTCTGATAAAACTGCAGTTACAGGATCGGTGAGAACATGTACTCTCTCTGAAGGAGGCAGAGCTCAGTGTCACATGTTAGGCAGAATCCTCTTCTTTTGATTTCTAAAATTTCAGACCCAGAGAATTCCAGAGCCTCCAGGCCCTTAAAGAAACCTGGGGAAGAGCCCCCTCTGTGGGGATTTGGGAGACCTGGGTGGGTGCTTGGGAGGGGACATGCCTTCCTTTCCTGGAGCTGATCTTTGCATAAATGCATTGAAGAGATCAAATTGGACCAATAGTTTCACACTTCCCCTAAATGGAAATCACAGGGCAACATGACCTCAGGTCCTGCCAGGCCAGGCCCCGAGGTTCTAGGTATCTTCTCTGCTCCCCACTGGCAGGGCGGGAGCCGCAGCTTCGAGAAAACCTGCTGGAGGAGTTCAGGGAGTTTGCCCTGAGCTTGGGCATCCCCAGCAACTCCATCTTCACAATGGCTGACAAAGGTAAACGGCACCCCTACCCTGCCTCACACTCTGTCTCCTCTTCAAACTTCATGGACCCCACAGAATATCTTCCTTGCCCCTGGGTCTTTCTTATAACCCTCTGAGATAAGCAGAGCTACAGTCCCCCTTTTTCCTTACAGAGAAGGCAGCTGGGGCCCCTGGATTCACTCCGAGTCACATAGCATGTACCTGGTTGGCAGAGCCTGCACTAGAACTAATTCAGTGCTCACTCCACTGTTATGAGTCTAAGTGAAGTCATACCCAGAATCCTCAGGTGCCTCTAAGGAGGTCACAGAGGGTAAGGACGAAGAGCATGGCCTCCAGAGTTTGAGCACCTGGGTTCATGTTGAGCAGTGCGGCTGGCTTTCTTTGGCTGGTCAATCTTCCAGAGCCTCATTTTCCTCATCTGTAAAATGGGGATAATAATGTGTTTCTTATAAGTTGCTCTGAGGAGATAAAGTCGTTGAATACAATAGTGCTGTGCTTGGTGGTCTCATAAGTGCTTGACAAATGTTAGCCACTGCTGTTCTGTGATGGTGCTGATGAACTGCTGGTGGTGGGGTGGGGACGACAGTGATGGTGGTGACGGTGCAGCCGCCAGCCTGTAGCTTTTCCGATGAATGACCTTCAGCAGACCATGTGGGTGGAGCCGTTCACGAAGAGGCTAATGCACAAGGCAGCCCTCAGTGTGATGGCCACCTGGCATATGGGCAGCAGTGTGAAAGAAGCAAAGTCCTACCCAGTCTAGATGCTCACCAAGCGTGGTCCTCTTCCTCACCTCTGTGCCCTGTCCTCTGACCTAGGAGAGTGTGTCCCCGGGGAGCAGGAACCAGAGCCCACTTCACCCCCAGTGAGTACCTCTCTCCACGCCCCTCTGCCTGCTTGTTTTTGCTGCCCTTGCTTAGGCCCTGCTGTGGTGGGGGGTGGGGTCGTTGAGAGGGGTTGAGGGCAGGCAGCAGTGAGAGGCCTGGGCGTTGAAGGCGGTCTCACCAGCCCTCAACCTCGGTTCTGCCACTGAGGCTGCCCTCTCTGGACCTCATTTTTGTCACACACAAAATGGGGTAATTAGTCCTCCCAAGAGCTGGAATTCAATGCCATGTTAGCAAAGGGTTTAGCGCAATGCCTAAAAGCAGTAAGACATTTAATAGTGAACTACCAATGCTCAGTAAATGAAAATAAAATTAATTGATCTTTTTTAAAAATGGCAAAGCTGACAGCACGCCGCTTCTCAGATCATAGGGCAGGACTCCTGCACTGCCTTTTGATTTTGGGGGGCTTCCTTACTCCCCTGTTTTACTCTCCTGCTTTTTGCCATATTGATTAGGCTTTATTCATTAATTTTCCCCCTTTTTTATTTGAAAATTATATATCTTAATTGATTCTGCTGATGTGTGTATAAATCTATGTGTGTGTATAAACATATACAATGTTTGTTTAGAAATGTATTCTTGAACATTGAAAATATACAAGAAAGTAAAAAAAGTCTTTATTCTCACATAGAATTAACAGTTAACATTTGTTTGCTTCTACATTTTTAAGAAAAACTACCATCGATTTTATAAAACTAACATATACTCATGATAAAGAATTAAAACAAGGCAGGAAAATATATTTTTTTAATGTTTTAAAAAAATTCTACCACCCTGAACGACCAGCATCTCCATCAGTCTGGGAGTCTGGACATGCACGCGGGCGGGCCAGGTGGCAGGAAGGCGGGCTAGACAGAGGCACAGACTTACATATACTGCTACAAGGTGGGGTTATATTGCAAATGCTGCTTCTAAGTTTTAAAAGCTTTGGTTGTAGTTTTCTTTACTTTTTAAAAAATGAAGTGGAGTTCTTGAACTTCAAGTAGATATTACTCCACCACAGAAGATTTCTTTCTTAAAGAAGGCTCTGAATAGAGTCAAGGTTATGAAAAAGCACTTAGGAGGCCAGCATCACTAGTCCTACTTGTAGAGGACATCTGCTTTGTCTGTGACTTGAAAGACAACTGTTAGGACTCTCAGACTTTGTTCCATCTCCTGTCCCTTTTTCCTTTGCGCTGCCCAGACTACTGCTGTCGCCATAATTCCCAGTTGTTCAGTAGTAGTTCTGTACTTTAATAGCTTCTACACTCACCCGTAGTAAATATTACCATAGCTTTTCCATTCCTGAGCTACTTATTTCTATTAGTCTCTCAGTTCTTTGCCTAGTATTGTTTTCTAGGAGGGTTCATGGATGTTTTCATCCCTGAATTCTTCCTTTTTGAGATTGTCTCCTCGTGTCCTTCAAACTTGAATGACAGTGGGTGTCACATTCTTGGGTTTGTCTTCTCCCCCTCAGAGGAAGTTTCATCTGCCCTGCTCCATTATTCTCAAGTACTGATGATTGCTGTGAGAAGCCAGAGGCCAACCTGATATTTCTTCTCCTTGTAAGCCCTTTGTTTCTTCTTGTCCAGGTGCCTGGACAAAGTGTGTCCTTGAGGTACCAGTGCCTTAACAAGGCCATGTCTTTGTGTCAAGAATTCCATATCTGCATTTCCTGGAATACAACATGCTTAGAATAGATTTCTTTGTATTTCAGGGAACTCTCTTGCATGGGATTCCTCCTCCATCCCCTTTGTTGGGTCTGCTACTTTGGGAGCCCTTGGTCTTCGTGTCGGGGCGTCTTTGTCTTCCACATCTACTAGTTCCTCTCAAATTACTTTCATCTGTATTATCACCGATCTTTCTCCTAGGACAGTCATCCCATTTGGCAGCATCCATTCTGTTCCTTACTATTTCTAATTTATTCACTTGCTCTGAATGTATAGAGTTTGGGTTCTCAATTTGTTTATCTAGACCTGATTCTCTTTTTTCATCTTAGTCTGTTATTTACCATTTCATCTTTGAGTCTTATTTTAATAAATGCCTGTTCTTATTAAGTCATTGTATAGCTTGAAGCCACTGAAGAGTTGCCTTCTGTTCCCTGAGTTGTTTTTCTTCTAAGAAGGTGTCACAGGTAGGGTGCCTTAGATCAACACCTGTGGAAGGGAAGGGACAAAGAAAGAGTGGGGTTGGGTTGTTGCTGTACCGTTTCTTTTTATCTTGCTCTTGCAAGTCAGTTTTAGTCAGACTTTCAGTTCTAATTTGGTGGGGTTGTGGAGTTTCATTTACTCTTTGGTTCTTTTCCCACTAACTTTGACCTTCTTTCCTGTCCTCCAAAATTAGTGTAAGGTCTGGGTTTTAGTGTTCCATTCACTCTTCTGAAGTCCAAGGTTGTCAGAATACCCTTGCTAGCTTTCTGTTTTGAAGGACTGCAAAGTGTCCTATGTGTGCTTCATTCCCCCTGGTTGGGGCTGGAAGCGATGTGCATCGGGCCCATGGGGACACCCCCTGGAGCACTAGACGGCATAGTCCCAGAACCTTCACTCAGAGGGAGTCAGCCTCTAAACTTCCTCCCACGAGCAGTCATTTTCACTGCTCCTCTGCCAGAAGAGGAAAATGACAGGGTTGCCCTCAATTTTCTTCCCTCAGGATTTTGGAATATTAGGGAGCCTTATCAGAAATTTGATGACTTGTCAGAGCTGGAAGTTGGAGGGCAGGACTAGCAGCTGACCCTTGCTGACCATCCTGTTCAGCTCCAGAATATCTGATTTATTTCCTTGATCAACAGTTTTAGCTTTTGCTTTAAATTATGCCCCTTTCCTTGTTTGGGTGATGTTGATGAACATTTGGGGGCTGGTATTTTTTAGTTCATTTGTTGCTAATTGTTAGGTATTAGGGAAACTTTGAAGGACATTTCAATTTGCCATCTCCATCCAGATCACAACAGAATCTGTATTTTCTCATTAAAATCAAGAATAAGATAATAGCTAATGAGTCCTCTTGCAAAAGAGAGACTTGTAGTACACACCCATTGCTTTCCTCCAAGTTTTCAACATCCTGATTTTTGTGGCTATTATCTGAGATTGATGTTTATATTTTCTATCTTTTTTTCCCCAGGAATTACTTTTAACATTTACGTTAAGTTGTATGACCATTTTAACAATTTGACCCAAACTCTACATTTTGTTGGCTTTATAGTTTACCATCATTTCTTTGCTATCACATCATCTCTTTTGCCTTCTCAGTTGGTGAGAATATTTCCATAAGTAATTTTTTTCCAGAAAGATACATGAGTGGAAAAGTACTCGATCCTGGTATGGCTGCGAATGCCTTCCTGTGTTTATATCACATATTCAACAACGTGAACCAGTGAAGAATTCCTGGGTTACAATGTTTTCCCTTTTATAACCTTAGATATTACTCCACAGCTTCTTTCATTAACTGTCATGTCTTCTCCAAGGACTCCTGGGCTCTTTATCCTTTGTCTCTAGGAAGGGTCTGGGTGGGGCTCTTCATTAATTTTGCCTCATTCCTTTGGGCTCTTGTAAGTGGAAAACTCAAGTCTTTCTTCAAGTGAGAAGTTTTCTTCTATTATTTCTATATAGATTGCTTCCCCTCTAGAATTCCTATTATGTGAATTTTTCTTATAATCTCTACACTGTAGTTCATTATTTCCACTGTGTGGTTAAAGTCAACAAAATCTTTTCTATCCCTATAACCTTCTTCTTCTCTCATGCTGTTCATTTCCATAACTGTTGGCTCCTGTTATATTGCTGCAATGTCATCTTGAATGTCATTGATGGTTTAAGTTTTTGCTTTTTTCTTATTGTCATCCTATGTTTGGTGGAGATATTTCTACAGTTCAATCGGATTGTTTTGAGCAGCTTGCATTATTTAATTTGTCCCATCATTTTCCCCTTTTCCTTCATTCTCACCAAGGATGGCCTATATGCGACCAGCGTGAGATGGGCTCTGGCAGACAGTGGAGTCCCTGATCACAGCTTTCACTTGCACCTTAAAAGGAGAAGGAAAAAGTTGAAGGTTACTATAGTTTTAGTTTTGCCAATTCCAGATCTTGCTTGTGGGCAGGATGACTGGTGGCCTGAGTTTCCCAGTTTATCCCTTCTTAAATTGCCACAGAATTCTACCTCAGGGGACTCTATACTGAGAGACCGCTTTGACAGCTTTGGCAGCCGGCCCTGTGCCACAACCCCAACCACCGCAGCTGGGAGTGTTAGGTTCAATCTCAGTCTCCTAACTCTGGATAGCTTCTCCTGTGTAAGGAGCTTCCACTGTAAGCAGCCTTTCCTGCAAAACAATCACGCCCATGCTCTATTGCGTACAAATTGCCTTCAAGCGTCTTGCATGGGAGTACTGTCCTTCCCTGGTTTCCAACTTCAGGGTAGATTTCTTTTTCATTTTTATATTCTTTTGACACTTCAACTGGATGTTAGATGTGAGGCATTGTTATACCTTAAGGTTCTGATTTTTCACTTCAGACCAGAAATCTGTCCTGTGATCCCCATTCTGGAATTCGGATGCTTTCAGGAAAACAGGCCATTCACCAGTCTAGTAGCTATGCTTCTGTCTACACCCTGATTCCCAAAACAAATGGCTTATGTGTTCCAAAGGGTACAGATGAGCAATGGTGCAACAGCCTCTTTGTCTTCCCCACAGAGAGCCCGGCGGGCTGTGCTGCCCCAGGAAGAGGAAGGCTCAGGGGCTGGGCAACTAGTAACTGATTTTGCCAAGAAAGAAGGTAACAATTTCTCACTTTTCCTGCCATACTCCAGAGAAGAAGGACTTGTGGTTAGCTCACCCTGACTGCCCTCACAACCATGAAATCTCTCATTTTTTCTGCTAAAGGACTAGGCCTAGAATCAAGGCAAATCAAGTACTCTGCCCTGTGTTAGGGGTTGTGAGGGGACAGAGGAGATAAGGCATGGGCTCAGTCCACAATAAGGAGCCAGTTCTCACCTTCCCTGTCCCGCTGTGTGGCCTCCTAGCCTTGGCTGCTTCATCTGTACGATGGGATACCAACCTGCTGAGCTGATCACCAGGACCCTTGTGGGAGCAAGGTTGGGGAAGGACATGAGCATGCTTTGTGCAGTTGACAGTGTTTATGAACAAGTCACTCTCCACCTTGCTCCACAGACACTGAACCCTGCTCCCCCCAGACCCAGTGCCTGGCACTGGGGGCACAGAGATACATCACCCATGTTTGGGGAACTTCTGCTCAAGTGGTGGAGATAGTCAGGGAAGAAAGTGATGGACTCAAAAGGGAGGGTCAGCTAACAGGAGGGAGCAGCTCAGAGGATGGAGGGGTGAGGAGTTCAAGGACTGCGTGGATGAAGGGGAATTCATGCTGTGTCCAGGCATCCAGGTGGGATTTTGCAGAGCAGTGCATTCCAGGGGCATGAACAAGGAGAGCAAAGGCATGGGGGGACCCCGGTCAAGAGGTCAGGCTGGAGGCCTGGGTGCTGGTGAATGTGGGAGGATCTTGGGGCAGACAAGACCAACATGGGCTGGTGGGTCTGTGGGTTGCTGGTAACTCCCCATGTTATGGAGTGGAATGAACACTGATTGTGGAGTCCAACAGACATGACTTTGAACTTCAGCTCTATGTGACCCTGGGTAAGTCACTTTACCTCTTACAGTCCATTCCCTCATTTATTTATTTTTAAAAAAGATTTAATTTATTATTAGAGTGAGGGGAAGAAAAGGAGAAAGAGAAGCAAGGAAATATCAATGTGTGGTTGCCTCTCACGCACCCCCCCCACTGGGGACCTGGCCCACAACCCAGGCATGTGCCCTGACTGGGAATCAAACCAGCGACCCTTTGGTTCACATGCCAGCACTCAATCCACTGAGCCACACCAGCCAGGGCTCAATTTCCTCATTTATAAAATTAGTTGGTAATCCTTCCTCTTAGTGCAGAGATGAAACTAACTTAGATGATGCATGGTTGAGTGTCCAGCCCGGTGACAGGTACACAATAAGCACTAAGTGCCGCCGTTCTGCCCCTCCCCAGATTCCTGCCAACTGGGCTACGCAGAAGGTCCTTGCCTGGGGATGGTCAACAGGTATTTCTACAATGGCTCCTCCATGGCCTGTGAGACTTTCCAATATGGCGGCTGTCTGGGCAATGGCAACAACTTCGTCACTGAGAAGGATTGTCTGCAGACCTGCCGGACTGTGGGTGAGTTCGGGCCCATTGCTTCTACGCAGGCCACATCTCGCAATGCTGTTCTCCCAACAAACCACCTGCCAGCTGAACAGGTAGTTAAGAGAGGATGTTCCAGGGGTGGAATTCCAGGGCAAGTTTCCTGAAATCAGGAACTACCATTCGGGTAGGGGCAACCCTGGGCACATCGTCTCTTATCGTGGGCTTCCGTTCCACAGACAGAAGAGAGGGACTCTGCGCTCTAGATGAGCAGGGCCCCCTGGTTTAGATCCTCTGCCTCAGGTTAGCCAGTTGTAAGGATTGCTAATGCTGTGTGCCCACTTCCCACCCCACAGCGGCCTGCAACCTCCCCATAGTCCGTGGCCCCTGCAGAGGCTTCATCCAGCTCTGGGCATTTGATGCCGTCCAGGGAAAGTGCATCCTCTTTACCTATGGGGGCTGCCAAGGCAACGGCAACAAGTTCTACTCGGAGAAGGAGTGCAAGGAGTACTGCGGCGTCCCCGGTGACGGTAGGAGGCTGTTGGGGTCCAGGCGGGAGAGCCCTGGTAGGTGGGGGCTGGGAGAGCTAAGTTCTGGACGCTGTAGCAGGTGACCAGCCTATTCGCTCTCTGGGCCTCAGCTACCCATCTTTAAAATGGGGCCAAGCCCTGGGCCTTTCCTGAGCTTGGATGGGGTACCTGGGGTACCAGGTACAGGCAGAGGGTGTGCAGGGTTGTCTGAGGAGTGTGGCAGAATAGGGCTGATGCTGGCACTGCCACAGTCAGGCTGGCCACGCTGGGAAAATGCCAACTTTAGCCTCAGTTTTCTCTTCTGGAAAGTGGGACAAGGCACTCATTTCCCAGCCTGCACAGCGCCTTGCACAACGACCAGCCAGCTAACGGCAGCTGTTACTGACAATGACGGTGGCGCTGTGACAGGAGGGCAGGCACACCTCAGTTTATGGCACTTCACAGACACCGTATTTTTACAAGCTGAAGGCAAGACCCTCCACCAGCAAAGAGATTATAACTCACTTTACCGTGATGGTTGCTTTATCACGGTGGCCTGGACCCCAACGCTCAGTGTCTCCAAGGACTGCCTATGACAGCATTGCAGGGAATAGCAGCCACTTAAGATTACTGTGCCTTATTCCCCCACTGGGAAATGGCATCTGAAGTAAATCAGAAGGGGCAACGGATCAGATCGTTCTCTGGAACGCACTTTGGGGCAGCAAGCCACTCCGCAAGCCGCAGTTTCTGGCCTCAGGCTCCCACTCAGCCTGAGCTGCCTTTCCCCCTCCACCAGGTATCCCCTCCCCCGACCTGCCCCTCCCATGCACCCTTGGGCGAGCCCCACACCTACGCCCCGAGCCTGTGTGTCCACAGGAGACGAGGAGCTGCTGCGCTTCTCCAACTGACCGGTCCGTCGAAGGCCAGAAGTCCAAGGCCAGAGGATGGCAGGAAAGCTGCGGGCCAGTGTCTGTTCCAGGACCCCACATTGGGCAGGCTGGGCCAAGAGACCTGGGTTCAAATAAAAACCAAGTCATAGACCCCTGCAATTCCATGTCCTGACTGTTCGTTGCCACCATAAGTATAAGGAGACGGGGGCAAGGCAGGGAGACAAAGCTGGAGCAGGGCGTGAGCACA
The DNA here is from genome assembly GCF_021234435.1 of Artibeus jamaicensis. NCBI lineage: Eukaryota > Metazoa > Chordata > Mammalia > Chiroptera > Phyllostomidae > Artibeus > Artibeus jamaicensis. The sequence continues at coordinate 7,069,141 of NW_026522030.1, forward strand.
GAGCCTTCCCAGGAGTGAACAATGGGTGCCTTGGAAATGTAATAGAACTACCTTCCATACGTGAAATTGGTGACGCAAATTACAAAGCATAAACCACAGTTCTATGTACGCGACAGTAGTATGAGGGAGGGTTGCTTTGTTTTGGTAAAGCTGGAAAAGAGGGGAAAGCTCTGGGTACTTGTTTCTGGGAGAGGTTTGACCAGGTCACCAGCGACCCAGGGTCAGGATCATTGTACCCCAGTGTGCCCAGGTAGGCCAGTGCCTGAACTAATTCCCCGGTCCTTGGTCCCATGGAACCCACCCCAACACTTCACTTCGGCCACAGCTGCATCCTCAGCACCAGCTGCTGGAAACTGAGAATCTCAGGCAGTTTCCCCACCAGGCCCGAGTTTTCACCTCCTGGGATCCTCACTCTGCCCTTTGCCCCAGAAGGAGAATGTTCACCGACCTTCACATCACGTCCATGACGACCAGCAGGGAGGGACCTGGACCAGAGCCAGCAGACCTCGGTCTGGCTGGCTTCCCCTCCCTGCAGGACTGGCAGGCCACCGGAGGGGGCTCAGCAATGACCTGGCCCAAGAACGCAACTCCAGCAGCCCCCAGTTCAGACACAGCGAATACACAAACATCCCATTTATAAACACTTCTTGCGAGCTTCCCCCACCCAGAGCCCAGCTGGATGCGGCTGCTGCTGGGAGGGAAGCCCAGTCAGTGTGTGTCCTGCCATGGAGCTGACTGGGGCAGCAGAAACCCAGATGGGGCCAACACCTCTTCTCCACGGGCGGACCGGGGCCGGGGATGAATTCAGTCAGGGGTCCTCCCATGCCATTAACCCATCTGCTTAAGAGACCCCCCAAAAAGGAAGAAGGCAGGACATTCCACATCCTTTTCCACTGAGGGGATAAATCGAGAAGGAAGGATTTGGGTGTAGGAAGCCTGCACCCCCTTGGTTCAGAACATATCAAGTCCCCCCTCCCTCTGTCTCCTCCGAAGTCTAGAATTTGGAGAGAGGACTGTCCAGAGAGAAACATTTGGGGTCATGGCCAGGACTGTCTGGGCAGAAACACATGGGCTCCAGGCACAGGGGGAAGTGACAGGCCTGGACCTAACAAATGGCACCGCGCCTCGCTCCCACCCACGTATGCCTCGCACACCAGAGCCACCCAGCGCAGTTTGAAGGTGCCACTCTGCAGAGAGATCTTTTGAAGTGACCTGAAGAACAAATGCTTAAAGCAGAGGGTGCAACCCGCAGGGGTGCTGGGCAGCCTCTGGGTGGAGTGTGGAGCTTAGAAGGTGTTTTCCACGGTTCTGAGTTCCCCATTGAAAAACGGAGCTTCCACACACAAGCCTGCGTTTCTCAGTTCTCTAGAAAAGTACCGCAAGTTTCAGCAGCCCTGGGGCTGCACCCTGTCCGCACCCCCAGCCCCACCCAGCCTGGAGCCACTTGCCTCTGTGACACTTACCAAGCAAGACCTTCCCCACAAAAGTTTCCCTTGGATCCTGACTTTATCCCTCAGGGGTGCAGTGGGGGGCGGGAGCACACCTGTGACCCCAGGTCCGAGCTGTGGCGTCCATTTCAGAAGGCCCAGACACGTCCCCAGCAAGTGGCTGCCCTGAAGACTCTCCTCACCCGAGTCGACACTCATGTCTCACACACAACAGACGTGGCTGGTTAATGCACATTCTGGCTCAGACTTTCAAACCCACAGGCTGGGCCTTCAGCTGGATGTGGGCTCTGGGCCCGGCCGGGGCCTCATCTGTGATGCTCTGAGGGGTGGGGATTGTCCGCCTCGGGAGGACCCTGTCTGGACTTCTGTTTGAGACCCACAGAAGCCTCTTGATTAAACTTCAGCTGCTCACTCAGGGGTGCCCACTCAGGTACACTGAACAGCATAAGACACCCACGGGAGGGGGTTTGGAGGGCAGGCTGGTGCCCTGCTCGAGCCTATCTGTCCTGTCTCAAGTGCCGTGTGATGGAATTTGTCCCCCAGACCCAAGGACAGCAGCCTGGGTCTGGTGAGAGACAGGGACGCAGAGAGGCACCGGGGGTCGCACCCCATTACCTGGACACCTTGAATGGCTTTCTGGCAGTAGCAGGCCTGCTTTAGGAGGGGCTGTCACCCTCTTTCCCCACTCAGGCCACAGCTCACCTTCCAGGGGCGTCTTCAGTCTGATGTGCCTTTGGCAGGACTCCAGCAAAACACTGCGGTGTCCAGGTCTGACATGTGAGGCTCTGGACCAGGCCTGCAGGGGGACGAGTCCACCAGGTCTGGTCCCTGCAGTTCACTGCGGAAGGCACGCGCAGCCTCCATCAGGAACCTGGCAAAGCCAGAGACCCTCTTCGCCAGGAAACAGACATCACACACAAGAGGCACAGGAATGAGCACCAGGCAAGGTGGGCTTGGACGTGTCCCTCAGGCACTGAGTCTGTGGGACTTGAGTGACGTCCACCCTTTCTTCCACGGAACAATGATGCTCCAGGAGCCAGGCCTGAAGGGACCACGGCTGCCCTTGGCTGCATCCCACCATCATCCACCATCATGTGTCAGGCACTGGCTGAGCTGCGTCTGGTGCAGGAAGTAGGCAACTCCGACCTCAGTGTGCCCCTGGGGAGGGACTCCAGCCGTCACCCCCAGCGAGCCCGTTGGTCCAGCTCTACTCTGCTCCTAACCGGACGCCATGGCCCAGCCCCAAACCCAAGAAATAACACCACACTCTGCCATCTTCCTAAAGGTCGTTTTATTGTAAAACCATAAATACAACACTGACATGAAATCATTTAAGCAACTGATCCTCTCTAACCATTAAAAGGGTGTCTTTTTGCCTTGGCATTGACCGACTGGGGAACAATGTTTTGAGAATTCATGGGGTAGAGGGGTTCTGAATTCTGGGCTGGGGCTTTTGGCGACTTAAGGAACCAAGTGGAACCTTCCTCTTCTCCCTGGGAATGTCCCACTTTTGGACAAGAACAGTTAAAAACAGCAACATTTAAACAGCTCAGTTTTAAATTTTATTATTTTGTAAAAATCGTTCCTTCTTCTGTCCCTTTCCTCCATTTGACATAAGTAAAAGTTTGAAACACCACGAAATTGATTAGTCTGTAAATGGAGAAACAGTACCCAAACAAAGCGAAACAAAAAAACCCAAAGGACAAACAGAAAACCCTTAAATAAACCCTCAAGTTCGGTCTCGGGGGCTCACACATCACACAAGAACCATCAACTTAACCCCCCCACAATGACTCTTTGCAGAGTTGCCGGATCCACACCGACACAGGAGACCGCGAACAACGCCTTCTCTTAATCAACACAGCAAAGGTGACACTAGGTAACTTTTTTTTTTTTTTTAATACAGTACATGGTACACAGGGTCCCAAGATGGCCCTGCATAAACCCCTCGTGGAGACTTGAGCCAAGCACTGGCTGTTTATAAAAATATTGTGTTGCTACAAAAGTATAAATTAATGCTACCGGTATTAAGAAATATTAAACACATAAAACTTATAAGGATTAAGAAAAATATTCATTAATACCTGTAGAAAACTCTGGCCTAAAAAAGATATTTTTTTGTGTTTGTTTTTTTGTAAATTTTTTTTTGTATTTTTTTTAAGATGACTTTGAGTTTCTTGCACTCGAAGAGAGAGACACAGTCCGATGTGCCTATGGTATTGCCTAGAACGTCTTCACTACTGAGAAAGGATGGGGTGCACGCACATGGGTACGGAGCGGGGTGCGGGAGGGAGGGGCACCAAGGCTTTCTCAAGATTTACCTGATGTGAAAGAATCACCGATGTGGAGTTGTGCGGAAAAGAAGGTAGGATCAGAAGAGAACTGAAAATAATTTATACTTTTTAAAAAATATTTCGGCTTCAGGTGGTTGTACAAAATGTTTTCCTGATGCTTGGGATCTGACTGGCCCTGCTGGACGTGTGCCCGGTGGGTCGGAGCCTTCAGCCCCGCAGGTCCCTCTGTCTCCTGGCTGCTGAGTCAGCCCCGTGCCAGCCTACGAGCTCACTCACTGTCTGGGAACCCGGCCGCCCTGGCTGGGTGGGAGGGAGAGCCCCTGGCAAGGGCTGGCTGGCACCTGGGTTGTGGGAGGAGTGCCTCCTTCCAGCTGGTCTCAGACCCCAAGGTCTCTGGCCAACCTGGACTTCGGGAAGCGCCACAGGGATCTCAGGCCCTTGAGGCTGCAGTCAAGGCTGGGTTGCGCCCCTGTAAGGAACTTTGGTTTGAAGAGTCAAGGTGCCCAGTGGGACGCATTAGATGGGTAGGACCCTCAGGGTCCTGATGCTGACGCCCAACTGCAAACCTCGCAGATCCCTCTCGGTACAGGAGTTGAATCTTTAAAGCGACACTGTGGTGATGGCAGTGGGGCCGTGAGTACACAAACAGGATCTTCGCCCTCATCCAAGTGGGAGCAGATGTCTTCTCACACAGAAACCCCAGGGCCCCTCTGGGAAAGACTGGCCTCTACCGACTACAAAAGACCCAAATAAAAGCCAAAGAAAAACCACATCATCCTCCAGAAAACCCTGAAAAGGGGATGCGGGAGGGAAACATAAGAAGGAAAAACACCGTATCATTGGTTCGCCATAACTGGCCTAGCAAACATTAGCCACAGTGAAGAGAGGGGCAGGCCCCACCCCAATTCTCCCACTGGCCCAGGTAGACACAGGGGGCCGGGGCAGGGCCGAGAAAGGAGCCCCCCTGTGCCGTCTCCAGGGGACAGCCTGAGCCTCACTTAGCCTCTGGGTCCGGTCTGAAGCAGCAGCCTGTCTGGGAGCCCTCCTTCGGGTACATCCCAGGGACACTGGCGCCGGCCAGTTCCCAAGGCAAGGGCATAGCTACAAACCCACTCCAGCTCCATGGGGGCTGGAAGGCTGCCCACCAGGCCCTGTGCGCTTCCTCTTCCTGTCTCTGCAAGTACACCCCTCCTGACGACAATGTCCAGGTCCTGTCCCTGCCTGGGCCATTTCTCACTGGGTCGTCCTTCTCCATCCACATCCTGGCTTCCTTTCAAACCCTGCTTGTGAATCTGTGGAGCCCAGAGGGTGTGCGCTGTATCCCTGACGTCTCCCGAGGTGTCCACTCTCCAAGGAGCCTTGTCCAAGTCCAGGAGGAGGCGGGTGGCCTCCTGCAAGCATAGGGGACTCTGAAAGACAGAAGTTCGGCTTCACAGTGGAAAACATGCCATGTACCATTTTTCTGGTATTTCTTGAAAGTGCAGGAAAGGACCAACTGCAGGAGAGAACTCCTGACGGCCTCTGGGCCTGGTGCAAAGCAAATACTCCTCCTGGAACTCGGGAGCCCCGTAACTTCCCAACGTGCCATCAAACCCTTTCCCCAGCCAACAGCCACTCTCTGAGTGCCACGCAGGAGGCTGTCAGGTGGGCTGGCTGCCAGCGTAGCAGGTGGCCCCTCTGGCTAACCTAGGCTCAGGGAGGGGAAAACGGTGCAGGGCCAGGGGCATCCACTCATGACACCTAGGATGGCACCGTTGCTCTTGGTGGAGCCGAGACCCCTGGGCTACTCCAAGCCTGAGGGACCACCCACGAGGCATGGTCCTGGGCTTGAGTGGTGAAGCCAACTGATCTCAGATGAGGCACCAAACCCCTGCAGTCTCCTCTTGGGTCCGTGTACGACAGAACAAAGAGCTGTTCTGTCCTGGGAATCACATGGCTTGAGATGAGTGGTGTCCGAGTCAGCTGGCCAACACCTGGAGCCGCCCAGAACGTGACAGAAATGGTTTCTGGCCATCAGCTGCCAAGGGCCTGTGGCGGAAAGTCCTACAGCAGTCACAGAAGTAGGACGCAGAAGACAAAACCCTTCTGTAGGGCCGTGTCAGGCTGAGTGCTTGGAGATGAAGTGGAAGAGTCTACCTCAGTCCTTTGGCTGAACTAGAGTTGCAACAAGGTGGATATTGCTGTAAATCAGGGAGCCAGAGGCTGGGCCTGGGAGATCTTTGGGTTGTTAAGCTGTTGGCTGGGCAGGACCTGCGCTATGGGAATTGCCTGTGCGGCACAGTCTTTCCTGCTGGCAACATGAGTTTCTGGGGAACCAGAGGTTGTGAGAGACCAATGATACCTGCCACCTTGTTACCACGCTTGGCTGAGGCAGCCCCAGGAGACAGCTGTCAGAGTGCCCAGTGGGATCGTGCCTGTCCTAGGACGCCAAACCCGTCCTAAGGGACAAACGAAGGTGGCATGGAAAACCAGAACAGGAGCTGACGCCCATGACTCAGATCTAGAACTGAAGTGAGACTTTCTCCAATCTCCATCTTGGAGGGCAGACACTCCCTGTTCCAAAGAAGATTCACAATGCACATCTGGACGTGGTCTCGGATGGCTTTACGAGAAATTGAAATGCCGGTTTTCTAACTAACTGGCCCTCAGGCAGGGCAACACCAGCGTAGCTTGGCTCTAAGCAGACAGAGGACAGGCTCCAAGGCTGGTCCCACCCACCACACGGAGAGCGGCTGGGGTCCTCCCCATGTGGTTCAAGTGCCCAGCCGCCGACCTGCCGCCAGCAGCAAAGCAGAGCTGGAGGAACCGTTAGCCGTAGGCATCTGTCGCTCCCCCGCACCCCTGCAGCCACCTTCTGGAAGGCCCCCCATGGGTCTGACCGAGGTCTGCCGATACACTTTGGGAAGTGACATTAGGTGACTGTCCAGTGCAAACGGAGGCTCTTCTGATGGTGCGACCCCAGCTGGAACTGTTGCAAAGGAAACATGTAGAGCTTCTCCGGGAGAGGAAGCGGCAGGGTGGCCGCTGAGACCACGGCTTGCTGGAGAGAATGCGGAAACGGCCCACTTGCATGAATTCGCTTCAGCATGTCCAAGACTCGGAGCATCAGTTCTCATGAGGCAGAGCGAGCAGGCTGGGCCCCCAGGGTCAGTGTTTTCTCACCAACGTCGCTTCCCAGCCTCCCACGGGCCGGGGGCAGAGGACTGTTGTACAGTGCTTTTTGTAGTCGAGGTATCTCGCAGTTGAGTAATGCTTTATTACTAGGAAGGGATGATAAAATGTGCCTTCGTGAACGGCCCCCGCAGTGGTGGTCTTCCTCAGCCTTAAGCCCGCCGTGTGACCATCTCTGTGCCACAGCCATGGACACCGGAGGACATGAGACCACCAGCACTTTATTCAGAGAGGTGGGGTTGTGGGGGGTGATCACTGATCCTGATGGAACCACCTCTGGGGGGGAGGGGAGGGGCCGCCCTCAGCATTGGGACTGAGTGTATGGAAACTAAATTGCTCAAGGAGAGAAAAGCCTAAGGACATCTTTCACAGCATCAAGTTCAAGTGGCCCGGGTGCCATTCCGCCCTCAAGACATCAATCATTTGGCCCGCAAGGCACCATGCTCAACTACCGTCCTGGAGGGAGGGCTGAGGCTCCTGCAGAGGCCCCAGGACTGCGGGCAATGGAGCCGTTGGAACCACCTGGGGCCCTGGGGAGGGAGGGAGGCTGTGGGTCTGAGGTGTGACAGACGTGAACAGGGACCAACTCAGGAGTCCCTGCGGAGCTGGAAGTGTCAGTGATGCGGCGAGTAGTGTAATGCACTCTGGGTATAGAAATCAGACATTCGCAGTACCAGACACAGTGAGCCAGGAGGGCGGGGCTTCCTCTCACACTGGACTCCGAAGCCACGTGCTTCCCTATGGCTTCCAGCGGACCCCACACCCGCGGAACCTGTGATTCCAACCCCACTCCTGGTCTCCAAACAGCACAGACAAGTTCACAGTCTTTGCTGTTCAAATACACGGAAACTGGACTGTACAGGAGAGGTTAATAAAAACCTTAGGAGAGAGAATATACCACTGAGATGAGCTAGTTTACAGTGTGACTCGAGGAACAAAAAGGGCAATTAAAAAAAAACGTCAACATATAAGTTATAGACATTCAGTGCCTCCTAGGAGAGTCTAAATTAAATTTGAAAGAACAAAACAGACCAAAAAAAAGTAAAAACTGCTAAAAAGTTAGGAGATAATATTAAGGAGTGGAGACAGCATTAATACTTCTCTGAAATATGTCTTTTTCTTTCTCTTACATTAAAAAGCCAAAAGTCAGCTTTATATTCTTAAAGTCTCCTTTCCTGCTCTGGGGAGAGAGATAGCTGTGTTTCTAAGGCGGCTGCCCTGGGACACCTGAGGTGTCTGGAAGGCAGCAGCTCAATGCCCTGAAGGTGAACGAGAACAAAGTCCAGTGCAGAAACTGTCCATCTGATGCAGTTTGGAGAGTCCATAGCAGGGCAGCTGGGGAGGGGCGGGGCGGGGGGGCAGCAGGGGCTGGGGGAGGGGCGTGAAGGGAAAAGGGGGACCACAGGGTGAGGGACAGAGAGCATCAAGTCACTTCAGATCTCAGCTGCCTGAACATTTTGCGACATCAGCATTCTACCAATCTGCACACCTGAAAACGGAGTCTTAAAAGCCCCTCACTGAGAAAGGGAGGTGAAGCGTTTTCCCTCTTTCCCACTCAGCTTTCCTGACACGCCCAGTTTAATGCACACACACCCATGAGCAGGCGTGTGTGCATGCACCAGGGTAGTGTGTGTGTGCGTGTGCAAAGCTTCTGTGGCCACACAGAAGAGCCCCACGCCCACACCCATGGAACGTGCGCTTGGACACGCCCGCGCAGGTGCAGCCCCGTGCACACACACGCACACACACACACTGTAAAAAGCACTTAAGTTTCCAGGGGGCATTTATAATGAGGTCCACAGTGTTTAGAACTTAAATTCCTTTTCTTTGTTTGCGACAGTGTTGTGTATTTTTTTTCCCCTACCATTCTCTTCTCTTTTTCTTTTGTTCGGAAATAACATCTTAAAGCATGTTGGATTTCAGAAACATGAGTTTGTTCATATCTTCTGGACTGAGCAGTCGCCTCCTTCTGATTAGAAGGGCCTGTTCACACATATTCACACACCCGCTCCTGGCCCCCACAGCCGGAACGGCGAGGAGCCAGAAGGCAAGCTTGGCGAGTTTCGTGTGCTTTTGGGTAACGCACGACCAGTACTGGAAGAGATCAGGGGTGGCCTGGAAGAGGGGCTCCTGCAGGTAATCGTACACCTCGTTCTTCCCCAGCCGATCGTCTTCCTGAGCTGTGGGGTTCTCACCAGTGGCGGAGCGGGGCTTCTTGGCGGTGGGTTCAAAGTCAGCCTCCTCAGTCCAGGACTCCTTAACCTCGTTGATGAGCTCACACACCTTGCCGATGATTTCCTCATGCTGATAGGGTGGGACGGGCCGCAGCTTCTGCTGTGGGTCCAGGATCATGGCCACCTTATGCGCTGGGTGCACCTTGAAGTTCTCCTTGAGGGCTTCCAGGAAGAGGTGGCAGAGCTTGCTGACAGTGCCCGCGTCATTGGCCTTGGCCGTGAACAGCTTCTCCAGCCTGACGTAGGTGGGCAGCACCAGCTGCAGGGTGGGCTGGCTCTCGTTGCTCAGCTCGATGACCGCCTGCTTCACCGGCGTCAGGATGGCCGCCAGGTTGCTGAGCAGGTGCTTGTTGAGGCTCTGGATGAGGTTCATCTTCTTGGCCCTGCTGTAGAACTCACAGATCTGCTCGTAGCGCTCGTGCACCAGCAGCAGCGAGTCCGTGACCGAGTTCCAGCAGGGTGGTGGCGAGGTCTCCTCCAGTGACCCGAAGGTCTCCTTTGCAAGGCCCGTGGAGCCCGCCAGGTCCTCACACACGTTGAGCAGCTCGATGACCTCGTGCATGCTGCGGGCCTGCAGCGTCCGCTTGCTCAGCACGCTCTGCACCACCGAGTTCAAGGCACAGGCTGAGCAGCGGAGGCACATGCCAGCCTTGGAGAAGGCGGACGCACTCACCCGGCAGTCCGTCACGTACACTGTCCTGATCTCGGACATCACAAACTCGGACAGCACGTTCTGCACCCAGTGGTGCACCAGGTCGCCGCTGTCTCGAATGTCCGCTCCCTTCACACCCAGCACATAGCTCTTGATGTGGTTGCCCTCGGCCTGGTAGGCGGTGAGGATGTAGCAGGAGTCAGGGCCGACACTCTGGGAGTGACAGGTGACACCAATGCCCAGGCAGGCGTTGCTGCCCAAGGCACACGTCACCTTCACCTTCACCTGGTTGTACATGCGTGGCAGGTGCTTCAGCGCCAGCGTGTTGAAGTTGCCCAGGATCTCAGTGACCGAGAAGGCCCCATATCGGGCACCACTATCCACCAGCGTCTGGGCCAGTTTCAGGAACTCCTTCCCGCTTACCACGCTCAGCGCACCCAGGTCGGCACACATCACCCGCAGCAGCCGCTCTGCGATGTTCTGCCGCTCCTTCTCGGGGATCATGCTGTTGGATGTCAAACCGGTGGTCGTGGCTGGCAGGGGACACAAGGAGAGATGTGATTAACCCTGGCATTTGAGGTTCCTTAGTCTGGCAGCAGCCTGATACTCTAAGTATCTAGTATGAGCAATTCTGAACCGACTTCACTGCATAGGTCTCATGAGAATAACATTCTTTGACTGTTGACTGATTAATTAGTAATGCCTGCCAGGGGCATGGGAATAGAACATAGTGGTACATGTGCAACATACTTGCTGCATGTGCCATTCACCTAGACTTTGGAAGTCACCTGGTCTAATCTCTTCCTCCTGATAGCAATGGCCTCTAATAAAGGGATCTCGAGTGAATAAAACATGTGACGCCACCATGTCAGGCCGGAGCAGGCAAAAGAAATTGTGAGAGTGGATTCCAGTTCTGACTGTCACTAATCTGTGCTCTCCAACCACAATGGATCATTTGCCCTCCCATGAGGTCATAATTCACGACAACAAGGTCGAAGGTGTGAAAGTGCTTTGGAAGCTGTTACAGGTGGTCTTCTGTCCCCATGGGAGGCACAGGTGATGGGACGAGGGGCGGACAGAACACGCAGAGCAGGGTTTGGAGGTGCGTGGGGCGGGCCTCCAGGATGGCCCGGCTCCGGCCTGGGAGACACCTACTGTTGTTGGCGCTGTTCCTCTGGGCCTGGGGTTTCCACTTCTCCTCCACGACAGCAGGTGGCGACCGGGACTGGTTGGAGGCGATGTTGTTCTCGTTGTCCGCTGTGGGCATAACGGGGATAGTATGTCACCCTAAAGCATAAGAGGCCTGCGGACCACCAGACGAGAGCTGGAGTGTGGTGGGTGAAGGCAAACCTGGCCTCTGGGCCCGAGGCCCGGCTCCAAATCCTGGCTCCTCCTTACGCACGGATTTTACGCTTGTAAGGCCTCATTTTCATTAAGGGGAGAAGGAAGTCATCACACAGATGTTAACACAATTGCTGGCAGGACTGACGAGAGATAACATGGGAAAGAGCAGAGCACAGGGCCCAGATGGATGCAAAGCTGGAGCAAAGGCTGTCTCCCAGGGAGGGGCCCAGGCAGGCAGGAGAAAGTGGCAGTTTCTGGCAGGAGATGGAAGAAGTCGAGCCAGGTCTCGTCCCATTTCATCCTAGAATGTGCCACAGCCCCGACTACGTCATGCGTCATCTCCAGAACTCGCAGCCAGCCCGTGGAGAGCACTGGTCAGCCCTTCACAGGTGGGAAGACTCAGGCTCTGAGAAGGAAAGTGGTTCCGAGAGCTTAGAAATTAGGTGTGGCCTCTCCAAAGTCCTCAAACTGTAAATGCCAATCTGTCTGCTGCCTGGGGGTCCCCGTGCCTGAGTGGGGGTCTTGGGAGAGTCCCCACGCCTCTCCTGACTGGGGTCCTCCTTGGTGCCCTTTGAAAAGGGCCTGGAAGAAATGATCTGAGGGGACCTGCCTCGCCTATCTGTTTATCCAGCTGAAGAGGGCGGTTACCAAGAGGGTCTTCTGGATCCTGGCCTAACACTGTGACTGCAAAGCCTTGGGCCAGTACACAGCCATTTTGTGCCTCAGTTTCCTTATCTGTAAAGCGGCGCTGACGTGGACACAACTCAGTTCGAGAGTCAAGTGAGCTGATGTGTCTAAGATGCTCAGACTGCGTTCTAGCGCCAAGGAGGAGCTGCAACCATGCCTGTAGCAGCGCTACTTTGCACCAGTGGTTCCCTTCTCTGAGCCTCAGTTTCCTCATCGGTACAGTGGGATAATGTCAGCTTGCTGACGGGCCCATTCCGAAGGTCAGATGGGATAACCACACCTGGCACGGACTACTCGCTCTCTGAATGCTGGTGGTCTCAGCATCATCACTGCCAACACCGGCCCCTGGACTGTTACGAGAGGGGAGGCAGGGTTTCCCACCACACAGAGAGGGAGTTTATTAGTGGGAATTACCCTTTGCCAGTAAGCAGCCTCTTAACGAGATTGGTGTTACTCAAGGCTGATCCCCTTATCAGCAGCGCTGTGAACTGCACTGATCATGACGTTTAATTTCTCTGTATGGAGTGAATCCTTTAATCCCGACTCAGCCGCGGCTGGGCCTCCGCCTGGCTCTTTGCTGGATTGTCTCCTGCATTCTCTGCCTGCACTGGACCAGAACAAAGCAGCCCAAAACTCTTCGTGGAAAACAAGGGGAGATGCTCCAGGGAGGTGGGGCCACCAGGAGGTGCAGCCTTCATTTGCATTTTAATGGCCTCTGCCCGACTGCCTGAGGGTTGTAGAAGCCCAGGCACCCAGACTCTTCCCTAATTGGCCTCAGCCTCCTGAAGCTGGCAGAGCAGCAGGTACAGGGCTGGGGTTTTGGAGGAGGTGAGAGGGAGCTGGGTGGTGGGTGTTTCGGGCAGCGGTCCCTGAGCAGCCAGCCTTCCACCTGCTGTCACGATGCCTCATGAGGTCAAGTCTAAATGGCCCATGCTGGCATCCCAGGCCTTCCCTGGTACAGGATGATTGCTGGCAAAGGCAAGTAGGTGGTGTGATACGGGAAAAGGAATCCTCGGGTGTGAGGAGGGCAGCTGGATATGGCAGGTATACGTGCCCTTGTGTTAGTGATGGAGACGCTCAGAGCGGGGGACAAAGTTTCCCGCCCATCGTTACAGACCATGGAGGCGCACCAGAGCATGGGGCTCACGTCTCGGCTGCCAACCAACTCTGTCCTGATTTTAACAAGTCCACCGGAAATAAATGATAGGCTTCCCAAAAGCATGTGAATGGTGCCTAGTGTACATCCGACACCCAACAGATATATGCTGAACGAATGACTAAATGAATGGATGAATGAATGAGTGCAGAGAGGCTACACTAACAGAACAGCACCTGGCCTGAAAGACAGCCTAGTCCTGTACTACTCCGCCAGACCTGGAAAACTGCGTGAGGTGTGCAAACCTAAGAGAGATCTGAGCAGTAATAGTCAAAGCAGTAGGAGCAGCAGCAGCTACCATTACTAAATCACCATAGGGTCTCACACCATTCATTTCCAATGCCTCCAGGGATTACTGAGGGGGGTGCCGGGGGCAGCCAGCTGCCTCCCCCAGATTCCTGTTTCCCTTCCCTGGGTAGTGGCTCTGGGCACTTTTCCTGCCCCTGGAATTTGAGCATCTGTGACACGTGTCACTTGTCATTCGAAGCGGTAAAGAAGGAAGCATGCTTCTCTCCCTGCTCCCCAGTTACAGGGAGAGGGTTCCAAAGACCCAGGGGAGGGTGGAGCCACGCCAGGAAGGAGCCCGAGTCCCTGATTCGTCCTGCGGAAGGGCCACCCAGCTGGGCCACTCGGAGTGCTAGGCGGATGTGACTGAGAAATCTGTGTTTACAGTAAACACTGGGAACTGGGCATTCATCTGTTACAGCAAATGGCGTCTCCTTGGCTAACACATAAATGAGACTAGCAGGGGAGTGCTACTGTGACGAAACCCCAAAATCAGAGGTATCAGTTTGAAGGCAGAGTGGTCCAGAGTGAGGGCGTTAACACTGCAAGCTGAACAGATGGCAAAACAGGCAGAGAAAGGCGGTCTGGACAGCAGGCTACTCTCTCCAGCTCCACAGCGGCGGCTCTCCAAGCCTGGTCCCGGGGCTAGAGCAGCGGCACAGCTGAGGACTCCTCAGAAAAGCAAGTCCTCGGTCCCGCCACCCTAGCCCAGACGTACAGCATCCAAAAGCCCAGCCGGGGCGTAGACACCTGTGCATTCCCCAGCCCTCCTGGCTGGTGACTGACTGTGCCGAGACGGGGCGCAGGCCCCAGCTGCCCCAGCTCAGGCCTCCCCTGCTTGCTTCTCCTGCCTCTGCTTACCCCGATTTCAAACCACTCTCAGTGTGCCCCTTCGTGTCTCTTTCCTGGTCAGCTCCTATTTGGGCTTTCGGCTCAGGCCAGGAGCCATGACCTTCCAGAACCCTTCTTCAGCTCTGTGCTCCCCTTGAGGCTGCTGTGCCCCCAGAGAACACACAGCCCCCCACCTTGTGTTATAATGGATTGACTGGGGCTCCCTGAGGGCAGATCCCATGTCCCATGACCCTTTCCTGGGAAGGAGTGGCCTTCCCTGGGTCCCTCAGGCTGGCTCTGCCACCTCTGCCTTTGCAGGGCTGAGGCGGGGCGGGCTGCCGGCTCTCACCTGCGTGGGACTGCATGTGCTCCAGCAGGTTGTTGTAGAACTGGAACTGGATCCCGCAGGCGCCACACGTGTAGGGTTCTGCAGGGAGAGAGGAAGTCGCCGTTTGAGGGGCGGAATGACCCCGGATGCCTTCCCTGCTGGGCTGTGGGCAGATTTGGAACTGGGAACCCACACATACACTGGGGCGCTGGGCCCAGCCTGACCTGCCCCTGTCCCTAACTAAGTGAAGGGGAGGCTTGGGGCAGGACGGATCGATGGAGAGAAGGGGCCGTGCAGATACAGAGACTGTCTAACGCAGTCAGGCAGCCATTTATTGAGTGCTTACTGTGTGCCAGGCACTGTTCTGGGCACTGGGGATGGGCTGGAGGAGGGACCGGGCGCTCCCTTGGGCAGAGACCGTGTCTTACGGGTTCCACAGCCCATCTGTCTGCCTGTGGAAGCACACGGACGTCACTGTTTGCTGAGGGAACCAATGAATGGATGAATGAACCAAAAACAAGGCAGTGGACGCAGAGGAAAGGCAAGGAAGAAGAAATGAGAAATGAGACCACAGAGTCAGAGCTGGATAAAGCCACAGAAAGCAAGAGGCGGGGTAAGATGCAGAGAAGAGGAGACGCAGAGGGGGGAGGGAAGGGAGGGTCAGAGGGTATAGGAACAAGAGCGAGCATGCCCCTGGGCCTTTACCTCTCGTCTCTGTCCCCAGTTCGTAAGTGAGTGCCCAGCAGAGACGAGGGAGGAAGAAGAGGGGTGCACAGGAGAAAAAGGTAGAGAGAGGAAGAGGATGGCTGACACAGGGCTCAGAGGCAGTATCCTGAGGCTGCTGTGGCGAGCAGGAACCGGGAGGTCTGTGTTCCTGCCAGGGCCAAGGGCAGAGGCAGGCTGCCACTGTCGGGGCCCTGCCTCCTCCCCCATCCACACTCCTCCACCCACCAGCGCCGGACCCTCCTCCTGCCCTGCCTGCCTGGGAGGGCAGCCCAAGGTCAGAGGCTCCGGGGAGGCCCTGAGAGCGTGTGGCCACTGCGTCCACTCCCTGCCCTGCCTCGCCCTCTCCAGCCCCCCCAGCGGGACCATCACTTACTCTGTAGGAGAGGGAAAGTATTGGAAATCAGGGGACTTGCAGTTTCTGCAAAAGAGAAACAGTTTAGCTAAGCCTCGTCCAGTTCTGGTGCTCTGAGATGACCTTCACTACTTCCGTGTTTAAGTAAGTGGTGAGTGAGACGGACCCTCTGAGGGTGGGGGCACCTGAGCCAGACTCATAACTTGGGTGGGCCTGGGACACTGGGCTGGGCAAGATCAGCCGGGGCCACCCCTCTAGGACACACTCACCTCTCAAAACCTGAGCCCACAGAGTCTAATGAGAAATGGCCACGTGGGGAGGGGGCTGCCTGCTTCAGGACAGGAAGCTGCTTCTAGGTCCTGGTACTGAACGGGAGCGTCTGGCGGAGGGCAGCCACAGTGAGGGCTGTGCCTGCTGGGACTCGCCCCAGGCCTCCTGGTGTAGTTGGGGAGCCTCAGCAGGAGGCAGCAGAGTGGGGCTGGATGCATGAGGCTGGAATTCTGGCTCCACCATGTACTGGGGACCTGGGCCCACTCTGCTGCTCCTGAGCCCATTTTCTCATCCAAAAAATAAGCATAACACTGACCCAACCCTCCTCCCGGGGCTGGGTAAAAATGAAAACGGAGAAGACACAGACAGCTCTGAACACATGCAAGGCACATAGTAAGCGCTCAGTAAGTGGCAGCTGCCCCGGACACTGTGGGTTCCCAATTCCGAGTATCAGCTCTGGGGGAAGGGGAGGCAGGGGTGCGGCCTGGCCGGCTGGGCAAGGTCTCCCGGAGACCGCAGTTCCAGTCCTGACCCTGCTTGTTCCCGTGTGGCCTAGGGCAAAACTCCTCTTGGAGATGCTGTTGGATTACATTTTTCAAAAGCGTGAAGGAGTGTGGAAAAGTCAGTGTGCTCTCAACGGTTCAGGGGATCGTGTCAACTTTCTTGGGGCTCCCATAGTGTACCTCACTACCTTGCTCGGGGCATCATCAAACCACTTGATTTACTTAAAAGAAAAAAGAAGCACCCCACCATGTGAGTGGGGACGGAATCTGTGCAGGATGCTGATGAACATTTCAGCGGCGCAGGGCCAGGTCCCCTGCTCCCGCCTCGCAGCGGAGGAGCAATGAGAAGGCTGGTCCAGGGCGCCGGCTCCCAGGTGGCGGAGGTGGGAGCCTCGGCTGCAGGTGGAAGCTGCAGCTCAGTTCCTCGCACAGAAGCCTCCCCATTCAGGTTTGTGCTCCCAACTGTTGCAGAAACCCCCTGATGGACATTCAAGCTGTGTCCATCACTTGTCTAGACCCAAACAGGGCCCAGGATACCCACAAGCTGAAACCCACTATGATGAATGAAACTTCGACTATGTAAGAGTGTGTGTGTTACTCTAATATGACCAGTGTCAGAATTCTTTTCCCTTCCTGCCCTGGCTGTCACTGTGCAGATCACCTTGCTGTGCCTTTCTTGGACAGAGGTTGCTGGTGACCACCTATGGACCCACCAGGCTGATCTAGCTGTTTGGGGAAGTGGCATTTGGCTGCTCTTGTTCTAAGGCACTTTCAGCCCTGCCCGGGTCATGGGAAGGCAGCCACCAGGGGGCGCCAAAACACTGCCACGAACCTCAGGCAAACCTTGGGCTGGTGGAAGCTAGAAGGGTATATATATATACACCTTTGGACGGCTCCTGGTGCAAAGTGGGGGCAGACCTCGGGGGCTCAGGGCCTCAGGATATTAGGTCACAGCTCTCTCTACTGAACCCCCATTGTCCCTCCTGGAACAAAACAACCTACAATATTTACCCTAAAAACATAGAAATGGCTCTTCTGGGCCCAACCCTCTGGGGCCACGTGAGATGTTGCAGACTATGGGGGAAGGGGAGCTCCTGTCTCTGTGGGGAAGAGACAAGGAGGGGCTACAGTCCCCGACTGGCCCCTGAGGCCCAGAGGGATGTCCCTGGAAGAAAAGGCCCCTGGGCTTCTGCCTGGCCCTGGCCTCCTCTCAGCACCACCACCGTGCCTCTCGGAGACCCCAACCCACAGAGCACCTGCTGCCACCGCTGTGGGTGGGAGCAGATGGTGACAGCGGCCTCTCCGCACAGGACATCTGCCACAGGGCACACTCACCGCTGGAGTTTTGGGAACTGCTATTCGTCTCTTCAAAGTGGTTTTGTGCTTTGCTTTCTACTCTCCGACTGAAAGCGCTTTCTGCTGGTTGGGGACAGGAGAGAGCGAGAGAAAAATGATGGTGACGGACCAGCACCAGGTCCAAAGAGGGGGCAGCATGCCAGAGGCGGCTCAGAGGCTGAGGCACCTGGGTGCTGCTCAGCCTCTGGTCTGGGGAGGGCCAGGGCCCCAAAGCAAGACTCCCAGCTCCTCAAGCTCAGCGGAGTTGCCTGACACCTTGTTAGGGCCCCAGGAGACCCCCGGACAGTGCCCAAAGGGGGCGGAGGACCAGGCATGGGGGGATGGATGTGTGGGTGACCTGTCCAGGAGCACACAGATGAAGTCCAGCCAAGAGAGCAGGTGGAACATGGGCCTGGGTCACCCACCGCTGGCCCCTGGGGAGCCACACTGGTGACACCGAGGAATTCAGACCTGCCCCCCACTAGTCCCCATGCCCGATTCTTCTCTCTTAGCCCCGCAATGGAGCAGGCAGGGTGACAGACTGTCTCCTGGCAGAGTGGGTGGGCCGGACAGCTAGCCCACCTCCACATGCCAAGTGGTCCCTGGATGGCAAGGAGGCACCCTGGAGAGAAGGCGAGCCAGGCAGAGCAGGGGCAGCCCCACGCCCCGGGAGGCCAGAGACCAGGTGAGGTCTGATCGGGTTCAGGGAAAGGGACGAGCTCCTGAGTGATTTGTTGGGCACCTCCGCTCACAGGCGGCGCCCTCCTTAGTGACTCACCCTCTCCCAGGCACTGTCCAGAAACCGTGGAGCCCAGAGACGGTGCCCAACCGCCCGACTGGTAGAAAAACACCCATTTAGTGCCCGCCCCTCCCCGAGCCGCAGGAGGTGCTGAGACAGAACATCCACGCTAGAAGGGGACTCGGCTTTTCCGAGCAGCTTGTGCCACAACTGGAGGGCTCTGGATGCCCCAGGAGAAAAAGACACGGGGAACAAGCCACTTTGGGGAGAGCAGCTGACCCAGCCCCCTCGTTAAGGAGAAACAACTTGCAGGAGGGCGTCAAAGGCCCTGAGAAGTTCGACGGAAGAGAGACCCATTTTGCTTCTTTTAACCTGGCCTTCCCGAATGAATGCAGCCACCGAAGCCTATTTTTTCATGATCAGATTCCTTAATATCCCTTGAAAAATGGCGATTTCAGGAACTCAATTTGGGAAATGTCACTGTCGCCTAGTCTACCACCCGCGGCAGCAGGGCAAGCCCTTCCACTGTGGGGGCTGGGCTCTGGGCGGTCACTGGGGTGGTGGGACAGGACACCAGAGGGGCTCCCACTGGTCCTGCTCAGAGCCCCGCCCCCTGCCCAGCCACGCCTCCTGTTACCGCCTTCTTTTAACGAAGGCTGCCCACACCACCCAGAGGATGACCCTCTCTTCCAAATGTGACTACAGAGCCCCTGGGCTGAGGGCTGCACGTTTGCTGCCTCCAAGGAGTCATCTTTAAATTGGCCTGGGGAACAGGTGGGGCGCTCATTTACTGAGCACCTACTACGTGCCAGGCACTGATCCGGACGCCTTGTACCCACGTTCTCCCTTAATCCTCCCAATAGCTCTGAGGTCCATGTTGTCACTTCCGCTTTACAGATGGAAAAAAGAAAGAAGAAAGTGGGGTTGGCAGGCTCCTGGGGCTGAACATGCTGTAACCCTCTAAGGCGGCACAAGGAGGAGACTTCGTTCTGGAGGCAGACGCTTCCTTTTCCCAAGCGAATCCTTTCTCCACCTTGATCCTTGTGTGTGCAGGGAAAGGCTGGCCCCGCTGAGGAGGGTTTTCGTGCAGCCTAACCAACTAACTGGTGGTTGGGCAACCAAGGTTATAATTAGTTTCTTGTTACTCAGTTCCTAATGCGAATTTTCAACAGCTCTCCCCGCCACAGGCACGGCACCTCTGGCCGCAAAGCAGTGGGGCTGCGCCGCAGGCCCGCACACCCACACAGGAAGGGCTGCCTGTCCCAGCACGAGGAAGGTGGTGACGACGGGCAGCTCCACCGTGCAGGTTCCTGCTTGCAACCTGATAAGCCCAGGTGTGAGCCCCCAGCCCCAAGTCTTCCAGGTCCCATAAAGGCAGCTAGAAGCAAGTCCTGTGGCTTGCTGGATGCTTACTTGGGGACACTGAGGTCCAAGAGCTGACACAGGCCACACAGCCCCTTCCAGGCAGGTCCCTGCAGAAACTACAGATGTTAAGACTCTCAGAAGGACAGGAGTAAAAAGCAGCATCTGAAAGCCATGAGCCCATTATTTAGTTGAGCCTACATCGACCACCAGTGAGCCCATGAGGATGAGTGGTCCGTTTCTAGAAAAATCTAAAGGCTATTGGCTCTTTTCAATGCAGTACCTAGAAATCCATTACGGTCAAGGTTTGGCCCTTACTCTCCTTCTGGGACAGCTAAGCATAATAAGCTCATCTTCAACATTTTCAAGAACCACATCCTTGTCCAACAGTGTCCCCCTGAACCACAGAGTAACGGCAGACACAAGTAGTCCCTTGGCTGTGTCACCAGCCCAGTCGACCGGTTCACTGAACTTGGTTTGATCACCTGGACGTTTAATGGAGGGCTGCAGGCCTCCTGAGAGCAACGGAAAGGCCCAGGGCTCCAGAAGGACCCCATCAACACGCTATCCTATGCTACCCCACATCCAGGCGTGCAGCCCAAGGCTTGCTCCATCCAGGCAGGAATCAGGGTTCCTGATAACTGGTACTCAGCACACGATGCGTCTTATTGGTTTTCCTGGGAGAAATGGGGTGTGAACCTATGACTGCCTGTTCACCCTTCCGGGGTGTGAGCCCCTCTCTGCATGGACGCGGACACACGGGAGCTTGCAGCTGCTGGCTTCCTGCTGGGCTATGGCTCATGGAGCGATTTCACGGGCAGTGCTTGGAAGAGGGAGGCTGAGAGAGCAGAGCTCCAGGTCAGCCACTCTGCTTCAAAGAGAACAGCTCTTTGTAGAAATGTGTTTTTAGAGTCGGGGGATGCAAACTCATGCCACGGGGTAGGGGGGGTCCAGGCAGGGGACATAAATAGATGAACTGGCTGGATGTGAGACAGACAACAGTTGTGATCACGATGAAAAATGACACCTGCCACGTGGCTACTGTGTTGGGTAGGCAGGAGGGAGTGGTGGGGACTGTGGAAAACTGGAGAGCACATGCTCTATGGAAGGAGGTAGCTGTGGCTCAGCCCCAAGCCGATTGTTGCCCTGCAGGAACGTGGGCCCCGAACTGCCAGATCTGACTTGTCAATGTTTGCTAGAATCAAGTCTTACATAAAATCTCCTAAGGTTCAAATGTTGGCAAGTAATTAAAAAAAATTTCTGAAAACACCATAGGCCATAACTTGGGAAGAAATAGTCTCCTGTTTAAAAAAAAGTTTGCAAACCATCTTGTGCAGCCCTCTGATTTAGGATGAGAAAACTTAAACTCAGAGAGGTTAGGTAACTTGTCACGGTCACAGGGCCAGCCAGAGGCACAGCTCGGACCCAGATTTGCCCCTGGAGAACTAGGGGACCCCCACTCTTGCTCTTGCAAGGGAACAATGACCCTGGGCACAGCTGTGGCAGGCGGGTGGAGGGCGGGGAGCAGAGGAACCGTGGGGTGACACAGGCCATCGGTACCTGCAGTCGCCTTGCTTGCCGGAGATCCCGAATTCGGAGTGCGGAACGTCTGGGTTTGGGTGGCTGGAGGGGTGCGGTGTAAGAGGGTGGAGCATCGGACCACGGAGGCCGACGCCTTTTTTCCCGACTGGTTCGTCTGGGTCTTCGCGGCCACGAAGCGTGGAGTCGGGGAGACCTCCGGATGTGAACACTCAGAGCCCGTGTCTGGATCGTCCGGTGGCTCCCACCCGGGGGCAGTACCTGAGAGGGTCACGCTCTCAGTCCCCAAGAGCCCTGGGGGCTGGCCAAGGAAGTGGCCTCTCGTGCCACAGATCCCCCTGCTCGAGGGTTGAAACCTCTCCTCGGTCCACAGAAAAAGTCTGGGAGCCTGGGACCTTTCCCAGCTTCTCCTCCAGGGAAGCCCATCCCACATGTTCACCTCCCATTGGCCCTGAGGGGGAAAGGCAGACAGGGGTGCAGAGGCTCAGAGGGGTACAGGCACCCCTCCAGGGGCACACAGCCAGGATGGACTTCCCAGGCTCCTAACTCATTTTATTCCATAGTTTGCACCATCTGCTGGCTGCCTCACAGGGAACGTTATCAGACTAGCACTCCCATTGAGCTTTCACCAAGAAGGAAGAGTTTCAGACAGACCTGCTGATTGCTCTTATAAGAAAAAAAAAAGAGAGAGATTGATTTACGCATAAGAGATATCTAAAAATAAGAGAACATAGTGGTCCCTCCTTTCTGTAAAGTTCAAAGTTTATCTGAAGCAAAAATTCAGAGAATATAAGGATTCACAAAAGAGTAACCATGCCACCAAGAGGGAGAAGAGAGGCAGGGTCGGGGGGCCTCCCTGAAACCTTTACTGGGTGGGAGGGGCAGAGCGAGTTTGCAGCACACGAGAACAGCTTACTCCAAGGCTGGTGGAGATGAATGGGAGACAAGATGCAAGAGTGTGTGGGAAACCCTCCTCGTGGATTTTAGTTTCAGGAAGAGAAGTGGAGACTTTACACTTCAGGCCACGATGGAGCAACCGGTGTAGGACTAACTCGCCTCCAAATTCAACTGTAAAGCTGGACAAAATACCCGAAACGACAGTTTTCAGGCCCCGAGCAGAAGGAGGTGCGGGACTATGCATCATAAAAGAAGACCTCCTGCGACCTCCATGACCACTCCTGCTCTCTGCCTGGAGAGGCGTTGTGGGCCACGGCCCACAGGTGAAGCGTGATGGAAGCCCTGTAACCGCCCTGAACCGAGGCGGCAGTGATCAGAGGTCAGGGCTTCTAAGCTGGCCAGAAGTTGCGGGGCAGAATAACAAAGGAGCGAGAATCAGACAAAAAAACAAAATAAAACAAAAAAAACCACACCGCCAACAAACAACCCCTCCAGAAATGTGCAGAGGCACCCCCTGCACAAACTGCTGTGTGCAGAGAGCCACTGCACAGCCGGGCTGCCCACAGCTACTGGGGGCTGTGAGCTCTCGGAGTTCAGAGGCTGCACGAGGTCAGAGGGTGCGTGAGTTCCTTCTTGCCAGAGAGGAGGTGCTGCTGAGGAACCTGGGCACTCAGCGCACCCAAAAGGGCCCAGTCTTAGGAGGATTATTTTAACCCTAGCATGGAGACGGCAGCAGCGCACCCGTACCCGCAGGGGACACATTCCAGGACCCCTAGTGGACAGCGCCGAATCTTAGATATACTATTTCTTTTGCTATGTGTAACATATTTGTGATAAATTTTAATGTTTGAATGAGGCACACTAAGAGATCAGCCACAAGAACAATAAAACAGAACAGCGGTCGCAGGACACTGTAATAAAGTCTATGTGAGCGCACGCAGGGCCATTACTAAAACAAGCTGATCTGGAACACAAGCCCTGTGACAATGTGACGGTCAATCCAATAGCTGAGAAGGCTGCTAAGGGCTGGACAGTCACATGGCACGAACGAGCTGGGCCAAGGAGGGGTCCACTCTCTGGGAGGGACGGGGCAGGACGGCGCGGGGTCCCATCACGTTCCTCAGAACCCCGCACAACCTCAAACACAGTGATTAATTACTCATTTCTGGAATCTTCCATTTGCTATTTCCTTTTTAAAAATGATATTTATTTATTTATTTAATTTTTTTTTTTAGAGAGAGGGGAAGGGAGGGAGAAAGGGTGAAAGAGAAACATCAATGTGCAAGAGAAACCTCCATCAGTTGCCTCTTGCATGCCCTGGCCGGAATCGAATTGGAGACCTTTTGGTCCACAGGCTGGTGCTCAGTCCACTGAGCCACACCAGCCAGAGCATTATTTAATATTTTTATGCCATGATTGACTGTGGGTAACTAAAACTGTGGAAAGTTAAACTGTGCATCAGAAGGGGCTCCTGTACTCCATACCTGCACCAACATAGCTTAAAAACAAGCCTTTGAAATATCAAGGAAATGTATTCACTGCCTGCCAGAACAAAATTCAACAGTTTTCAAAGAAAGATCACAAAACCCAGGCACTCAACAACACAGCACAGAATAAGTACAAATACTCATCCAGTGAAGCAGGAAAATGTGAGTAATACTCAAGAGGGGAGAAAAAGTGAACAGAAACGTATGGAAATGATGACAGGGATAATGGAATTTGCAGACGAGAATCTTAAAGCAGCTACTGATATATATGTGTGTGTGTGTGTGTGTGTGTGTGTGTATACGCTCGAAGATTTAAAGGATAACATGAACATAATGACGAGAGAAATGATGTAAAAAGGAACCAGGTGCAAGTTACGGAAATAAAAAATATGACGGTGGAAATGAAAGATTCACTTGAAGGATATCACTCATGAAAAAATTAAGACACCGTAGGAGGAGAGACCAGTGAACTTGCGGACGGGCCGCCTGAAACAATCCACAGTGAAACACAGAGGAAACGAGGCCGAGACCCTGGACAGAGCTCCAGCTGACCGTGGCAGCACCCAACCGTCTGACCTCCATACAAATGAAGTCTCACTAGGAAAGAGAAACTGGGAGAAGACAAATATTCACAGAAATACTGATGGGACGTTTTCCTTGATGAAAAACATAAACCCACGGACCCAAGAAGCTCAAGGAACCTCATGCAAGATAAACCCAAAGAAAACTGTACGCCCATCGTCAAAAACCAGTAACACATAAAAAATATTTAAAATAATCCAGAGGGAATGGTATATTCGGTATAGAGTAACAATCAGAATGATCTCTGACTTCTCACGAGACACAGCGGACACAGCATATAAACGAATGACATGGGTAAGGTGCTGGAAAAAAGTCTCGACCCAGAATTTCCATTCCACAGAAGATATCCTTCAAAAGGTAAAATGATCACATCTTCAGTTAAGAATATCTGTCACCAAGAGACCTACAACGTAAGCAATATTACAGAAAGTTCTTCAGGGAATAAAGGAAAATGATAATAGAGGACATTAAGGTTTATACAAAGAAAATAGTAAGTATGTGAGTAAATATAAAAAGCATTTTAGCATTTCTTAATTACTGTAACAAATAATTGACCGCTGAAAGCCAAAAAGAGTAACTGCTGGGTCTGCACCTTAGACTTCCACGTGTGGTCTGGGTGTGACGCACGTGCGTGGCAGAGGACCAAGTGCTCGGACGTAGGAACAGCGGGAGGGGCAGGAGGGCAGCGGTGGCAGTTCACGGCCAGAAGGCTCTCACATTACGTGCAGTGTGCTATATAAATTCACGGCAGATGGTAACACATGAAGATACATATTATATACCACAGAGCAACCACTAAAGAAAGAGAGGTATTGGTATAAAGCTAATAGAGGAAAAATTTAAAGCTTTTGATGAACATTAAAGAAGGCAAGCCCAAAAAAAAGGAACAAGAAGAAATGAAGCAAACAGAAATGCGACAAGATAGTAAACTTAAATCCAACCATATCCCAAAATATATTAAATGTAAAGAGATTAAATGCTTCATTTAAAAGGCACGGATTGCCCTGGCTGGTGTGGCTCCATGGGTTGGGCATCATCCTGCAAACTGAAAGGTTGCAGGTTCGATTCCTGGTCAGCGCTCATGGCTGGGTTGGGGGCCAGGTTCCCGGTTGAGGGTGTACAAGAGGCAACCCATCGATGTTCCTCTCCTTCTTGTTCTCCCTCCCTTCCCATTTCTCTAAAAAATAAAATAAGTAAATAAATAAATTATTTTTAAAAGAATCTTTAAAAGGCAGGGATTGCCTTTTTAGGGTAAAGGAGTAGGAATCAGCTACATGGATGCACTTCAAGTATAAAAACACATATAGATCGAATGAAAAGAGATATACCATGCAAACACTAACCCTAAGACAGCTGCAGTGGCTATGTTAATATCAGATAATGTAGATTTCAGACAGTGGGTATCACCCGATATATAAATAAAGGGCACTGCGCAATTTTTAAAGATCAATTCACCAAGACATAATGATCCCAAGTGTGGACACCTAAAAACTAAAGCTACAAAATACACGAATCAGAACCTAGCAGAACTGAAGGGAGAAAGAGCAAATCCACAATTAAAGTTGTGGATTTTACCACTCCTCTCTCAGCACTTGACAGAACAAGCCTTTTTCTTTCAAAGCCTGAAAAGGTGAAGAGACTTGAACAGTATTATCAGTCGATGTGACCTGACGCTCCACTCAGGGAATTCTCTCTTCGACTCCTTCTGTAAGGCCAGCATTACCCTGACAGCCAAATTAGACAGGGACAGTACATGCGAAGAAAAGTGTACTGCCGGTCGGAATGTAAAATGGCGTAACTGCTTTGGAAAACAATTTGGCTACTTCTTACAAGTTAAACCCGCCTACCACGTGATCCAGCCACGCCACTCCTAGGCATTTATTTACCCAGGAGAAATGGAAGGACTGGTCCATGCAAAGGCTTACACTGAGGTGCTCACAGCAGCTGTGTTTGTATCAGCTCCAAACTGGAACAACCCAAACGTCCATCCCTACGTGAGCACAGGAAATTGCGCTATCCACACAGTCGGTCCTCAAATAATGTAATTTCACTCAATGTTATTTCATTATAACATTGATCAGATGTAGGCACTTAACTCTTGTTGCATCAATTAGCCTATGGTAAAACTGGTTTTGTTTTATGCAGTTTCGCTGAAAATTACAGAACCTATGGACGTGTAGACATGAGGACTTACTGTATGCAGACACCAGAATACTACTCCCTATCAGTGAATAGGAAGTGACACATGCAAACACGGAAGAATCTTACAACTGTGGTGAGTGAGAGAAGCCAGATACCCCCCCACCAATAAAAGAGTGCGTACTGTAAGGTTCCATTCATGCGACATTCCAGAAAATGCAAAGGAATCTATAGTGATAGGAAGCAGATCAGAGCTCACCTGTGGAGGGGGACGTGGAGAGCCAGGAATTAGGAAAGGGCATAAGGCAACTTTTCAGAGTGACAAGTGTGTCCATACTCTCGATTGTAATGATGGTTTTGTGGGTGCACATTGGTCAAAACTTACCAAACTGTACACTTTAAATACAGGCACTTTATTACATAACAATACACCTCAATAAAAGTGTTTTAAAGACTTCACCAGAAATATTTATTTTTTTGCTTATGACCATCATTAACAAACCACTGACTGAGTATGAAGCCCTCTGCTAATCCCAGTTCTCCAGTTCCGAAAGGGTCTTTGGGAGTGATTAAAATCCAGGTAAAATTCTAGGGAATTTCAAATAAAGTAATTTAGATACCTGCTCAAGAAAAAGAAGCTTCAAAGAAAGAAGTCATTTTTCTGACAAAAAAAGAAATATCCCAACATTGTAAGCTTCTTCAGTTTGACTTAGTCTTAATGTGTTTTAATAAAGTACAGGCATAGTGACTTATTAAGGAAACAAAAATAAATCCATGTAACTCACATTATCAGAATAAAAGGTAAGAATCACAGAAGCACCTCAATGGATGCAGCAAAAAACATGTACACCAACTGGTAATAAAAACTTTCAGTAGACGAGGAACAGAAGGGAACTTCCTCAACTGACGAAAAGCGCCTGTGAAAACCTACTTCAGCTAACGCGGTGCGGAATGACGCAGACCTGAGCCCCACCTGGGGAACGAGGCGGAGATGGCCACTCCTCTCATCTATGCAACACTGTGCCGGGGGATTCCAATCAGCACAGGTAGGAAGAAAAAGTCATGAGAATACAGCTTGGAAAGAAATGAAGCTGTCTTGACCAGTAGATGGCATCAGTATGTACAAGGAAAATCCTAACAATCTACAAAAAAAAACCCTTTCGGAACTGAAAAGTGAATCTAGCAAAGCTGCAAGTTACAAATTCAATATTCAAAAACCATGTTTACATGTACAACAACAACTGGGAAATAAAAAGTCACAGTAACCTTACAAACCATGAAATGCTTAGAAGTAATATAATCAAATATGTGCAAGACCTCTGTGCTGAGAAGTAGCAACTACTGCTGACAGAAATAAGAAGGCATAAATACTTAGATATACCATGTTCATGGATTGGAAAACATAATATTATTATGTCTATTCTCCCCAGAATGGTCTACTGATTCAGTGTAATCCTAAACAAAATCCCAGTTAGATATCTCGTAGACAGTGGCAGGAGACTGACTAACATTATAAAGAAAAAACTAAGTTCTTGGAACAAATACTCTTTTAAAAGGACAGAAACCCAGACAGTGCCTGAGTTAAGACTTACTATCAAACTATAGCAAATGAGACCACAGACAAAGAAATCAATGGGACAGAAATAAACTCACTTACTTATATATTCAATTGATTTTGAAGAAAGGTCCCAATGCAACATAATGAGGAAAAGGCAATCTTTTCAACAAGCAATGTTGGAACAACTAGATATCCATATGGAATAAAATGGATCTCAACTCATACCTCCCATCAACTCATAACTTGAAGTGGATCACAGACCTAAATGCAAAAGCTGAATTTACAAAGCTTCTAACAGATAATAAAGGAGAGTATCTTCGCCACCTTGAGGCAGGCAAGAATATCCTAGGTAAGACCCAGAAAGCACCAACCGTAGGGAAAAAATAATACACTAGATGTCATCAAAATGAAAGACTGTTCACCAAAAAAAAAGACACTGTAAGAAAGTCAACAGGCATGTGGAAGACTGGGAGAAAATATTTATAATATATGTATCTGGTAAAGGACCTGGATCTAGAATATATAAAGAACTTCTGCAACTTAATAATAAAAAGACAAACCACCCAAACAAAAAATGGGCAAAAGATGTGAAAAGTTTCCAAAGCAAAAGAAACAAATGACCAATAAACAAACGGAACTGTTCAACATCATTCGTCATTGGGGAAACACAAATGAACGTGAGATACCACTGCGCACTCCCCAGAATAACCAGAACTTGATAGCCCACTGCTGCCAAATGCTGGCAAGAACGTGGAATCTGTGACTGGTGGGAGGGGGGAATAGTCTCCCCTAGGACCCAGCAATTCCACTCCTTGGTATTGATCCAAGAGAAATGAACACGTAGTCCACAAAGAGCCTTGTACAAGCATTTTCATAGCAGTTTCATTCACAACAGCCTAAAACTGGAAACAACTCATATTAACGAGCAAATGGACAAACAAACCGGTATTTTTTCATACAATGGCTCAGTAGTCAAAATGAATGAGTAACTGATACACATATGACGACATGTACGAATCTCAACATTTTGCTGGTGGAAGCAGCCGGACACAAAGGAGCACATACTACGACTCCATCTGTAAGACCTTCTGCAGGCAGCCTAGGTCCCCCTGGACATTCTCACCGGACTGGGTTTCTCCAGGCCTGGCCCTGGGTACCACGGGAAGCTGTCAGATCTAGCCCCTAATTCCACACAGAATGCATGGACTTACAAATCTCTGGATACAAAGGCCACTGGAGGGGCCATTGGTCAACCTTGGAGAACCAGTCCTCTTTTGGATCTGGACTAAATCTCTCATGTTGTAATTTAAACTTAGCTGATCCTAGAGCCCTCAGACTTTAGTGAATAAGAGAGAAGGAAGATTTACTCAACAGACAGATGCAGACAGACACAGAAGAGTCGGTAACAGAGAGAAAAAGAGAACGAGGAACATAGAAACAGTGGACAGCCCTTCAGGAGAAAGCACCTAGATGTTAAGGGAGAAACCAGGGGGCATGCAATGCAGCCCCTTGTGCTGTCCCATCTGACATGATGCTGGACAGCTTCGCGGTTAAGAGAATGGCCCTGGAGCTTGCCTGTGAAGGTTCAAAGCCAAGCTCCCCCTCTTATTGACTCCGTGACTGTACTCAACTAGTTTCAGAAGTTTGGGAGAAGAGCGGAAGCAGCACTGAAGGCACCCCCCAAAGGCTGAAACCATGGTTGCACGCTGGCCTTGTAACTAACACCGAAGTGCGTTCTGGGGAGCATCCTCTTCAGGCAGCAGGAGAGATGCCCACGCACAGCTGCCAGTCCCAGCCCATGGAGGGAGGAATCCCCAGAGGGTCCAGGCCATGGAGATCAAGCCCTGCCACAGCCCTGATGACTCAGCTGCAGCACCATTAGTGGGTCAAGTGGATGGGTCATGCCCACCTAGGAGAAACTGTGCCCTCCCCCGACTGCCCTGCCACCTGAACATGTGGTGGGAACTGGATGACCCTGTACATCCCCAGCCTCAGTGGCAGGACGGGTCCTCCTCTGGTCTGGCCACACTAGAGGGTTTGGAGATGCCCAGAATCCAGACCCCTGGCCTGGAAAGACCTCAAGAACTTGCACAGATGGGAAACCCGGCAGGTAACTCACCAGTCAGAGGCTGGGTAGGACAAGAAGCCTAACTCAGTTACAGACCTTAGACCAAGCTCTGGTCCATGGGAGACCTCCAGCCTCTGCTGCTCTGCCCAGCAGGGGGAACTTCCTGGGGAAGCTGCCTGCACTGTCCCTCTAAGCTCTGGACACCTTCCTGCCCACCCAAATGCCACTGGGCAGGGAGTGCCACGTGCCTGTATTATTTGCAGGGCTTCCAAAGGGTCTCAGGCCTCCCAGACTATAGGCATCTTAACCCCCTGCCGACCTTGCATAGCTCCTTCCTGTCTCTGGACCCAAGTCTCCCAATCCAGAGTGTGGAGTGGGGTCCACACAGCTCCACCCACAGAAACAAAAGCAGGGGTACTCCCACATCTACTCCTAATCATCAGCTCTGCCAAGGTGGTTAAGTCCCGCCCCTGTCAGGACCCTGGTTGAGGACTGAGGGCCTCCCTAACTCATCGTATACTTGGGATTGAAGGGTGGAGCCTGCTCCAACATCCAGAAGTGGAGCTGGGAAATCAGGAGGATGGAAGGCCACTGTGTCCCTGTGGGAAGGGTCCTTAGAACCTTTTCCCTTCTGGGTCAGGACAGGAGGGAGAGACTGGGGTCCAGAAACAAGGCAGGGCCTGCCCAAGGTCACATGCAAGCCCATGACCTCACTGGGATTAACACCCGGGGCTCTGAGTCCCGATTCAGCACTCCTTCTAGCTTCTTACCCTTTCCACCACTAAAGGCAAAGAGGGAGCTTGCCTGTCCACTTGGCCATCCCTTACTTGGATTAGGCTGTGCATGGGTTCAGACTGAGGCTGCATCCCACGATGCTAGCTCTGGGGGTGAGGATTCAGGAGCATGATTCGGAGGTGCTTAGAGGAGGTGGGGACAGGACCACTGAAGGACTTGGGTGAGTGGTGCCCACGCTCTGAGTCCACTGAGGGAAGACTCAGTCTTTACTGGCTTAAGGGTGGGGCTTTCCCATCTATTCTAGCTACTGGAGTAAAGGTGAGCTCCCCCACAACCCCCACCGTCACGACTGGCTATGAGACCAGCCCAAACCAAGATCACCTTTATTTTTACCCTCCCCTAGCAACACCCCAGAGCCTGGGCCTGTGGCAGGCCCACCCCTTCCCCCAACAACAAAAGGTACTCACTGATGGGGGCGTGTAAGGCCACGTGCTCCTGGTAGGGCGTGTAGTACTTGTACTGCTTTCCGCAGAATTCACAGGTGTAATTGCCGGTTTCTGTCCAAGGAGGAAAAGAAAGTGTGGGACTAGGCGCCCAGCTCCCATCCAGAAGCAGCAGCGTGCTCCCTCCCCGCAAACTCCTTCTCATTCTGGGACAACAAACTAGAATCGGGAGCCCACCTGAGTCAACTACTACTTGAGTTCAATTCCCAGCTCTGCCATTTGGAGCTGTGTGACCTTGCGCAAATCTCTTAACCTCTCTGTGCCTCAGTTTTCCTATCTGTAAAATGGGGGTAATAATAGGACCACCTTATAGGATTGCTGTGAGGATTAAATTTATATGTCAAGTGCTTAGAACAGTACCTGGCACACACTGTTCTTTCTCTTTCATTGCTCCACCCCCAGGCCCCGGTGCTCAGGAAATGTGTGTTGACCCAAGGTGACCTCCAGTGCTAACCTATCAGCCCCTTTGCCCTGCCCTCTGCAATGGCCACACTTGGGTCCCCTCATCTCTAGGACCTTCCCCTGCCCCCAAGCACCCCCCCACCCCCCAGCAGAAGAGGTCACTTCTTCCTCTCAGGTCTCACCAGACTTCATTTTTACCTCTCTTTTGGGTCTGCCTAACTTCTTTCTTCTTAAAAATTTCTGATGTAATATTGTTCACTGGGGGAAAATTATAAAATACTGATAAATACAAAATTTAAAAAATAAGAGAAATTTCAATCATCTACAATCCCCAAACAAAGAGCAGCAGCTACCCCTTGGGAACACGTGCACCTTGCAACCTGCCCCCGACCCCACCCCTCTCTCCCATTATACTGACATCACCTGTCTGGCTCCTGCGGGCCTGGAATCAGCAGCCCTGATCTATATCCACTTTGTAACCTGGTGCATTCAATCGACAATACTTTGTGGACATCTTGCTCAATCAATAAACTTCTAATCGATCTCTACTGCATTCATTGGCCGCATGGTTCCCGGTGGACTTGAGAATCTGCTGCGCTAGTCTCTCACACCAGGGGACATTTAGATTGTTTCAAAAAAATTTCCCTTATACATATAAAAAATGCTGTGAGCCACATCCTTGTAGAAGAAGTTTTTGCACATCTGCTCATTATTTCTGCACATCGTTGCAAGATAAAGATTAGTGTGCATAATCTTTGCCCATTATTTCCATGGGATAAATTAAGGGCTATGTATTTTTAAGGTTTTTGGTAACCACAGCACCAACTACCTGTCAAAAGGTTGGGCCAAGTTTTGTCTTAATCAGAAAGATGTGAAAATGACTGTTTCCATACACTGTAGCAAGCGTTAAGTGTTATTATCTTCTTAAACTGTGCCTGATGGGGGAAACCATAACGCACTGTTGGTTTTATTTTCCACCTCTTTGAGTTGTACGGAAATTGACTCTTTCTCGCGTCTGATTGCAGTTTTTCGTTCATGACTTTTCTGTGTTTGCCATAATGTTTCAGTAGGTATACTTACCTTTTTTAAATCGCTAAGAACTCTGTAGGTTAGGGTACCAACCTTTTGAATGTTAGTTACAGGTATTTCAAGTCAAATTGGCTTTTTAATTGTGTTTATGGTTTTTCTCTCTCAATATAGAAGCTTTGAAGCTTATTTGTCTACTCAGGAGACCCCAGTCTCCACCGTGATGATCCTCTCTTATTCGCAATGCCCTGCTCTCTGGCACGGTGCTTCTCACTCACAGTGAGGTCCCCGGGCCAGCGGCATCACCACCATCACCTGGGAACCCTTCACAAATGCACATTCCTAGGACTTAACCGAGACGCACCGAAAGAAAAACTCCAGGGATGGGCTCCAGCAGCCTGTGTTTGAATAGACCCCTTGGACAATTCTGATGCATGGGATTAACTCTTGGTAATTACTTTGCCAGGTCCTCCTTTCTGCTTGTTTTCATGTGCCTAAAGACACCTCCCCGGATGTCCCTGTCCTTTCGTTTGTTAAACAGTACTGTGCTAAATGCCGGCACAAAGTGTTGAGCAAAAAGAGTCGTGGTTCCCGCCGTCAAGGCGCTTACAGTCTGGAAAGGAGAAAGAAAACATGCAAGAATTGTACGGACGTAAAGCTGCCTCCATGCCAGGTGCTCTTACAAGGGACATGCAGTGCTAAGAAAATTCTACCAGGGAGTTCGGCCTAGTTAAGGAAGAACCAATGAGTATCCTCAGAAAGAGAAAAGATCATGAATTAACTAGGAATGTCTCTAATAAGCCAATAATAACTGGATCATTTTAAATTAACCTGAGAATCTTTGTCTTCTTAATACAGAAGAGCATCTCATTTCCTTTTCTTGCCGTAACTGACTTGGTTTCACTTGTTTTATGATTTTTTTCCCTTACGCTTCATCCTTCCGGTTTCTCTCCTCGAAGTTTCAGTCGTTCGATGCATAAACTCTTTTCTTTGCCTTTCCATTATTCTCCAATACACTGTTTTGGACAGTATGAATGTTTCTCTACATACTGTCATCAAGCAGGAAACGATATGCTCACGTCTCTTACCACCGAGAACGCGAGTTTAACTGAGTGCTTCTCAAACTCCAGCATGTGTAAGAACCACTTACAGAGATGGCTACAACACAGGTCGCTGGGCCCCAGCCCAGAGGTCTGACTCCACAGGTCTGGCGCTGGCCCTGGGAATTCCCGTGGTGAGGAAGCTTCCAGGTGATGCAGAGGCGGCCGCTCTGGGGACCGCGCTTGCAGGAGGACAGCTTTAACCAACCTTTGCTGGATCCCTCGACGTTTCTCCCTTCCTGCATTTTTAGAACTCCCTTTTAATACTTGAGAATAAGCTCTGCCTTTTGCACTCGATTTGACGCTCAGATCTGCAATATTTTAAGCTTACTTCTGGTTTACCTGGCTTTGGTATTCACTACAAGTGCTCTCGTACTGTGAATTATTTCTTCGTAATTGAGCCCTTAAGTGTGCTCTACCACTCAGTTCCCTGGAGCATAACTTCAAATAACTTCTTGAAGATGAGTACACAGGAGATACAGTATGTTTTTGAGTCCTGGCTTCTTTCCTTTATACATAAATCACAATTTGTCTAGATATAAAATTCTTAGATTACAACCTTTTCCCTTCAAAACTATTTCATTATGAAAACAAAAAAACTATTTCATTACCTTTGTCATTTCGTACTGCAGAGAAGACTGAGGCATATGCATTGTGGATTCATTTGTATGTAACTTGCTCTTTTTATTTCTAAAGGGCCACATACTTTTTTTCTTTATATTTATGGTTTTGAAAAGTCACTAAGATCTACTTAGTTGCTGGTCTCTTTACATCCCTCTACCTGACCTATGATGAGCCCCTAAATCTACATACACAAACCGACCTTCAACTGAGCAAATTTTTCTTCTATTGTATCTATGAAGTACTGCTTCTGTCCCCCTGGCACTCCATCAGCAATCCTGGAACTGCTTCCCCATTCTCTGTATTTACCATGATTTCTTCTTATCACCTAATCTGTTCATGTCTGCCCTTCACATCAATTCCATTTCCATAGATCGACTCTGCTCTTTACTCCCTACAATGAAGTCTTAGTTCTGTTCTTGTATTTTTAACTTCTCTGCAATCCTTCCTCGTCTCATGCCTCCTTTTGCCTTTTCATATTATCCTGTTGTTTTTTTTTACTGTACAATTCCAGGCTCCTTTTTCACAGGGTTCATGCTATGGGCTGGACGGTGTCCCCCATAAATTCGGATGTTGATGCCCACCTCCCAATGTGATGGTATTTGGCCAAAACCTGATCTCAACAGAACCCAACCCTAACCAGCACCCTGATATTGGACTATCAGCCTCCGGAACTGTGAGAAAATGAATTGCTGTTAAGCCACCCATTGTTAAGGCAGCCCAAGTGGACTAGGACAGGGAACAGAATCAACTGTGGCTGTCAAACTAAATTTTCTTCTGGATCTTCTGGTAGACCATTTTCAGAGGGATGCTTTTCCCCCGAGTCTCCTAAGTTCACTTTGCCTTGTTTTGTGGAATTTCATAGTTCCCATGGCTTGTTTTTTAATTTATTTTTGAAGTGAGTCTTCCTGATCCACATGTAAAAATCAAGTAACCTATACACAAATCCAAACTTACTGTTTCAGTAGACATGAACGAACTGCTCTGAATCTTCCCATTATCACGGAAAACCATCACAGTAATGATTCTCAGATCTGCAGCTGGAGAGCAAGCTGACACACAGGACCCACCCCTTAGCCCAGCTTCTTCTGAGAGGACTCCTCTGCTCCTTCATGCCTTGGGCTTCCTCCTCAAGTCCCTAATTCTCTAATCTGTTCAGCTGACGTGAACACGGAAGGCATACTTCCCAGCATGCACGGCGACCAGGTTGTTTTTCTCTTCCCCCACCTATAACTGCTACTTATGGCAACTAGTCCGGCCAGTGGACGGTCCCTCTACTGGCTCCTCCTATTCTACACATTATTTGTATAGTTCTGTGGCACTGGCCTGCTTAAAGAAGTGGCAGAAACCCAGGAAGCAGTGTTCTTATCTCGCAAGGCAGCTCCTGAGTGGTAACAGGGGACAGCCTCGCACTATGACAGAAGCCTCATTTCCATAGCGCCAAGCCTAATTTTCTCAACGCAGTTCCCTACTCCACGTCATCGGGGGTCATTCCTCCCAGGTCCTAGCATGGGTTGTCTGTAGGGCTTAGTTACCGACACACACAACAAGTTGCATCTTGTTCTGTGCCTTTCAGGGTAATTAACAGGCACCACTTATTTCATGCTTCCATGTAAGCATCACAGACTAATTCCTTTATAAACATAATCTCAGCTCATCTCCATGACAATCCTGAGAGGTGCTGTATTGTCCTCACCCGGTTTCTGAATTCAGGAAATGGTGGATTAGAGCGATTACAGAACTTGCAGGATGTCACGCAGGGATTAGGTGTAAGCTGGGATTCACGTCGGGGATGGTTCTAAAGCTCCCGTTCTCCTCTCTCTCTTGGCAGCACAGCTCATTCCTGACGTCCTGAACGTGAGCCAGGTGCTGGCTGGACACTTCATACTTTCATCCTGCAGAACAGATGGACGTTCTTGCGCCCAACTTACAGATTGGTCAGAGGACACTCAGAGAGTGTAAGCGGCTAGTGAACTGGCAGTGCCAGCACTTGAATCTGAGCCTGCTGGACTCTGAAGCTGATGTCCATGATTACAGCGTTAGGTACGGAATGGATGGGCAGGGCTGTGCTAGGGCTCCCTGTCCTGACTACTGCGACTGTCCGGCACGGGACGTGTCTGATGCACAACAGGGTGTTCTCTCGGTCTACCTTCTGGCAGTTTTCGTATTGAGGATCTCACCATTTTCTTTATCTTCAAGATAATTTTAATGTTACTGTTTATTGAATGTTTACCATGCATATCACAATCAGTGTGCTAATCGCTTTACAGATATTATCACATCTGCGGTTTCCTGAGTGCTTTAAGAATAAAAAGCAAGCAGAGGCTCGTCCCCTATGAGGACAGAGGAACAAGAGGCATAGCTACATGGAACAGACTGACAGCTGCTGGAGCGGAGCGGGGGTGGGGGGACCCGGATGAAAGAAGGAGAAGGGAAAGCCACAGAACCTGCATGTGTGACCAGAGGACACGGGGAATGGGTGGGGACTGCCTGAGGGGGTCGGGCAGGGTGGAGGTGGGCAAAGGAGGAAAAGTGGGAAAGTGGGGACAACTATAATAGCACAAACGACAACAACAACCAAAGGCATTCAAGGACCTGGCCAGTGCCTTCCAAGGGCCTGGGACCAAGCTCCATCCCAGGTGCATCCTGGGCTTCCCCGCTGTGCTCCCTCAATTTCTCTTCTGTCAGAGTTCCACATCCTTTTGTTCTATGTGTATGTGTATATTTTCACAAGCTGCCTTAATCCTTACTGTGATAAGGCAGAGTCACTAAAGGTCTTTCAGGGGGCAGAGAGGCACAGGACATACAAAGAGAAAGAAGCAAGATTGTACATTTCTGAAGGACTGGACCAGATGAGACCGCATGGAGACGCTCTCCTCCGCCCCCAAAAGGTCTTCCTAAAATGCAGATCCAATTACGTCCCTTCCACATGTAGTGCGTTCTTCCCAGGCTCAGCTCGTTCTACTCGGGAGTAAGTCTAGGTGACTCTGTCCAGCATTCAAGGCTCTCTAAAACCTGAACTCAGAACTGATTTACCTTTCCCTGGCTGGTGTAGCTCAGTAGACTGCATACCAGCCTGTGAACCAAAGAGTCACAGGTTTGATTCCCAGTCTAGGGCACGTGCCCAGGGTTCGGGCCAGGTTGCCAGTAGGGGGCATGCAAGAGGCAACTACATATTTGATGTAGATTTATCTCCCTCTTTTTCTCCCTCCCTAAAAAATAAATCAAATCTAAAAAAAAAAAAAATCAATTTGCCTTTCAATTCCCAGAAAAGTGCTACTCTTCTGCCTTCACAGGGGCTCATTTCCGAGCCTGGTCCCCATGCGGAAGCCCCCCGGAGTCCCAAGGCGGGACAGGCACTCCTGGCACCCACAGCCCCCTGTGCTTCTGGATACACGGTAACGACTGCTTACTGATCTATGGGCCTCCTCAGCGCATGCATCACCCAAAGGGAGGGCCACGTCTGTCCTGCTCGCTGCCCCATCCCCACAACACTCAGTACAAGTGTGCTGGGAACAGGCGGGTCACGTGCCTGGCTCCTGCCCTTTATTGGGACAGGACAGAGCGTTTGCCTACAGTTCCCCTGGACAGCTTCACTGGCTGATACACCCCTTCAGATGACAATAACAGGTTATTTTCCGAGCACCTATTATGTACCAGGCACTGTGCTAATGAACAGGTGATTGATATCCATGATCTCATTTAATCCCCCAACAAACCTGTGGGGACTTGTCATCCTCATGCCACAGGTGAGGAGCCGAGGCTCAGGATGGCTAACAGACTGCCAGGGTACCAAGCATGTGCTACCTTCACTGTCCTAACCTTGACCCTGTGCCATCCTGCTGCTTCTCAAAAGCAAAATCCTAACACTGACTGACCCATTTGACAGGTGGGCAAAGTGAGGTATGAGAAGGCCAGTGGCTCGCTGGCCAGAGACATTGCTGCCGGATGAGTAACACCACCCTCTTCCAGCGGTGGAACTCACCTTGCCGCCCTCAGCCAGCCCCCTCCTGAGTCCCCACCCAGCCCCCGTCCCGAGGAGAGGCCCGCATACTTGGCCCGATTTTCTGGAATGGTTCCGGGGGTTCCTCCTTCACCTCTTCAGTGGCCACGACACCTTGGTCAAAGGGATCTGTGGGAGAACACACGGTCCTTAGCGCCCTGGTGACCAGGTCTCAGGAGCCCAGCTGGGGACCAGAGAGATGGCCAGCCACCAAGTACTTACCTGCCCGATTCTCAGGGGCCCCTTCCACACTGAACACTGTGTCCGGGCAGGAGGCAGCAGCCACAGGAGGAAAGCAAACAGGAGCCCTGTTAGTCCCTGACCACCCACAGGTGCCAGTGCCCACTGCTCCCAGCCCCTGTCCCGGTCAGCTTGCCTTTGGGGACTAGGAGAGCCACCTTGGCTAGCAGGGATGCCCCAGAAACCCAGGGGCCACAGGGCAGTGCATCCCAACCAGGACACGGCCCGTGTCTCCATGCTGCTTCCTCCCAACCCCCACCCAGC
Source organism: Artibeus jamaicensis (assembly GCF_021234435.1). Lineage (NCBI taxonomy): Eukaryota > Metazoa > Chordata > Mammalia > Chiroptera > Phyllostomidae > Artibeus > Artibeus jamaicensis. Next base: position 7,108,022 of record NW_026522030.1, read on the forward strand.
AGGGGCAGGCAGGCATTTCCGTCTGCTGCTGGTCCCCAGCACCCATTGAGGGGCCAGGGGAGACCTCAGGAGGAGAGGGGAAAAGCAGGCAAGAGGAAGGATGAGCCAGTAGGAAGTGAGCCTGGCTGTGAGGTAGGCTCGGGTGAGGGGGCTACGGAGGGGCCCCGAGATCCTTCCCAGGTCCAAGACTCTATTTCTAGGATTCTTAAGTTTCTAAAAACAAATTACCTAAATTTATTGTTCTAATTTCTAACTCTATAATCTAAGACACTAAAATATCATCAGTCATTTAAAAAGATTGGTTTAATTTCGCCAGAGCACGTGAATACTCAATATGAAACCATATAATGAATTGATATGAAATGGTGGGCATTAGACTGATTGTGATCTACAAAACTGGCAATTTCGCTTGGGTTACCCTGATCAGAAGTACATGTGGAAGGTACTGGAGACCCTTTCTCCCCCAGGATCCTCAGGGGTCGGTCACTCCCCTCATGGTCTTGCCCCTGTGTGACCTTCCTCCGGGTGGGAGGAGGAAGGAAGGGCTGAGGGGAGGGGGGGCCACATAAGCGGCCCTGGGTGGTGTTGGAACGCTCTCTTCTTGTGGCTCGCTCCCAAGGAGTAAGAGGCCTGACTCACCATCCACTGCATGCAGGTCTCGGTGCTCCTGGAAACAGCTGTAGTATTTGTACTTCTTCCCGCAGATGTCACACGTGTACCTGAAATTGTCTGTGGGAACATGTGGTTACCAGGGCTTAAGTCACTTGGGGTGGGATTTGGGAGGCCAGCTCACCTGGCCTCAGGAATCAAAGAAGGGACTAGTTCAGACTGGCCCCAGTGGGTGACTCCATGGAGAATCAGTCCCAGGGGGTGTTAGGGGCCTCTACACAAGGGGACTGGGAAGCCAGTCCCACATATGGGAGCTCAGCTCCTAAGGGCAGGTCGTAGCTGGCCCCACAGCTAAGCAGGCCTGGGGCAGGCAGCTTTGGAGAGGGCTCCCAGGGACCCCGGCCTCCTCGTGTTCACATGCTGCATGTTCCCTTCTCCTTGAGCCTGGGCAGGACTTGCTTCTAATGAAGACAATGCAGTAAACTGACATCCCTTCTCCATCCAAAGATGTCACTTCTGAGATTAGGTTACAGAAGACCATGACTTCGTTTGGCTCATACGGTCTCGCTCTCATTAGCTGGCATGCTGTGAGCTGCCCCTCGGAGACCACCTGGCAGCCCCGGTGAACAGTGGGGCACTGAGGCCCTCCATCCAAGAGCGTAGGAAAGGCCAACTCTGCCAATAGCCACAGGAATGAGTGTGGAAGCAGCTGCTGCTCTGGTTGAGATCTGAGAGGAGACCATGACCCTGGCTGACACCTTGACTGCAGCCTTGCATAAGACCCAGAACTGGAGGACCCACTCCCAGATTCTGACCACAGAAACCAGGCGATAATCCGTGTTTGTTGCTTTAAGTCGTTAGGTTTGGGGAAAATCTGCCAGACAGCGATAGATAACAAACACAGGGCCCGAGTCTGGATAATCCTGGGTCTACCCAAAGCCAGAGGCTGGACTCACACTGAAACTTGTCCTCTGCACACTGGCAGCACTAACATTTGCCCACACAAACCTTGCATGTGCACTTCTTGGGCTGATCTAGGGATGGCCCAGCCACCCCATCCTTCTAAGGATGCCCAGTGCGAGGAGGCTGGGCAGCTTGCTCAGGCTACACACTGGGGCTGGGAACAACCAGGATGCAAGTACTGACCTAATTCTAAGCCACGGCCGAGTCAGGGTGCATGGCCCTTCCCTGTCCAGCTACCCTCCGCCCCTGGGCTGGGGCACCAGCCTCTTGGCCCTTCTGCTCTTTGACACCCAAGGACAGGATCGGATGAGACCCCTCCATGCCCAAGCTGCAATGCCGGGCAGTTCTGTGTGAAGGTTTCTGGTCCCTACGTAGCTGAACTTTGGGACACAGAAGACAACAGTCATCTCCCCACCTCTGCCCCCACCTCATGCACTGCACCTGCAGTCTCTGAAAGAGCCAGGTACCAGGGCCACAGAGACTAACTGGTCCCCGAGCGAGGTGTGCACACAGCCTCGGCACATGCGGACACTCTGAGGGTGGGGGGATCAGACAGGGTCCAGCCAGCCACCCTCCTACCAGTCTGTCCCATCACGCCTGAACCAGCCAGCGTATGGTGCGGGGGGGAAGGCCTGGCCCTGCCTGACCTCACCCAGCCAGCCAGCGCCACTCCATCTTGGGATTCAGTGTCCCCTCTTCCCCCTAATTTGAGGGGAGGGGAGAGTAGTGGATGACCTGAATCTTGGGGCCTCACCCAGGCTGGCAGTTCCAGGATTCCAAGCCTGACTGAGGCTTCCAGCCTGTTCCCTGGCCAGGAATCCAGCTTAGACAATGACCTCCCCCATCGAGTCCCATCCAGACCATAATCCTCTCTGGGTGCTGGACATCTAGGGAACAGAGGTGGAGAAGTCAAGGCCACCTGGGGTCTGCGGGTTCCAGATGGGGCCCTGCCCCTGAAAGTCCTCTCCCATATGGGCCTCCTGCTTGCCTCGTCCCTGCAGCCAGCCAGGCCACGTGCACCACCTCCAATCAAACGGGAGCCCCTAGTTTCTGCCACTGAGAAGCGCCTGCCCAGCATGCGGTGTCGAATCCCACACCACTACGCCCCCAAGGGTCAGGGAACACATTGTCAGACCCACCCAAGGCAGGCGTGGATGAGGACAGTAGAGCTCTCCCTAAAGAAAGAACGTGAAAGCACATTCTCAGAACTCCGGGAGAGCGGGGTGTCTCTGGAAACAGCCCCGCAGACCCACTCTGGGAGGCAGCCTGCCGGAGCTCAAACCCAACTCCGCAGCTGATGAGGACGACGAACACTAACACGCTCCCCAACCTCCGCCCCACGGCTTTCTTCTCCGGAAAATGGGGGCCACAGTTCCCTCACCTCCTGGAGGTGTAATAAAGAATAAACGAGTACAATGCTAAGGAAATTGATGTGACAACGGCAAGAGAACTGGATGTGAAGTTAGTCTTTTTGTTAGCTGAGATGGGTAAGTGGGCAGAGGCCTCTACGTGGGACTATAATTTTTCTAACAAAGAAATGAAAGATTCCTGGACTAGAGGTGTGAGACCTGGTTTCCGTGCCCAACGCCACCCCTAACAAGCTGTACGACTTCTCTCTGGGTCTCAGTACTCTCCTCCGCACCACGGGTGGGCTGGACCTGCTCTCCTCAACAGGACCCTTTGGTTCTAGGACTCTCTGGCCAGGCTCCCACAACAAGGCTGGGGTGTGAGGACGCCAGGCTTCCTGGGCGGGCGCTGCTGGCCTGGGTCAGGGCAGGGCTGCAGCACTGGGAACAAAGTAAAGCACACTGGCCACAGGGAGAAAACGCCACAGGAAGGAAGGGAGAAGCGATGCAAGGACTAAAAACAGCCCTGGCTACAGAGTCCTTAACAGCCAGCAGGCCTGCGGGAACAACGGAAGTCAGACGGAACACAACCCATCATTGAGGGGCTGCCGGCGAGGCCAGGGGCCCAGAATAGCTGAGGACGGAAAGATAGATGGGGAAGGTCTTGAAATGGGAGGCTGACCACAGGCAGACTACGGGAGCTGGAAGAGAAGGGAGCTACTGAAGGAGGAGCAGCCTGGGGCCAGGCAGAGGCGTGGGGGGCTCGGGAGAAGGGGCAGGCCTTTGCTTCCTTCCGGATGTGGGCCCTCTGGCTGCTGCCAGCCACCCTGAGCCCGAATCCTCCTCCAGAAAGTGGAAGAGTAGCCTCAGCCCTGCCTGCCCACCACGAGGGTAAGAACCCAAAGCAAGAGGATGGGAAAGCACCTCAGGAGGTGTGCTGATGCCCGTGCAGTTAAGGTCCTGCCTCAGCCCCAGACGCCCATTTCGGATTTGTTTGAGGGGGTCATGTTTGTTTATATTTTAAGAAACGTTTTTATGGCGGTATAACAAACATGTAGGACAGGTGTTCACGTCTGTGCAACATGGCAGAGACAAGCAGTTGTGACAGGGATGTCTGGTGACCTGCGAGGTCCCAAACGATCAGTACACGGTCACCTACAGGAGCGTGCTGGCCCCGATGGAGAAAGGGCACAAACCCTCCGTGTGCGGCTTGTTCCATTTTTGCGAACCCGAAACACGGGGACTTGGTGGACCCAGCGCCCAGCTCCACTGTCGGGACCCAGCAGCCGCTTCCTAAAGGGAACCAGGATTCTGACTCTTGCGGTGCGACTTCGTGTCCCCATTTCTGCACTTCCTGCACGCAGAACTCGGAGGAGGGACTCTTGTGCTGGCTGCCTTTGCTCCTGTGGCTGGTGGGTCATCCACTGCTGTTTGTGGCTCTCAGTCTTTGCTCCTCGTTGCTATACTGCGGTCCTTTGTGTGAACACTCCGTGACTTACTTATCACTTCAACTAGCTGGGCACTCTCTTGGGAGGTCTCTGGTTTGGAGCTGTTACAACTAGCACTGCTGAGAACATCCCAGCTCACAGCTCAGGGTGGACGCAAATGAGCACACATTTCTGCTGGGACACACCTGGGACTGCGTGAAGCTGCTGGGTGCCGGAGCTCAGGGTTTTTGGGTGCACCCCAGCCTGCACCCCTCTGGCTGGCTGCTTACCAGGCCTGCGGGTTTAGAGCTGGAGGGAGGGCAAGCAGGGCCTATGAGCAGCGAAGAGAACACTGTCCCCAGATGTCGAGGCCCTGCACATCCCAGGCTCTGGGTACCACTCCCCAGTTCACTGGTTCCCACGGGTGCTCAAGAGACAACTCACTCACTGAAGCAGAAGTTCCCCAACATCGGCTATGGAGCCCAATCCATGGAGGGGAGTCAAAAGAACAGAAGAAACGGCATATTCTGGGCCCCTCTTAGAGGCACCTGTGCAACCTGCCAATGAAAGGCCTGAGAAGTCTGTAGCAAGAAACACGCTCATCTTAGCGGAACTCAAGGTTTCCCCAGGCGTTTTGGCCAGAGAACGCTTTACCGAGAGAACACCTACTGGCTTCCCTAGAATGAGTATGCCATGGAACACACTTTGGAGAAGGCCGTTCTGAGGTACTGTGTTACAGTTCCGTAAGAACCTTCTGGCCCTGCTGGTTGGGGAGGGGGGAGGATGAGTGTTCCCTCCTCCTACCCCTGGCTCTCTCACCCAGCTCCCCGAAAACCCATAAGGAGGAGAAAATACTCACTGCCTTGGGAGGCTCCCTCCCCTGAGGTGGCTTCAGTGTCTGTGAGAGAAGGAGAGGGGGAGGGGGAGGAGGGGGAGGAGAGAGAGACAGAGGGAGGGGGGGAGAGAATGAGAAGGAGGTGAGGATGCTGGACCAACGGCCAGGCACATGAACCCGCTACAATGCACACAGGGACACTCTCCCCAATTCGTGATGCAGATAACTGAGCCTCTCAGTCCCTCCCCATGCCTCCCCGCCATCGGTCAAGGTCCCTAGCAGCCAGGCTCAGGGAGGGTCAGGTGCCAGCCCTCCTGTCCCCTCAGCTTCAATGTCCTCATCTTCAGAATGGACGCAGCCACCCATCCCCACTCTAGGCCTGTCATGGGGAGCACATGAGAGGACACTAGGCAGCACCAAAGCACTCTGGGAGGAAGCAGGTCTGTGCGGAGCAGGCAGGGGGCCTTGGTGGCAGAAGCCTGGTGGCCTGTCCTGCAGCCCCCTACCCCTGTGCACTCTCCCATGTAAAGGAGGATACACCTCTCCTCCTCTGACGTTACCCAGGTGGGGCCCTGGCAGAAAAATGGGCAGAGAACAGGGAGGCGTGGCCCCTAAACTCCGCCAGAGGGACACCACTCACCTCGGTGTGCGCGTACGTGGGTCTGGAAACAGTTGTAATACTTGTACTTCTTGCCACAGATTCCACACTCGTAGGACCCTGGAAAACAGGAAGGAAAGGTACCGCTCAGCCAGCACCCAATGCGTGCAACCGCGTGGCCCCAGTACCCGCGGTGCGGCCTCCGGGGACCACGGACTCTGCCTCAAGGGGCAGGGCTCCTCCAGAGGCCGCCTCCACCCCAGTAAGCAGGGAGGCAGCGCGGACCTGCAGAGGCATCGCCCACCTGGAGGTCGAGGGCCTGGGGCTAGTTCCAGGTGCACCTCCTGGAGAGGGGTGCCCGCCCCTCCCTCTGAGTGACCTTGGGAGACCTCTGGGCCTCAGTTTCCAAACCTGCAATATGGAGGAGGCAACTTCTTTAAAAAAACTTTTTTTAAGACTTTATTTTTAGAGAGGGGGAAGGGAAAGAGAAAGAGAGGGAGAAAAACATCAGTGTGTGGTTGCCTCTCACACGCCTCCTACTGGGGGCCTGGCCTGCAAGCCAGCTATGTACCCTGACTGGGAGTCGAACTGGTGACCCTTTGGTTCTCAGGCCCACACTCAATCCACTGAGCCACACCAGCAGGGCAGAGAAGGCAACTTCTTTAGGTAACTCTCATACTTACTCCCTGAGAAAAAAGATGACAAAGGTAAAAGTCCTTCACAATAAAGGAATAAATTGCAACCGTGTAATGAAATCATCACTCGAACACATGAGAATTTCTAGCTACTTGTCCTTCCCAGGATAAGACAGGTGTTTAGTGGACAGGCTTCAAATCAGACACGTTTGGGCCCCTGTCCCTGTTCTGCCACTTACCAACAGCACGACCTGGGTAACTTCCTCATTCACACTAAGCCTCAGTCAGTGTGTTCATCTGCAAACTGGGACTGAAAGTGCCCGCCCTGCAGGTGGGGCCCTACACAACCCCGGGAAGTACACGGCCCTACCACAGACAGCCGTGTCTGACAGGGAGAGGACCCCTCCTCTGCGGGGAATCTGCCTTGTTCCCTCAGACCAGCAGAGAGAACACGGTACAAGCACCTGACCCCAGCCCTGTGCTGGGTCCTCTCCCCCAGAACAGGGGGACTGAAAGGACCGAGTTCCCAGCGGGCGTATTTCGGACAGGTCAGAGGTGGAGGAGCCCGCCACGCAGAGCACACGGCTAAGGCCCACAGCAGGAGGCCAAGCAGAGCCCACGGGACCCTGCCCAGCAGAGGTCCCAGAGTGGGGGCCCTGCCGTCCCTCACACGGGCCTGACGCCACCTGGGCCCCGGCCCCATCCTTCTTAACACATAAATACACAGGCCCTGGCCCCACTCCAGGGTTAACGTGCTAGAATGGCTCGGGCTAGTGGCCTAGGAATCTGCCTTCTTAGAAGGGTCCCCAGGGCGTCCGGATGCCCAGCCACCAGGTATGAGAATCACTGGTTCAGACAGAGTCTCAGCTCCACTGTTTCCCGGCCGGCCTGCAGTCTGTCTCCTCACTGGGGAACGTGGACCATGTGAGGGCACCAACGTGAAGACTCAGTGAAGCAGGACGGAGTTCCCCGCCGAGCCCAGGGACGCGGTGAGTGGATGAGGCGTCAGACTAAGTCAAAGAGCACTGGGCTTGGAGTCTGACTCTCACCTCTGACTGCCACCCCCAGCTGGCCGATCTCAGGCACAGGCCTTTTCCGGCCCGTACCTCACCTTCCTCATCTGAAATGCAGGACTGTGACTCCTGCGCCTCAGCACCGAGGTCGGGATTCATGAGGCACAGCACGCAAGTCGGCTGACCCGCAGGTGGCATTGTCACCTAACTACCGTGGAGCACTTAGGGGAACGCCATTGTCCTGACACCGGTGTGGGATGGAGCAGCCTGTCACCCAGTGATTTTATGCATCTTGTCTCACAGGGGAGAAATGTAAACACAGGGGAGAATGTAAAGATCGGATTTGTGTATTTCTTTGTCTTTGGCTCCATAAACTTATGGTGTTCCATTCATCTGTCACCGAGCAACAGCGACCCAATGCCATGGCCACCGTGTACCCCAGGATGGTGCAGTGGGCTGCTCACTGAGGGGCCTTCTGGGGACTCTCAGCTGAGGCAGACCCTTGTCCCCCCTGCCTGACTTTCTGCATGTCATGCTTCCTCACTCTTGGGTTCCCCAATTACCTTTTTGTCCTCCGTCACCATCACTCTCTACTAAGCACCAGGTGCTGCACAGGCCTGGCCTCTGACCTCAATGTGCAGGTGAGGAAGCTGAAGCTGGCACACTGCCAACCAGTGGGAGTGGGGTCGGGACTCCGGCCCCCCTCACACATCAGCTCAGTTCATCCTCACCAGCCCAGCAGCCAAAGGCAATAGTTACCCCCATTCTCAGGTGAGGGAAGTGGGGGTCGGACGGTGACGCACACTGTCCAGATCTGTCTAGATCCAAATCCAGTGTGCGTACCCACCACGCAGTCAGCCACTGGGGAAGCACCAAGAGGAGATGGTGTTTGTTCGCATTAACACTTACTGAGGACACCCAGGTCTCACTTCTGTCCTCCACCTTCCCGGAAGTCCTCATGTGGTTGGGGCAACTGAGCGCCCACTTCAACGATGAGTTTCTAAGTGCTAAGGGGGCAGGTGGTCCAAGGCTGGGGCTACTCAGCTCATGGTTTGCAAGGAACTGGGCTCAAAGGCGGCCACCAGGCTCCAGGGCCATCCTACTGCCACCATGGCAGGTCCCCTCTGGGTGCCAAAGGAGCTGTAAATCCCCGTCCATCATGGGACTCCCCGATGCCGCAGGGCAGCAGAACACCCCATCCATGCCTGGTACCATCACAGGACCCCAGAGTCCACTATCAAGAGGCAGGGGCAGCTGGCAGAGCACGCCAGCACTTGGAAGCGAGCCTTTTCCCCTCCCCCATCCTGCTGTCACCAGTGACACATCAGGGATCCTCAGGCACCAACCAACAGCACTGTCCAGCACTTTCTACAGCTACCAGCAGAGAACCTGGCTTAGCACCCTCCCTGAGAGCCCTGGGCAGGCCAGGTGAGACCAGCAGAGGCCGGGGGAGTCTAGTGCCTGCTGCCACGGAACAGGGAAAAGTGGAACATGGAGGTGGAGCAGGCTGTCTCCTGAGGACAAGGAGCATGGGTAGCACCCCCAACTCTCTCATTTGCACCCAGCTAGCTCCCCGATAAGCTCAGACACATTTCAGGACACACGGAAATGCAACAAGGCAGAAATCCGGAGCAGGTGAAGGGGAAAAGAAAAAACGCAAATGGGGTCAGACAGAGTGATGGCCCCTCACAACGGCCTCGGCTTACAGATCAGATGCTGAGGAGTGGCCCAAGCCTGCTGGGGGACAAGGGACCTAGAGAGGTAAGTCAAGGATGAGCAGGTGTCCTGAGGCTCTCCGGGACTTGGCCTCAGGCCAAACGTCCTCTGAACCAGGACCCTCCAAGCAGAGAGAAAAGTCCCTAGGGATGTGTGACCACAGGCAGTTTTAAGATAACCAGTCCCCAACCATCAACTCCCAAATGCATCTTTCCCAAAATCAACAGGATGGAGAACATGGCAGCGGGCGGGAGAGCCCGCCCCCACTGGTTCTCCCTTCCTCCTCCCCTCTCACCTTCCCCCTCCTCCCACTTTACTAATGAGACAGTTTTGTCCTCCACCTAATCCCGCTGTGGTGTCCTGCATGGGGGATGATCATCGCAGGGCTCCCGGCAAAGGCGCGATCTCAGATACTGGCGTCGGGCTCAGACGGTGGGGGGGGTCTACTGACCGGGAACAACTGCCCTGAACTGAGTGTTTTCTGAGTCTCAGCTCTCAACAGAACTGACGATCTAATGTGGTCGTCAGAGGAGAGACCGTGAAAAATAATGTCTGATGAGAAACCCCTATGTAATCTCCAGCAGACTTGGAGTCAAAGAACTGAATGACGCAAAACAAAAATGAACTAAGCAAACAACTAGACCAGGAACAGAGTCACAGAAATGGAGATCACATGGAGGGTTATCAGCAGGGAAGGGAGAGGGGAGAGAGGGGGAAAAGGTACAGGGAATAGGAAGCATAAATGGTAGGTACAAAATAGACAGAGGGAGGTTAAGAATAGTATAGGAAATGGAGAAGCCAAACAACTTAAATGGATGACCCATGGACATAAACTAAGGTGAGAAGTGATGGGGGGGGCGGTGCAGGGTGGAGGAGAATAAAGGGAGAAAAAAATGGGACAACTGTAATGGCTTAAACAATAAAATACACTTTAAAAAATACTTTAAAATGTACTTAAAAAAAGAAGAGACACTGATAGTACAAAACTCCACACCTCCCTGGCTCCTCAGTTAGGTGACCCAGCTTTCTAAGCACTTAACACTCAGGAAAACCAAAAGACGGGAATTAAATTAATGCCAAATCCTGTCTCACGCAACATATAAGAAATATTAATTCGCAGAAACATGAGCCAATTGAAAAAGAAATAAAGCCCCATCCATTTTATGAAAAGGTGCATTTTCGATAATTTTTTACTTGTACATTTATGGTTGCTCTAAATTTGTTTTTGGCAAGTTGTATGCTAATAATAACTCAACCTGGAAAAAAGTGTTTTAAAATATAGAGCTTTATGAGCCCAACAAATTTTTTAGAAATTTCTATTTCAATTTACATACATCTTGTTGTGGGAGATGAGTGTGAAACTGTGATCAATAAAAGACTCTCAAGCATAAAAAATATATTACATTAGGATAAAATCCTGTGAGGGAAGTGGACCAGAAATATGAGTTCAAGGAGAGAGAGGAAGATGTAACATTTCCGACGGTTAAAGATGGGCCTGTTCCTGTGTTTCTTAAATGGATGGCGGCAGACAGCGAGCAGCGGCGGGGTTCTGATTATCCTGGACACATCTAAAAGGGCCCACGGTTTTATTTCCAAAGGCCACTTTTTTTTTTTTTTACACAATACTCCAGAAATGATATCCTCTGTAATGACTTAAACGTTGAATTAAAATGTAAGATGTCAACTCAAACATGTGAAAGAGAATACAGTTTCTCAAAATTCTTTCAGAGGACACTGAACAGAAGTAAGTGCAAAGCCAGAGGCCCATTATTGTGAGGTAACCCCAGATGCGCGACGTATGAGGCTTCCGCTAATACCACTGGTCTCTGCTTTGCATTCTTGTCCCCTTTTAAAATCTCTTTCCTACCCTTTACTTCACTCTGCTCTCAACACACCTCCTGGCAGGTGTCATGGGGTACCCACTGATCAACGGAGACAGTGCGGCTCAGGGAGGTTCGGGGGCCCATGCAAGGCCCCGGAGCAGGGCACACAGTGAGTCTCTTGGCTCAGAGCCCTGGGGCCTGTACCCATGGGGACCTTCCAACTGAGATCCCCTTCCCACCTTGGACCTCCCGATGAAGAGCCTTCACCAGAGACAAGATGCACCTGGGAGGGTGGCCAACCCCCTCCTTTCTGAGTGGCTGCCGCGGGCACTGAGTGCCGGTTCTGGCAAGCTGAGGCGCCAAGCCCTGCCAACAACCTACTGAAACTAACTATCAGCTGGCACTATGAAGTAGGACCTGGCGCCTTCACTGCTGGGTTTGTCACAGACCAAACCCACGTGGCCTCGTCTGAATGGCTGTCTGCTCTTTTGCTGCCCCTTCCAGAGCTGTGGCCAAGCTCCCTCCTCCCTAGGCAGACCCGCATTTATGGCAACACCTCCATCCCTTGGTGCTCACGGTTCGCTGCCTAGAAACATCCTCGCAGGATCCAGTCTCTCCCCTTGCACACCCTGACCAGGGACCCTCTCTGCTCCCCCATCTCCGGGACAGGAACTCCCTCCCTCACAGGGTTCTACCGCAGCATCCCGCTGTGGTCCCCATAATCATAAAGTCCTTCCTTTTTCTTTAAGATTCTATTTTTGTTTACAGAAGAGAAGAGAAGGAGAAACAGAGGGAGAGAAACATGAATGTGTGGTTGCCTCTCATGCATCCCCCACTGGGGACTTGGCCTGCAACCCAGGCATGTGCCCTAAGAATTGAACCAGCGATCATTTGGTTTGCAGCCTGTGCTTAATCCACTGAGCTACACCAGCCAGGCAAAGTACTTCCTTTTAATGAGTTGAAATCACCTCCTGGTAACTTCCTCATACTGGTGGGGGGCTACCTGAAGTGTGTCTGCTCCATCTCCTCCCACCAAAATACTTAGATCCTACCATCTGTCCAGCCCACAGCCCCCTGCCCAGGACAGAGCCCTTAACTCTGCCCTGAGGCTGCTCCCTACTGTGAGCTAGTTAACTCTCTGGAAGTAACCTCTTGGTTCACCCCCTCACCTGAGGAGGAGTCCAGCTGGGCCACTCCCTCCCTCCGTGGACTCCTTAACCACCACCTTAACCACCACCGGGGAGCCCTGACCGCCAGGTCTCCAGGCCCCTGGGGCTCCCCTGGGCTCCTTCCTCTGTTACATCTCTGGATTAGAGACCAGTAGTCTCCCAGCACAGAGAAGCGCCCCAGGTGTTTGGCAGCACATTCTGACCTCCGTGATGGGACCTGGGCACGTGTCTCTCTCTGAACCAGAAAATGTCCCAGGGGCTGGAAGAGCCTCATTGCTGTCAACCCAGCCTGCCTTGCCTTCACCATCTAGGACAAGGATGGCACGCAGTTTTCCACTACAGATTTTTTAATTTTGGCTGACTGGCGGTGACTTCTTGGTGTGCTGTGTTGAGAAGGATTCTGAGGTCCACTGTTAGGACAGTATGCAGTGATCAACAAGCGATGCCATGAACATGGAACTGGGCAGTCACGATGGTGGTCCCTGTGTGTCCAGCATTCCTCGCAGAGAAGCTCCAGAAACCTCAAGTGCGGTTCTGCCGTTTCTCAGACTTCTGCACTCAGCTTGTCAGGAGGGAAGAGGCGGTTGTGAACTCACTTCCTGTTTTAGCCAACAAAGTTGTCCCCATCAGTATTATCTTTGCTCTTCTTGCTAAGTAAGGAAGCTCAAGGCCTCGCCCCTGAGCCCCACACTGGCTTTGGAGGCAATGACATTCCTTCCCAGAGTGAGAGGTAGCCTTTCACAGCCCAAGGAATTGCTGGGCAAAAGGGAGGTCGCAGCAAGTAACGCAAGCTCGGCAGCCAGCATCCCAGGCACAGATGCCCCTCCTGACTCTCCCGGCCTGAGATGCTGCCCAATGCCATCCACGTGTCCATGACCCAGGCTTGTCCATGGGAAGTGCCTAGGATAATATTTGTGTCATTGGGAACACTGCTTGTCTGATGGTTGGTTGATACAGGGCCAATGAGCACGTGGAGGTGGGGGTGGGGGCTCAGAGAAAAGGCAAATGGGAGGTTCCCTCGTGGCACAGCACTGGGTGACCAAACAGGACCGCTATTCTATTCAGCAACAGAGCCCAGCTCTGAGCCCTACGCGTGGCACTTGGGAGGCCCTTGGCTCCTTGGAGCCCCACGCTCCCCTCCCTGCCAGCCGCCTCAGGAACATGTTAACTCCTCGATGCCCGGCCACCAGGGCACAGAAGCACTCGGGGCACGAGCTCATTTAAAGGGATGGCTCTAACCAGCATTGCACGCCACGCGAGATCCCTGAATTGTCGTCCCCTTCTGGCAGTGGGTGGGAGGGGGTACTGTGAGGTGGAGTGGGGCCTCCACAAAGTGGAGGAAAATGTCACCAACCTGCTGTGTGACTCAAGCCTTCCTGCTGCAAGCCTTTGTTTGCCCTTCTATAAAACGATGGGGACAGGGGTGTCAAATCTACAGTAGATGTACCCCCACCGCCCACTTCCACAGCCACGGCAGACGTCAATAATGGATTGTGCCCCCTTTAGAAGTTTGAACACAGACTCCTGGGAGCCTGCAGCACTTACGTGGACATGGCCCTCAAGACAGAATCTACTCGCCATCTCGTGATTACATGAATTCACAAGATTCAATTCTAACATTGACTTTTTTGTTTTGTTGTCAAATCTTTTCTTTCCTGGTGCTGCAGACAACCCACGTTCCTCTGAGCCTGACCCTTGGCAGAAACTACACCCGAAAGGAAGGCTGGGCCTGTCTGGTGAGGGCTCCCCGTGGTGGGTCCACTTCTAACTCGTCACTGTGGCTGTCACACCTTTTCACAAGGATGTGCCAAAAGCTGGTAGCTCAGACACATCACAAGATACTCCAAGTTCCTGAATTTTAGGGAGTCAGTACTGGAAAGAGCTCCAGGGACGGGACGAGCCTGCCCAGTTCTCAGATGAGAAAACCGAGGCCCCGTTAGAGCTTTGTCTTCTGACACCACATCCAGTGCCAAGGTTCTCCTCCACCCCATTTTTCCCCCTCCATATCACACTGGCTTATTTCTTAAACTTGGGGAGAAAAGCAGAAATATTACTACTCTTTCCCCTTGAAGAGATTATTTGATACTGTTAATACTAGTTACTAGTACTAACAATTTACTACACACATTTACTAAGCACAGTGTTGAGTGCTTTACATGTGTTACATTTACTGAATCCTCACATAGCCCAGTGAATCTGCCATAGTGAAAACTGAGGCACAGAGAGGTCAAGAAACTTGCCCAAGATATAACAGCGTAAGTCACGGAGCCTGGATTCACTCTCGGTCCGAGGAGTAGAGTTCATTCTCCCCACACAACAATGTTCCCTTCCTCTGCCTCTCGATTCCCACACCCCACAGGTGGCCAGGACACGGAGCACGCCTCATTTAACACAGGAGGACACTAAGGCACAGTGAGGCCAGGGACCTGCTGCTGAGCACCAGCTGAGCTGGCTGCCAGCGTGGTGGCTGGCGAAGGGCCAAGGGCCCTGAGGCCTCCCACTGTGCAGGCAGCTGGCTCGGGGAGGCACGGCTGCTCCAGGCTTTCCCCGCCGAGTCTAGCCAGTCAGCTCCATCCCAAGATTCAAATTGCACTACCCTACCGCACCTCTCCTGGTAAAGGGCATACTGGGTCCAATGAGTCTTTAAAAAAACCCACTCCCCAACATGCGCTGGGATGCCCTCTCCTCGGTTAAATAACACATCTAGTGGCTAAAAGTCCTTGGCCGTGGGGAGTGAATACTGATGGACGGAGGCCGGACACAGGCCGTGGAAGAGTCTTCTTTCACAGGGCAGTGGGCTAAGTCACTCAGCTCTCCTCCAAGTATTTCTGGTTCATTTCCTTTCCGTCACATGCTGGCATGGCACTTCCCAGCCTCCTTGAGGTGGGGTGGGCCATGTGACTAGCTTTGGCCAACAACTGCATGGAATGAGCTCCTCTCACTTCTGTGTCACAGCGGGTTGTTTGCCAGTGTGAGTCCTTCCAGAGCTTTTCTCCCTTGGTCACATGGCGGCATCATTCCATGTAATGACTGCCTCTCACCTGGGTCCAGAGCAGACTGGAGCTCCTGAATGGCCCACGATGGACGTGCAGTGTGACTAAGAAATCAACTTTGGTGGTTTCCAGCTACCACAATTGCTTTGTATGTTTAGGGTCTTTGTTACTGTGGCATAACCTAGCCTCATCGGGACAGTTAGAGCCCAGTGTCAACACTGCTTCCCAGAAGCCAGCCCCTTACTAGGCACTGTCGGGTGGGAGCAGAGAGCAGAGGGCCATGGGTCGGACAGGTCCCGCAGCTCCAGTCTCCAGGGGCTTCCAATCTCATGGCAGAGACAAGCGTGGACAGGGCCCCTCTAACCTACAGCAGATAATGCCAAGTGCCCAAGTGAGAGATGGTACAAACAGACCTCTTCTGACCAGAAGAGATCAAGGAAGATCTCTGGGAGGAGGTGGCAATGAAGTTGGCCCCAAAGGCTGGGTTGGACTGGGGCATGTGGAAATGGCCAAAGGCATTCCAGAGAGAGGGAACAGTAAGGGCAAAGGGCAGGAAATGCTGCAGAAGAACAGACTGTGCTGGAATAAAAGGTCTGGGAAGATCAGAACTAAGAAATGAGGTTAAAAGGCTCAGGTTAAGGAGGTTCTTCATGCTATGGCCTTGACCCTAGACACAGTGGGGAAATGCCAAGTTTATAATCAGGGCATGACATGTTCAGTGTTCTGTTTCGGCCAAGGCCCCTGGCAACCAGAATGGAGGGCAGGGGAGGGCAGGGAGACTCAAAGGCATGGTGGTTAGTGGGATGCCCCAATGACCCGGGCGGGGCGATGGTGGCCAAACCCAGCAAAAGAAAAGGTAGAAGAGGGATCTCGAGGCTGATTGCCAGAGGTGGGAACGAAAAGGCAACAGGACTAGAGTCTGCACTTGGGGAAACAGATGGAGGGGAACATCCCCATTGGTCCCTGCATGTCACACGTGGGACATAAGCCTAGACGTTAGCAGTGAGTTAGAGCTGGATCAGGAAAGACAGGCAGGAGAGGACAATAGCAGCACTTCTAAGAACACACTTAACATGGGACACGAATCGGAAGGCACGCGGAGACAAACTAGGCAAGGCCTCGATGGCAGGTTGAGGCACATGGACTTTATTTTACAGACCAGGGTTTGCAAACTTTGGGCCCATGGAGTGACTCCGCCCCCACAGGCAGGCTTTGTTTGACGTATTTCAAAAGTCCAATCAGTTGCCAACATTTGGAGCCAAAAGAATTCACGTGAAAATTCTCATTTCTGGCATGTGGTATGTCCACAGAGCTGGCCACACTGAGCCCGTCTCCCCACCTAGTTACAGCCGGCCACAGCTGAGGAGCAACCCCCTCTGTGTGCCAGGCGCGGGCACTCCAGCTGGACGCGATCCCCAGCACCTGCCTGTCTGGCTCATCTCTCCTACGCTAAATAAACATCTCTGCCGGGCCGCGGTGAGCCTGGCAGGAGTGCAGGCAGCCCCTGAGGGGGATCCCCTGGCTCATGCTGGAAAGCGAGGAGAGAAATAATTTCTAAGAAGCACACTGCCACAAGCTCCTCTGAGCCTGGCTCAGATCAGAAGACGCAGGGGAAGGCACAGTCTGTCTCCAATTAGATACCGAATCAGCATCTGCTCTGAGCCAAACCTGTGCTGGGAACTGTCCCCAGGAGTCTCCAGTCAAGCAGAGGAGGAAGACATACAGACAGGCTAGTGGGACACCAGGCTATGTGCGCTGTGCTAGGCCCACCTGGGGCGTGGTAGCCGCACAGCACGAGGGACTCGCCAGTCTGCAGAGAGTTCCAGGCATTTGACTCAACAAAGTCTCAGAGGATGAGCAGGGTTTCGCCACATGAGATGGAAAGAAAAGAGCTCCAGACTAGAACTGTGCAGGCAAAGGTAAGTCTAAGGCACCCAGTTCTTGCTCTGAGGGTAGCAGAGGGCAGCCACAGAAGGCTCTCAGGCAGGGAGGGGCAGAGAGATCCGTGGCCCCTTCTCCCCAGGACTCTGGTCCCCGCCCCAACCCTCTCAGATGGGCGCTCACTCACCGAGGGTCTGCTGGTTGCGGACACCGCCAATCACCACGCAGATCTCGGCAGGCACGTCGCCCGTCCCATCCTTGCTGACGGCCTTCTTCTCCTCCTTGGCCTCGCCCTGCCAGATCACCTCCTGGATGTAGTCATCGGGCACCTCTGTCTTCACCTTCACCTCCGTCATCGTTCCCTGCTCCGCACTCAGCGAGCCCTCGGCCGGCACGGGCTCTGGCCCCTCCACCTTGGTGCTCTTCTGGCTGCGCTTCAAGCGCTCCCTGGAAAAGAGGACAGTCTGTTCGGTTGGATGTCATGCCCACCCCACACCTACCTGGGAGCCCACCAGCCCAGGGGGCTGCAAAATCTTTAGCTATAGACCCTCCTCTCACATGAACCTCTCCTGGAAGCACATGTCCCATGGCTGCCCTGGGTGGGGGGGTCCTCCCGGAACGCCTGGGGCTCCAGTTCCACCCATTTTACAGCTGGGGAAGCCGG
The DNA here is from genome assembly GCF_021234435.1 of Artibeus jamaicensis. NCBI lineage: Eukaryota > Metazoa > Chordata > Mammalia > Chiroptera > Phyllostomidae > Artibeus > Artibeus jamaicensis. The sequence goes on from NW_026522030.1 coordinate 7,125,694, forward strand.
GCTGAAGAGGTCTAAACGTGCCCAGTAACTCCTGTTGCTGGGGTCAGAAGAGCCCGAAAACGGCAGCTCTGGCTGACTGGAATCAATTCTTAAGCTTCAATGAGCACGTAAGTAAATCAGCTAAGAATCTTGGTCAAATGCAGATTCTGGCCCAGCAGGTCCGGGTTTTGGCCTGAGGTTCTACATTCCCAACAAGCGCCCACTGAGGCTGGTGCTGCTCCGCCCTCCACCCACACGTGGGCGGGAGGGTTTAAGTGGCTGGTTGGTGCCGTTCCCTTCACTCCCTGGCAGAAGGCCTGGGGATCTCTTCCAGGCTCTTCCCGGCTCCAGTTTCACAGATGGGGAAACTATAAGCCAAAAAGGCTAACTTGGTTGAGATGTCCTGGAGCCAACACTCGGCCTCCAACACGCCGGCCTCTAGGTGGCTCTTCAAATATCAGGAAACATCCTCAAGGTAACAGCTCAATACTGAGGTGGGCAGGGCACATGGACACTGAGGCCTAAGCAGAGCTGTGACTTGCCCAGGGCCACACACAGAGCTGTGACTTGTCCAGGGAAAGCCAAGGCATTTAGCCAGGTCCCTGCCATCAACTCCTCAACCATGCTGTTGTAAGGGACCCTGAGCCCGGGGACAGTCACCATCACTCCTGTTTCTGAGGTGGGGAAGCCAAGGTGTGCACAAACTGGGACATCAGGTCACACTCCATCCAGCTTGGGGCTGCTGCCCTGGCTGTGCCAGCCTCCCCCACGGCTCCAGAGAAGCGTCTGCACGGTTATCTTCAGGCCCGGACTCGAGGCACACTCGGGCAGGACTCATTAGCACACCAACCGGGAGGCAGGGGCCCAGGTTCTGATCCTGGATCCACAGCGGACTTGCTGTGTGACTTTAGACAAGGCCCTTTTCCTCTCTGGGCTCCAGCCCCATCTTTCACAACAGCATGGGTTTCATCAGGTCTGCTGTCCCTTCCAGCCCTCAGCTCTCTCCCAGGGTGGAGAAACTGAGCCAAGACAGAGAGAGAAAGGAAAGGCCACCAGGGAGGTGTTATGGACTAAATCATGTCCTCAACCCCTCCGACTTATCTGGTGAAGTCCGAATCCCCATCGTGACTGTCCCTGGAGAGAGGGTCTTCACTAGGTAATTATCAAGGTTAAACAGGTCCTAAGAGAGGGCCCTCACCTGATAGGACTGTGGCCTTTGGGAAAGAGGGAGATCTTTCTCTGACTCTGTCCCCAAGTGAGGACCCAGAGAGAAGGTGGCCATCTGCAAGCTAGGAAGAGGGCCGGCACCAGAACCCAAGCCTGCTGGCACCCTGATCTCAGACGTCCAGCCTCCAGACCTGGGAGAAAACAGCCCATCCATGGTACTTCGTATGGCAGCCTGAGCTGACTGATATAGGAGGCCAGGATGCAGGCGAACGGGACAGAAGGAAAAGGGAGGTGGACAGGACACCAGCTAGAGGCAGTGCCAGCAAGCCACCCCTCCCCTGCCCTGTGACTTGAGGCAGCCACCTAACCTTGGAGTTTCGTTTTCACACCTGCAAAGTGGAGCTAACAGGGTTCACGCACGGATTTCAATCAACTGACGCCTGAAAAGCACTCAGCTCGGTGCCTGCCCTGCAACTGCTCCCGAGGCGTAGCCGCCCTTACTGTTACTGACAATGAAAACTGTCAGAACATCTTCAGCACCCGGCGGGCTCAGTGACGCCCCCTCCTTGTGTGCTCGCCACATCAGGACCAGACCCCATCTGACCACACGCCCTTCTCCTCGGTGGGAAACATAAAACCAGGTGAGCCAATCACCTCAGCATTCATTGCTTTTATTTATTTGAGAAACACATCAAGAGTGTTCTGTGTGCCAGGCACTGTTCTAACACTGCCCTGAGAGGTAAGTCCTGGTATGATCTCCATTTTACAGATGAGGAAACTGAGGCACAACCTGAAAGAACTTGTCCGAAGTCACCCGGGTACCAAGAAGTGGGACTCGGACTGATGCAGGCACCCGGGCTCTTAGCTGCGACGGACTGATGCAGGCACCCGGGCTCTTAGCTGCGACGTACCCAGTCTGGCGGAGAAACTTTCAGAGGGAGGCCTGCCCACCAGCACCCCGTGTCCCCCATCCTTGCCCTTCGGCATCCAGAACAGAGTTAGGACCAAGGTGTTAGGGGGTGTCCAGGAGGACAGGGGGCTCCTCGCTTTTCTGGTTGCTGTTGACTCCACAAGACCTAGCCAGCTAGAGGCCCCCTAGTAAGATCCGGTGTGCACCCCCTCAAAAGAGGGTCATGTCTATCCCATCTCAGAAAAAAAGCCTTTTGAGTTCGGAGAGGTCCCAGGCATAACCAGGACTGACACGTCTGAGGAGTTACACGGGACAGCTATGTTTTTATGGAGGGCGAACATCCCTGCCAGTGACAGGAGGGGACAGGCTGAGGGTAGGGAGATCCCTGGCACTGAGGGGCCGGAGTGGAGGCTGGCTGACGGCCTGGCAGGGGTGTGATGTGATGACTTGAGAGGAAAAGAGCACCAGGGTTTGAAGTCAGAGCATCCCAGGGCCAAATCTCAGCACTGCCCTGCTGGAGTTGTGGGTTACCGCATCAGTGACTTCAGCCCCCCCACCCCGAGTCTCAGTCTTCACACCCATACAATGGGTAGACACAGCACCTACTTGTCAGCGCTGTGATGCAGACAACAAGGCAATATTTGCATGGGACCTAGGACAGTGGCCCCCGGGGAAATGTCCTATGGGTATCTACTGTCTTGTAGGGGTGGGACAGGGGAGTGTGCCCAGGATGCAAGGGAAGGGGCTTACCTGGCACAGGCTCCAGTGCAGGGGCTGGGGAGGTAGACCGGTGGGAGTTCAAATCCTAACTCTATCATTTCCTGGTTGGTGTTGCTGAGCAAGGCCCTGACCCTCTCTGAGCCTGTTTCCATATCTGTGAAGCAGGGACCCCCACACCCATTCAAAAGGCCTTGTGAGGATCAACTGCAAAAATGTACACATAACACATTGTCTAAATCAACTCATAGAGATGATCGTGCTGGTGGAGACTGTTGTAGAAGAGGCTGAAATTCCCATTCCCTAGGTGAGACCACATGGGTGCTAATGGTCAGCCAGTCCTGCCCCTCTGAGGGTCACTAGGCATGAAGACGGAAGGCGGGGTCCTGTCCGACCCTCAGTGCCAGTCCGGCAAGAACACGGCCCATGGGGCTGAGGGTGGGTAGAGTGCTGGGCAGGCCAGCACTCCAGGACCAGCAAAGAAGCCCACAGCGGGTGTCCAGCCTGCCCATGGGGAAGGGCAAGGGGAGGAGAGGGGAGGGGACAGATTAGGCCCTCGCCCAGGACACCCTCAGCCCTTTCTTCACTGCCCACATTCTGAAGCTCAGCCTGAGTCCTGGGAGTACTTGATCACACCATCGGGACAGACCTGGTGTCCCTTCCGGCTCTCAAGAACCGCACTAGCACCGTGAAGTCCTAGTCAGAGGGAGGAGCTACTGAAAGTCAGAAAGGCTGGGCGCCCGCACGCCCTGTGACCTCGGGCAGGAGACTCCCTTCTCTGAGCCTCGGTGTCCTCGTCTGTTCAAGGGGGAGCACGAGCCTCGCCAGGGCGGGAGCAGGCGACGAGCCAGGGGCTGGCACCTGTCATGAAAAGGATGGCAACCCCACCTCTAGGAAGCCTGCCCCACTCACTGGAGATGGAGCTGACCCCTCTCTGAACGTCCCATCTGCGTTGCGCAGGGGATTCTTACACTTTACACTGGCAGCCACGTGAGCCGTCCTCTCCCCCTCAGGTACAATGGCCCGCAACACACACTCCCTTAACGGGGACGCCACGGCACCCTCACCACACTGGGCACACGGGCAACTTCTCTCCCCCAGCAACTTCTCTCCCCCGGCTTCACGCTGTAGATTTACAAGCCCAAACGTCCCTTTTCTCAGATGCTGTGCATTTAATTAGGTGTCCTAATAACAGTGAAATTGCAGGAGTACTTATATCACTTTGAGTTAGTGGCGCAGCTCCTTCTAACTTCTGTAAAAAAAAAAATCTTTTTTTCATATATCATTTTTTAAAATAGAGCTCATTATTTTAATTATATCCATTTAAATGTACAGTGGAGCCCTTGGATATTCTCAGCACGAATCATTAGGTATATTAGGGAAAAGCACTCGGAATCTATCTACATGCTGACACTCCACAATCTATTCTATTTGTGTCTCTGTAAAACAGATTTATATATAGATAACTACAAAATAGTTGCTCAAGATATGCTATGAATTTTATATTTAACCCAAATCACACTTCAACATAAAATCTGAAGTCGGCACTAAAAGGATATTTCTCGGCAAGTACACAGCGTCTGTGGTGGCTGGCTACCGCTCGTGCCAGAATGCTGGGACAGAAGCCAGACCAAGTGGGTCCTTGTCCAAGGAATTCCCTAAGAGCCCCCTCCTTCCACTAACGCTGTGGTTCGCAAAGTGTGTCCCTTAAAGGCCTAGGGGCCCCACAGCAGTGGCCCCAAAGCACCCAGGAGGCCTGAATGAGGAGGGAGGTACTGCGTAGGGCTCCAAGACCCCACTCTCTCTTTGATATGCATGGCTTGGCCCAATACATACCTATTTGGGCTTTCTCCCTATAGTGGGGTAAATGGTGCTCTCCCCAATACAGGCCTACATCCCAGTTTCTAGAACCCGTGAGTGAGACCTTATTTGGAAAAAAGGTTCTTTGCAGATACAATTAATTTAAAGATTTTGAGATGAGATCATTCCGGATTATCTGGGAGGGGCCTAATGCAAGGACAGGTCCTTGTAACAGGCACACGAGAGACTGGACAGACAGAAGAGGGGATGGCACTGGCAGCAGGACCACAGAAAGCTCTCGGAGTGATGCGGCAGGAAGTCGCAGAATGCTGCAGCCCCCAGAAGCTGGAAGAGGCAGAAATGATTCTCCCCGAGGCCTCGAGAAGTGCGACCCTGCCAGCACCTTCATGTTGGACTTCTGGCCTCCAGAACTGTGAAAGAGCGAACTCCTGTTGCTTTACGCCACCGGTTTGTAGTAATTTGTTACAGCAGCAGCAGGAAACTAATACACTCCATAAGACCAAATCTGAAGAAATAGTTCCAAAGTGGTTAAGTTTGCAAACCACTGTCCTCCACTACCCTCAGCTTTCTTTTGCTTCATTCTCACTCGTCCTTGTTACTGCATTTGGCCAGTCCCATGTGCCTCAGAGCCTGCCTGGGGAGGTTTCAGAAACAAATCCCTTCCTCTAGATGTTACCAGATGGTTCTCCAAGTGCTGAGATCCACCCCGTCACATCTGGCACTCACAAGAGCCCTGTGGCCCAGGGTGGGAAACCAAAGCACAGAACAGCCCCCTTCACATCCACATCTTGCTTATGCACCAGGCCCGGTGCATAGCAGGCACTCGGTCAACACAGTGAGTGAATGGCACGCCTGAGGTCACACAGCTTTCAGTGACGAGCTTTTGAGTGTGGTCTGGAAACAATTCTTCTGACTCCCATCCCTGAGCGGGTCCTGCCTGAGGCAATGCAATGAAATAACAAATCGGTGGATCTGAGGCCCAAGAACTAATGCCATTTCTGGCCATGTTAGAAGAAGAGTCCCAGGTGGTACCAGCTGCCCAAGAGTCAGACAACTTTGTTTCTGGGCACGATTTCTACATTATTCCACCCAAAATGCTAATACTTGACATTCTGCCAAATACCACCAAGTCGAGGTAGCTATGAGAAGTCCTCAGCACGCCGCACTGCGGTTCTGTGCCTGCCTGACTCAGTTTTCTCGTCTGCATGAATGAGCTAGACTCTGGTGTCTAAGGCCCTGGTCAAGGCCAGACCTCTGCCCAGCAGGGTGTGCCTATCTCCTTGCACAGAATGGGGATCAGTGTATCTATCTGCACCCCAAAGTCAGCCTGAGGACCAGTCCCACTCTCTCCAATGGCTACTGCATATTTACTCCGGTACTTCAGCCACCTGAAATAATGTAGGGGGAAAAAAAATCTCTAATCACACTGTGTAAATAATGACTTGGTTAACTCCCACTAGAATACAACTTCATTAAAGACTCCACTCATTAGGAATGAGGGTTAACTGGCCTCAAGCTGTGCTTAAGCACATTCTCCGTGAATGCACGGATGCATGGGGTGTTGAATGAATTAACACACATGCAGCCATGACTTCGGGGGCCGTGCTTACCCTGCTGCAGGGGCTGTCCGCTGGCCCAGTCCTCTAGCCCCACCCATCTGCCCACCAACCAATGATCTGAATGCAAATAGTTATCTACTTGTAGAGGCTGGCAGCCCCACCCTCCTCAGCAATGCTTCCTAAGCACCTCGAGGCTGTTTCCTCCCTCATTCCACCAGCACTGTTCTTCCCAAGGCCTCCCGTGACCTCCATGCTCCTCACTCCTATGGTTCCTTCTCGGTCCTCACTGAACCCCTCCTTAGACGAGTCCCCCTCTCTCCTCCATCCAACTCTTTCCCCACTTTGCTCACGGATGGGCCTCTCATTTTCTGGCCCCTTCCCTGTCTTCTGCTGACTGCTCTTTACCAGCCCAACCCCTACACACTGACGTGCTCCAAGGATCAGCTCTAGAACTTCTGCTATTTTTATCTACCCCCACTCCCTAAGTCAGAGGTGTCAGACTCACCTTCACCAAGGGCCACATCAGACTCGAGGTTGCCTTCAAAGGGTGGAATGTAGTTTTAGGACTGTCCTTAACAGTTAAGCGAGAGCTCGGCACTACTGCTGGATAAAACAAGGTGGAGGGCTGGATTTGGACCGTGGGCCCTGTGTTTGCCACCTGTGCCCTGAGTCATTGCCTCCAGACTCCTGCTTTTGAACATTAACTATATGAAGATGAACTGCAAACTCCATCTCCAGATTGGACCTGCCCCCTGGACTCTAGACCTGCATCACCAGCTGCCTGCCTGGCACATCCGCTGGGATGGCCACCAGGTAACAGGCCCAAACAGAGCTGCTGCCGTGCCCTCCCCCGCAAGTCAGGAAATGGTTCTTCTGACTCCCACCCTGTGGCTCTTCCCACTAGTCCCTGAGTCTAAGACACTGCCAGCAAGTAACTGTAGTCTTCACTGTTTCCTTTACTAACAATTCTATCCCTCCAGGTCCTCAAGCCCAGACCCTGGAATAATCCTGGTCTTGAATCTACCAGCGAATCCTGTAAAAACTCCACCTTCAAAGTATTTCCAGAACCTAAATCCTCCTTAGCACCTGCCAATGGCCACCACTGTCGTCCAGCTGCCTTGTCTCCTCCTGTCTTATACTAACCTCATGAGCAGTCTCCCTGCTCCTACCCTGGCCCAGCACCCCCAAACTGGTGTTCTCCACGGCAGCCAGGGCAATGCTATGAAGATAAGCCAGACTGAGTCACTCTTCGGCTCAACATCCATTATGGTTCTGCCCCTCACCCGGTGTAATGGCCACGGTCCACACCTGACCCTCGGGGCTCTCTGTGGCATGCTCCATGTGCCCGCTGACCTTGTCTGCTAGCATCCCCCCTATTTCGTTCCCCCTCACTGGCCACCCCGGTGTGTGAGCTGGTCCCTGAGCACACAGCCAAGCTCCTGCCTTGGACTTCTGCACTCGCTCTTTCCTCTGCCTGGACTCTTCTCCCCCTTCCCCCATGCCTCCAAGGCTGGAGTCCGCCACTCCTTCAGGGGTTTACTCAAACATCCAGTGTCAGTGGAGGAGTCCTGGCTGCCGATCCACGGCCTCCGACACTACATAGCCCTTCCCTGCTGCACGCGTTCTGCTCAGTGCTGGCCGATCCTACGTTTATCTTCCATACTTGTTACCTCTCATCTTCTTCACGGTCCGTCACCACAACCAGAATATGAACTACAACAGAATGGGGACTTTATCTCGTCAGTTCACGGTCACATTTCAGCACCCACAGGAGCACCTGGCACATGGGAGGTGATCAGTGAGCACCGGTTCATTCATTTAAGGATCCAAGTCACGTGACCCGGAAGGGCCAATGCCACCCAGCGCAGCCTTTGAGGTGCCGCCCTCCGACACCACCTGCCAGAGAACTGTCCGTGGTTTCACGACTTCATCTGATACTCAGAACTGAAGACAGCATGTCCCACCATCTTCTCTCGGTGCAACATGGGTTGGGGATGCTTCCCAGGAGCCAACTGAGTAAGTGATGCTTATTCCTGAAGTGTCAAAGTCATGTATTTCCATTCCAGTGGAAGCCTCCTCAAGTGTAACACACTCTTCCAACTTCCTGCAATGCTGAAATACAGTAGCCAGCTAACAACTCCAATACCAGCTCCTTTTCCCTCCAGGTTTACTGAGATGTCGTTGACATATAACGCATGTGAGTGTAAGGTGTACCATGCCGTGACTGGATACTGCAAAGTGACACTAACTTTCAAGGATGCAGAGTCACCCTTCTGTCATCAGTTAGCAGGCTTGTGTCCTCAGGGCATGGGGGGGGGGAACTGAGGTCTTAGGGGGCCTGCAGTCTCACATCAGTGGTTCCAGGAATGCCCCCTCCACTTCTAACAAGCTTCTGCCTCCATCCCCCCCCCCGAATCTGTCCTCTAATCTTGCCTGATTCTGGGAGACCTCCAGAGGCTAGGACTCCACTCCCTGCTTTTTGTATCCCTGTGCCTGGCTCCTGGCTGATGTCAGCTAATGCTCGCTGAACGATGCAAACAGAAAGCGACCCACAGGTGAGAGGTGCTGGTGGTGATGATGCAGAGGATGCAAATAAGGACAAGAGCGGCTCAGGCCTACTGAATGGCTCTGCCGTCCCAAGCTTGGGGCTTCACATGTTCCCCCGTTGTCTCACCGTCCTCCACGACGCCTGACATGGTAGGTAGTTTCGTTTACAGATAAGAAATCCTGGGATCAGAGAAGCAGAGTGCCCTTTCCCTGCTTGCACAGCTTTCTAGGGACAAAAGCGGGATTCAGCCAGGTCTGCCAAACTCCATCTCTTGGGCTTGTGATCATTTGGATGATTTTTGTTTTCTCTTCTCAAGGGAAGAGAAAGTAACAAAAACCACTTGTTGAATGAATGAACAAATAAGTGACCAAATGACCAGAAGCTCCAAGAGACAGGGAACAAACTCCCTTGCCTCCCACAGTAACCTCAGTGCCTGGACAGAACGGGGCACGTGCCGGAGGCTTAAACCGAGGGCCTCCGCCTCCGCCACAGAGAAGAGCGCTTGGGCTCCGCATTCCCCACCAACCTCCAGCTCTCCTTGACCTGCTGGAAAATGGTTGCCATGCCTGCACACGTCCTTTGGATAGAAAGAGGCTCCTGTTTTTAGCTGCAAGGACAGAAAGCATAGCAGAGAAAAAGGTTGCAACATCCACTGGCCTGGAAGGACCTAAAGAGGGACCCTACAACAAAACCCGCATTTCCACAAACCCCAGTGAGGAGGCCTGCGTCTGTATTTACTATTCCGCCTGTGTTTGGGATCTTCACGCCGCCACCCGGCCCTTAATAATCCTCGGAATTATCTGCACTTCCATTACTGTCATGTATCACTGATATATTTTAATAAATAGTCAAGTAGAAAAGATTAGATTAATAGATTAAAACTATTAACCTATTAAACAACTCTTAACAGTCTAGAAATTCAAAATAACCTACAACGCATAAATTTACCATTAGTTTGGGAAAATTCCTAGGCACTTAATTGTCTTCAGTGTATGGTGTCAGTCAGCCACAGCGCTGGGTAATACGGCAGTTCAGCAAGACAAAATGAAGATTTAAATATTAAGAGTTAATTCCCTGGTTAATATAAGCCTAAAATAGAGAAAAGCAGGAGTTATGAGCAATGCTGTCAAGCCACCGACTCAGATGTTTAGCAGGTGGGGGACCCTCTGGGGAAAGCTGGAAATTTCTTTCGCAGGTGTCCTGGTACACGGAAGGCTGGCCCAGGTCACCGAGAAGAAATACGGTTAACAGAGTCTTAAATGAAAGCACAGCTCTCCTCTTCCAGTGGGTCTGGCAGTGGCATGATTCGGATCTGCAAGCAAGGCACACTGTTCTCTGAAGACCCACCTCCCCATGCTTTCCTTCACGTGACTGCCAGGACGCTGCAGACTCAGGATCCTCAGCCAGGTGGAATCCACTCACCGGCAGGTGGGGAAGGGGAGAGGCCATACGGGGGCATGTGCCCACTGTTCTGCATCTTCCAGGGCACCCATGGGTCCAGAGCAGACCCCAGAGGGCAGGTAACTCGATCAGTGAAGGGGGAGGCAGTCCCTACGCTGGACCTCATGCTGGATGATGGACAAGCAGAGAATAAATACAGGCCCTCTGCCACCCACGTTCTTTCCTGTGGAGGCTGGGCCTCAGCTGCCATCCCTTTCTTGTGTAACTAACTCTTCTGTCCCCTTTCTCCTGGAATGAAAGGTCCTACCCAACAGGACCGCTTCCCCTCCAACATCCTGCCCACATTGACAAATGATGCCCAGAGCTGTCCAGCTGCCGTCCCTCCGAGGTGCCTCCCCGACCCTGGTCCTGGCACTACATCTGGCCTCCTACCCTCCATGCTCCACCCACTAGCCCATGAGGCCACCTGTTGGCAGACTGAGGTTTGTAAGGCACAGCCAGCTCTGTCCACACACTCAAGGGCAAGGACTCAGCCCTGGTAACTCACTGCCCACTGCCCCCTGACACACAAAGTAGAATCCTCACTACACCGGCCAGGTCCTCCCAAGGTACTGGCATGATAAACCAGGTGCATGGACCACTGCCAAGTTCCTAACCTGCCCGCAGCACCCTCCCCTCAGGTGTTGGCCAGGGATGAGAACACTGACTACTAGGGGCAGTATGGGAGATTGAAGCGCAGCAACACACAGAGGTGCCCTGCATGGTGCCACACATAGTAGGGCTCTGTAAATGTGAGCGTTTTCCCCCTCCCATCCCTTCCAAGCACTTGCCAGACAAAATACGCAGAGTCTGGTAAAACAATGGAAAGGAGCTCTTGGGCAATGGATGGAGCACTGACAGATGAATGTAGAAGGGTTTTTAGGCCCGATTGAGACAAAAAAGTAGAGGGCACAGCCCCGCCCCCTGCAGCAGAGATGAAGGGAGAGCTGAGGACACACACCACAGCCAAGTTCACTGCAGGAGGGCAAGGTGGGAGTGATCCAGGTGGGTTTGGGGTATACCGACGTTCTTAACCATCGTCGCGTGCTGCACGGAACCCAGAGGAAGCCAAAGCCGAGGGAGAAGATTTTTCTCTTTCATTGGAAGAGCCAGACAGATGATGTGGTTGTGGAAATTTCCCGAGTCACTTGCTCAGACCAAGGCCTCTGTCGTTGGGGGCTTCACAAGGTGAACAGGTTGGACCATCCTAGTAACCATTCTCAAACCCGCGCTTCTCAGGACAAGGCAAGGCTTCTGAGGCTTCCCAAGATGCTGAGTGCTCAGTGTCCCAACGAGTTTTTTAATTTGCTTAAGGAACACAAGTGGGAGACTCAGGCTGAGAGGTGGACTGAGCAGAGGGTCCCTAGAGACCTGTCACTCCACAGGACCACCCCAAGCTCAAGAGCCTCAGTGCCACTTGGCAAAAATGATTCACCGATTTTGATGGCCTAAGTTTGCATTTCTGTGGCTGTCTCCACAGGGCAGACCCTCGGATGCGTGAATTTCCAAGAGTCTGCCCCATCTGCAGAGTGTAGCTCTGACAGTAACTAATAAAGCAGAGAGTGAACCCTGCCCACCAAAAAAGCAATGGAACTCCATTTCCCACTTTGGAATTGAACTTTCAGAGTTGCCTGCAATTCATGATGACTTCTGTGGTCTAACGCTGTCTGAAATTTGGCAGGGTGAGTATACACAGTTCTGGAAATCAGGTAAGTTCCAACAACAAGAACATAAGCTTAGAGTTAACATGGAAGCTGCAACCTGACTACAAAATACACCCCGAGCTCTCACGCAATTCATTCTGCTAACACCACACTGGCCACCGACTCACATCAGGCCTACTGGTACTGTGACTTTTTGTGCAGATGCAGTTAATTTGTTTAAGGCTACTTTCATTTCATTGCTGAAATCCAAAGTGCTAAACCATAAGGATATATTATTCAAAAAATAATTATACAGCCACACACATGTGGTCATTACATTCCATGGTCTGCCAGTAAAAAGTCTTGGCTTCAATAACAAGACTCAACCAGGCCCAAAGCCATCTGACTACTGGGCGATGCTGGACAAGCCTACTCCTCAGTCCCCTCCAATGAAGAGGGGTACCCACCGCTGCCTGGGGGACCAAATACGATATGGACAAGCTGCATCGTACAGTAGGTGGATCGTAGTAGCCCCTCAACAAATCCAGGCTCCAGCTTTGCCTTCACCCCTACCTCCTGCCCTCTCTCCAATGTCTAGTCTGTGCAAGAAATCAATTGCCACCCCACTGTTACCTCTCCCTAGGAATGGAATCCAGCATGGTGGGGATGTGGTGAAAAAAGCAAGCATTTACTGCACACGTACAATGATGGGCTGGGCACTGTGCTACGGGTATACATATTATTATTACACTTAATAATAATATTACTAAACTGTTATTACATTTAATAATAGTAATATTAAAGTGATCGCTACTATTATCACTGACAACACTATGAGGGAGGTAATCACTCCCATGTTACTGATGAGGAAACTGAGTCAGGGAACTAGCCCAAGGTCACATATCCGGGAGGTAGGTGGTGCCAGGATCTGAACCCAGGCAGCCTGGGCTGCAACACTACACTAAGCTGCTTGGCCCTTGGTGGGGCTGGGCAGAGGATGAGGAAGAGAGATGCCCAGCAGAGCAGGCATGGAGCAGGCATGGGGAGCCACGGGCTATTCCATGCTACCCCAGGACCAAGCAGGAGGCTGTAAACGTGGGAGGCAGGACACACAATGCTTTGTGAAACTGGATTCCTTAGGTCTGGGAAAAAATAACCTTTTAGACACTCACTTCCAAGTCTAGCTTCTAAGATCCTGCCTGTCCTGAACCCTCGGTAACCTGTCTTATAACGTTTTTACCCCTGCCGTTTACTCTTCTCCTGGCAGCCAGAATGATCCTCTTAAAACCAAATTCCTGCCACCCTTCTCAAAATCCCCAGTGGTTCCTCACCTCACATAGGATCAAGGCCGAAGTCCTGACAACAGCCTCCGAGGCCCTGCACAGCCACATCCATCTCCTTGCTGTCGCCTCAACATGATGGACACTTTCCTGCCCCAGGGCCTTTGCACCTATTGCTCTGCCTGGAATGCACTTTCCCCTGAATGCTTGGCTCAGTCCCTCATCTCCATCAGATTCTTGTTCAAATGTCACCTTCCTGGAGATGCAATACTCCCTCTGCCTCACCAATCCTCCTCCCTGCTTTTCCCCAGAGCACTTTCTACCACATGACAGACCACATGTTTTACATACGTATTATGTCTCCGCCACTCCCACCAGAACATCGGCTCCGAAGGCCAGTGATTCCATCTGCTTTGTTCACTGCTGCATTTCCAGCACTAGGTCAGACTCTGGCACTTAGCAGGTGCTCAGTTAAGCATTTGTCGAATGAATGACCAAAACTGGGTTTTTCATCTTCCTCCCACCCCGACAATCTCCCTGTCTACTCTATCCTGACCACCTGTTAGGGGATTGGTATGCACAGCCAACAAATGAGTCCCTTAACCTCTTCTACGCCTGGTTTCCTTATCTTCAAATGAGAGCACTGGACTAGATTATCTCTAGGGGCCTTCCAGCTCTGAAAACCTTCAACTCACCCCCCCCCACCAAGGCATAATTCTTCACTAGAGCAAGCCCATAGTTGCATTTACTTGATTATAAAAACCGCATTTCCCTTAGAATTTTCCACAGTCAAAGCCCCCACAGCCCTCACAGCCCCCACGCCCCTGAGAATGTAAGTGACGTCTGGCTGGAGTTTGGCTCCGTGATTTGTGACCTGCTCACCAGGTCAGCACCAACCTCAAGTGCTGGGATCACTGGTCTTGTAAAATCGACCCAGGCTGGGTTACGAGGAAGTAAACCAAACCACATTCAGGTGTCCCTTAGGGTCAGGAACACCACCTCTCCTTGTCCCCTCCGTTTAACACCACCTCCTTAGCAGCCAGAGCTAAGGAATTAGTTGGTTTGGGGTTTAGCCAGAACCCTTCTGGAGAAGTAACAAAATTAGGTTTTCTGGGCCAAAAAGTAGGTGCTGGGACGTAAGCAGAGTGCAGTGTATAACAGCATGGGCAGTGGGACAACTGGGGCCAGGAAGCCCACGTCAGAGGGTCGTGGGTCCTTCAAGGTCACGCCTGACCAGGGCCAGCTAGCCTCCCTCTGACTTCAGGAAGCCTCGGGCCTTTGTCTCCCCGTCTGAAACAGGGGCTAAGTGAGTCTAACGCTCCACAAAGTGTCTACAGGCCTAAACCCCACCTGGCCCATCTGACCCAAGGCCAGGGTCGGATTCACCAGCATCAGCTAAGGCCTATGTTGACATTCTTTTGATGTTTAATACATAAGTCACTTCTGAGTGAATGCTGGGTCACTATATAACATTACTGCTTTGCTCTTTCGAAGGTACTCTATTAGCTTTAATGACAGAATCAATATAAACTCACTTGATAGGTCCTTTGGAGTCCCTGCCTTCTTGACAAGACTCCAGCCTCTGGCACAGCCCTTGGCCCCTAACAATATTTGCTGCCACCTGTTAACTGATCAGGTCATACCAAGAAGTGAAGGGTGCAGCGGTTAAGCCTGTGCGTCGGAGGAGTCAGACCTAGGGAATGTCCTGGCTGTGCGGCGTGCTTCCCACCCGGCAGCCTGAGCCCCGCAAACCCCTCTGTGCCTCGGCTGCCTCATCTGTGAAGTGAGAATAACAAGGGTACCTACCTCCCTCTTAGGGTTGTTATAAAGATTATGTAAATTAATAGTTAACACATGTAAGTCCCTTAACCCAGAGCCTGACATATGAGTGCCAACTGGATGGTAGTCATTATTATTAGAAATTTCTTCAAATTACAAACGTCCTAAGGTTTGGACAAGTCCTTCCTGGTGTGTATTCTGGCAACCTGGTACTAATTCAAGGCTCCATAACTGAGTACATCCAAGCCTAGGCCAGTCAGGGGGAGCCAGGAGATGGCACGCATGCCACCCGCCCACTCCCCTGCCTGGGACAAGCGTCTCTCATCTGTCTCAGCTCTCCTCATCCTCCCCCAACCCTGAAGCCGAGCACTGCTAAGACTGGAGACAGGTTCGGGCCGCTGCTGTGACTATAGAGAAACCTGCCTGCTGTCCTCTGATCAACAGGTAGATATGCTGGTGGGGGACAGGTTCACACATGAAGGCAAGGACCACATCTGCCTGAGTCATCAGAAACAGATGGAGCTTCGTCTGTTCACTGCTGTAGACCCAGCACTTTGGACAGTGCCCGCCATGCAGTGGACACTCGAATGTCCACCGAATGAGTAGACCAGCCTCACATCCACCTGAGTCCACAGCACACGGCACTGGGCCTTACCTAGCAGGCGCTTCACAGATGTGGGAGGGTGGTGGGAGAGGCCTACGAGACCCTCACCTGAGCCCACTATTTCTGAGTGGAGAAAGCACTCGGCTTTGGCAGGTTCAAGGCCTGACACAGCTACTTACTACTCATCACGTGACCCTGAGCAGGGCCTTTCCTTCCTACAAGTTCAACAACAGGGAGGGGCCAGCCAAAGCCCCAGGCCCTTTCCAGCCCTGACTTTGCAGGAAGCACTTCCAGGCACCTCTCATCTCAAGACTCCCACTGCCCCATAGGCCGTAGCTGCCTACACTGTCCTCAGGCAAAATCCTCTTCCAGGAGGAAAATACGGGCGCTGGGCAGCTGCTGGTCAGGACACCGGTCAGCACCTGTGTCCACAGGTCCAAGCCCGGCACCCACTGCTCTGTTCCAGCCCACACTCCCGGTCCCTACATCACCCCCACACCCAGCCCACCCTCACTCACTGAGCACCTGCTACTACGGGCCACCCCTTGCGGTGAACAAGACAGGATGACCCTTGCCCACGGAGCTGGCCCTAGAGAGGCAGAGGAAAGTACACAAATAAGTGAAATATTTAAAGAGCGTAAACAGGCCACAGGCCCTTGAAGAAGAGGGTCAAGGAAGGCTTCTCTGGGGAAGGGGGACAGAATCGAGACCTGAAGGATGAAAGGACCCTAATTATGGAAGGATCAGAGGGAAGAGCACTCAGGGCAAAGGAACGGCAGCTGCGAGGGCTCTTGAGGCCAGGGGCTGGCACACCACGGCCGTCTGTGTGATTCCATATTATCTACAGCACCTTCTGCATTACGCGGGCAAGGCTGAGAAGCTGCCACAGAGGCCATGGCCTATACTATCTGGCCTTTTACGGGTCAACCTGGCTGACCCCGGGGTGGGTATCAGAGAAACAGAGAGAAGGTCAGGAAGGCAACAGACCAAATGAGGGAAAGATTGACTCTGGGGAGGTGGGGGCTGGGCTGGGCCACAGTGACCTGCAGCCTGTGTCACGGCCTCCAGTCCACCCTGCAAACGGTTGCCAGGGTGATCTCCCTGAAACACACGCTACTCTTCTGCTCAAAGAACTTGAACAGCTCCCAGGTTTTCCCAGGCCTGTCCCAAGGACACTGGCTGTGTGGGATGAACCTCAATAAAAGGGGTCCATGGTTACATAAGTTTGAGAAGCTTGGCATTCTCATCTCTCTCGGATGTTTTCATGCACACACATTAGCACAAGAAAGGCTCTGGAAAGTTCCACAGGGAAGAAATCGGCTGCGTTTGCTTAGTCCACTGTCCTTCAAACTTACTTGGCCACAGAACCCCTTTTTTCCACAAAATATCTGTTAACTTTAAAAAAGAAAAGTATTCCATGGGCTAAAGGGCAAACTCCTCTGCTTGACCCCAACTGCAGTAGGGCGTAATTGCAGTAGGGTGTAATCCTAGAGGCTGCTCCAGATGACATGTGTGGCCTGGACAGCCATCTCTCCTGTCTCTCCCTTGACTTCTCGCCTTCAAAGCCCACTCGAGGGAGCAGCAGTGGCAGCATCAACGTTTACCACCGTGACAGACACCCAGTCCGTGGGCTCGTCCAGCATCTCTTCCCGCTTTCTTTGGTAAGGAGCCCAGCTTTCACCTGAGGGCGACCCCTCCCATCGCCGGCCAGCTCCAAGGGTGAGGATACACCCCTGGTCTGGCTCAGCATCCGGATATTCCATTCCCCAGCTTTGCAGTGACTGGTTCAGGGGAACAAGCAAGCACAGGACTCAAGCCAGGCCGCTGGATTCCAGACTAGGATGGGACAGGCTGCCCCGGAGTTCATAACACCGGAGATGAGACAAAATTCAAGCCCAGGTCTTTCTGCCCAGTCCTGTGTTTCACCCTGAAGTTCCCCCCAACTTGGGCAGGAGCAGCCAAAGGCCAGTTTGGGATTAAGCCACCCTTGGTTCCAGTGACAGGTGCCCACAGAAGATACCAGGGGGGCTGGAAAGTGCTGCCCCCAACTGCACATCCTCCAGGGAAGTAGGGAAATTTCACAGCAAAGGGGACAGGCCTGGACCGCCCATCATTTCGAATGCATGGGGAGGACCAGGGACAGGTGGCTGCTTGGTTGTGAGGCCAGGGGCGGGGGGAGGGGGCGTACCTGCTCGCCGTGCTTTTCCTTCCAGCCGCACTGGCTCCGTCAGCCTGCAGAAGAAACCGGAAACACACGCATTAGCCAATGGTGAAGACACAGATTCTACCCACTGCCATTCCGCCAGGCTGTTGCTCAACACCCGCCTTCCCTCAGACACACGGGCAAGCTGGCCCCGACCCCCTGCTGCTTCCCTCCAGGCTGGAAAAGTCTGCTCCCCATGGCAATGGGGAGCCAGCACACCCCCAACCCAAACTTGCTTGGCCCTTTAAATCCAGCTGAGCACCCACTGCCAACACAAACCCAGCAACCACAGAGCCCTGGGGACTCAGTGGAAAGTAAGTAACCAGCTAAATCTGAGATTGAATTGCACCATTTTTATTTTCAGCTGGGATTTCCAATAAAACAGTAGCCACAGATTTATTCCTACCAATCAAGGGGGGAAATCCTGTTATGTTAAAATATTCTGTCCCCCGACCCTCTGAGCAGGGGAGGCATGAGAGCGGCTGTTCTTAATCTCTTTATTTGGGGCTGGGAGGTGGGGGAATAAGGCTGGTCAAATGAAATTTCCAGAAATCATCAAATTCTGGTTCAGATGGAGACACTGAGGCCTCGGACGAGGAGCAAGTGGCCTGAAGTCTCTCGAGGACTGAACAACAGATACCTGGGGTCCCTGACTGCCAGGCGAGTGCTGGGGGGTCCTCAATGTGGAGATTGCTGACCAGGTTCCAGCAACCTGGGGAATGCCCAGGTTTCTCCACCACCCCTGGTTGAAGATGCATTCCCTAGCTTTCTTTTTTCCTTACTGTTCAAGTACGCTTATCTCCACCTTCCCCCCACCCACATTCCTTAGCTTTGTGAAAACATCTAAATAACAGTGATCCTAGCTCAAATAATGTGGGTTCAAAACCCTGTGGCGCACGTTTGTTCCCAAATTCAGAATCCTTCCGATCTCAGCAAGGCAATGTTGGCACGTGTTCTGTATTTGGAAACCACCCTGGCGGGGCCTGGGGCGCCCCCGGTGTCCGAGCACACTGACATTTCTACAGAGAAACATATGCAGTCAGTCCTGAGTGGGATAAACGAAGATGGCGACTGGCCTCGTTTCCCTCCGGTCAAGTTCTGCCACTTCAACAGTTACAAAAACTCTTTTTTTTTTCTTTTCAAGCTTTTCCAATTTCAGGACTGAGGATGTAAAATAAACACAGTAGCAGCTACCTTTTGATGAGTGCTTATGGGAAGTTGCAAACTGGCAAAACCAGATGGCGGACTTGGATCCAAAAAGTAAATATATGAAAATAAAGGGATTTCACCTCCCCCTATTTCAGCTTCTCTTTAAAAACCAGTTAATCCGGCAACAGACAGTCAGTCCCACATCCCCACAGTCCGCTAGGGCTGGTATACCTGGTTCTCCAGTCTCCGCCCCTCCTGCCCGCCTTATACCCTGTCCTCTAGGCCTTCCTTGTTCCTGTGGGCACCCAGACCCGCTCCCCCGGAGAACTTCCCAGCAGGTGCTAGTGTAGACCATTAAATGCCTCTTATGAAATCCTCTCAGTAGGTCCCCCAACACATCCCATTTTACAGGTGAGGCACAGAGGGTCTGCAAGTCATTCATCCAACACCCCACAGCTACAAGGCCAGGTCTGGGCCACTCCGGTGCCCACGGTCTGCTCAACTTGGTAATCTTTTATCTCCCACCGAGATGCAGGAGGGCCAATCGGGGAATGGAGTAAGCTCACTCCGCCCCTGTTGGCCACACAAGGAAAGTGGAAAAGGACAGGACAAGTAGGAAGGCAGAAATGGGAGGCCTGGGTGGGAGAAATTAATGGCACGCCGGTTTATTATTTCAGTAGGAGAAACAACGCAGAACATGGTCTGCATGTCATTTCACTGCGTGCAAAAGAACAGGATCAATTACAGCCTCTCCCCGACATCTTGCATCCTCAAAACTTGTCTGGATAGCGAGCAGGAACACAGCGCTCACCTGTCCACCGGTAAGAGACCCAAGGGGCGGGGGGTGGAAATTCTGCCCCACAGAGCCTGAAACACCTGTAAAATCCCAACCTCTCATTTTCCGGACTTATGTGCACCTATCCCTAGTATTTCTTACGTCACTGTAACATAGTCTTTTTTGTCCTTTTCCGTCCTTCATAATCGCACACAGAGCTGACCGGTTCAAGGACAGTGGTCGGTTCAAGGATAGTGGTCGTGTGACTGGGTTGGGGAGGAGATTCTCGGTTTTGGGTGCATCCGATCATCCCCAGTTACGTTTCCCTTTTATGAGGCTTATGATACTTGAGCTTTGTCTCACTGCTAGCAACACTCATTTGTTTTCCACACATTTTTATAAAATAAAGACAAAATGCTGAACATGTTCAAAGAGTCGTCCAAACAAATCCCTTGGCAGAGACTAAGGCCGCGCACAGGCAGAATGGAACCTCGGAGGAGCAGCACTGAGAGATGTCCGTCTCGCCTGGAGGGGAGGGGGGCGTGAAACGTCCGTTTAGGAGCTGACGGACGATGAGCTCTAGAGGGGATGTCAAAGGCAGCACGCATCAACATCACAGCACCTGGGCCTGGCTGGGTCTAAACCCACCGTAATGACCGGAGCGCCATTCGGGCCCTCTCAGCCCCAGCTGAGGCCCACGGGGCTGAAGGCTCTGCCTCTCAGTTGTAGAGATCCCTAAGGGGCCAGGCCGGCACGGTGGGTGTCCTCAGCAATCAACAGATCACAGGGGTTAATCACCACTGTCCGAATTCAGTTCCGCCACTGACACAGCCATTTTCCTAGGCCCAAAGCAATTTCATGTGATCCAACCTGAACCACAAACTTGCCTTTACCCAGTGGAATCTGACTTGCTCTCGATTTGAACTGGTATAAGAACACAGGGTTTAGAGTCGGGGGTCTGCGTTGGAGCCCTGGTTCTACAACTTTCTAGCTGTATGTTCCAAGGCAAGTCACTTGTACTCGCCATGCACACACTCAGTCTCCTCATCTGCAAAATGGTAACAGCAATCCCAGGCCCTGCCTCCTGGGGCTGGCATGAGACTTAAACAAGATAACTTAAATACAGTAATGCATGTCAAAGTACTTCGCATGGGCTCAGCTGTAATAATCATCACCATGAACAACCCTAGATACACAGCTACAAAAGCCATCATTTACTGGCTCCACGAAACTCAAGCACAGAAAGACCGAGTGACTCGGATAAGACTGCGCAGGAGGTGAGCAAGCAGCAGGGCTGGGCTGGACAGCACCAGGGTCTTCCCTGCCTGTCTCCGGCCTGACCTGAACCCCAGGCTGCAAGCCAGCACCTTAGGAGCGCCCATCAGACCCTCCCTCACCCCTGAGATCTTGTCCCAAGAGCCGGCGACTATGACATTGAATACAGCAATGCAGGCAAAGTACTAAGTGCAGGCCAGGTACGTATAATAATCGTTTAAGTAATGGAAACTCTCCTGCTGCTGCCACCACTGGGCCGTGTGCTCCTAGAGGACATGCAGCTTCCTGTCCGGGTTCTGCCGGGGTCTCACCTTAAGCCTTGGGCACACTCTTTCCTTTCTCTGGACCTGCATTTCTGCATAGGTAAAAGCAGGGTCAGGAGCATGACAGTTCAATCCGATCCTCTCCAACTTCCACTTACATCTCTGTCCTTCTATGTGGCGTTGGCCCAAACCCCTCTATGGCAAATGCAACGTGCTGGGGGACAGTGGGCCATGAGAGACCCCCCTGCTCCCTCTCACAGAGGCTGGAGTGAAGGTTTCCAAGCCCCCAGCTCACCCTTAGAATACCTGCCCCCGTTCCTGGCCCCCTCCATTCCCCATACACCAGCTTCTCCATAGGACCAGGGCAAGGCTATTTTTGGTTTCATTGGGCCCTCCTCTTCCCTCCCCAATGAATGTTAAGTTGTTCTTTTCCATTCTCTTATTAAGGATTTTCTTGGAAAGAAAATATTATTTCAAACCCAGAAATTTTATTTCTAAATTTGTGCAAATGTAAGTTGTAATACATTAGCTGCATTTCACATTTTGTGCAAATGGCGGAAACAGGCAATTCGTGTGCTACGGGATGGGGGCTGGCCAACGATTTCGATAAAATAAACCCTTTTTTAATTTAAATGCTAATGCACTGAATTAAAATTTAATAACTGAGGAAATTGAAAAGCCGAGCAGGAATATTGGAAATAAATCCAAGCAGAAACAGCTGAAATTAAAAATTCTAGAGAGTGGGAGGACAGCAGCTAAGCTGTCTTATATGATTACATTTTTTTTTTTCAGAATGAAGCAAAAAAAAAAAAAAATCCTATCTCTCGCTGGCTCTAGGGCAGTAAATCCACAGTGCTGTGATTTATTGCTCAATTTTCCTGAGGGAAAAAAGGCTTTCTTTCATGCTGAAATATTTCATAAATTTCAAGCCAGCATAAATTCTTAATTTAAAAGTTATGGAGGTCACATTTAGTGCACTGGTACGGTTCCAAAATCTTAAAGGAATAGCAGCGACCAAAAAAAAAAAAAAAAAAAAGGCAAAGAGGAGGGGTAGAATTTGCTTTTTTTTTCCTTTTGGTTTTAATTCACAAGTTGAAATTTCATTATTAAAGATTCCTCCTGGATGGATGAAACCCAAGCACGTGGGGAACTGGTGTGTGTGTTTGGAAATCTGCTGCAGAAGATGAAGAGATAAAGATTTAATTCAATTATAAAAAGGCATTTTTTTTTTCCCCTTTAAGCCACTTGAGGAATTTCTGGTAAAAATTTCCTCCCTTCACTGCCCTGGAAGGGGTGAGAGGGTGGGGGAGGGTGGCCAATGTAATTGCTTCTCTTAGATCTCCAATCTTTTGTGCGCACTGATATATTCATTTGTTATACAGCTGTTCAGCGGCGGAAAGAATGCTAGGGCGCCCATAATTCTAAGCAAATCAATCAAAAATTAATGATTTGTCATGCTTGCACAATGGAGGAAAACAGCTCCTTGGGTCCTGGCTGCCTGATCTCAAAGAATGAAATGCCTTTCTTCGATAAGAGAGCAGAGCCAGAGGTTCAGGGAGGCTGAGGTGCCACTGCAAATGTGGGGGCTCAGGGTCCCCCTGAGCTCTGGGGGAATGGAGAGGGCCAACGTCTTACAGGGGGCATCCCCAAGATGGCGCCTCGGCCAGGCAAGCCCAGCACATTTCCGTGATGGTCTAATTACGATCTTGCCTTTGCCCTCCCCCACTGAAACTCAAAAATTACTTCTTCTCTGGAGATGCCAATGACTCCCCCCTCCCCCACCAGACTGGACTGTCCCTGTTCACTGTTCTCCAACACTGCGAACCCACCACCACCAGCGCCTCTCACCACCTCAACGGGCCTGGGACCACGTTTCCTGGGGCGCCAGTCTCCCCCAGACCATGTGCTCCTCCAGGACAAAGCCCACAGTGCGCATGTGGCCAGGTAGGTCTCCAGCACCCAGCTCAGGGCCTGGCGCAGAGCAAACAGCCAGCAAACATGGTCGAATCCATTAGTTATTACTTCTCAGGAAATACAGATAACGAGGTTGCTTAGATGAAGAAGCTACATGCACTGGCAATTCCACTGGGATGAAATAGAACAACGGATCTTAAGTAATCAATCACTCCTTTATTTATTCAACAGATACTTCCTTGAAAGCCTACTATGCGTCAAGCACTGTGCTCAGCTGTGGGTGGACAACTTGGACCCCCAACGCTCACTGCCTCTGGGGCTCCTCTCTGCCCTTGAAGACAAGCGTGAGTGTGAACCCAGGGAGAAGGGCAGTCCTCTGCATGTTCAAACGCCCCTGGAGTCTCGTTTCCTCTCTTACTATAATTCACATGAATATTACATTTACAAGTATCAAATGCATGTTACTCCATAACACATGTGTGTATTTCATACATATATATGCATGTTCATTTGAATATATAAATTGGTTTAAATTACCAACCGATCCAAAGGACCCTGCGGGGAGGTGGCTCAGCCCCAGCAGGGAGTGAAACCATGTCGCCTGACCTGGCAGCCTGAAGAGGCTCCACACCTGCAAGAAGCACCTGCCTGAGGACAGGAGGACGAGAGCGTCCAAGCCACTCAAGCCTCATCTACCTATCTCTTCCCTCTCCAACAGCCAATGAATCTCCACATTTGACTTGAACTTCTTCTCTTTCCCACTGAGGCACAAGACTCAAATCAGAAGAAAGTCATTTGCTCATCGGACAAGTATTTACTGAGCACCTTCTATGCACCACACACTGTTTGGGGCAGCTGGGCTGTATCCCTGCCCTCACAGCCATTACGTTCAAGTGGGAGAGACAGAAACATTAGGTCTAATAAATCAGTGAAGACACATGCATGCGAGAAAGTAATTGGCACTGGAGGGGAAAACTAGAGAAGGACGGGAGGTAATCAGAAGGCTGGGGACAAGGGAAGAGCCGCGGGTGGCAGTAAAGTGGTCAGAGTAGGTGCCACTGCGTGTCTGGGAAAGGAAATGGCCAGAGGGGACACTCAAGGGTGGGAGTGAGTGAGGATGAGAAGAGGTACAGGAGGTCAGCCCTGTGGGCCACTGGCAGGTTTTGGCAAAGGGACATAATTTGACTTTCATTTTAAAAAGATCGTTTCTGACTGCTGTGTTGAGAAGAGACCATGGGCAAGGGTGGAGGTGAGGGAGGAGGTTGCTGCCGCAGCCCAGGTAGAAGGCGAGGGTGGCTGGGACTGGGTTAGTGGCAGCGAGCAGGCGAGGAAGGGCTGGGTTCCAGATGTACTGGCAGACAGAACCGAGAGGACTTGCCGATGAACTGGACGTGGGGGTGGAGAGAAAGAGTCAAGAAAGATTCTAAAAATCTTGTGCCTTAGCACCATGAAAAATGGAATTGCATCTCTCTGGTGCATGCAAATATTAATCACCAGCACAGCCAGCACTTTACTGATTGTTGCACTGCACTGAATCCTCCCAATAACCCCAGGAAGACACTAGAGTTTAATTAACCTCCTCTGATCAAGAATTAACCAGAGAGACTCAGTGACTGGCCCAAGGTCACACAGCTGGCCAACTGCTTGGCCGGAGTTCGCATGTATAGAAACACACCTTCCTCTCCAGAACCAGGAAGTCCAACCTAGCCCTCAACAGTGTAGGTGAACTGCTTCTCTCCAACCACAGGACCCCAAATCGAGCACAAGTGGTCCCCACTCTTATCCACCAGGTGCTCCTGAAACACACCTTACTAAGGGTGACTGTACCAGCAACAGCTTTGCAACTTATGAAGAGGATTCCATTCCCAAGTAATTAAATATACTATAGAGCCCCTGAGTAGACCTTGCTTCTTACGTCACATCCAGCAGAGTGTTTGTTTCTACACATGGTAGCTGGGTTTGAATTTTGTGTATTTGCCTTCCCAAGTGAACGTGGTTCCTCGGGGACACTGACCACCCTGGGCCCCAAGCTTGAGGGGTGGTGGAAGCTGCCAGAGAAGCTCTTGGTTTAGAACAAGGGGACTCGGACGGGTGGCGCTGTTTTTCAACAGATGTTTATGCAGCTCCTAACAGCTGTGTGGCACTGAGCAAGGCCTCTGGAGATGGACACTAAGATGCATCAGACATGGCTCCTTAATCATTCACCCAAATAGTACCTATTAAGTGCCTACAATGTGCTGGCCACCAGGGCAGTTACTGGGGACACAGCAGCAACAAGAACAGTGAGGAGGGTAAGCAGTGACTGCTTCATTACTGCAGACTGAGCGGTGTGCTCTGAAGAGAGAAGCCTGAGTGTCATCAGCACCTTTGACAACAGGACCCAATGACACTGCAGGGTCAGAAGGGCTTCCCTAAGGGGATGGAGGCTAGAACAGGACATCAAGAGCTCCTCCTCAATGGGGAAATGTAAAATCTAGACGCAAATGAAACCCACACAAGCTGGGTGCCAGGGTGCAAGGAGAAGGATGCATCCTGCCTTGTCTGGGGCACTGAGCCTCACAGGGCTGTGGACTTCTCTGAGGGCCTTCACCCCTGGAGGGAGGGAACAGCCCCCCGACATGCCCAGGCTCACCAGAGAGCTCCTGCCCAGACTCCAGGCCAGAGCCCAGAGGCTGAAAGAGGCACCAGGGATGCCATCACCAATTGGCCAAGGTTCCAACTACCAGGGGAAGCCATGGGAAATGAACCAAGTCTTCACTCCTCTTGGTTACGGTGGCCTTCTGCCTCTTCCCAAGCTCTTGCTGTCCAAAGTCAAGTGTCAACAAATAAATCAGGCTTCCCAAAAATGAAACCAGCTCGGTTCGGGCCTTGTCTATTTCCTAGAATCTCCTGGTACAGGCAGGTTCTTCTCTTCTCTCTGGTGGTCAGCCACGCAGACTGGCGCAGGACCTTCATGCTGACATTATTACCAACATCGCTGTCTTTGTTACCACCATCAACAGCCACTAATCACTGAGCACCTGAAAACCAGGCTAGGGAGGAGCGTCTGATTCATTCCCAGGCTCACTGGCCACCACAGCACGCGCACCTCTGAAAGCAACTGCTGGATGCAGGAGAGAGGGAAGAAGCCCAACATGAAAGCTACTGTCACCTTCCAGGGAAAAAGTGATGACGGTCTGGAGAGAGCAGTGGAGAAGAGCCAGCTCCAGGACTGATAGCTGCTGGGAGTGACAAAGATCACCTGAGACAGAGGGTGGAAAGTACCCACGGTGAAGCTGGTATACAGCAGTCGCCAATCAATGGCAGGTTTAAAAAATCTATTCAACTGCCGCAGCTGCAGTGTGCAGGGGGCCTGGTCTCCTGGCACAGGCTGGGGGCACAGCCCTGGGCACGTGGGAGGGACAAAAGTAAAAGGTGAATCCGCCTCCACACCCGGGGAGTCCTGGCCTTGGGGCGGAGGGGCAGCAGCCTCCCCTGGGCTGCCATGTAAGACTCAGCACCCACACCACGAGCCCTGCTCTCATCCCAGGGCGCCTCTGGATGCTGCCACAGCCAGAGCCCATGGTCCACACCTGGACCTAAAGGGTCTGTGACCGTTCCTGGTTGTTTCATATGTGTACACTCTCCATGCCCAGCCAGGCAGGGTCACAAAGGAGCCTAAGGCCGCGTCAAAACGTGAGGTTATTCCTGTGGTCAGGCTCAGCAAGGGTTTGGGTTTTTGTTTTTGTTTTTTTTTAACTTTTTATACTGAAATAATTTTACATTCATAGAAGAGTGGCAGAGAAACTACAAGGAGTTTTCTTCTACCCTGCACTCCACATGAAGGGCTTCAGGCAGGGGAGAAATGCAGTCAGAATTCCATCTGCAAAGGGGCTGCCAGATGGGGGCAGTATGGAGGCACTGAGACCAGTTAGGGGGCTGAGGCCGGCGTCCAGGGAGCATCAGCGGAGACCCAGTCTCCCTCCCTAGGACAGGCAGCCAAAAGGCCCTCAGGCTCCAAGACTAAACCATGCAAAAGGACCTAGAAAGAAGGAATGGTGGTCACTGGGCATCAGGAGGGTCAAAGGCCCTGACCCTCACTATGGGCCTTCAGGCAAGTGACGTCTCACAGCCCCAGCTCCCTCCTCTGAGAAATGGGGGTGATGCCAGTGCCCACCTCGGAGACTGTTGTGAGGACCGAGTTAATC
Source organism: Artibeus jamaicensis (assembly GCF_021234435.1). Taxonomy (NCBI): domain Eukaryota; kingdom Metazoa; phylum Chordata; class Mammalia; order Chiroptera; family Phyllostomidae; genus Artibeus; species Artibeus jamaicensis. The sequence goes on from NW_026522030.1 coordinate 7,152,907, forward strand.
AGTCACCTGCTTAGCGCAGGGCCTTCATACCCGCAGTGTCAGCTTGGACTATTATAATCCAGCGTAAAGGGCTCCAGGTGGGGGTGATACTGGCAATCCCAGAGTGCCCAGCATCTACTGGTCACCTCCTGTACACCAGGCCTGGGCTCGGGCACTGCACGCACCATCACATCCCCCTTGAAGTGGTAGGGACCGCCCCCGGCCCCACTGTCCATACGAGAACCCAGAGGCTTGCAGGGTGCGGGGACCAGCTGAGAGGAGGCTCAGACGCTCTGATTCCAAGTCCATGTTCTCAAATCTATGCCATGCTGCCTCCGGGGCCCAGCAGGGGTGACCTTGGCAAGTGACTGTCCCTGTCTCTAAGAGTGGACACACTCCTTCGGGTGCATGAATGTTGCTCTGTTTGTTTTCTTTTCTTTTTTTTTTCTTTTTTAAAGAAAAATGTCTCAGTTCTTCACAGTCATACAGTTAATCTCTCAATTTACAAAAGAGCAAGTCATGTGACTGAATTCCACAAAAATTCTCTCTCCAGGTTTATGATTTTACAGAAAACTCCAGGGAAAACCGCCTGGAGCGAGTTAAAACCAGATCAGTCATAAACCATGTCCTGGTACAGCCCCACCAAGCCAAGACTCAGATTACTCATTAAATACATGATAAATATTCGCCTCAGATCAGCAGGAAGTTGGGAGGGGGTGCTAAAAAAAGAAGGAAAACTTTTTTTGCTTCATGGGGGGAAAAACCCTATTATAAATAGGTTTATAGAGAGTTACAAGCTCCAAATTAGTGAACCCAGAACTGGGAGACAAGGTTTTTAAAAGTCACCCCTCAGGCATTTTTTAAGTAAGGCAGTGAGGGGAAAAAGCTGCTGCTCAAACCTCTTCAAGGGACAAAGTGAAGGGCTCCTGTGACCTGGCCAAGGTGATACCAGTGTCGGAACAGCCTCTGGGGAAGACCAGCAGCCCACCCCGACCAGGAGACCCCTTCCCCTGACTGCGGGCAGAGGCCACCTCTGGCCCTCCATCTGTCCTTCTGTCCAAGGAGGCTGCTAGACTGACAGCCCCTCAGAAACCTTCCACCTGGGACATGTGGAGTCGGGCAGACTTGAGTTCAAGTTCTGTCTGGGCCACTCGGAGCTCAGAGGCTTGGCTCAAGTCCAATTACCTTTCCCAGGTAAAATGAGGGAAAAGCCCACAAAAACACAGCTGTTGGGTGGATGAAAAGGCTGAAAGTCTATCACGTTCTCAGCTAGTGCTAATGACACTTCGGGAGCCACAGATCTGAGTGGCATCACTATCGCAATGGCGGTGGTGAGTCAAATTAACACATTAAGGAACCACCCAGATACCCTGGTCCCTCCAGCAGGATTTAGTTGGCACAGCGGGTCCCAGAGCAGAACCTGGAATGGGGCTGGCCGGGTTCAAACCCTACCTCCACGACTGACAACTGATGTGTCCTGTGACACAGGGCGCGGGGGAGGGGGGAGGTCACTTAAGCCTCTGACAGTTTCCTCACCTGTCTAATGGGGATAATAACAGTACTCACCTCACAAGGTTACTTACGATTAGTTAACAGATGTAAAGCTCTCAAAATAATGCTTGGCGCATGGTGAATGTGCTATAAAAATTACCATTTATTAAACTTCCGCTATGTCATTTATTTACCTTCAGGCAAGTCCCTATTTTATTCTGAGCTGCAGTCTCCCTTGCAAAAAAACAAAGAATGTGGACCAGATGGACTCCGAGCACCCTCCAAGTTCAGAAACTTGTCGATTCTGTCGCGTCTGTCTTCGCTCATGCTGTCCCCCTGCCTGGACTGCCATCCACTCTGACCGGCTGGATCCCAGGCCCTGCTCCAGAAAGTCTTCCCTGAACCCAGGGACAACCTCCTCGACATCCAAGGGTGTGGCAGTGAGGACACCATCTGTGACACCACTGCTCTCTGCAGCCTTGCTCCCAACCAAACTGCAAGTTCAAAAAGCACAGCCAGCTTTTTGTGAACAGCTCCTCTGTGGCTCCACAGCACCCAGGGCTGTGCTGCATATGAAAGGGGCTTCACCAAGGCCAACTGGTTTAAAACCTAAAGGAACAATAACCTGAGAGAACCATGGTGGCAAATGAGGACTCGGAAATTATCTAGTCCAAGAACAGCACACAGGTGTTATAATGGCAATTCTAATCAAGAGGCTGCCCAGGACAATGTGTTGAGGATTCTGGAGCCACATCAGGGCTCAGCTAGGAAAAGCACTGTGATTGATTATTGATGTCTGCAGTGAGCACGGTAAAGCTGGGGATGGCAGCATGCTAGCCCCTTCTAATCTAGTCCAAGACCCTCCTCTTATAGATAGAGAAACTGAGGCCCCCAAAGCACTCTTTTTCTGGTCAATGTATGCTCTTTTGCAAAAACATTTCTTAGAAGCTGCGGCCTTTTAAAATTCAGAGCAAAGAAATCTCGGAGAAGAAAGAAGACCAGAGACAAATACACACAGAAGAAAACTTAAGTGTAAAACACGAGGCTCACTTTGGTTTGAAAGAGAAATTATTACAGAAGGGCAAAGTAGATGTCCTAAGAAGGAATTTTTTCTTCTTTAAAAAAGAAAACTCAGCCACACATGCTCAAAGTAGAAATCTTACAAATTCCTATTGCAAAATAACTCCTGGTCAGCCAACCACAATCTCTATAAATACATCACAAGATCAACAGCCCAGGCAAGTGGGGGAGGAGGAGAATGACTGCATGAATTTTTAAAAAATCAAAATAGTTCTTCTCGCAGTTGGAAAGGAAGGAGTCACCCATTTTCCTACAAAATAAAAGGCCCAGGAAGAAAAGAAAGACTGCAATTCTACACATCCCAATGGGCACCTGCTGAGAAATCCAGACAGCCAGACTATTTTGAAATTATTTTATAATTCTGTTTTCTTTTCAGGAGGAAAAAAAACCTGGTACCCTGATTTATCAGGGCATTCTTGATCTTACCCTGGCTTCCCTGGAACTGCCAGGCTGGGAACAGCCAAATGTCCTAAGAGGCCTGATATGGGTGGTACGTCCTACACAGTCTGGACCACTCTAGGTCTTTAAAATGAGGCAATTTAATAGAGGGATTTGAGCACACAGGTGAGGAATGGGCTGAGAAGTCAAACAAGGAACAGAAAGACAAGCAAGGATTCGCATGGGAGGAAGCTGCCGCCACCACCTCTAGGTCTGGGGAGAGGGAGGGGAGAGATGGTGTTACCAGAAGTTGGAGCTGTTCGGCAAGGGCTTCCCAATGGGAGTGGATCACAGGGGGGCTGGAGCGACACAGAAAACAATGAAAGAGGCACAGAATGAGGGGAGAAATGCCCTGGGCCTTTCCCTTCTTCCCACCTCCCAAAAGGCCTACTGTGCATCCTTCTGCTTCAACGTTTCAGAGTCTAGAGAACAAGGGCACCTAGGAAATGTAGTTCCCTGTAATACAGAACACAGTAGGGGGAAGCAGGGATGGGGCTGAGTGAGGTCAGACCAACGAGGGACCACCTCACATCAGGGAACTCCTGGGGAGTTGCAACCACTGGACGGCAGTGTCCTGCACAGCTCACTGAGGTTTCCACCCGAGTCCAGCTTCCCTGTGTGGGCTGGAACTTCCTCAGAGGCATCTTACCTTCTTCCACACCACCCAGTAGGATCACAGCTCAGCTGAAAGAGCCCTGACGGTGTGAGAAATGGAAGCCTGGCCAACCCGTCCGTCTCCCAACACATGGGATGCTTGGATGGCCTGCCAGTACATGGTTACTCCCAGCCTTTGCAGGAAACTCATAACGTGGAAGGCGGCTGCCCCTAAGCCAATACTCAGAAGGCCCAAGCTCCCAGTGGCCACTCTAGAAGCACCTCCTAACCCTGTCTAGAACACTACGTTCATCAGGATCAGGCACGGAGGCTGCCAGCTGGGCTGGCTTGGGGGAGGGCACTCCTAGGGCCCCAGAACTTCCCACCTTCAGAGCCCCTACTGCAGATTCACACTGGAACTTTACAGCGCTGTTTTATGAACCATATCGTAAAAGACAAGCACATTCGTGTCCCACAAGGCATAGCCTCAACCCTGTAAACGTCTTTGTCCTGGCTGTGGTGGAAGGCTTGGTTTTGAACTACATTCTGCAGGGAAAGAAAGGGCCCTTTCCCTTCACTGAATGCTCCATGCCCCTCCCCCCCCCAAGCCATATGGCCCATCTCCCCCCACTCCCTGTTTTCTTAAAGCACTTATTGCCTGGACCATTCAAATGGTATTGATCAGCCAGCTGGTACACTCTGTCATCTTTTTATGACCTGTCTTCCCAGCTGGACCATACATCTTCCCCGGAGGTGGGAGGTTGGGGGGGGCCATGCCTCTGGATTCCCTAGTGCCCACCACATGGCCCAACACACTGAGAGCATCTACACGGCATCCTTAAAGGGGAAGATGACCCTGGTTCCCAGAGCTGAGTGTATGGTGAGGTAGGAATAACACATTCTGTCAATGCCCCACATTTGTTCAGTGATTGACGGGACTTTTACACCCATTACTTCCTTTAATTCTTTACAAGGTAGGTGTCATGATTTCCATCTCAGAGGGGAGGGAGCGGAGGTTAACTGACTTTGCCCAAAGTCACTAGGTACTGGCAGGGGTGCGAGGCCAGGTCTTCTTCCAAGACAAATACTGAGTTCTTTCCCTCCCCTGGCTCCAGTCTCCCTTTCCAAGACCCCAGGTCTTGCTTCTCTTTCATGGACTGAATCGACTTAATGAAATCATTAAGTGATAAAAAGAGTTCATAAATGTGAGGCACTTAGAAGAGAGCCTGGCACGGACCAAGTGGTATACGAGCAATGGCTACTGCAGTCTTCCCTCTTAGCATTGTTGCTCCTCCATCACCATTAACCCACGTCAAGGTCAGCCTGCCGCAAGCTCAACAGCTAGCACACTTCACAGCCAATGCAGAATATGGAAAATGACCACACTTAATTAAAGCCGGGAAATTATAGAAAGCCAAATGACGTAACAGTTAAGAAGGGACACACGAAGACATTATATACTTCTCAGAAGTCTATCCAAAGCACTGACCTCCCCTACCTATACCTGGCAACCCCCACACGTCACTCAAAACTGGGTGAGACTCTCCCTTCCTGACTTCGTAGACAACACCTTCAGTGCACAAAACCCAGTTCCTTCTCACTGATACACTGTCTTCTGAGCCAGAAGGCCTGTTGTATGGAGGGAGAATAAAGGCTCCGAGTGGAGGTAATGTGTTCAAGGTCATATATATTTACACACAATCTTCAAGTCTTTTTCATGGGCCTTAGTCTTCCAGCTCCCTTATCAGGCCCATGTAGGGCTCTGCAATCAGAAGCACTAAATATGTGTTTTAGGCTGGGCACATACAAATCAATACTCCAGCCAGCAAGCTCATTGTTTGACCCAAAGTCCTTGTGCAAACAAAACAAGTCAGCAGCCACCAACCCAGCTACGACAGAGGATAAGAAGGCAGCATTCTGCCATGTCAACTCTCCTAAATGGAGTTCTACAATAATCTCCAAAGCTGCCACGTGGCCCCAGCTGTCACATCCACTGCCACCTTTCTATAAATTTAAGCTGGCACTATCACAACAGACCTACTAACTCTCACACCCTCTGACCTAGGAATCCACTTTCAGGAACAAACTCTGTGAATACCGCACGAAGGAAGAAGGATTCATGCACACAGATGTCCACTACATTATTTACAATGAAAACTGGGGAACAAACTATATGCACACCAATGTCAACAAGCATCTACTTACGAAGCCATGAGAAGGGATGCTCACAAATGGTGGAGAGCTACCTGAAAAGTGCCAAAGCGAATGACAAGAACAGAATCAAAACTACGTATACGTATAATTTCACCCCCAAAAGCTCATGCCCTGGGTGGCTCAAAAATACATGACGTTTTGCCCTCATTCTTGCTTAGCTTTCTATCATTACGACTTTTTGAGGGAAAACTCACTATAATATCTACACAGGCAAGTTTTGGGACAAGGTGACTTCCTGGGATGACGTCCTTCTCCAGACTGAAGACCTGTGACTCTACACAACACGTATTTCCAGTCTGTCCTCGGGAAGGCAACCATCTGACATGGTGGCTGGACCCAGGGACACAGCACCCACCGGGAAGTTCAGCACTCTGGGCATTCACACTCCACCTGGGAGCAGAACGAGGTGACCCTGCGACTACCTTCAAGCACTGAGATTTTCTAGGAGGCTCTTGGGGAAGATGATCTTGAAGCCTGCAGCCTTTTTAATACAACAGACCACAAACACTACAGACTGCTGGAGTGTACTGAGATACTATTACGTGCCAGGGACATAAAAGGCTCATTAAGTGTTTGAACTCACCGAACATCCTCATTAACTAGGAATTATTCATCTACTTTACGAGTGGGGAAACTGAACTGAGGTCCTGAGAGGCAAAGTGACTCGCACTGTCGGGAACCGAGTCCAAGTGAGAACACTCAGAGAGGGGCGGTCCACCCGCATGGGGCTGCCTGGAGTGCGAATGCAGGTTGGGCATCTTTAGTAGACCACCTTGCTTCATCCTCACCACTTCACTGCGTGCTGAAGAATGCTGTTGCCACTCCCCTGAGCCTTCCCAATACTACTGTGATTTTATACATAAAGAAACTGAGGCTCAGAGAGGTGAACTTTACTTGCCCCAAATCACACAGCTAGTAAGGAACAGGGCTCGTATTAGTCACCAAGCTTGTCTGGCCCCAAAGCCCATGTGCCATATCAGCCAGTGTGCCACACCTAACTTCCCAAAAAGGAAAGGAAGAAAGAGAAATATGCAGTCCGGCTGCACCACACTAGAGAGAACTACAAACGCTCAGAGGCACGCAGTTTGCCCAGAGGCAGTGAGCTCCCCAGGGCGCTGTGTCTCCAAAGGATGGGAAGCCATCTGAGTAAAAAAATAATCGATGACTACAAGCTAAAGGATGGGTCAGCTGTGGTGGGGGAAGGGGAAGGGGAAGCGGAAGGGGAGAGGGGGATGAAAAATGTGGTGTTCCTTACCAGGATATTCTAGTTCTGGATCCTTCTAGAAGAGCCCAGACCTTCCTCACACTTCTTCAGACCAGCCCCAATTATCCAGCCTTTCATCCTCCATATTTAAAGGCCACCATCTTTTAATGAAATGTTGCGGACCAAATATTTCATTTCCTTTATTCCCCTCTTCCTGGCTTCACAAGTGTAGTAAAAAGTTAATGAATCTATAAATTGCTCACTGGCTTAAAAAAAATGGAAAAAAAACCAGTTAATGGAAATTTTAATGAAAACGTCAAACCCGGGGACAGAATACCTGGCCCAAACCAGGTGCCACGAAAGCCTGAGAACCTGTACTGAAAGGAAGTGGGGTCCCAAGCCCACGGACTTCCGAGGTGGTGACCTGAGCTACACCCACCCTAAGGGCAATATCGTCTGTCCATTCAATTGTCACTATGCCAGGGAACCCGGCTTCTGAGACAAGGAAAATGGCACAGACCCACACTTGCTCTGAGGTCTGAGGCCAAGGCTCAGGACTTGACACCAAAGATGGGCAAAGACATAACGCAAAGGTGACCACGTACTACTAGGGTGCCCAAGAGGAGCCCACCCATACAGTGTGAGCACCTGAGACCCCTCCTCTGGAAATGCCGCAGCCCAGCGAAGAGAGGTACATCTATTTTGGAAGAAGTGTCCCAGATCATCCTGGTACATGCTCCCTATTCAAAAGCACCGCTCTGATGTCTACTCTGTGTCCAGCATGGAGCTAGAACCTTTACAGATGCGGAAATTTCTGATATGTGCCCTGCCCCCTAAAACATGGAAAGGTAACCACGACCACCTTCACGTTAATTGGTAAGGAAAGGGAGGCTCAGAGAAGTGACCGCCTCAGAGTCACACAGCAGTCCATCCCCATCACAGCAGGTAGACAAGCTGGCAGTCAGCACTCATGGAAAACTGCCCAGGTTTCCTTTGAAAACCTCCTACCGGGCCTCCCAGCCTCCATTCAAAGCCCTCCAATCCAACAGTTCCCACCCTCAGCTGCAACCACAGAAGTCTGACCTTGTCATTCCCCCCCTGAAACCTTTCACAGAGTCCCCTCTTCCTGCAGAGGTAAAATGCACACTCCTTCCCGGCTGCCACCGACACAGTCCTCACACCGAATGCTCCGGCCACCCCAGGGCCCCTACACCTGCTGCCTGCTCACAGCCTAGCTAACTCTCCTCCTCCCCACCCTTCAGCCAAGTCTTATCGCAGACATCACTTCTACCAGGAAACTTCTCGATCTCTGTACTCTGCCCTACCCCACCTCCCACCTCCCCCTGGACACCCAAGGCATAGTTGGATCTCCTTTGATATACACTCCTCCCAACAGTCCCACTCCCTACCTGCCTGCCCCCTTTCCTGGCCCGTGGGCAGCCCCCAGGCAGGGTCCAGAGCTTGTTCACGGAACACAAGGCCTGTCCCGAGAAAAGACCTGGAAAACGCTGAGAATGCATGAGATGTCAAGAGATGTCTTCCTGTAGCATCCTTCCCACACACGGGCTAAAACCCTGGGGCCAGGGCCATCTCTGCCAGGCCTCCCCCGGCTTCCCCCGGCCTCCCCCGGCCTCCCCCGCCTCCCCAAGGGAGAATCCCATGGTCCAGCAGCCCACGGCTCTGGGGGATAATGGGGAGTGGACAAGAACTGGAAGACATGTAGTTTTCTCCAACACTTCGACTTTCTCGCCGGCTCATTCTTCTCTCAGAGGATAAAAGTGTCTGAAGTGGAGTCAGGGAAAGAGAGCGAGAGACAGAAAACCAGAGGAGGACAGGAACAGGAGTGCCACGAGCACATGCGCAGGAGAGTGGACACGGCCCAAGGCTGTCCTGAGGGTGACCTGGGCCAACCCCGCAGCTGTGCGACACAGACAGCAGCCCCCCCGGCAGCCAGGGCTCTCACAGAAACGCACCGGGACAAGACATACCTGGGAATCACATCAGCTGCTTTTAGTTTCCAGAGATTTTGAAGCCTCTTCCTCTTTGTTTTTCCCCTAAACCAGTTACAATTAGTGTTGAGGGATATAATTACGTTGTTAGTTTAATTGCCTGTTTGAAGTAGGATCTACGGGGGTTTAATAGAAGATTTGAGGGGGAGGGCATATAAAATAAAAAGTCAGGATAATCACAGAAGAGATGGGTAATGTGACTTTCTTCTCAGGTACAGGCGAGGCCTGAACTGCGCCGGAGGCCAGGGAGTCACATCCCCGCCAACCAGTCGGGTGGGGAACGGCGCTACCAGGCGACGCGACTTTGCTGGAAATTGATTTTGGAGACGCTGACCTAATTAATCAGGAAAGGATCCTGGAAGGCCCTCGGATCTGGAGCCTTTGCACTATTATTGGCAGTGACACACTTCTGCATGGTCAGGCAGGACTCTCCCAGGCAGGGGGAGCACGGTGGCAGCAAACAGAGCTGTGCCTGTCACTGTGGGAGGGTAGCTTTGTGCAGGGGGAGCACACGACTCTGGGGACAGTAATTAGAGGGAGGCAGCTCTGAGCTCAGGGCAAAGAGGAACATTCTCCTCCAGGGCAGGAGGACAACTGTGAGATAGTGAGCACCTTGACCACAGAGGCATTCGAGCTGGATGATCTTGGGGCGGGGACCCAGAGGAACCGGGATGAGGAAGAAGCAATTGCCTTTGAGTGACTGTATAAACACCTCCTGTCTCCAGACCACAGAGAGCAAAGGGGTCTAAGGAATCTGGAGGGACAGTAAGAGAGAGAAATGTTTTCTTTACATCAGAGGACCCTCTCACCTCCCAGCCACTGACCCTCTGAGTTATGGGACTTCCACCCTGAAGACCCAGCCCTCGTATCTGGGCAGCAAGGAAACGCTCCTTCTCTAATTACTTTTTTCCAATTACAGGTAGCAATTTGCAGTAACCAAAAGCTACCTCCACGTGGGACATGTGAAGCTCCAATGCAGAAGCGAAACGAGAGGCGATCTCATAAGCAGTTCCGGCCACCGCAGTGGCCTTGCTCTGCTGCAGGGCCGCCTTCTCCACTGTCCTGTCTCACACGCACACATCTGAATTGGGGCCTGGAGACCCTGCATGCCAGCCTAATCTCTGCCACTCTGAGGTTGAGGAAATGGGCAGAGATCAACTGCCCCATGGGCCTTTAACTTTCCATCTCCGGTTGAAGACGGAAAACGGATCCTAGCACCTCCAGTTCCAAAACATGGGAAGGCAGGAAGCTTCCCCACCAAGCTGCTAAGTGAGGAGATTAACATCATCAGAGAGATGCGAGCGACCCTGTGTCCACACCTCACCTGCAGGAGGGAACTGCCCACTGAAGTCTAGGCACCTGTAACTGCCACGATGTCAGGGGCTGCCACCTGCTCACCCCAGCACAGCTGGCTCCTAGCACTACGCCGGCACACAGTGGGCACTCGAAACTACGCGGACGGATCCTGGCACACAAAGCACCTAACTGGCAACCACCAGGTGGGTCTGATGAAATGATGTGTGTCCTTTTAACCCAGTAATGTTTGGTCTAAAACAACTTACTAGCTTCAGGGTCGGAGGACAGGGACTCTAGAGTCCTTCTAGAAACTTCCAGTTCCCACAGCCACATACCTCCTGGGATCCCTCCTCTGATCTGACAACTGCAAAGCTGTGAGGTCCAGCAATACTCTTCCAGGGCCCTGAAACATTCCACAGAAAAGTGTGAGGATTTGAATTTCCAGGAATAGAGCCACTCAGGGGCTCCAGAGTTTGGAAAGGCAGTCTCTGCTTTTCTCCCACACACCCGTCCCCCGCCCCCCATCCCAGCTCACGCCTCTCGGTGGAACAGACACAGTCCAAGTCTCAGGGCTGCCTGAAAGAAATGAGTTCTGCTATGTTTTCTGCATTTTCTCCACTCAAGGTTGACAATGGCAATGGAGTGTGCTTGAAGCCCTCAGTACAAAGAAAGCAAAAATTCCATCGCGCCATTTATGAGGTTGCACTGCACATATGACCCAGAGCAGAGAGGCTCATTGAAATCCAATAAAGCTGAGGCGTGGGGGCGGCTGCTCTGTTCCTGGAGCGGTGAGCAGCAGTATCTCCTTCCACGCGATCGGCCCGGCTCTGCCATCGACCAAGAAAACGGGCTGCCGTTCAGACGCCCTTCTTCAGGAGCAATGAGATGATGACCAAGGAGATGTCCCGGACTCGCCCTCCTCCCACTGCCCCCACACTCTTCCAGGGATTTGATTCCAAGGCCTTCAAAAGTCTGAGGTCCCTGTGGTTTTCTTTGGGGGAGGGGGCGGAGGCTGGAGAGTAGCAGTTTTATTTACAATAAAACATAAAAACAGAACTGTGGCACTTGTTTTCTACTCAAGATAATTATTAGCTGTTTTCACAGTCTCAAAGGTAGGGAGACCTCGTACTCGCTCAAAAGCTTCCCCATCAGGGCAGTTCAGCTGCAGAAAGCAGCCAGGGAGACGTGGAAGACCTGGTCCCAAACAGGGTTTCCCAAGGGCCTGACCCTGAGCTTCGAAACACAGGCCAGAACTCTCAGTTCTGTTCAGCTCAGTTCACCTAATAATCAGAGGAGGAATGTGGCCACGAGAATTGGAAGCTTCTCGAAGGAGACTATGTGCCAAGCTCCGTGTTGGGCTTTGGGGATTTAAGTAATAGAACACTTCAAAGAACTAGCTACCCCAGACAGCCAGGATGAGGTCCCGAGGAAATCACTTCAATGTCAGTGTGCGAGCGTCCACTGTGTGCAGAGCGGTGTGTGAAGCACTTTACACACATCACCTGTTTTAATCCTTCCCATAATGCTATGGGGTAGGTATCCCACATCTCAACTGTCCAGAGGAGGAAACAGAATTACTGAGATGAAGTATCTTGTGCGAACGGAGGAGCCCAGGTTCAAATTCGGCTCCATCTGATTCCCAAGTTCAGTTCCCTGGACAATCCCAACCAACCAGTGAGCACAGACTCGCTGACAGGCCCCCGGACAGATCCTTTTTCAGGAGAGCCAATGGGCACGGGCTTGCTTGCTTGCTTCCTTCCTTCCACTAACCCTCCCTGAGCCCCTCCTCTGAACCAGGCTCTCTACCTACATGACATAAGTGAAGGGTGGCGTGGGAAAATGGCAAGCCTTCACTTGGAAGGGGAGCAGAGAGACGCCATTGATGAATCCTCACGACAGAACCAAGATTATAGAGCACGGACAGTCAGGAGGAAGCAGGCCTTCCCAGAGCCACGCATAAAGGAATGAATGGGCTACAGAGAAGGAGTGGGTGAGCCCTATCATTGGAAACAAGCAGCGCCTGGTCAGGAATCCTGTGGTGGGAAGAGGCGTCCAGTAAGGTTCCCCTGACAACCACACGCTGGCCTCCCTTTCAGCTCAGTGAGCTCAGATAGGTCCAAGTGCACCAGTCCCCCCGCTGCCACTTCCCCGACACACAAGCACGCACTCTCCCACCCACCTGGTCCCCATCACACCCCTGCAGGGGGTATGAAAATACCAGGACGAGGAAACTGACACGCACAGATCCTTACTCCTTGGCCCATAATTGGCACAGAGAAGAAAGCACTGTGGGAATGATTAACATCCCAGCTTGCCCCCCACCTCTCACAAGTAATTACACACTGGGTCAGGTCTGCAGTCAGGGAAATGAAGGTGGGACATCCTGAAGGTGCAAAGGGCCGTCTGTCTTTGCGAACTTGCATGAAGTCCCAGGACTCCCTGTTTCCTTGGAAAAGAGTTTCTAGACCTGTCATCTATAAATTGCCTGAATCTTTTTTTTTTTTTGGAAGGTTTCCCCCACTTCTCTAATTGCTTTCTCTGCCTTTTTCTCCATAAATTTAATTAACCTGCTATGTGATCTTGGGTTAGACATGCCACCGCCCTTCTTCGAATTCAGTTCCTCTCTCTGTGAAATGAGAGTGGGTTCTAAGCTCCTGGAGCCCATCCACCCCTGGGTTCCGGGACCGGACTCAGGCTGGGCACGTGACCTTCATGTTCACAGCTGCTTCGACCGGAGCTCCCCAGGGTGCCCAAGGCCACCCTGCTCGGAACAGCTCCCAGCCCGGAGTCAGCGGCATTCGCTCTCGAGGCCTCGAGTTATCCTAGATGAAGAGACAGGACAGCCTGCCTCGGCAAAGTCCCCTCCGTCCCCAACGGATCGCCAAAGCTCAAACCTGCCTCTGGCATTTCAGCAGAGCTGCCAGTCCCCGGCTGCAGAAGAAACTCCAGATCAGGGGCTGGATCAAGTGCATGAGCGTGAGGCTGAAATTGTAATAATAATAACTGACATTTATATCACGCCTTTCATCCCCAAATCCCAAATTAATTAACTTTTTACGAGACATTTTTAAACTAGTGCCATTTAATAAAATTCTATTAGGAGAAGTCTTTTTTTTTTTCCCTCAGCCCTATATTTTTATTAACAGCCACCAAAAATATAATTTACAGGCAACTGAAGCCAGTGAAGAGAAGAACAGGGAGAGGCTGGCCCTGCTCATGAGAAAGAAGGAGATCCAGCACGGGCCACAGGGGCCGAGCCCCGCGGCTCACTGTTTGGGGTCTGAGCCCTCTGGGGTTCCCACGGCCCCCATTACTCGACAAGACTTAATCTCAGCCCTGCATCATTCATCTCGCATTTATTGATCATCTATTTTCTGCAGCCACTCTACGAGCCACTGTGGATGAGACAGGCAAACAAAGCATTCAGGGCCTCCCATTCCTGGAGCACACCCCCTCACGGGTAACGAAACGCTGGCCAGCTATCTCACTGATAACCAGACACTTGTAATAGAGGTAGGTGCCGAGAAGAAAGAGGCCCCTCGTCCCCCGCATGATAACAGCGCCGAATGCTAAAATAATCTACTCTTCAGTTGGCAACAGGGGGATCAGGAAAGACCTCCCTGGAAAATTAGTATTTAACCTGAGAAATGGTTTGGCATAATCTAAGCAAGGAGAAGGATTGGGGGGGCGGGGCGGCACCATGGGAACAGCTACAGGAGGGCTCAGAGGCTGGAGGTGCTTGGTGTGTCTGAGGAGGAACGAGAAGGTCAGCCTGGCGGGGCAGAGGGAGGGAGGGTGTGAGATGGGGCTGGACAGGCGACAGAGCCAGCGGACTCCATCCTGAGGACAGCGGAGAGCTGACCAAGGCTCAGGCAGGGGAGAGGCACCACCAGATGTGTCCTTTTCAGCAGCTGGTTCGCGACTGCCCTGCGCACAGCAGCCTCCCCTTATCCACGGCAGACACGTTCCAAGACCCCAGCAGCAGCCTGAAACCGCGGGCAGCACCGAACCCTGCACACACTACCTGTTTTCCTGTACATATTTACCTATGACAAAATTCACTTTACCAATCAGACACAGTGAGAGACTAACAGTGAGTAATAATGAAACAGAACAGTTATAACAACACACTGTGACTAAGATTATGGGACTGTGGCCTCGCTCTCTCTTTCTCCAAATACTTACTGTACTGCACATGCAGCCGGGACAAAGGGGTGATTCACGTCCCAGGCGGGACGGAGCGGGATGGCATGGGCTTTCGTCACACTACTCAGAACACTATACAGTTTAAAACGTACGATTGTTTTTTTCTGGAAGTTTCGGTTTAGTATTTTCAAACCGTGGTTAACCATGAGTAACAGAAACCAAAGAAAGCCATACCACAGAAAAGGGGGTCTACACCGTACTCTTTTGTAGCTGGGGGATGACTTCTGCTCACCTGCTATGTCCATACTGCCCAATACAGGCGCCACTGGCCACATGTGGCTACCGAGCATCGGACACGTGGCCAGTCCACATTCCTGGTGCCGTCTATGGAAAATACACCTCAACTTCAAAAACTTGATACAAAAGTATAGTAGCTTGAGAATTTTTATATAGATTACGTGAAGCCATAACATTTTGAAGATACTGAGTTAACTATATTATTAACATTCATTTCACCCGCTTCTTTGTCCTGTTTTATTATGGTTACCACAAAATTTAAAGTTATATACGGCTAGCATTATACATCTACTGGCCATCTCTGCATTATGTATTTAAAAACAAAACTTTTCAATAAAATACGCATTCGCCTACACCGGGGAAAGATGAGCGTTCACCACTATGGCGGCTGGTTTAGGGCCAAGAGTGTACTCATCGGGCCTCTCCCCGTTCTCCCCGAGGGTGCAAAGAGCAGAGACCCCACAGAGAACCAGAGCTGTGCAGGGCAGGGGCAGAGAAGGCTGGAGCTTCTGAAGAGGCAAACCAGCCCCAACCATCACCATCACACTCCCCACCCAGATTTAGGGACAAAAAGAAAAAGTTATAAGGAGAAAAAAATCTAAAACCATTTGACCTGGGTCACGGTAAAGTCAGATCAGGAAAAGATCTTCTCCCAAGTCACCTGGACTCCATTTGTAAATTCAAGGCCAAGCTCTCTTTCTCTCTTTCCTGACATTGGCAATGGAAGGGCCGCAGTCAGGCCCAGGTCAGGGGCGGGGGGCAGAGGGGAGCCCAAGTCCCTCTTCATCCCCTAAATAGGTTTCACAAATGTGGCCTGGGAAGGGTGAAGGAGGGCATATTTAAATATTTTTTCTATTAGTTGCCATAAATTGAAATTTAGGAAATTTTATATAATGCTCCAGGTTTACAGCTTCTCTTAAAAAAAAAAAATCTGGTCATGCTGTGCCTACGTTCTGACATGGCCACACTCGGCTGAAGCTGAGTGGCGATGGCTTCCCTGAGATGGAACAGGGAGGTGGCTCCCCATCCACCGCATGTGGGTGGGTGCCCTGCCTGCCCTCTACCTGCACTGGAGCCGCCGAGCACATCCTACGTGCTTTGGAACCTCTGTGCGTGCGGTAACCACTGCCCAGAATGCCCTTCCCACTCTCATCCAATGCTGTTCTCCCACCCTCAGGCTGTCCCGGCCCCTCAGCTCCCCGAGGCTGGGAGCAGTCTGCACTTACCACAGTCTCCTGTGATCACTCATTCCCCACCTGCTTCCTCCACCGGATGCTGAGCCAGGAGAGGGCAAGGGTCTCACCCTGCTCTTCTTTCCTGTCTCATCAGTGCCAGGCAGAAAAGATGCTCAAAAGTGTTTGCTTGGAGAACCGTGCCAAGAGGAGAGAGAACATGCTGGAATCACACCCTACTCCTGCCTCCTCCCCAGTGCAGTTTCTTCTGGTGATGCTTGAAGTTGCACCCGGGACCATCATCACCTTAGCAAAGCCAACCTAGAACACCCCTCTAAATAAACTGCACTTTCACCAATAACCTGAGAGCCTAAAAAAATCATCAGAAGTTGAAAATTATATGGAATCTGGAGTGACTCTGAACCCATATAACCACCCTAAGTCACTTTTTCTGTTGCGCAAACAGGAAAATCTTGATTGCCCTTTTTGAAGTTGCCAGAGCCCTGTCTTGCTGCTATTAAAATGAAGTTTCACAATGGCCCTAAACCAGTTCTTCTAGTTTTCCTGAAAGAACCGACTGTCATTCGACACAAATAAAATCTTTTATAAAACGGCGAAGGCAAGGGGACCTGCTCAGCAGAGTGAGCCGCAATCATGGCTCCGTGCAGCAAACATGGAGCCCTGGCGCGTCAACTGCTCCGTGGGCTGTTAGCATGTCCCGAGCACCCGCTAGAGACCCCGCTGCAGACGAGACAAAGAGGTGAGCATAGGGCCCAGGAAAGTAGCAATGGATTCAGAGGAGACATCGGAGGACATGCCAGATCGTGCACAAGGACGTCTAGCCTTTCATTTATTCCGTCAAACCAGACCCAGGCAGGCAAGTCTGCAGCCCTTCAAGAGGCAAAGAGGGGGTAAGAAAGAGACCAGAGGGGTGGGGAAGGGAAAGGAGAAAAAGGGAGAAGAGACCCAACTCGAGATTCAGGAGTAAGAAATTACCTCCCATCGAGCCAATCATTCCTCTGTGTGAAATTTTTTAAAAAGGAAACCATACCAATGAATTTATCGAGTTCCATCACTTTGAGATTTTGAGTAAGGAGATTAAGGCTCAGAGAAGGTCCTTTCTTGTCCATCCTTCAGAGTCCGGCTCAAATGCCCACTCCATCATCCTCCACTTGTGATGCTTCCCAGGAACCACAGAGAGAGCAGCTCCCACTCCTGACAACCTACTCCAGGCCCGGCACTGTCCTATGTGCTTTGCTGGTGGGTCCCACTTCATCTCCCAACAACCCGTGTGGTAGAAGCTATTCTCATCTGCCTTTTCCAGATGGGAAATGTGAGGCATGGAGGGTTGGGTCGACCAGCTGTCCAGGTCCAGCAGCACTCGCACCCCAAGCAATCTGGCTCCCTGTGGCTACTGAGGCCTCGGTCTCTCCACCCTGGAGACCTGATATTCACCCAATATTGACTCATCTCTCCACAGCACAGGACAGAAGTAAAGGCTGGAGTTTTCAGAGCAAAAAAAATCAAGTGCTGACTGAGGAGAAGAAATGAAACAAAACACCCAGACACACCCTGATACAACTTCCCAACTCCAAGAACAAAGAAGAATTCTAAATGTTTCCATAAAGGTTTAAAAAAAAACACCTATAGAGAAACAAGACTCGGTCTAGCATTAGACTTCTCATCTGCAAGATCAAGGGCAAGACATGAGCGTAACAGCTACAAGGGTCTGAGAAAAAGGACTTTGAAGCTGGAACACAATCACAGACCAACCCACCACTCCAATGTAAGGAAAAATAATGACTTCTTCAGATACACAAAAATTCTGGGGCCACCCCAGCACCTTTTCTGAAAACCACTAAGGAAAATGAATCCAAGAAAGAAAACAGAACTTTAAAAGGAAGAAAAAGGAAACCAACAAAACAGAGTTAACTCTAAACTGTGACTGGAATCTCAGTGCAACTCTCACATAATTCCCAAAAAACACATGCAGATTTTGTTAAAAGCTGGAAATAAAATTCCATATCACATTAATCAAGAACTGATTGATTAGAAAGGATAAGAAAATTGTAAGTGTGACTCAATTATCTGTGTGGAGAGTGAGAGTAATTAGAGATACTAATTTAGTCTCGTCCAAGTTCAAATAAATATGTTTGTTAAAAATTTAATCATAGTGACACATGAGAAATAGGATTATGACTTCCAAACCAATGGGGGTGGCGTGGGGCAAGCATCAGGAGTAGAAAGAAAAAATAATAGTAAAAAGGAAAAGGGGGAACTAAAGAAAACTTTAGCAATCCAACCAAATCAGGAGAAAACATCATGGATGACCAAAAGCAAAAATAAGGTGGCAAAAAGAAGTTGAAACTTAAAGAAGCAATCACAATAAAAATGAACGGTATATAAATTCCCCCTTAAGAAACACGGTATACACAGGACATATCGTCAATAACTTTGCAGTAATTATATCTGGTGGCAGCTAAGCGCTAGAAATACCAGGGGGAAACTTTGTAAAGTATATGGTTGTCTAACCACTGGGTTGCACACCTGAAACTAACACAAAAGAATATCAAATATAAACTGTGAAATGAAAAAAATTAAATTAAAAGAATGAAAGAAAAACATGATAGAACAAGTTGGAGGGGGCAGCTGTAGGCAGATCAGCAGCTAAAACAAAAGACCCAAAGGCTACGACAGAAAGGCTTTACACCAATGTCAGAGAAAGCTTATCCGTGAGGAACTCGGGGAGAGGGGACACTGTGTCTACTAGTCCTTGTGACGTCTTAAGTTACTTTCAAACAAAAAGATTTTTTTGAAAAATTAACAAAACGTCAAAAAGCAGAAATGGTAATAGACTCCATGGCAATAAAGAAAAAGAATTACAAAGAACAGAAAGATTTTTTTAAACTGATCTGAAATTCAACCACCAAAAGAACCGGCAATAATGAACTTTTACAATCCATAAACTCCCTGGAGCAAAACTTGTTGGAAGCACAAGGAAAAATGGAAAAAACAGTCAGTTATACCAGGATAGACAGAGAATGCAACGTGCTCCCCAGAAATGCACAGATCAAGAGGATTAAAAAACCGAAAACAAGAATGAGGCAATAAAGAACTCAAGAAACAATTAGATAGTTTCATATATTTTATATGTAATTATAAAACAATAAACATCTTCTCAAAAAAACCTAGAACAATTAGAAGCTGATAGATGTGATATAGGCTACCAAGAAAATTTCAGTATTATTTTAAATTACAAATTACACGGGCCATATTCTCTGCCCACCAAACAATAACATTAAAAACCAAACAAAAAGAGAACCACGAAGAAATGGAAAAGTAGCCCAAAGGTTATTATAGAAGTTTATTTTTAAAGAAATGAAAACAAACAGCAGACCTTTAAAATGGACACTGAGACAACATGGACAATGAGAGTACTATCCAGCAAAAGCGACAGGATGCTTCCAAAGCAGTCATGCAAAGACGTGAAGGAAGAAAAAAAAATAAACCAAAAGAAAGTAGAAAATGAACAAAAAATAATCCAAAGTTAAAGAAACAGAAAACAAAAATTTGATAATAAAAGCAAGGGCTGCAAGTTCTTTGAAATTACCAGTAAAATAGCTAATGCCCCTCCACCCCCAGAAAATAAGATTTAAAATATTAAGAAATGAGAAGGTGGCTGTAACTAAAGAATCGGAAGGAGAGACAGAGGGAAAGAGAAAGGGAAAAAGACTATATATATTTTTTAAATTGATACTTATATATATTTTAAATGCATCTTAAACAAAGCAGTTTCTAAATTATAAAAATTACCCAAAATTGACTGAAGAGCAAATAGAAAACCTTAATAGACCAATAATCAGAGGAAGAAATTTGAATTATAAATTACTGGAAATGTTCAAAAAATTTTACTGGCAAATTCTACCAAATCCTCAATAAACAGATTATATCTACATCTTCTAAATTGCTGAGGGGAGGGGAGCACACTGATTTCTGCTACAAAGCCAGCATATTCCTATTAAACCTGGGCAAGGATAATTTAAAAGGGAGAAAATTGTAGATAAATCTTACATAAATACAGATCCAAGATTCTTCCTTAAATGTTAGCAAATAAGACATAGTATACTAAATTAAGTAATACGACTCCAAAAAATAAACTTCAACCTAGGTTGTCTTGGATAGACTGAGATTTAAAAGGAAGATCAATATAATTCACTGGGAATTTTTAAAAGCCTCCATGTAAAGACTGCCTCTCCAGAACATCCCTCCAACACTTAATATAATGACAGAGCTATTCCAGTTAAAGTCAGGAATGACCACAAAGGCCCACTCTCACTACCATATAATTCAGAATTATTCTGAAGCCCTGGCTGGTATGGCTGAGGAGGCTGAGAGCTGGCCTGCAAACCAAAAGGTTACAGGTTCGATTCCTGGTCACAGCACATGCCTGGTTTGCAGGCATGAGAAGCAACCAATCAATGTTTCTCTTGCATGCTGATGCTTCTCTCCCTCTCTTTCTCCTTCTCTCCCCCTCTCTCTAAAAAAATAAATAAAACCTTCAAAATAAAATCTTAAAAAATGTTCTGGAGATCCTAGCCATTATAAAAGGCCTAGAAAGAAGGAACAAGAATATAAATATTGGAAAGGATAAGACAACCCTGCTATTATTTGCAGATATAATTGTCTACATTAAAAAAAAATAAATCCAAAAGAATCAACTGAAAAACTATTAGATTAGAATTCAGCAACCAGACACAGGATGAACATTCACAAGTCAGTGGCTTTCCTACACATCAACAATCATCAATTAAAAAATATAATGGGAAGAATAATACTGCTCCCACGAGTAACACAAGTTATGAAATACCAAGAAGCAAACCTAGAATAGACTGAAGGTACGGTCATTAAAACAGCTGAAAAAAATGGCACAGAATTAGGTAAACTGATCGATTTCAAAGACTAAGATGTCCAGAGGCAGACCCATGTATCTTTGAGAACTCAGAAAATGGCAAACGGGTCACTTCAAATTTACGGGCAAAGAAGAGCACATTCAATGGCATTCAATAGTGATAAAGTGTCCTGATATCATGCACTGAGGAGGCCACAGCATCATTTCTGGGTACGCAAGCCAAAACTACTTAACCTGAATCTAGTAATAAGGAAACATTAGACACACCCGAATTAAAGGGCATTCTACAAAGTAACAGACCCATACTCAAGAAAGGAAAACAAAAACACTGAAGGTCATAGAAGACAAAAGAAAGACGGAAGAACTGATGCGGCTGTAAAGAGACTGAAGGGACAGAACACTGAACAGGGCCTGCGGTCCAGGGTCTTCTCTCCCTGCACAAGAATCACGGGAACAGATGGTGAAACTGGAATAAGGTCTCTACATGCTGCTAAAAGTGTTACTTTTCTCATCTTGATCATTGTGGTTGTATAAGTAAATGTTCTTGTTTTTAGGAAATACATCCTGAAGTATTTCAGAGTAAAGAGGTATCATGCCTGCAATTTTGTCTCAGATGATTTAGGGGAAAACTTACCTACAGAGAGAGCTGAGGGGAGAGGGGAAGGGAGGAGAGGCAGAAAGGCAGAGAGGGCAAATGCGGGACACTCGGGGAATCAAGGGAAAGTAATACAGGAATTATCTACACGAGTCTTACAACTCTTCTGTAAGCCTGAAATTGTGACAAAGTAAGTTTTCAAAAGGAAAAATGTAAGTTGCAAGATCTCTTGGGAAAGTTGTGGTTTTGTCCAGATGAAGAATTGTCATAAAACGTGTCTGGGAATTATAAACACCGAACTCTAGATTGCTGTTACCTCTGGAGAAGAAGGGAATTGAGACCGGGGAAGGGGATTTCAACTCTCTATGTAAAGTTTTATTAAATTCAATCAAATGTGGCAAGAACAGATAAATAAAATTTATAAATAGGTAAGAGTGAGACACCTGGAAAAATACATAAAAATAAATGCCAGATGGACTAGATAGCTAAACAGGAAAGAGAAACACTAAAAGTTTAAATTAAAAATAATATTGGAAAAGGTATTTCTAAGCATCTTCAGAAAACAAAGCAAAACAACAACAAAAAGTAGTACCAATATGCTAGGTTCTGTTCGAAGCATTTTGAACACATTATATCTCAACTGATCCTTAGAAATGACCCGATGATAAATATTCTATTATTCCCAGAACACAGAGGAGGCTGAGAGAAACCTTTTGTCACGGGCCCAACCCTCCTCCCAGACCCCAAGTTCTGCACCAGTTTTCATCCTTCTAAGCTGCTCACAGCAGAAAGACACCCGTTTTTGCAATTCCAACACAACAAACTGAAGAAAATAAATCCAGGAGCAGTAGGATTTTAGAAGATTCCCATTCACTCTTTGGACAAATATTTACCACACATTTCTTAAATTATGTCAAGTTATTGTTACCATAGTAAGCAGTTCACTTATTTTATTTAATCCTCATACCACCACCATGGGCTAACTTTTTCTACTCCTGTTTTCAAGCAGAGATAACAGGGACTCAGACTCTGGGAGTGAGTCGTTCAAGGTCATGGTAGGTCAGGCAGAGCTGGGATCTGAACCAGGTATGTCTGCCTCTGGAGTCTGTCCCTTGCCCACTAGGCAGCATCCATCACCTTTCCTGTAGAACACTCAATGCACCATGTTCTGGGTGAGAGGCTTCCCCTGGAGGAGGAGAAAGAAATTACAGCCTGTGGACTCAAGCCAACTACACCCTCCCCTGGGATGTTAAGAAGAACAGGCCCAATCTGCTTCTGCTGAGCCTCCAAGTGAGAATGCTCAGAGCTGCAAGTAAACATGACTGTGATCCATGCAGCAAACACCTGAGCAGCTATTGTGTGCCAGGTCCCCAGGACACAGTGGGGAATCAGAGTGACTTCACCCCATCCTCAACAAGCTTGCAGTCCAGACAACTGAATATCCAGGAGCAATGAAGGATGAAACCAATCAAGACTGAATGGGGTAGGGGGACAAGGAAGGAGGTTAAGGGGGCTTTAGAGAGGCCCCCAGGCCTCCTCTTTTTTCAGAAGCAACACGGAGAGCCCAGAAAGAACTGGTTTGTACAAAGGTCAGACAGCCAGCGGGAGGGAGACAAATTCAAGGTTTCCAACTCCAGTCCTGGGGCAGTGCTCCTTGCCTGGGGCAAAGGTACAAAGATATGCTCAGGGCACAGTGCTAGGGGCTTCCAGGGCCAGACAAAGAGGCGGTGGAGCTTCTGTCCCTGTGAGTAACTCTCGTTCCAGTGCAGCCTCAGGGGAAGCTGGCCAGAGGGCAGTGGTGGTATCTTCTCCTGGACCTGCCCCTGGACTGGTGGCTCTCACTTTAGCTCCTAAAATGACACACTTGACCTTGGTGAGATGCTCCCCTTTGTGCACCTGCTGGGATTGTCCATGGTGTCATCTGGGAGGAAAGGTCCATCTACTTCCTCCACAGGGGCACTAGCTGGAAAGGTCAGAGTGGCCATGGTGAGTCTCACCACCCCAAGGCCTGGGCCACAAAGTAGCACTTCCCACCAGCCAAGGGACCCTGGACTTGGCCCCACACCTGCCACAGGGGCTCCAGCCAGGCCACCCGTACTTTCCCTTATCCCTGGCCAGCCAACTGGCCATGTGGCCATTCATAAAGCTAGGCGCTGGGTCTGAGGTTGCTCATGCCTGCAGTTGGGGAGGGGCCCGGCTGGGGTCCTGAGCATGAGAGCGTGATTTAACCCTTTTGGGCCTCATTCTCCTCTTGATCCCAGCACGGCTCCTTCATGGAGTTGCTGTAGCAAACGAGCTTATAAAGTATTAGGGCTGTACAAGAAATGTCCAGCAGCCCCAGTCTCTCCACGCTCAGGCCAAGGCCCAGCACATCCTCACATCCAAGGTCTCCCTCACACCTCACATCTGCCCTGAGCCACACACAGCTCGGGAATTAACTTAATCCAGCTTCTACCATTATCTGCTTCCTCACTTGGAGCCCAGAGACCGATGCTTAACCAACAGGCCAGAATACACACAGCCGAAAGGGTGTCTCCCTCAAACTGCCCCAGGAAGGCTGCGCTCCTGTTCTCACAATCCCAATTTGGGGAACACACCCGCGCATCCCTCTCTGGGAACAAACCTTCCTCATTTAAGGACAGTTCTGCTTCAGTGAAAAGAGCTACCAGACTTTGGGCGCTTACCATAAACCAAGCATCGGGCTTAGGCTCGCTCTGTGCATTTTGTCCATTTAATCCTTACACTCGATGGATGAGGCTGGCTCAATTAGTATCCCGACTTTTCAGATGAGTGAGAGTCACCGGACCAACAGGAAACACGGGGGGCAGAGCCAAGGCTCGGCCTGGGGCGGGCTGCCTCCGTCTGTGGCGCCCTCCTCACTATGTGCCACGTGCAGTGTGTGTCTTCTGCCTCCTCGGAAGCAGCTGCAAGGCTGAGCCCCTCCCCCCAGCCCTGAGGGGCAGCGCCACCTACAGGCCGGGGGTGTGGCCCCCAGCACCCCAGCTCTCTTTCCATCACACTCCTGTCTTCACTTTCAACAATATGAACAGCTCCCATGACTGGCCAATCAGCTCCTTAACCTCCCTTCTTCCAGCGGCCTGCCTTCCTTTCCCATCCCCTCCACCAGCTCAACTACCCACGTCCACATTTACACCTGGTCCCCAGCAAGGATACCACCGCGCCCACAGTGTCAGTCTCAGTCACCCTGTCCTCAGACTCCCAGACTCCTCCGCCAGCCCTCACTCCTACGGGACCTTCCAGCCCATCTCCCCTCACCCTGCCCCCCTCACTGCCATCCTCCCCAGGTCAGACCAGGCCACCATGGGTACCCCCCCTTAGCATAGTCTTTTACCCCCTAGCAAAACCCCAAGTCAGCCCCTCCCCCGCCCTGTACTGAAGGAGCACACACAACCACGTAGAATGAATGCCTGCTTTAAATGTATGACCACCATTCTCCAGTGGGCCCTTAGTAACCCAGCCATTTACCCCCTCAATTCCCTTTCCTGCCAGAGTATTTGAGACTTTCCCCTTTCTCCTCAAACCTCGAACAAACTTTCCAAGGATGGCTACTTTTCTGAGAAAACAAAAGCAATCAGAAGAAAATGACTCTTCTTTCCACCACGGGCCAGGGGCACACTGGCCCAAATGTGCCCCTCCCATCGGATGCCTTCCCTCGCTTGGGCACTGGTGCCAACCCCTCTCCCCAAAATCAGACCACTGCCCCAGCAACTTCCCCTTCTCTCAGGCAACATGGGTTTTCCCTTCCCCACCAGATCCCAGCATCTGCGCCAGGGCCATGCGCCCCTCCACCCAACTCTCCCATTTACTGCAAACTCCAACACACATCTGTGCTCACTGGCTCCACCTCCTCTCTCCCATTCTTTCATTCCACTCCATTCTAAGCAGCCCCCCGGCCCAAGCCCCCCAGTGAAATCACTCCCCAGTGTCACCAGTGAACTGACTCTCCCATTGCCAAACCCAAAGGCCATTGTCCTCAGTCCTCATCTTGGCTAACATGGGTGATCTCTCCCCCCTTCCTGAAACCCTCGTTTCTTGGTTGTGAGCAACCCTCACCTCCTGGTTCTCCTCCCACCTCATTGGCTGGTTCCTGCCCCACTTCCAGGAGCTCAGCTTGGGGACTCCTCTGTGCCCACACTTCTTGGGTGACCTCATCAAGTCCCATAGAGTCCAGTGCCATCTGTATGCTGAGGACTCACTGTTTTCATACTAAGCTCACCTCAGAGGCATCATAACTCCGTTCACATGTCTGAAGGGTCCCATTCCCCCCACACCACCAGTACCTGCTCCTCCCTGTGTCTCACCCCGGTCTGGCAACAGCACTACCAATCACCTGTGCTCTGCAAATGTCTAGGCTGCAGCTGAGTTGAGTCGTCCACTTTCCCTCACGCTCCACATCCAACCCACTGGTAAGTCCCGATGGCTCTGACATCGAGGTCCCTCCCACACCTGACCCCTCGGCACCATCTCTCCTTCACCCACCCACCCAGCATCACCTCTAACCCAGGCTGCCTCTAAGTTTCCCACCCAGTCTGCTCGCTTCCACTCTTTCCCCTCCCAGAAACCTGAAGGTGTGTATTTGATACTTACAGCATGTCTTCATTTGGACTAGCCACGTTTCAAGGACTCAACAGCCACACGCGCTCAGTGGCAACTGCACCAGACAGCACAGCTCTAAAACAAGAACCTGATCGAGTCACTCCCAACCCCCTCCCTGACACCGCACCACTCTCAGGATGATGCCCCAACTCCCCCACCAGGCATGAAAAATGTCTTACGACCTGCCCTCCCCTCGGGCTCTCCAGCCTCGCCCTTCAACACTCCCGTTCCAAGCACACCATCACTCGGTTTTTTAATGGGCCGTCTGCTCATGTGCCTCTGAGCCTCGGCACATGCTGTCCCTTCCACCTCGATGGTTGCTTTCCTATCCATCTGAACACCACTCATTCGATCTGCAACATCTCTTCACCCGGGGAAGCTTTCACTGACTCCCTAACCTCCGCAGAGGTACCCCTTCTCTGGGCCCCCAAATCACCCACTTCCTGAACTGTGTGCGCTCCCCGAGGGAAGGGACCATCGCGTTCACCTGCGCTGAGCACCCAGCACGTGCTCTGTGATGAACTGGTTGAGTTGATGACTGAGCGAGGCTGCCTTGCAGTGCGGCATATCCTATCCCCTCCTCTGTTCACTCCACCTCTTGGCACCTCTCCGCCCTCACTCACCACCTAAACACAGAGCCGCAGCAGGCTCCTCCTGCTCCACAACTTCCTCAGTCCTTCACTGTCCTCACATTTTATCCTAAGAAAGCAAAATTCCAACCCCCCCCCCCCCGCCCAGGATTCTGATCTGGGTAGAATGATGAACACAGATTTTCATGTAAAATACATGCCTGTACTAATCTGGTCTTTACTTCCCTTTCCTGCCCCAAACAAGGCTAAAATCCAGGCAGGAGAAATAATTTTATGTGAAAACTGATCCTATTGAGTCATCACCAGACCTCGGCCCAGGAAAGTGGCACTTCCAGACCAACACCACCGGCACCAGCAGCCACCACTGTTGCCCAGTGGGGCACCGCCACTGTCCCAAGACAGATGAGAGATGGGACAGAGGAAGGCTAAGGATTAGGGCCTTGTCTGCTGGGCACCCTGTCGTCAAGCTTTGATGGACAGAAATGCAGGCATTCGGCCGCACTTACTAACTCAATCAACATGTTAATGAGTGCTCCTTTGCACGTAGCAGGCCAGGTGCCGGGATACAAGATGGAAATTACACCTTTAATGGGGAAAAAAAAAAAAGAACAAAAAAACCCTAAACTACAATGACAATAACTTCCTGTCCATGCAAGGACCATCCTGCATCTTCTGAAAAGGTTTAAAAAAAAAACAGGAGACTCCTGAACCTATAAAATCACTATCATGAAGTTCAATGCATGTCTAAAATTTAATAAATTTACAAAAAAAAATTCCAGCATAGAAGAATTAGGATAATACTGCAAAGTAACTGCAGGTTTAAATGTAGAAACCTTTTTATAAGCAAGCAGAACATACACAGTGCTCTTCCTGCCGTTAAATGACTTCAGTGACACCGTATCTAAGAACATAAACAGAAGATAACCCAGACATGTGTTTCGATTTCCCCCCAAATTTCAGTTTTCCCGGAGGCAGGCAATTCCGAGTTTTGGACTCAGAACCCACAGAGACTGTCTGGCACTGGGTGTCCCCTGCACATGAGGATGAGTGAGCAAGCCCCTGGTGTATCACCAGCTCCTGGTTTACCCCGGGAGCACCACCTCCCCTCACGACATGGGGACGCCCTGGAAGCCAGGCCTGTTATCAGAGGAAATGCTCCCTCTTTAGAAACGTAGTCCTCGCAGGAACGGAAGTCCAGGATAAACAGGCTGAGTTACTGGTTATTCACTCACCCCCTGTGACGCCATCCCTACTGTTCCAATTAGAAGGCCATTTTATTACAGGCATACCTGGTTTCAGGGCACTTCACTCCACTCTGCTTCACTGATACTGCATTTTCATCGATATGGAGGCACGACCCTCCACCAGCAGAAAGATTACTCGCCAAAGGCTCAGATGACGGATAGCACTTTTTAGCAATAAAGCATTTTTAAATTAAGGTATGTACACTTTTCAGACATAATGCCATTGCACATTTAAAGGACTACATACAATAGAGCATAAACACAGCTTTTACATGCATGGGGAAACCAAAACATTCTTGTGACTCACTATATTATATTTGCTTTATTGTGGCAGTCTGGAACCAAACCGGTAATATCTCCAAGGTATATGCCTGTATTTAACAGCAACAACAAGCACAAAACTGACATCGGGAAATACTTCCGTAAAAACAAACTTGTAAAATCATTCCCTTGTCTCTGGTGAAGCATCAAGTAAGAGCTGCGCTGGTTTCCTAAGAGCCCAGAGGGCTGGAAGGGTTCCCATGGTCTCTCTACTGCACCACTGGACAGTAGAGAGAGTGGTGCCCAGAGTGTGCAGACCAACCCTGACCGGCCAGCCAGGCCCGGCTTTGTCCCCCAAAAGAGAGGCAGGAGGACTACAAAGCCCAGGCTGTGATCCGTCTGGCCAGGCCAAGCAGGGCTAAGAGGGGAAAAGGAAGGCAGCAGGAATCACTCCATGCCCAGGCCCTAGCTGTGTTCCCATCCACCTCCAGGCAAATTTAAGGGCGCCAAGCCCTCCAGCACAATCATGAAATAAGAGGACATCAAAATCCACCAGGCAGGGACTTCCAGTTGCAGCTCTCCCATGGACAAATCACAGACGTCATCACTGCTGTCCTCACGACAAGAAAAACGCTGCACAAACTGAAAATCAACAACTTTCTCTGGACTGAAGAATGGGGGTCCCAGAGCACACCACCACCCTGAAAACTGGAGAGGCAAATGCAGAGAAATGCAGCTTACTGGGAGCTGGAGCCAAAGGTGGAGCCGTGACTGGTAGGAACGCCCACTGTAATTGCCTAATTGCTAGAAGCGGAGTGTGAACCAGCCTGAGAGTTAAACACCCCGGGACCCAGTCTTAGAGGAGCCACCACCACACCTTTGAGCTTTAGCCCCAGGAGCCTCAACCGGTTCCTGCTTCAGTGGGAAAGGTGGGGAGGAGCGGGGCAGTAACCATTGGAAATTCTGAGAACAGAACACAGCCTGTCCTCAAGAAAAACGACTTTATCTCAGACTTGTCTGTCCTAGGGGAGGGCAGTTGGACCATGCCAGACACCTAGCCTTTATGTCACACATAAAAGGACAAAAAGAAAAGGCTCAGAAATACAGCCCAGGGGCTCAGGCTCACTAAGATATCCTGAGATCTAATCCGAAGAACACAGACCAGTTCCCCTCCCTAATATCTTGCCACTACATCAAAAAGATGAGAGCCCTAGCTGGGCAGCTCAGTTGGTTAGAGTGTCATCCTGGACACCAAAAGGCTGTGCGTTCGATTCTCAATCAGGGCACATACCTAGGTTGTGGGTTTGATCCCCAACAGGGTTCTTACAGGGGGCAACTGATCAATGTTTCTCTCTCTCTCCCCCTCTCCGTCCCTCCCCATCCCCTTCCTCTCTCTCTAAAATCAATAAACATATACTTGGGTAAGGATTTTTTTTAAAAAAGGTTGGAGAATAACAACAGTGGATTACAACTGAGAACTGCAAGACACAGATTCTATTTAAGGAGGACATCTTCGGGAAACCCAAAGACAACAGGCTAGGGGGCGAGGGGACAAACAAGGAGGAGACTGAAGCCTATGAAACCTACAGCTGCCGCGAACCTTAAGCGTGGCCCCACAGCACCCCACAGCCACATAAACATAAAGCTTCACACTAAAATCGTCGCCATCTCAGTTCCTCTTCCTAAATACTTCAGGTCTGGCTTCTAACAAAACTTACAAGGCATGCTACAAGGCAAGGGGAAAAACTCAAGTCTGGAAGGACAAAGCAAGCATCAGAACCACACTCAGCTAAGATGCAGATTTTGGAATACAAGTTAATGTAACTACGGTTAATACGCTAAGGGCTCTAGTGGAAAAATTAGATAGCATGCAAGAACAGATGGGTATCATAAGCAGAGAGATGAAAACTCTAAGAAAAAGAAGGAAATGCTAGCTATGAAAGACACGGCATCAAAAACGAAGAGCGCTTTGGACGGGCTCCTCAGCAGACTAGACACTGCTGGCGAGTCTCTGAGCTCAGAGCAGTCGGCAGAAAGTGCCCAAAAGGACCAAAACACCCAAAGAGAAAGAAGAATGAGCTGGTCTGGACTTCTGGCTTCCGCTCCAACCCAGAAAGAGCCTAGACACCATCACTCCGGTACCCCACAACAAGAAAAATACTGAACAAACTGCAAACCGACGACTTTTCTTACATCCAGCAGAGAATTGAGGTCACAGGGCAAACCACTGGCCCCCAAAGTGGGGCGATGGGCAGATGAAAAGAATCAACATTTACCACACGGCTGAAGCTGCCAGGGCGCCCAGTAACTGGTAGGAGGAGCACCTGGAGACTGGGCATGGACTAGCTCAGGAGAGAAAAACTCCTGGGGCCCCAACCCTTCCCTGAGTTCTTCCTCCAGGAGCTTTACCGGTTCCTCAGGGTTAAGAAGAGAAATCTCTTTGTGGTTCAGGCACAGGGAGGGAAAAAGGAGCAATTCTGAAATACACCCAGAGGGTTCTGTTCTAGCCAACAAAGGCCTACCCTCAAAATAAACTGTGTGCCGGAGTCTAACCAGAGTGAGTTTTCCCAGGGCCTACCTGACATGGGGGAAAGGAAATTACCCGACGCCAGTCCCCTCTGGACTTCCCGTCGCACCTACGGTGGGTGAGAAAAACCTGAGAAGCACTTGTTCAGGTCACAGCGTGGGGGCACAGGCCCACTAAACACTGAAAACTGATCATAACACCCTGAAATCCTTCACCTTCCACACCATCAGGGCTTCTGGATAATAACAGAGGACTGTCACTGAAAGACCTGGGAGGCTCCTGCTCCTACGTAAGGAACCTCCAGGGCAACCCAAAGATAAGAAGGAAGACTAAAACAAGGACACCATAGAACATTTTAGTCGCAGACACCTACGGGTACAGCAAACTGTTAACACAACCAAACTCCTAGCCAGATAAACACAAATAGGTCTCACACTAGAGACCTATTTATCTTTCACCCAGTACATCATGTGTGGCTTTCAACTTCACACTAAAAGGCTGATTATATCAGTCCCTCTACTAGATATATCATCTCTGGCTTTCAACATTAAAAAAAAAAATCACAAGGCATGCTGAAAGGTGAAAACAAAACAAAAACACATCTTCAAAATCTGGAGAGATAAAGCAGACACAAATTTAGAAAAGATCAAACCAGGAATAATTTTAAATAACTCTAATTATTATGCTAAGGTTATAATGGAAAAGGTGGACAACATGCAAGAACAGATGGGGCTGTAAGCAGAGAGGAAACTAGCAAAGAATCAAAAGGAAATGCTACAAGTGAAACTTCCCAAACTCACAAAGCAAAGAGAAAAAAATGTAAAAACACAGAACTGAACATCCAGTAACTGCAGAACAGTTACAAAAGGTGTAACGTACATGCAATGGGACTATAAGAAGGAGAAGGAAAAAAGGAAAAGGAGAAATATTTGAAGTAATAATGACTGAAATTCTTCCAAAATTAATGACGTCAAACCACAGATCCAGGAAGCTCAAAGAGCACCAAGCAGAATAAATACCCCCAAAAATCAACACACAGGCATATCATATTTGAACTGCAGAAAAACGAAAGATAAACAGGAAATCCTGAAAAAGCTAGAAGAGAAAAAAAGCAAAAGTTAACCCATACAGAAATAAGGATGAAAACTACATCACATTTCTCTGCAAACGCCATGCAAGCAAGAAGGTGGTGGAGTGATATACTTAAAATGCTGAAAGAAAAAACCCCACAAACCTAGAAAAATCTGGAGCCAAATTATCCTTCAAAAGTGACAAAAATTAGGGGAATGTGTCACCAGACCCGCCCTAGAAGATAGTTTAAGTTCTTCAGGGAGACAGAAAATGACATAGGTCAGAAACTTGATATACATAAAGAATAGTGTTAGAGAAGGAATAAGTGAAAGTAAAATAAAGTCTCTTCATCTTTCTATTCCTAACATATAAATATTTGCTCAAAATAGTAACAAGCATACAGTGGGTGATTATAGCTCATAAACAAGTGAAATGAATGGCAGCGGTGTTAAAAGGGATGGGAGGGAGCCACTGGGAACAGTTTTACGGCACCTGCACTACTTGTGAACCAGTGTAGTGTAATGTGAAAATAGACTTAGACTCATTGTAAATGTATATTGTAAAGTCAAGGGCAAACACTAAAAAATTTCTCTTAACAAAATGAGATGATAAAAGCGGGGGAGGGTAATGAAATCATATACAATGCTCAATTAAAACCAGAGAAGGGAGCCCTGGCTGGTGTGGCTCAGTGGCTGAGTGCCAGCCTGCAAATCAAAGGGTTTGATTCCCAGTCAGGGCACATGCCTGGGTTGTGGGCCAGGTCTCCAGTAGGGGATGCTCAAGAGGCAACCACACACTGATGTTTCTTTCCCTTTTTTTCTCTCTCCCTTTCCCTCCCTAAAAAATAAATAAATAAAAACTTTAAAAAAAAACCCAGGGAAGGGAGAAAAAAGTAAAATACAAAAAATATCTATATATGAAACAAGGATAACAAATAGAAAACAGTTCCAAATACAGCAGATATTAATACAACTATATCAATAATCATGTTACATGGGAATGGTCTAACTATACCAATTCAGAGACTTTCAGAGTGGACTGAATAAAAAAATATATTCAACTATATATTGTACACAGAAACTGCAATTTAAATATCAAGACAGATGCATCTGGTTTAAAAATAAACATGGAGAAAAACATACCATGCTAATACTAATTAAAAGAAATCTAATTAAACAATGTCACCCCAGTAAATGTAACAAATTTAAAAAAATCTAAAGTAGCTATTTTAATTTCAGACAAAGCAGAGATCAGAGCAAGAAAAACCGTCAGGAATGAAGAGGAGCATCACACAACGACCTGGGGTCCACTCTCCAAAACACCTTTATCGTGTGTGCACCTAACAACGGCGCACCAAAAGGTGCATCGAAAACCGACAGAACTGACTATAAAAAAATGTCCAAACCCACTATCAACCTCATCTGCCAATAACCAACAGATCTAGCAGGTGAAAAATCACTAAGGATGTAGTTAAACTGAACAGCACAGCACCATCACTCAACTGGCTCTACCTGACCTCCCTAGAGCACTTCCTCAAACCGCAGCAAAAAACACATTCTTCTCAAGCTCACATGGAACAGTCACCAAGACAGACCACATTCTCAGCCATAACACACACCTTAACAAGCTTTAAGAAAAGAAAAAAACCTCAGAAACTACACAACATATGTTCTTAGACCACATGGATTCAACTAGAAATAATAACAACAACAAAAAAAACTGGTTAAATTTTTAAGGATTTACTAGAAAGTTCCAAAATACTTGGAGATTAAACAACACACTTCTAAATAATGCATAGGTCAAAATATTGGCCTTCTAAGAAATTTTAAATGTTTTGAACTAAATGAAAATAAAAACGCAATTATCAAAATTTGTGAAAACTACAGGTGGAATCAAGGGAGGGAGGCGGGGATGGGCTGGGGTGGGGGGAGGCCGTCGGGGGAGGCAGACAACTGTACTTGAACAACAATAAAAAAAATAAAAATAAATTTGTGGAAAGTAGCGAATATAGTGCTTAGAAGGAATTTACAGCATTGAATACATAAAAAAAGAGAAAGATCTAAAATCAATAATCCATGCAGTCACCTTAGGAAACTGGAGAAAGAAGAGCAATATAAACTTAAAGCATCAGCAGAAAAGAAATAATAAAAATTAGAGCGGGAATCAATGAAATTGCAAATTGGAAATCAGCAGAGAAAATTAATGAAACCAAAGCCCAACTATTTGAGAAGATCAATAAAATTTAATAAACCTATAGCTAACCAAAGCAACAAGACAGGAAAGAAATACCTACTAACATCAGAAGTGAAAAAACAGCCATCGCTACTGATCCAATGGACATTAAAAGGATAATAAAGGAAGATTATGAATAACTTGTTGCCCACAAATTTGATAATCTGGATGAAACAGACCATTTCTTTGACAGATACAACCTACCAAAATTCACACAAGGAGAAAGAAATAATCTAAATATGCCTATACATACATATTCACATTTGTGAATATGTAAATTCACACATACACATTTGTATATTCATATATAGGCATATTCATATTTTTATGTACGTATATGAAACCAAATCAATAATTAATAACATTTCAAAAAAGGAAGCCCCAGGCCCAGATGGTTTCGGTGGTAAACTCTACCAAGCACTTAAATGACACCAATTCTCTATTATGTCTTCCAGGAAACAGAAGCAGAGGGGACACTTCCTAACTTGTTATGTGAGGCCAACATTACTCTAATACCAAAACCAGATAAACGCATTACAAGAAAGGGAAGCCACAAACCAGTATCTCTCCTGAACACAGATGCATAAATCATCAACAACATATCAGCAAATTGAATCCAGCAATGTTTAAGAAGACGTGTACACCACAACTGAATGCAGCTTATTCCAGGTAAGCAAGACTGGCTCAACATTCAAAAATCAATTCATCTGAAGAAGAAGTACATTCCCATATCGATAGATGTGCATTTCACAAGATCTAATACCCATTCATGATAAAAAACAATCTTAGAAAACAGACTAGAGGAACTTTCTCAACATGATAAAGAGCACGTACAGAAAAGCCTACAACTATCCTCACTTAATGGTGAGAAACTAGATACATGTCCCCTCCTCCCCACTCCTATTCAGTCATTCATATCACTGGAAATCCTAGCTAATGCAATAAGACAAGGAAATAAAAAAAATGTAGATCAGTAAGGAAAAAATAAAACTATCTTTATTCACAGATAGCATGACTGTTGATGTACAAAATCCCTCCAAAAACAATTTTTTAAATGGACTTAATGATGATTATAGGACGTTGCAGGATACAAGAGTAGTATTAAAAAATCAATAGTTTTCATAGAGTAACAATGAATAATTGCTACTCTATAAAATTTGAAATTAAAAACACAGCCTGCGAACCACAGGATTGTGGTTCGATTCCCGGTCAGGGCACATGCCTGGGTTGCAGGCCAGTTCCCAGCAGGGGACTCACAAGAGGAAACCATACATTGACATTTCTTTCCTTCTCTCCTTCCCTTCCTCTCTAAAGATAAATAAATAAAATCTTTAAAAAAAAACACAATACCACTTATATTAACACCAAGAAAAACAAGAATTACTTAAGATAAACCTAACAAAATATGCACAGGATATATGAAGAAAACAACAAAACTCTAATGAAAATAATTGAAGACCTAAATAAATGAAGATATATTTCATACTCATGGAAGGAAGACACAATACTGTTAAGATGTCAATTCTAAATATTTCATCTATAGAATCAACACAACCCCAATCAAAATCCCAGCAAGTTATTTTAAGGCTATGGATACTAAAGTATATGTGGAAAGACAAAGGGCCACAGTAGCCAGCACAGTATTGAGAAACGAAGTCCGGAAACTTACACTACCCAGACTTTGAGACTCACTGTAAAGCTACAGTAACCAAGACTGTGGTGTTGGTGAAAGAGGGAACAAACAATCAAGGGAACAGAATAGAGAGCTCAGAAAAGACCCACACATATACAGTCAAATGATCTTTGAAAATTCAGTACGGAATAGTCTTTTCAACAAATGGTGCTAGACCTGGAAATCCACATGCAAAACAAAATAAGCCAAAAAGGCAGAAAACTGTACTTGAACAACAATTAAAATAAAATAATGAAAAATAAAAAAATACGCCAAACAAATGAAAAACAAACAAACAAACAAAGCCCTGGCTGGGTGGCTCAATTACAGCATCACTCAGTGCACCAAAAGGTTATGGGTTTGATCCCTGGTCAGTGCACATACCTTGGTTGTGGGTTCAGTGGAGGCACCTGATCTATGCTTCTCTCACATCTCACATGGATGTTTCTCTCTCTTTCTGTCTCCTTTCCTCTCTCTCTAAAAAAAAATCAACAAATGGCCCTGACTGATGTTGCTCAGTTGGTTGAGCATCTCCCACAAAGCAAAAGATCACTAGTTCAATTCCCAGTCAGGGAGCATGTCTGGGTTGCAGGTTCAGTCCTCTGGTCCAGTGCGTTCCAGAGGCAATTGATCAATGTTTCTCTCACATCAGTGTTTCTCTCCCTCTCTTTCTTCCCCCCTTAACCCCTATTTTTAGTTATTTAAAAATAAATAACTAAAATCTTTTTTACAAAAATCAACAAACATACCCTAGAATGAGGATAAAAATAAAACGCACTCTCAGACACGTCCTTGTTCCCCAACACACAGAGCCACGGATCCCCACCACTTTCTCCAGGCCGTGTCTACCAGCTCCCCCCGCCCACGGCTGCCCAATCACCTTCCCTCACCCCGTGCAGCCCCTTCCACACCCAACCACTGCTGCTGAGTCAGGTCAAAGTTTGCAGAGCCCACGGCCACCTTCACAGCTACTTCAGGCCTTTCCTCAGTCCCATTTCCACTCCTCTTTACTTCCTTCCTTTTGGCTACATACATTGCCTCCTGGAGGAACTGAACCATTTGTTGGGCCTTAATTTCTCCCTAGCACTGTGCACATAGTAGGTACTTAGTAAACACTTTCGAAATGATAAGCCTTTAAATTGTGCGCATGGTCCTATGTCTCTTCAGTATGTACATAAATACATCAAATAGCAACACACGGAGCGATTACCTCTGGGAGGGAAGGTTATGGGCCGTTTTGATTTTTTATTCCTTTTTTTGTTCACCTGAACTACCTACCTGTTCAATAGTGAACATGTATTACATTGGATAATAAAAATAATAATAGAAGCAAAAAAATAACAACATAAGAAAGGCCAGCTTTATACAAAGGAAACATTAGATGTGATGATTCACTTTACAGAATGCATTTCTTGTTTTGTAAAAAGCTTTGTCATAAAAATATTTTATACAGGGAGTAGTCCAAAAAAAAAAAAGGATTTGATTTGTGGGAAACTTTCAGGATCGTGTGAAATTCAGAAAGTCTTGTTTCCCCCAAGGAGAATAAAGACTAGCTGTCCCTCAGCCCTCCTTCCAACCACACGCTGTTAAAGATGTTTCCCTTCTCTCCTCAAGGGAGGTCACAGCACCTTCCCAATTCTGTCGGTTATGAGCACTGAGACCCCTGACCCCACCAGCCTCTGGGGTTTCCCCTTCAGAAGCAGGTGTTTTGTGACTCCGGAAAGACAGACTGCATTCTCAGCCGCTACCACCAGGAAGGAGCCTTCCATCGGACTGGATGGGTACAGGAACCCTTCAGCCTTGCAGGCGAAGGGAAGGAGCAATTCTCTGTATCTCTGGCCCCAGAGCAGAATCTCAGGGCACGACACTGACCCAATTTGACAGATGAGGAAACAGATCAGAGAGGAAAGTGACTTACCTACAGTTGGCCACTTATTCAGTGGAAGAAACAAGACTCAGGACTCCAGCCTTGGGCTGACAGATGCTAAACCTTCATGATAAATGAAGCTTTACGTTCAAGTAATTTTTAAAAATGGCAAAGCAGTCATGTGCCCGATCTGTGCCAGGCTCTCAGCCAGGACCACCAAGGGAGAGCCACCGTCTCTGCCTGGGTACCGCCTGTGTGCTAACCGGGGAAGCCCACCACACAACTCCTAATAACCTCACGACTCCTAACGGACTCACGCTGACTTCCGCCCAGGAAACAGTCTACCCGGCAAGAGAGTTCTCACCCTCAGCCAGGTGGGATGCAAACATATGGCCAAGCACAGCCACAACTAGCCCTGTGGCTCACTGCCGAACCCCCACTGATAAAACCCCATCAGTACTTCCACAAATTGTCCTTGTTGTTGTGGCTCTTCCCATTGGCAGGCATTGGGCTTGGCACTTCCCGTCCATTACCGGATATGAATAGCCAATGACCACCCTGTGATGTGGAGCTAGCTTATCCCCATCTTTTAAGCAACTCTGAAAACAAGTGAAAAATCAAAATCAACTCTAGTGCCTTAGTATAGCACCTCTCCCAACAGTAGAGAGAACTGTGTCTGGTATGAGCTGCACCCTGCAGGGATCCCCATCCCCAAATCATACACACACACACACACACACACACAAGCTGGGAGGCCTCTTGGCCTCTCTTCGGGCCCACTTCTCAGTGCACTATGGAGGTCCCTTCTGCATCCTCACGGCCACTGGTTGAACCAGGTCTGTCCAGACCCTGGGGTACCAAGGGCTAAGGAGCTCTTCCAACAGAAATTCCTTATTCTGGACCTACAGCTGCACAGGCCCCAGTACCCAGCCAGGGCCAACCAGGTGCCAGGCCTTTCCTCAGCCCAGATGGGAAGGGACCCTGGCCGCAGGCCCTCAGAACCCTTGCTCACTCAGATGGCCACAAGGTGGGGAGGTGAGGTGATGGGAAGGCTTCAGCCCAGCTCTGCCGTGTACTGACCAAAACACTGGGCAGCGCCCTGCCTGCAGTGAAGCCAGGCACATGGGCTCCACCCAGGCTCTCGACTGCTTAGCCTCAGTGTCCTCATCAGTTAAGTGGAGATGGCGACAGCGCCTCCTTCCCAGAGCTGTCCTGAGGATGAAATATACATAGCGTGCAGGCCAGGGTGCCTCTCACAGGAGCCTGGATTCCCACCACCACAGCCCGTCCATACAGGGAGGCAAAAGCAGGTTTACAGTTGTGAGTGCAGGAAACATGGAGTTCATTCTTTATTATTATTTGCTAATTACTGTATTATTTTCCACACAAACAACTGTAAACCTACTTTTGCCCCACCCTATATCATACTGTCTACTTCGCTACCTTGAACCCCCACTGGGCAGGGGTCCTGCTGTCTCACTCACCCCAGAGAACATGCCTATAACATGCCTGGCATACTGCAGGCCCTTAATAAAGACTTCTCAGATGATGAGCAAACAATGGAAAAGAATGCTAAAGTGGGCGCCTGTCCTGCTCGGGCCACCTTGCCCTGGAGGGGGTTAGATGTGCTGAGTGCTAAACTGGAGACGCACCGGGCTGGGTGAATGCTTAGCTGCACCCCCAGGCTGAGCAAACAGGCCCCCAGCACCCCTAAGCAAAGACCACAGAAGGCTTGCTGTCTTTGAGAGGTGGTCTTCCAACATCTGTTGGAATCTCTCCCTGCCCTTGCCCCACAGTAAGGTCACCAGAGTAAGTGCTCAATAAATACAGGTTCCGGGCAAGCTCGCACTGCCTTCCCCTCCCAGGTGACCTGCTCCGAGCAACCACAGTTATTCCTTCTGCTCCTCCCACTCTCCCCCAACTGCAGTAAACCTAGGCTGTTGCCCCCAACCCAGGACAGCTAGGAGAGACTGGCAGCTGGTGTTCAAGTATCTCTGCAGCTCCACTCAGGCGCTGTGACATTTTTTTCAAATGTTCATGATTTCCAGACTCCTTAGCACTATGGAGAGGCAGTCACTTCCCTCTTTCTGGGTCTAGGTTTCTCCACTGGCAAACTGGGACAGCCATCCCAGTCTGGCACGCTTCCCAGGACCGCCGTGCAGAATCGGTGAGAATGCAGATGGCCGAGGGCTCCGCAAACCTGCACTTCTGAATCAAGGTGGTATCGGTATCCGCAACTCCCCCTGGAGAAGGTTCTCCCTTGCGAAGGGGCCAGCACCATTCTCAAAGGACACCAGCCACAAGGGCCCAGAACCAGCCAGGCCTCTCGACTCTGAAAAGGCTGCCACTGGCCAAGTTCGCTCCTGGCATAAAGGTTTGCCCAAATGGATGACAAGAAAGCCTCACCGCCAGTTTTCTTCTTCAGAGGCACGCACACACACAGAACCAACTCATAAATAAAAATCTGATTAGAAAGCCTTTTCCAAAGCCAATGTGACTGAGTTTTAATCTTTTATAAAGAAAAACTCATAAAATATTCAAGCAAGGCCCATGCATCTCGGGAGGCCAGAAGTGGCTCTCGGAGCCCCCAGCTGCACACGCACCAGTGGGGCCCCGGACCCGTGCCACCCACCACTGGAGCATCCGGACGCCGTGGCGGCTGTTTAACTGAGTCATTGTCAGGGAGCAGGTCTGGGCTCTGCCAGCCACAGCTCACTCTCCAGCCACCTGCTCCCCTTGGCTGCTCCACACTCAGCTTTTTCTGCTCCACAAGATCGGGGATGCCCTGGGCTGCTTTTCAGACTGCACGGTGCTGAGAACAGGCTGAAAGGGGCAAAACGAGACTGGTAAGCCCCTACCCTAAGGCACAAGAGAGGAAACCTGGGGAAAGACGCTCCCCCCACTTCCAGCGCTGGAATTCAGGCTCCCCAGGAGGGGGCTGCAGCCTCAGGGCCCTGGCCTACTCGGTGTCCCCTTCCAGGGCTCATTCAGTCGCTCATGCATCCGGAGATGACTTGCTGTGACCCTGCCATGTGACACTGTGAGCGCGAGGCGTACAACAAGATGACGAAAACACTTGCCCTTCCTTGTGGAATCGGGTGGATACCTGAACTGAAGCAGGGACAGTGCGTGATGAGGCTGGGACACTTGGAGAGTGTAAGACAGTCATCAAAGACGATGGGACTTGTCCTAAGGGCAGAGGAGCCTGCACAAAGGGGAGGCTCTGGCTAAATCTGGAATAATAGGAGCAACAAAATAATGATAGTAATGCATTATAATCCATAAAATAAGTCTAAAACTGTTATGTTTGTATCAGTTTAGGCACCCAGGAGTCTACGCTGATACAAATAAGTGAATAAGTAAATGAGAAAGTAGAGCTCTTTTTACATTAGAATTCAAATTAATAAATGTAGAAGGAATGATGGAAGTTAAGAAATCCCTATTTGAAAGCACTACAGTAATAACTATTGCAAGCAAGAATCATCCATGGATGCTAAAATCAGTGGACAAAAAGTATGATGCGGAAAAAGGATACCTGCATAGTTACAAAGTACCTCCCACAAAATACTTATTAATACAAGGGTAACAGAGTAGCTTTACAGAGAACTTCACGGATGCCACCTTAACCAAGTTCCAAGTTCACACTGCCAGTGATGAGTCATATCGACACCCTGTACCTTCTGCTGTGACGCACTGATAAGGGGACATCCCCGGTCTGGGGTGCTACTGCCAGAATTGTATAACCCGAGTCAGTGACCCAACAAACATCCAATACACACCTCCCAGGGGCATTCTACAAAGTAACTAGTTGGGACTCTTTAAAGGGGTCAAGGGCATGGAATTCAGAGGCAGGCCAAGGATCTGTCCGGGCCAGGACCAAGCAAGGGCCTAGTGGGGCCACTGGCAGAATTTGAATAAGGTCTGATGATTACTTCATAACATTGCACGATTATTAATTTCCTGCATTAATATTAACTTCTTAATATAATTCGAGCATTATACGATAATTCTGTAAGGTGTTAATATTGAGGAAGCAAGATGAAAGGTATATGGAAACTCTCTATATTATTTTTGCAAGTCTGAAATTCCTTTGAAATGAAAAGTGGGAGCGGAGCGATGCTGCTCAGGTCGGGCACCAGATGAAGATGCAGGCTCACATCCCTGGACCATATTGCATGAGAGACACACGTCTTGCAACACAACAGTCAGAGTCAGCGGGGCAAGATGCTCCCCTTCTGAGAGGGACCGTGAGGACAGCAGTTCTCGCCTCCCCGCCATCTACCCGGGGACACCTGCCACCTGCACGCCTTACAGATCCCCACCATTACATGCATATGTGGTACCGTATCATGGTACCCATTCATCGCACCATGCCTCTGCTTCCCAACTTCCCCAGGGGCCCTGGCTGGGTAGAGCATCCGTAGGTTAGAGCATTGCCTTGATACGCCAAGGCTGTGGGTTCAATCCCTGGTCAGGACGCATACAAAAATCAACCAGTGAATGCATACATAAGTAGAACAACAAACTGACGTTTCTCTTTTTTTTTATTGATGTTTCCTTTTCTCTCTCTCCTTCCCTCTCTCTTCACTGTCCTTTCTCTCTCTAAAATCAATACCTAAAAAAAAAAAACTTCCCCAGGGAACAGTTTCCAGGCTAGACTGGAACGGTTCACACCCACAACTAAACCACAGAGGACGACTCCTAACTGCAGGAGCGCAGCAAATTGAATTTGGTGTTAAGCTTTTTTCTACAAATTTTCTGCTGGGACTTGTTACCTCCGCTGTGTAACCGAGCTCCTCATTGGAACCAGGAAGGAATGAACAGCAAACCAACCCTGGCAAAAAAGATGTAGAATCAGCTAGTCCTGCCCACGTGGTCAGCGGCTTGGTTTCCCGGGCCTGGCTCAACCTGGGATTTTTTATTACAGCCGTACAACGAGGTCATATTTTCTGCTAGTAAAATTGTCCCTGGATCACACAATGGAACCAAACTGATCAATATTTCACAGTGTTGTTACCAAAAAAAGCTTTCTGGTGATCCCATGCTTCCCCTCAAAGCCACAATACACAGACACACACACACACACACACACACACACACACACACACACGTAGTAACAGCCCATCTCCGTCGGTAAAAGGGAATAATAATGTCTCCTCACAACACTGCATAAAGATAAATGTGACAAATACTAAGTACCTTCACTCGTGCTCACACCGAAGCATTAACGTGCACCTGCTGTGTCAGGCCTGTGCTGGGAACTCAGGACAGTGATGGACAGACAGACATGGCCTGTGCCCTTGTGTGGTTTGAGACCTGCTTCTCCTCATTTCCTTGGGTGGCAACATTCTCCACCTTGTTTTCAGGGTCCTCCACAGGGCACCTAGGATCTGTCTGCTTGTCTCTCCATCTGCCCACCAACCTCTCTCTTTCCCTTCCTCCTCCCCACCCCCCACACCCCTTCCATCCCGCCCGTCCCCA
This sequence comes from Artibeus jamaicensis, assembly GCF_021234435.1. Taxonomy (NCBI): domain Eukaryota; kingdom Metazoa; phylum Chordata; class Mammalia; order Chiroptera; family Phyllostomidae; genus Artibeus; species Artibeus jamaicensis. The sequence continues at coordinate 7,195,893 of NW_026522030.1, forward strand.
GACACTCTCACTGCCCCCCAAACACTGTTCACTAGACCACCGGCTATTTGCATCCTCCCCCAGAAGAGGTTTTAAGCACCTCAAAATACCATTTGCATATGAAGCCTCCCTCCAATTACAATCTACCTCTTCATTAGAGCCTAGGATGACCTCTCCTTTCCTCTCCACGTATCTCAATATTAATCACAATACAAGGTCACACATCTCCTCTAGCAGGTGTCCCTGGCCCGCCCCTGTCCCGTCCCAAGACCCCTCTCTCCTCCCACCACAGCGCAGCAGCCCTAAAGCTAAAAAAGGAGCCGACAACCTGACTGACTTCTCAGGAGCTCACCTCCCCCTTCATCCTGTCTCTCTGACTATGGCCGATCAAGAGCAAGGGCCACGTCCACCATTTCAAAAGCCCCGTCCCACGAAGGACAGGCAGGACAGAAGCTGCAGGTGACATGTGGCTGGTGGATGAAAAGCACCTTCCAAAAGCCCTCCACAATGGCCACAGTGGTGGATGGCACGCTCCAGGAGGCAGGGAGGCAGTTGTTCTCAACACCAGTTCCAGCTTCTTGCAGAGCCTGATGCCTATAGTAGGTGCTCAATAAATCATGGCTTGTTATTGCTGAAACTGTTTATCTTTGAAAGTTTTGCTGAACAAGGCAGAGAAATGCCTCCATGGTCAATGGAGAAGAAATGAGCAATTACATGCTGTGCTCTTAAACACTGGGGAAATTATTCTAAGAAAGGTAGGGCTGTGAATTTCAGTGGGTCAGGGGCTGAGCCAGTACCTCCCACAAGCACACCAGGCTGGGGTGCAGAGTTGGGAGACCTGTGCCACCCATTCCTGCTGACTGCTGCCAGTGGGAGCGCATGGCCAACCTGCCCAGGCACCCGCGCTGTAGAACCAAGTGGGAGATCTGAGTTTTAAGACAGGCAGCTAAGTCGGCTGTTGTGGCCAGAGCTTCGCCTCTGGTTTAACCGCCATGAACACACTGCTCCCCTCCTCCATCCAGACCCCCATGTCGTTGATACCAGTTGTGAAGAGAAAAGGTGTTTTATAATTAGCACAGTGTTTATATTCCAATGAGAGCATTCAGATGGCTTAAAAATAGATTGAGTCCTTACACACTTTGGAGTTCTTTCCCTGAAGATCTTGTTTACACTAGCGTTTTCCTTGGCAACCCTTCTTTTGAAAAGGTCAGCTGCAGTTCACAAATTCTTAAACTGGCAGCTCCGAGTCCCTGGGATTTTGTAGTAGGCGTTCACGCGACTTCCAACTCCCACCCACAGCACGCTCTGCAGATAAATGCCCGCACAGGGCACCCCAGGCAGCGCACATTCCGGATCCCGAAGGCCTGGCAATGGAAGGGCTCTGGGATGCCAGAGCAAACACAGACTCCGGTGTAAGAAGACGCAACTCAGGGGCTTAGACACCGCCTTGCCAAGTGCTGGTGGGCTCAGTCTACTGAATGGATGTTCTCAGGGAAAAAAGAACCAGAGGAATAAGCCCCTAAAAAAGCGGCTCTCTCCTGGGGTAAAATGTGAGACTTGACGTCTGTTCACCTCAGCCAGCAGGTCATTAAACAAAAGGTGTGCTGGGGGAGGAAAAGCGTGGCTGGGCTGGGGGAGGCTGAGTAAACAAAGTTAATCTCCTTTCTTTCTTTTTTAAATCCTCACTGGAGAATATGTTTACTGACTTTAGAGAGAGAGGGAAGGGCGGGGCGAGAGAGAGAGAGGTCGATAGATTGCCTCCTGTACATGCTACGTGCTCCTACCAGGGATCGAACCCACAAACTTCCAGTGTACGGGATGACGCTCCAACCAACTGCACCACGCAACCAACCAGGGCAACCTCAGTTCTTTACTGCAGGACTTTTCAGAGCCTTTAAAGGTCCAATGGCAGAGCAGGCTCCATTCACAGGTTTATCTAGTCCTAGATCCACCCCCACTTCTTCTCTCCCTACAGACCACAAATGGAGCGCACTGCCTGTCACCAGCGTTTGGAAATGAGGGAAGAAGCTTAAATGTTGAGAACTGGGAGAGGAATGGACTTGCTTAAGAACAGATCCGCAGCTGATGAGTTACTGACCCAGGCTGCCCTCGAACCCAGGACCACAGCCGCCCTCCCTCAACACCGGCTCTGTCCAGCCTATTGTTTGTCGGAACCAGATGAGGTCTGACAGGAGACAAGCCAGCCGTCCCAGTGTGCACGCACCAGGGAGCGATTCCTGAATTCCCATGCTGCCCGCATTGCAAACTGCTCTCAAACTAGCAACCAGCAGCCGAGCCCTCCATTCCTCGCAGGAGCTTGGTTCTAAGAGGCCTATCGAAGCCATCAGCCAGCTACCGTTACACAGTGAACACCTCCAAGGACAGGGATGTCACCTCCTCCTGCCTGGGGACTGGCTAGAGAACAAGAACACTTCTGGTGTTTTGCCCTCGTGGCTGCAAGACCGCTCGCTGTAGGTCTGGGAGATGCAGTTCTAGATACATCTGCAGAAGGAAGGGGTCAGGCCCGGGGACCTCGAGGTGTGGCAGCCCTGACTCAAATTCCAGCTCCACCACTTACTCGTGGGCAGGCTGTTTTGACCTGGGGAGCCTCGGCATCCTCATCCCTCCAAGCGGGCGAGGACACCACTCCCAGCGTGGAAGGGGTGCAGAAGGAGAAGCTGTGAGCAGCCCCGTCTCTCAGCACAGCATCGGTGAGAAGCACAGGTTGGTGTTAGGTGCAAGCCACCCTCCTCACGCCCCTCTCTCCAGGGCCTGCACCTCCCCACCCCCACCTGGGGTCAGCTGCCCTTACAACAGCCCTAGGATCTAGCCTGAGGAACTCGGTGTGAAGGAACAGCAGAAATGAGGCACCGACAGCTGCCTCTGACCAGAAGGGACTGGGAAATCCTAACTCTGGCGCTGAAGGGGTGGGTGAGTGCCCCAGAGCCAGTGCGTGACTGAACCGTGCAGATGAGAAAACCAAGGCCTGAGAGAGAAGGGACCTGCCCCAGGGGCACAGCAGGGCGGCGGCGGCATCAGGACAGGACCTCCGACGCCCCCTCCTCTAGTGCACCCCACTGCGGGGCAAGAACTGTAGGAAGGTGGCAGGCGTCCCCAAACCCTCATCACGTTCCACCGACTTTTAATAGACTTTAACAATTTACTGACACCAGTGGAGCTTATAAAGTGGTTTAATTGAATTAATTAGCAGTCGTGACTTACTCCTGAGTTCCCCCTTTGGCTCCGGGGAGGCTGTGCCAGCCGCCTGTTTAACCCCTTGTGTCCTAGAAAGGCTGTCACTCTCATTTGAGACAATTCATCAGGGTCTTTGCCAGTTTCTCCCCTACACTAGCTCTTACCCTGGCCCTACCCATATGTCAGTGCTGAGCACTCGTCTGCACCTGACACCTGCCTGCCCTGAGAGGCTGAAATCCCACCCCAAGGACCCCCTTGCGTGAAAGAATGCTGCCTTCTCCTGCAGGTCCCCCAGGTGACAGGGGCAGCCAGGGGGGAGGTCAGCGTCCCAGCATGGGAGCTATCCCCACTGGCCTAGACTGGGAACCGGCCACCCATCCCCCACCGTCTCATCTCCACAGCCTCAAAGGAGAGGCTGGGTGATGCCATGACAAGGGTGGTCCCCGAACCCGCAGCCCCCTGGGAGGCCGGAAGGATGCAGACTCCGGAGCATCCTCACCCACTGAACCGGAACCCCTGGGGTGAGGCCCCAGGAGCTGCTTTCACAAGCCCTTCAGATGAAACTTACACACACTGGAGTCAGAGCGGGGCCTGGGTGGTCACCGACACTCCTTCTGGGTGAAACATCTGGGAAACAGCCCACGAGTGCCCATCCACTTAGAAGACAGTCTCCACAGCATTATATTATGTAAGAGGGAACCAGAAGCAGTCTGACACCCCCCAAACAGGGTACTGCTGGGTAAAACCAGGGTACAGACACTCCATGCAGCACCGATGAAACTGGGGAATGCTCACTGTATAACGTTGAGCTTTTTTTTTAAACAGGAGACAAACTGTAACTACTGCACCTACTGGTTAAAGAAGAAGAAGTGCAGGGGGATGAGGGGGAAGGAGAGGAGGCGGAGGAGGGAGAGGAAGACAATCAAAACATCGAAAGTTCCAGCATCTGGCAGGGTCTATAGGCGGTTTTCTTTGTTTCTCAGACTTTTCTGTGTTTTCCAACTTTTTCTCTAAAGAGCATGTGCTACTTTTTATAATGAAGTAAAAAGAAACTTTGTTTTAAACAAAGATTCAGTGAGAAGCTACCACTTAGAGAGCAGAACGTTCTACACTAACTTGGAATTCACTCAGAATCTGGGCTTCTCTCAGTTGCCGGTCCTGCGCACAGTAGGTGTGAAGGGAGAGAGACGGAAGGATGGAGGGAGGTAGTTTCAGCCAAACCTCTCTATGAAGCCGACTTCTGCCTTGGCATTTCATTGGATGAGTTATTTAAGTCAAAACGACCCTGAAAAGGCAGACCCAAGAGAAAGGAGAACTCAGCCGGTGCCACGTAGATGTCTCCTGTACAGCACCTCACACACTCACGCTTTCTCCCGGACACACGTGGCTGGCAGAGACACACTCACCGAGCCAGTAGTAAGTCAATATTTCCAGGAACTTCTAAGCCCCTGAAGCTGGTGCTCAGTGGCAAGTTCACCCCAGCGGGTGCGAGGTAAGCAGACATGCAGGAATCAGTAACTACAACGTGGAGAGCAGGAACCAGGTGAGCAAACACTGGGCAGGGATTAGCAGCTGGATTAGAGGGCAGGATGGGGGCTCACCCTGCACCCCACTCTTTTGGTGTCCTGGGAAGCGATGACACCAACGCCCCCCCCCACAGGAGGAACAACATGCACCAGGTGTGAAGTTGGGTCTAGGAGAACCATCTAGTCCAGCAGGGTGAAGGGCGGCACAGGGTCAGGGCGGTGGGGGGGCGGGGCAGGGGGCCAGTCACAAAAATAGTCCGGACCATGAGCACAGAGGGCGGGGCGTGGACGGGAGCACCCCTCTTCTAAGCACCAGAGGCCTGGGAGAGGCTGGACAGGGCGGTCAGGGGAAGAATCATTCCCACTCTGCTCCGGCTCACCCCAGCAAGCCCCGGGGAGGAAAGTTCACCAGCCTCCGGTCTCCTCCTCCCCCAACCAGCGTGGGCACTGGAGGGCTGCCCGCTGGGCTCTGGAATGGCCAAATTTTCCTAAATCTCAGGAAAAGTCAATCAGCAGCAGAGTGGGGACAAAAAGTAGAGCAATCATTCTGAGCCACATGCCCATTCCCCTTTCTTGTCCCCGTATTTTTTGTTGTCAATAACCCATGACAATGCCCAATCTGGACCCAGTGGGACAGGGACACAGACCTCCAAGCAAGCACCAACAAGCCCTCCACATCCCAGAATTAGCCTGGCTGTGGGCACCAGCTGCTCGGGACAAGTCTTGGTCTCCCTTCGGCATCACACAACAGCGATGTGTGAGGGCGCCATCGTGTCCAACCGGCTCCATTCCCAAATGGGCAGGCACCTCAGGCTCAGAGAGGGAGAGGACCTTGCCAGGGTCACACAGCAGCAGACGGGCAGAACTGCGCCTCAAACCCCAGTCTTCCTGACTCCTATCCCAGCCCAGAAGTGGCTTAGGCACTAAAGGATTCACTGGCATAGGGGATAAGCCACAAAGTCTTATAGAGCTGGACCAGAGAGAACTCAAACACGACAGATAATGAGGTCCTTGTCCCTAGAAGGGTTCAAGCTGAAGCTAAACAGGTAATTGGTTAGCAGGAACAATGATTAACAGACGGAAGAATAAGACCTGGGTTCCAGGGACAGGGGCAGGGGAGAGAATGACTTCACATTCCGCCCTCACTGTGATACTTCATGACTCTTCCCCGGTGACGCAGACTGACGGGCGGTGTCTGCTAAGGTACAAATGATGAGTCTGTGGGATGGGTGGCCTTCGGGTTCCACGCCAACGCCTGCTTCCAGAGGCACGTGGGGGCGGCCAGGTAGGTGAGGACCTGTCTCCTCAGCCGCCTTCCCCAGCACCAGGGTCCCACAAACATGCTTTAATTTCTTTTAAAATCGAAATAAAGAAGCTAAACTTTGAGGTCAGAGAAAATGTTTAACATATAATGTTAATATACTCCTTTTTATAACCAATGCAGTCATGAAATATACTTCATATTTTTACGGAGGAAGGAGCCAACAAGAGCAAAAGTGCTGAGGGCCCATGAAAGTCATGACATCAACCTCCCTCCCCAATTTTAAAAATAATATTATGTAATACACTGGGCTTCCATGTTAAGATTTCATCCATGAAAGGGTTCTTTGGCTAAAATGGTTTTTGAAACCTCATAGGGAGTAAAAATACTGTCTTTCTCTACAGTTCTAGGGTCTCAACTCAAGAACAAATGAAATACCATGCCATACGAGTCACACTGAGCTTCTCCAAGCCGAAGACCCCACTCCTGTGACCCAGCTGTGGCCGGCTGGTGGCCGGCTCTGGGGGCCAGCGTGTCACAGTAAGGAATGTAGACACACTCTGCGCCAGCGTTCCTGTCCGTGTTATCTCCAGTGTGTGTCTTGGGCATAGAAAGTACTAGGTGGAGAAAGTAATGCTGACCTTCAGAAAGGGCTCCCACACTTCCAACTGGCTCCCCCAAGGTCAAATAGTGACCCCCCCTCCCGATTCTGAAAGGAGCAGTTCAAATATGAAGGCGGGAAACCCTCAAAATTGGATAAACTAGGTAAACAGTCCCCTCGGGAGAAAGGAAAATTCTTCAAAGAAACACCCAGGAGAGGAAAAATGCAGCCCACGCAGAGACAGTTACCGGAGTGAGGCAGTCACCCTGCAGTGTGCAAAAGGGAGCACTCCTTGGGGAATCTGTGAAAAGCTCAGCTTCTCGACCTCACCCACCTCTCACCCACCCCTCACCCACCCCCTAGGATCCAGAAACAGCAAGTCAGAGGACAGGCTTGGCAGGTCCTGGCTGCTCTGGTGCGGGAGGTCCCACATCGCCCTCTGAAAAGTCGTCTATTAATGATGAAAGAGGGAGTTTACAGGTATCCCCAGCCTTCTGGGCCCTTGTTTACTGGTGCCAATGGGGGGAGGGGTGAGACTTGTTCAGTAGCCTCAGATGTGGAATGGGCACAGCATGGTGGGTTGTCTCTCACCGCACAACACACACACACACACACACACACACACACACACGTTCCTTTGCCCTCCCAGACTGAACCTCCCAGGAGCGGTTCAGCTCCACCCTGGGGCTGAGGAACTGGGGCTCCCATGCTGACATCTCCCCCAATCTGCTCTATATCAATACGGTGCCATTCTAGGCCAGACTGAGTTCTACCAAGCGGGAGCAAAAACCAGGAAGCCTCATCTGCCCCAGGAAGTGAGAAAGAAGAGCTAATGGCCAGAACCTGGGAAGGGCAGAAGGCCACTGTCAAACCAAGATCAAATGAGACAAGCCACTCAGGGGAGCAGGCACCAAACAGACCTGTGAGAACCAGGAACAATGGAGCTCCAAGGGCTGGAGTGGCTAGGCTTGCTGTCAGAAGCCAGAGGGGCAATGTGAACACGGTTTGGTTTCTATACACTCAGCATCCCTTCTTTCAAAACAGACTATCTCACCCTTCCAGGAACCCCATGATCTAAGCGGCCTCAAAGGGCTCTCTCCAGCCCCCAACTTGAGGGGAAGAATCAAATGACCCACATTCACCCAATCAGAACAGAACAGAACACCCTCCCAGCACTGTGAGTGGCTCAAGGATGAGGCTGTGATCCAAGCTGGGCCAATGGGAGCCTTCCCTGGGACTCTGGCTGAAACTGTTGGAAAGCAGGTGCTCTCTTTCCACTGGGCCTACTCTGTAGTTCCAGTATAGCTAGAAGCTCAGCTATGCTACAGCCGTTTCTGCCACGACCTGGGGAGGACCCACCTGATGAATAAGTCAACACAGGAAATAAGAGCTGAGAGATAAACAGCAACACATTTCTGATTACATGACCTACTGGTAAGTACCTACTTTTCAGTAGGTATGCCCGTAAGTGTCCTTTTAGTTTAAGCAAGTTTGAGACAAGTTTCTGTCACTTGCAGCCTAGGGTGTCTTGACTAAATTCAATGGTCAGTTGACTGAATTGGCAAATTTGGTTTCAAGGCAGAAAGACTCCTTGCTGTGACCTTGGGCAAGCCACGCCACCCCTGCATTTCATCCCTTGCTCCCAGGATTTCGACAGAGAATTAAATAATATCACAATGACTGCATGAAGCACTTGGGATGTTATTTAGAATCTGTAGGTGCTCAACAGAAGCCAGGAAAAAAAGTAGCAGTCTTTAGGACCATGTCCTCAGGTACCCCCGCTGGCTAAGGAAATAATAGTCCTCCAAGGCCCAGGCTGAGCCTAGCTGGGCAGAGAGAAGTGGCTATCAGAGACCCAAGTCACAGGAGGAGCAGCCAGGAGGAGCACCTTCTTAAGAACCACAACCCCCGGCACACTCCCAGCCCCTCACAGCGCTCAGAGCATCAGGTCTTCAGGCCCCCCACCTCCACCCCAGCTATTAGAGTGAGACTCTCAAAGGTATGAAGCGGCACAGCCTCAACCACGGCCAACGTGGAGATATCGTTAACACGGAGCGTTTCCAACCCTGTGATAGCTCTACCGGTACAGCATCTTCCCAGAGCACCCTCGCAAACGCGAAATAATATTGACAGTGCTGGTGGCTCCTGCTCATGACAGAACAACTGAGACTAGATTTACCACCCACTTGAAAAAACTAAGAAACTGGAGCAAATATGGGAAATAATAATTCCTAGACACTGGCCAACAGGCAGACGGGGCAGTAATCCTGGAGAGGAAAAGCAAACAGCTGGGTCCGATGACTGCCCCAGCTGACTGCCAGGATGATATCCAAGCTTTGGTGCAGAGAGGGGGAACCCCAACAGAGTTCAAGGGTCACCTCGAGTTGAGGAGACAGAGGTAAGAATTATGGAAGAAAAGGAAGTGAGGATACGCAGGCTGGAGAACCAGAGGAGAGAGCGAGCTCGGATTCTTCTGCTGCATCAGCACCGATTCCCACGAGCATGTCAGCGAACGACTGGAGCCAGGAACAAGAACCACCAGGAGGAACCCGGCAGAACACTGCTAGGACTCACGCAGGGCTAAGAGAACTTCGCAGTCCCGACAGCCGAAGTGCAGAAATCTCATAATACAAAGGGCATCAGACCGAGCACTCAGAAAGATATGCCTGCAAGAGTGGAGAAAAACCTCTAGACAAGGGACCAGAATACTGTTTCTGTAAGGGGCCAGACTGCCTTTTAGGTTTTGGGGGGCCACTGTGGACTAAAAGCAGCCACCGACAATACATAAATGAATAAACATAGCTGTGTATCAATAAAACTGTATTTATAAAAACAGGTGGCAAGCCAGATTTGTCCCCTGGGCTACAGTTTGCCAAACCCTGCTCTATTCCAAAGACTGCTCTGGTCATCCACATTTTAACTGCTGTGGTGGGCAGATTAATCCCCCCATTCCCACCCCCACCAAGCCCACGCCCCACCAAAGAAATCTACATCCTAATCCCCAGACCTGTGACTCTGTAGGATACATGCATATGGAATTAAGTTTGCTAATCAGATGACCTTGAGATGGGGAGATTATCCTGAATTACCTGATTAGGCCCTAGGCCAAGGTCCTTCTAAGTAGGAGAAGGAAGCAGAAAGGAGAGAAGCAGAGAGATGGCAGTACAGCAGGGACTCTGCCCAATCTTGCTGCCTTTCAAGATAAAGAAATGGAGCCACAGGGCAAGGAAGGCAAGAAGCCCCTAGAAGCTGGAAAAGAAACGGATTCTCCCCCAGGGCTTTCAGAAGGAACACAGCCCTGAGAGACCCCTCTGGGACTTCCAATTTCCAGAACTCTGAGAAAACAAATTCATGCGGCTCGAAGCCAATAAGTTTGTGGCAATGTGATAGAGCAGCAACAAGAAACGAATACAACAGCAATTACATGACAAGGCACAAAAATATTTGAAGTAATATTAAAACATCCAGCACCGAATGGTGTAAAATTCCCAGTGCCTGCCAATCAAAAAGGACCATGCATTAAAGAAGCAGAAAAACAAATTAATAGGAAGAGACCCAGAAATGACATAGATGATAGATTTTAAAGACATTAACATACTCCATAAACTTAAGAATGCAGGGAAAACAAGCTAGAGAAAGCTTGTCCCCAGGAGATGTAAAAAGACACAAATCAAACTTCTGGAGATGAAGAATACAAGGTCTAGGATGTAGAACAGATGAGATACTAATGAAGAAAAGACGGTGATCGCTTCTCGGCCTTTCGGCTAAGATCAAGTGAAAAGACGGGTCAACTTGAAGACGTAGTAAAAGAAACTACTGATAATGAAAGAGAGAGAAAAAAGATAAGCAAAGACAAACAGGGCGTGGAGGTGCTTTGTAACATCCTCAGAAGGTCCAATCCACGTGCAACTGGAGTCCAAGAAAAAAGGAGCAGGAGTAAGGAGAGGAAAGGTAATTAAAAAAATGGCCCCAAGTTTCCAATTTGGTGCAAACTATACGGGGGTGGGCAAACCTGAAACGCAGAGTTTATCCTATTATTATTTATTTTGGCATGATATAGTTTTCCCTATGGACAACTGTGAACCTTCTTTGCCTATCCCTGTATACCCAGAGGCTCAGTGAATGACAAGCTGAAGAAAAACTACTCGCAGGCACATCACAATCAAATCAGTTAGAACCAGAAACAAAGAGAACATCTAAAAAACAGTCAAAATTGTTAAAAAAGGAAACAGAAAGGAACAAAAATATGAATAACAGCCAAGGTCTCATCAGAAACAATTAAAACAGAGAACAATGAAGCAACATTTTTAAAGTATTGAAAGAAAAAAAAACTGCCAACCTGGAATGCAATAGCCAGCAAAAATATCTTTCAAAAATAAAGAAGTGCAAAGCCTAAAAGAATGCATCACCAGCAGACCAACAGCACAAGAAGGGTTGGTTCTCTGGTTACAGTAGCCAGAAGACTGGCAACTAGCAAAATAGCCATGAGAAGGAGACTAGTTATACAAACTAGGGTAGATCCGTAAAACGACATACTGAGCGTAGATAGAAACTGAAGCAGATCTATTGAGGCTAACATGGAAAGGCCTCAGGACATCCTACAAAGTGAGAAGAGCTGAGCTATCACGCAGCAGGAATGGTTCGCCTCTGTGCCTGTGCTGTGACGTACAAGAAATGACTTGGCATGAATATTCCGCCGTCACGAGCGCTCACCTACAGGAAATGGGGCTTAGGAGGATGGGGGGCGATGTGGAAGGGTCCTTTCTATTTTTATTCTTTATTCTACTTACTTCTTTACTATCCAAATTGTTTTCAGAGAATCTGTATCCGTGCGATTTCAAGTTATGCAAGTTAAAAAACAGAAGAGGTTTTTGGCTAGGATTCAAATCGAGCCCAACAGTCAACTTCTTCATTGGCCAAGCACTGTTTATGATTTACTCAATTCGGGAAATGAAAACATCGACTCCTATTGCTTCCTTCAAATACTCCCCCTTTCATTCAATGCTACATCCCACCTTTGGGTCCACATCGTAACAAAGGTCTCACAGAAGTCCCCGTGGGTACATGCGTAAGGATGTCACTCCAGCTCTCTCCTAGGGGTGGTGGAAATTAAGGGAACTGGACCACCCGTCGCTGAAAGGCGGCTGGGTAAAGCGCGGGGGCTGCCTCCCCCAAGCAGCCAAAAATACCACGATGGACCCCGAACACTTGCCGCTGAGTACAAAAGTCAGGAACAGAATGCAATCGAGACACTACAGCACTCATGTGAGTTTTTAAACATGCGCACAGAACAACGGCACACATTCTGCAAGAACACCTGTAAACCAAAAGATGCACTGTAAACACACAGAGCAAATGGCTTGGCGATGGGGAAGAGCGGGGCTGGAGGGAAAATGGGAAAGGAAAGCAAGGAAACCACTGAATGAAGCAAGAAGGGGGACGGTAACGAGCCAAAAATGAGCAAAAATGCATCCTAAACTGAGTATAACCGACTCAACCTGCCGCAGGTGAGCTTTAAAAGGGGCGTGGGGTGGTGGGGAACCAGGTAACATTTGAGTGATTCCGTGCTGAGTGCTTTACAAGTACCACCTCATTTAATCTTTATAATGAACCCACGGGGCTCTCTAATCTCTGGTTTACAAAGAGGAAACCGGGACGCCACAGGTTGGACAACTTGGCCAGGGTCACACAGAGGGAGGGGCAGGGGCGAGACCCGCATCCAGACTGGCTGGCCCTGGAGCCCGTGCCCCTCACCCCTGCCTGGCAGCCTTCGACTCTTCCCACGGACAGCGAGAAGACAGAAGTTCTGCCTTTTCTTCTGAGGGTCACAGAGGTCAGAACCAAAGCCGTGCTACCTGGTGCTGGACCCCCTCGTGAGGATGCAGAAACAGGCCCCAAAAGGCCTGCAGGAGGCACCGGACGCCAAGAAGCCACCCATGCACAGTCCTGCCGCTTCGGACCGCTCAGGAATGTAGAGATGCAGCAAAACAAAACACAAAGCATCTGAAGAAGAGTCATTTGTAACAAATGACAGGAAGGGCTAGGGACCAAGGGAGGGACAGGAGAGAGGACAAAACCCCAAATCTCCAGGTTTGTGACCCAGCCCCAATGGCAACAAGAACACCTGCATCCGGCCACTAGAAGGTGGCATCTAGGAGCTCCACGAGAACCCTGCACCTTGGCAGGGCCTGCCACTCAGCGTGGATGGGGACTCCAGCCAGGGCACACCGGGCTTCACGGGACCTGGTTTGTCACGTCCTGGAAAAGCCCATGAGGCTCTGGCATGAGCGCTGATGTATCAGCTAATGTCTCATTCAAGTTGTCAGCGTTTTGTTAGAGCCAATTCAGTGGGTAATTAAGGAAAAAGTTGGGACCAGATGGGGAAGCAGATGCTAGCTCAGCCGCAAGTACCGTTCCCTGCAAGTGTCTAGGAAAGCACGGGGCTGCCGAAGTCCGCAAGAGGGGGGATGAATCAACAGCAGCCCAGACAGGAACCGGAGAAAGGAGATGCCCATTTTAAAGATAAAGAAACTGAAGCCCACAGAGGTGAGGAGACTTGAGGGCTGTTTGGAAGGATGGCAATGAGAACGCAAGGAAAACCAGAAGCCTGAAAAACGGGGGGGGGGGGGGTGATTCTACCCTGAGAAAGAACTAGAGACAAAGCAGGAACCTCCAAGGAAGAACAAAGAATCTGCAGAAACAGGACCAGAAGATGGTGCTAGGAGACAGGAGCCTGGGTTCTAGCCTCAGCCCTGCCACTTCCCTGCTGCCTCACCTCACAAGTCATTTTCCCTCTCCGTGCCTCAGTTTACACATCTGTGAAATGGGGGGAATCACTCTACAGTGCACTCAAGGCAACGATGAATTTAACACTGTGCATAAGTGTTGAAGACAGGAGTTAGACTATCTGGAGGTTGGATCCCTGGACTTCCTACTCACCAAATGTGTGACATTTCCTTTGCCCTCAATTTCTCCATCTGTAAAATGGGGGTAACCGCACATACCTCACACGTATGTCGTGAGGATACAGTGGGCTCCTGAGACTTAGTACAGCACGAGGCACAAATGACAACCCCTAGCACTGCCACTACGGAGCCAATGAAAAATGATCGCTGTGCCATTCACAGAGTAGCTGGCAAAATAATGGCGTCTCAACACTGAGTGAAAAAGCAGGACGTGCAGTTGTATGCACTGTGATGACAGTTAAGTCACACAAAGGAAAAAAGTATACAGAAAAAGATACAGTTAACACAGAGCAATGCTCATCACCATTATGCAGTTAAATAACAGTGATGGGTTTGTTTTCCTCTAGCTCTCTATATTTAAAAATTTTAATATATAAATAGCTGCTTTTATAACAAAAGAAGGGTGTTAAGTATAATACAATGAGCTTTTTAAGATTTTATTTGTTTTTAGAAAAAAGGGGAGAGAAAGAGAGGGAAAGAAACATCAACGTGTGGTTGCCTTTCCTGCACCCGCCACTGGGGACCTGGCCTGCAACTCAGGCATGTGCCCTGACTGGGAATCAAACCAGCGACTCTTTTGTTTGCACGCCAACACTCAATCCACTGAGCTACACCAGCTATGACAATGACTTTTAAATGTTGGGAGAAATGTTGGGACTTTTTCACTGGGTTCCTTTATAATACTAGCAGGACAGAATAAAAAGGAAAACCAAAGGCAGTGGTAACAGAACCTGACTTTGAACCCCAGGCCTGCAAAAAAGCTGAAAGAGTGGAGTCCTGTGAGGCAAAGGGCATGGGGACCACTGACACCTCCTGCGCTCTTCCCCGTCCCCAGAGGCTGACCACAGGAGCGCGAAAACGGGGCACTGTGAGTCCTAGACCAGGTCAACTAGTCTAACCTGCAGGTAACAAGAACAGACGTTGTCTCTGAGGGAGGAAGCAGCAACTGACAAAGGACACAAAGAAACAGCCTGGGCTGCAAATGTCCTATTGTTTCAATAGGGGCAGGAGTTACATGGATGTAACTGAGTACCGAACCTTCAGCTATGATGGTCCGTTTTATTTATGGAACTTTGTCCTGAAACAGCTGTAACAGTATAACTACCATCGTTACAGAGCGTGGAGAGCAGATCGGTATCAATGACGACAGAAGAGCAACACATCAGTGAATACTGAAGCCAGACAATGGGTCACGGTGGGTCATTATACAACCGTGTTTACCATGCATATTTTTGAAATTTTCTATAACAATTTCTTTTAAAATAGGAGGAAAACTATGATAATTTTTCAGAAAGTATTAAACACAGAACTACCATATGATCCAGCAATTCCACCTCTGGGCATAAACCCGAAAGAACTGGAAGCAGGATCTCGGTGAGATATATGTATACCTATATTCACAGCAGCATCATTCATGACAGCCGAACGTAGCTGTCACCCATGAACAAATGAATGGATAAATGAAATGTCGTACATACATACAGCGAAGTATTATTCAGCCTTAAAAAGGAAATTCTCACATGTTCTACAACGTGAATGAACTTTGAGGACATAATGCTAAGTGAAATAAGCCAGTTATTAAAAGACAAATATTTATGTGAGGTACCGACAAGGGGGACCCCAAAACCAGGATGGTTTGGGGGATCAGTTAGGATGGCCCCCCCCAAAAGAATTATCTTCTAGAGGGCTGGTCCCTTGTAGTACTGGCTTACCTCACTAGGTGAATGTTCTAGGAACCCAGCTGTATCAGTGTACCAACAGGTGTGGTTGTGAGAGGTTGTGTTCGGCTTCAGTGAATTTTCTTTCTGAAGACTCAAAGCGTTTGCCCCTTTCATGATGGGTGATTTACCAGTGCGGAGTGTTCAGCAGACTTTGACCCCAAACAGCATGACTACTGTGCCCTACCCGCCCTGTTCACCAGATCTTGCCCCAAAAAACTTTTTTGTTTCCCTGATGAAAAAAGTCCTCAAAGGAAAACATTTTCCCGATATGGAAAAGGTGAATCGAGAAACAGTGGAGACACTAAAAGGCATCAAAACTGAGTAGTTCAAAAACTGCTTTGAACAGTGGAAAAAAGTCTTGATAGATGCATTGCATCAAGTGGAGAGTACTTCGAAGATGAGAGAAGTTTAAACATGTAAAAAATAAATACACCATTTTTTTAAATAAATTCCATTTTGGGGGGGTGCCCCCCATAGTCAAATTCACAGAAAGTGGAGTGGCGGTTACCAGGGGCTGGGGGAGGGGGAGGGGGTTGTTCACTGGGCAGAGTTCCAGTGATGCAGGATGAGAAAATTCCGGAGAAGAGCAGCACAGTCATGCAAACGTACCTACCACTCCCACACTGTACACACACACACACACACAATGAAGATGATAAATTTCATGTTATATGTAGTTTCCCACAATTAAAAAACGTTTTTTAAAGAGACAGAGAGAGAGATCCTGAAGTCCAGAAGAG
Source organism: Artibeus jamaicensis (assembly GCF_021234435.1). NCBI lineage: Eukaryota > Metazoa > Chordata > Mammalia > Chiroptera > Phyllostomidae > Artibeus > Artibeus jamaicensis. The sequence continues at coordinate 7,211,881 of NW_026522030.1, forward strand.
GATTCCACGCAACCACCCGCTGAGGAATTAACTTCTGCTGGGTGTTAGGCCGATGGGGACAAACAGAAGACATCAGGGGGACCCTCTCACAGCCACCCTCCTTGAGACATGGACACGGAATCAGTAAGGTGAGAACCAAGCATGGCAGGGCTGGGGGGTTGATTTCCACAGGGAATTTCTACAGAGAAATCCCAGTGGCCACTAAGAGTCTTCCAGGTAGGCCTTTCCAACTTAACTCTGACCCCACTGGGGAAGAATCTGGGCACAGATGCCTGGCCCTTCCCAGTGCAGCTTCTCCAAACCAGATGATGAGCCCAGATTGAGAGAACCCAGTCCCGCCCCCGCAACCCAGAAACTTGCACCATCTGGCCCTCCCTTTCAACACAAGAGCTGAGGAAGCAGCTACCGATGTCATTTTATGTAGGGTATATACCATATCAGAACACACCTTTCCTTATTTAGAATGAATAAATGAAACAAGGGAGATGGGCAAATGAAACAAAAATGTGTAAGAAGCCCTGGCTGATGTAGCTCAGTGGATTGAGTGCTGGCCTGTGAATCAAGAGGTTGCTAGTTTGATTCCCAGTCAGGGCACATACCTGGGTTGCAGGCCGGGCCCTCAGTAGAGGGCACATGATAGGCAACCATACATTGATCATTTCTCTCCTTCTCTTTATCCCTCCCTTCCCCCCTCTAAAAATAAATAAATAAAATCTTTAGTAAATGTGTAACACAAAAAGGAAATGAGCGTTCCACTCAAGATTCAGAGAAAGAATATATAAAACCTAGTTTTATGCTAGGAAGCTGAAATAAATTTTAGACACACTTTCCTTTGCACGCTCAACAAAATTCAAGACAACAAAAAAAGAGTAAAATGGAAAGGACACTCAAGGAATTAAAAGACTACAAGGAAGCAAATAATGGCACTGCAGAATTAAAGCCAGCATCAGAAGCAACAGCGCAGAAAACCGAGTAAGTGGGGCTAAGGACAGACACCCTAGAGAAGCACTTATAAAACGCAGAGGGCAGAAGAGACTTAACATAAAAAAAGGAAAAGTGAATTATGGAAAACAAACAATAGGACAGATGAATATGCAGAGAAAACTGCCAATCTGAAAAGAGAGGAGACCAGTGGAACACATGGAACAAAAAGTATCCAATTATGAAGAGTTACATCTGTAGACAAAATGACATACCGTGTATCTAACGAACTAACCATAACCTAGATATTGCCTGGAACAGCCCATGAATATCAAGGGTGAAGAGAATTCTATCGAAATTCAGGAAGGGTGGGGTGGGCGCTGGGGCAATCGATCATGAAAGTAAAATACCACGTGGCCTCTGATTTATCTTCTGCAACATGAACAACAAACATAAGGCTACAGAATATCTACGGAGTAATAAACACTGAGAGACAAAATGTGTAACCCAAAATGCTCTCAATTCATCCAACTTGCCATTCGCATGGGAAGGAATCAAAAGTACCTTCTTAGTTACATAAATACTTAGAAAAAAATCTATAATTAGATGACAGATATAAAAAAAAACACTAGGTATTGCAATACATATAAATAGGAGTAAATTTCTATTAAAAACATAGACACTCAAACCGAGTTTTTAAGTATAAAAAACTACATGCTATCTGAAAGAAATATAGCTACTTTTTAAAGGGCATAGAAAGGTTAGAAGCAAAATAAATATGTAAAATTATACCAGGTAAATTCCAACAACAGAAAGCAGGAAGTGCTTTCTATAAAAGAAATCACTGGAATTAAAGGTGAGAGCAGGAAATGCATTACAAAATTAGAAAAACAACAACTGTAGCATAAAGCAGGTCAAGAAGGGCTTATTTTTACAGATTAAAGGTACTAAATGTACAACAAAATGTAACAGGTAGGTATATTTCTGTTAAATAAAGAAGCTATATGTATAAAATAACATAACAAACAAAAGGTGAAATCAAAAGAAACATTACAGAATTGAAGGATATTAACAGATTCTCAAATTCTTGAAATAATTAACAAAAAACAATATGATTAGGGCTCTACAGGGAATCTGAAAATGTAATTTAAAATGTCAGTGATATATGAAATTGAGAATTATATGTATATGGCCAACAATAAGCTCAAAAAGCAGAAATTACTTCTTTTACAGGCAAATTAAACATATCTAAAAGCTAATATCCTGAAAGAAACACAAAAATTTCTATAAATTACCAAAAGCAAAATTGTCACTAGCAACATTCTCTCACAATAAACTAAAAAATGGATAAAAATAAAAACTAATACAATGAAGGGGATCACACAAACGTTTACATTATACTTTTGAATAATCTTTAGCCTAAAGAGAACAGCAAAACTAAAATTATAGAGTATTCAGGGAGAAAATAGTCACAGTACTTTACAGTAAGGCCATAGGATGTGACCAAAAGTGCACTTGGAGGAAAATTCATTGATTAAGCACTGTTGCTGTTAAAGAGCAAAATGCAACTGAAGAGCTAAGGCTTCAATTCAAAAATAATAATCTAGAAAGAAAGCAGGACAGATTTATTTAACATAATAATATGGAAATGTTTTAAGTAATTAGAATTGACAAATGACTTTAAAATTTTAAGATATTAGTATTCAACAAAAAATAAAGAGGAAAAGTACAACTACAAGAAAATGAGATTAGGAAATATAACCAAACAAAGGCCAATTCTTTAAAAAAAAATCTGTTCAATGAAAGCTCAAATTCTTGACAAAATAAAAAAATGGTAAGAAAATATCAATAACTCAAACCATTTCAAAAAAAAGCAAAAGCCAAAAAAGTATTGACGAAAGGATTGCAGTGGAAAATAATGATCTCCAAAAGCCTAACAAGACAGGCAGTTATAAAGGCAAGTCCTCTTAAACTTTCAAAAGATAGCTAATCCCCACGCAGTGTAAATAGTTCCTGGCCAGGGCTGCAGATAAACATGCAGCCTGCACGCTTAAACACTCATTTCCTCCTCTAAATTGTTCACACATGGCCGGGACTCAGAATCCTTCTCAACACAGAAACTGCACTGGCTGCCACCAACAGGTACGCAATTTGAAATGTATTCATCCTCCTTGTTCCAGATCATTAAAAATGATGGAAAGATTTCCAGCTAATACCCACTGTCCCAGCATAGCCCCCCATAAAAAAATGACAAAAATAGCACACTAAAAATAAAAACGCAGGACAACCTCACTAATTAATTGCACTGCAAAACAGACCCAAGATGTATTAAAATAATGAAACACCATGAACAAAATGGGCTCCTTCTAGGATGGTTTAATATTAGGAAATCTATTAATATAATTCATCACATCAGCAGATCAAAGTAAGAAAACCATATGGCCATCTGGGTACATAATGAAAAGGCATTTGTTAAAAATTCATCATCCTTTTCCCCCCTCATTACTAAGTAGCTTTATAGTGGGGGAGGGGATGATTCACACTCCATCGAAAAATAAAAATTCAAATACCGAAAAGTAAAAATCACGCCCATATCATACCACTCACCTCCATCTTGATTAAAATTAAAAAGGAAAAAGCTCTTAGCAACCCATAAGGATGTTTACTTAGCGATAAAGAATACATATCGGAAACGAAAATAAAACTTCATGCTGGATTACAAAACACTACAATCCTTCCCACAAAGAGAAATTAGACAATACATGAATACTTGTTACTTCTTATCCCTGCCATTATTCAAATTGCTCTAGTCAACTCATAATACAAGACAAAACAACACAATATCGTAAAAGAAGAAGGGAAATGAGTATTGTTTGCCTCTGATTTTATCACTTACCTAGAAATCACAAGAAACTAGAACTAAAAAGACAATACTGAAAGTTATCCAATAGCAAAGCAACATTAAAACCAGTAGCTTTTTTACATACTTGCATTAATTAGGCAAAATATACAATCCAATGAGGAAAAGTATCCCATTTACAACTACAGTCAAAAATATCAAATATCTAGGAATATCTTATAAATGTCCAAAACTTATGTGGAAAACTAGGAAACTTGACTGCAGGGAACTCATATAAGGGAACATAAACGAGTGAAGAAAGAGACCCCGTCAGTGGACAGAAAAACTCAGGATGGTGAGAATGTCCTTCCTGCTCAATTCAATGCATAAATGTAACACAATTACAATTACAGGCAATTTCTACGTTGGAAATGATTCTCAAGTTCATCTAGGAGAATATGAGTGAGACTAATGAAAACTGTGAAGAGGAAAGTAATTGGAAGAGATGTTTACCAAACATTAAAATATCTAAAACCACCCTGGCTGGTGTAGCTCAGTGGATTGAGCGTGGGCCTGAGAACCAAAGGATTGAGGTTTGATTCCCAGTCAGGGCACATGCGTGGGTTACAGGCCAGGTCCCCAAGTAGGGGGCATGCAAGAGGCAACCACACACATTGATGTTTCTCTCCTTCTCTTTCTCCCTCCCTTCCCCACTCTCTAAAAGTAAATAAAATCTTAAAATATATATATATGTGTGTACGTACCTAAAACCAACATTAAGCAAAACAGAGTGGTACCAGAGCTAAAGTTACCACACAGCTGGGTCTGTTTCTAGACTGTGATCTAGCTCAGGTACCCATGTGTCCATGACTGTGCCAGTACCACCCTCTTTTACTTATCAGAGCTTTGAGAGATTTTAATGCATACATTTGGAAAACAGGGCCTCAAAGCCACCCACCCTTGGTCATTCCTCAGTCCTTTTATGACCCTTAGAACCATCAGGCCACGGGTGAAGTGGGGCCCATGAAGCCCTCCAGCCCAAGAGTAGAAAATGTAAGCTAGGCCACCCCCACATGTGATGGGGGTGTCTGTGATCACTGACCAATCTCGGCATCTTTCCCACCATGGTCTACCCACAGGACAGACACCAACCAACCACAGCTGGAAATCGCAGTGAAAGGCCTGGGCCATCTCTGAAGTCCGATCCCTTTTCATTTTATGGATAATTAAGGTTTCGTCCCATGACAGTTTTGCACTGTTCTAGTGCTCTCCATTTTTACCCATCTAAGGGTCAGTCTACCCACGGTAGAGATGAGAAGACTGATGCCGCAGGAGGTTAAATAATTTGCCCAAAGTCACGTGGGCTGAAGGGGACAGATCTGGGGTTTGCATCTGGTAATCTGCCTCTGAAGTGCACTTGCTTAGCCACTTGGCTGTGCCACTTACCTGAGCGGTCACCTAGTGACTGATTTTCCTGGGCCAGAGCAGCACCGTGCGCCACACACTTAGTTCCACACGGCACACTCCTGCCAGGCCTCCTGTTCAGCCTTTGGAAAATCACACTGTAACTGACATCTTTGAATATCGAATATTCTTGTATTTGTATACTTTATTTTTTTTTGTCTTTTTTTTTATTGATTATGCCATTACATTTGCTCTATTCCCCCCTCCCTTCCCCTCCACCCTGCATACCCCTCCCCCACCATTTCCCCCTTTAGTTCATGAACATGTGTCTCGAATTCTTTAGATTCTGTATTTCCCCTACTATTCTTACCCTCCCCCCTATGTATTTTCTATCTACTGTCTATGCTACTTATTTTCTGTACCTTCTCCCCCCTTCCCCTCCTCCCACTCCCCTGTTGCTAACCCTCCATGAGATCTTCATTTCTATGGTTCTGCTCCTGATCTAGCTATCCTCTTAGTTTGCTTTTGTTTTAGGTGTGGTTCTTAATAACTGTGAGTTTGCTGTCCTTTCACTGTTCATCTTTTTTATCTTCTTTTTCTTAGGTAAGTCCCTTTAACATTTCATATAGTAAGGGCTTGGTGATGATGAACTCCTTGAATTTGGTCTTATCTGAGAAGCACTTTATCTGTCCTTCCATTCTAAATGAAAGTTTTGCTGGGTAGAGCAATCTTGGTTGTAGATCTTTGGTTTTCATGACTTGGAATACCTCTTTCCAGCCCCTTCTTGCCTGGAAGGTCTCTTTTGAGAAATCAGCTGACAGTCTGATGGGGTGACTCCTTTGTAGGTGACTGTCCCCTTAGCTCTTGCTGCTTCAAGGATTCTCTCCTTCATTTTAATCTTGGCTAATGTAATTATGATGTGCCTTGGTGTGTTCCTTCTTGGGTCCAACTTCTTTGGGACTCTCTGAGCTTCCTGGATTTCTCGGAAGTCTATTTCCTTTGCCATCTTGGGGAAATTCTCCTTTATTATTTGTTCAAATAATTTTTCAACTGGTGGTTGTGCCTTTCCCCCCTTCTGGTACCCCTATAATTCGGATGTTGGAACGTTTAAAGATGTCCTGGAGGTTCCTAAGCTTCTCCTCATTTTTCTGAATTCTTATTTCTTCATTCCTTTCTGTTTGATCATTTTTTTCTTCCGTCTGGTCCTCTCCCTTGATTTGAGTCCCAATTTTCTTTCCATTACTATTGGTATCTTTTGTATCAGCATTCATTTCAATTAATTTAGCTTCCATATGTTTCTCTAATTTGTGACTAAAATCCACCAGTTCTGTAAGGATCTTTATAACCAGTGTTTTGAACTGTGCATCTGAAAGACTGGCTATTTCTTCATCACTTAGGTCTCTTCATCACTTAGGTCTATCGGTTCTGGGGCTCTGAGTTGTCCTAGAGCCATTTTTGGTCTATTCGTGCTGTTAAGTAAGCGGAGCGAAGCCTTAGTTGTTTACCAGGACGGGGCGACCCTGGTCGCTGGTTTGTGACGCTGTGTGTGGGGGCGGGGTCAGAGAGGGAGCGATGGCGTTCCTCTCCGCTAGCCCAGCGCATCCAGTCACTCAAACGCCTGGGGTTTGCTTATCCGATCCTAATTGTGCGAGCCTGCTGCACCGCGCGGGTTTCCCTCCTCACTGGTTTCTCCACAGGTAAATGCGCGCGACCGACTGACCCACCGCGCCTCTTCCCTGTGCGCTCCGGCAGCCAGCTCGCTGGCGATCAGCCCTCGGTTGCCTGCGCGCACCGCGCACCGCCCCGGGAATTTTTTCTTGCTAACCTGCTCCGCTGCTGGCCTCGCTCCTCGTACCGGTCCAGCCGAGTATCTAGTTGTCCTTTGGACTCCGTATTGTCGATTTTCCGTGTGGCTTGGTTGTGACTGCTGTTAAAAATAGTTGTTCTTAGATTTGGTTGTGCACAGAGGTGAGGTGGATCCTCCACCTACTTCTCCATCTTGGCGGAAGTCCCCTGTATTTGTATACTTTAAATCCTCTCCTTTGGATATATGCCCAAAGAGGAATTATTGGATCATGGGTAGATACTAGTTAAACAAATTTCCATAATACACACATGAACATAAACACACACAATGTCTACCATTTGTACATAGGCATTTACTGGTACTAAACTTGAGAAATCTGCTGGTTTGAAAAAGAAATAGAGCAAATCCCTCAAAAATGTTTTGTTGACTCACTTTATTATTACGAAAGGGGTCCATGTTCAATAAAGAAAAGTTAGAATACACACGCAAAAGAGAAAAAGAAGACCTGTAGTCCTATACATACCTGAGATAATCTCCAATAATGATTTTGCTCTCTGGGGCTCCTTGGAACCTGAGCCTTCTAATCACTTCTAGGAAACAGGTCACTCTGCAGCTTCCTGCTTCATGTACTCACATCTTAAATGGGAAGTTACAATACTCATTGTGAGGATGGGGGAGCCAGACAGGCCGCACATACCTGACCTATCCCTTATCTACTGGAAAAGGGCTCTGGATTCCACCTGCTCACAGCTGGGAGGTCCTAGCAGGGGAATCCAGTGGCCGGGCTTTCTTCAGGGGCCCCAGGCTAGCAGTTCTCAAACGGCATGTCATGAGCCATTGCTGGGTCTTAACATCAATTTAAATGAACCACAGCCAGTGTTGTCTTTTCCATCTTTTTAATCTTATTGTTGTTCGAGTATAGCTGTCTACCTTCCCCACCCCCCACCCCCGCACCACTCCCCCACCCCAACCCTCCCCACCGCTTTCTTAAATAAAATGGAACAGAAGACATCAGAATGCTTCACAAGTAGTTAAGCTGAATGCTGTTCCCTGCTTTTGCTTTTCCTTATGAGAGTACACATGAGTGCATCAGGTGGTGACATAAAATGTACTCCTTCCTGTGGATCAGTCATGAAAGCCGGAGGGATAGTCACTGCCTTGCTTTGCTCTGAGACTTCGAATGAGCCCCGGCCTTGCAGCTCTGCCAGGACACCAGGAAGGAGTGGAGACCACGTGTGCAAAATCACTTTGCAAGGTTAAAATACTGTCCTAACATGAGGCCAGGTTACCTAAGACTAGATTTCTGCCTCTGACTTTCCCCATCCTCATCATCCCCTCCATACAACACACACACACACACACACACACACACACACACACACTCCCCCCCCCCCCGACCCTCTCACCTACCCCTGCCCCCTCAGAGACAAGAGTTCTGGCTAAGTGAACGTTTTGGTGGGCCCACATAAGGGATAACCACATTCGGGCACAATTTTGTGATTCATCAACTTTCAAAGAATTAGATTTATAACAAAATATGGGGATTGGCAAAAAGCAGCTTTACAGTTAATACAAAACAATCATTATGCAATAAATAATACAAGAATAAACTGTTTTGTGCACTCACCACTATAAACCTACTTTTGCCCACCCCTGTATACTCAACACTAAAAATTCACTACAGCTAAATTCACCTTTCTTTGATGATTCATGCTATCTCATCGGCCCAGAATGCTCCACTCCAGCCCTTTCCTCCCACAGACCCATCTTTAGATCCTCAAATCTTACCTGTCTTTCAAAGCCAAGCCCAAATGCCACTTCCTCCAGGAAGTTGCCCTGGATTCCCTTTACCTTCACCTTTCCCTCCACCAAACACCCCTGGCAACCAGTCTTTGAGCACTGAACGCTTTTCTACAGCACTTTACTGATGTCTATAAACAGAATTCATATTGATTCAGCACCTTGGCGCCTGTCAAGGGCAGCAACTGTCCCAGTGTGGTGAGCACTACATGTGACAACTTCATAAAATTAATTTATTAAAACAAATAGTTAATGGATGGTTGGGAGATGGATTAAGTTCAGAGGATGTTTAGAATCTCAAAAGAGTAAGGAACATCATCTCAAAATGGAGTATTTGCATAAAGAATGAGTTACTAGAGAATTCTGGCTAATGAGATTAAAAATAATTTACTGAAAAATGACCATATTTTTCAGACTATATGATACACTTTCCCCCCAAATTTGGGAGGAATAATGGTTGTTAATGCTGCTGAGTTCTGTTTACATTTACATTGGTGAAATATTACATTATTTATGTTATTAAATATTTCACCACATTTTTTGCTTCAAAATTTTTCCCCTATTCTAAAACCTCGGTGCGTCTTATGGTCTGAAAAATAAAGTAATATTTGTGTAAATAACTGATACAGGGTTAAACATGAAATTAACAGATATCATGGAGAGGTGTATAATTGTGAAGTCTTTTTTCTGTGTATATTCTAGCTTTTTTTCATTGAATGTGAACCCCATTCACAATAAAGTCAATGACATTTTTAAGAGAATTTACCACAGTTATTTTCCAAATCAACAGAGGTTGCTAGAGCCTATGGCCAATGAATACCCCATAAAGAGCAGGATATGTGGAAATGTGTTCAACTAATGCCCAAAGGGGATGGCTTTAAAATATCAGAGCGTTTTATTTATGAAGATGTTCTTTACAGTGTAATTGTATAAGAGAAGAATGAGAACCGACCTAAATTCAAATAAACTATGTTCGGCCCTGGCTGAGTGGCTCAATTGGTTGGAAGCATTATCCCACACACCAAAAGGTTGCAGGTTCGATTCCAGGTCAGGGCGTGTACCTAGGTTGATTAAGGGTCTGACTTCCGGTCCGGGTGTGTATGGAGGCAACCAATCAGTGTTTCTCTCTCATGTTGATGTTTCTCTCTCTCTCCCTCTCTGCCCACCCCTTCCTCTCTCTCTAAAATCAATAAATATATATATACTTGTGTGAGGATTTAAAAAAAAGCCTATGTTCATTCTCTTCTGTGATTACCATGCGATTTTGAAAAAATGATGATTAGGAAGACAAAGAAAAGACAGAAGGAAAAGGTAGTAGGAAAATACTCTGATATATTATGATTCAAATAATCAAAATATGCTTATGAAATAACTAGAAGGAAACGCACCAGATTTTAATAGTGAATATAAGGGGTCTAGAATTGACTTAGCACTATCTTTTTACGTCCTTATTTTCTGTAATATCATTAGTTTATTTAAAATTAATTTATTAAAACACATGTTGGCATACATCTAACTGCAGCCAGTGAATAATCCATTTAATAAATCCTGCTTCAAATAAGCCATGACTGTTGCTTCCCATGCAATTGCACAAGCACATACTAGCACCGCTCTGCGCCAGGAGCAGAGGAGGAGGGGGTGTGGCCCCTCAGGAAAGACATCCATGCACTCACAGACATGCAGTGCTGTTAAAGGAGGGCCATATGCTCTGAGTCAGGACAGACCTAGGCTCCGAACTCCACGCTGCCACTTCACAGACATGCTGAATGAGAGCACCGATGAGCCACCCAGGACAAGTGACCCACCCACCGAACCTGTTTCCGAATCCATAATGGCCCTGAGCCCACTCTGGGCAGCAAGGAGTCTGTGCAGTGAAGGAGCTCACCGGGAAAACAGCCCCAACTTGGTGAGCGCCACACGTGACAATCCATATGCTATTTTGTAAGTCTGTTCATAAGGCATAGTTCTAGTGCTAACGTTTATTTTTAGGTGATCAAATGAAAAAGCATGATCCCTGTACACGCAGGGAATGTAACCGAGTCCAGAAATAGACCCAAGGATATGGAAATTTAATGTAAGACGAAGATGGCATTTCAAGAGTTAAAGATGGATCATTCAGTTATTGGCTGGTCATTCAATTACGGCAAGTAGCTTGCCATTTGGGGGGAAAAAAGAAGAGCTTGATCCTTACAACCCTCCTAGAAACCAAATACGGTCCAGATAGATAAACAATTTAAATGTAAGAAAATAGAACCTATACAAAGTCACAGAAGAAACGAGGATACCTTTATAAATTCTTCGTCTTATTCCAGGGACCTAATGTTAGAGACAACTCCATGATGAGGACTCATAACACGCTTCTCGCATGGAATACACGCATGAGGATTTCTTGTGTGCCCTAACCTGCGGTTTCACGTTCCAGTTTCAGTGGCCCACAGTCAACCGGTGAAAACATTACATGGAAAGTGCTACAAACAAACAACTTGTAAGTTTTAAACTGCATGCCATCCCGAGTAGTGTGACGAAGTCTCGAGGGCCCGCCCCATCCCGCCCAGGAGGTGAGCACGTCCAGGGTGTGTCTACCGCCCATCTGCCACCGCGTAGCCTTCTCGGTCATCAAGTCACCTGCCGTGGCACCGCAGGACTGGTGTTCAAGTCACAATTATTGTACTTAGTGTTAGTCGCACAGTTCAAGTACTGATGCCGGCAATTCGGGTATGCCAGAGAGAAGCCACAAGGTGCTTCCTTCAGGTGAAAAGGTGTGTCTGTACAGGGAAAAGAGCATATAAAGGGTTTGGTGCCTTCCATGGTCTCAGGCATCCACTGGGGGTCATGGAATGTATCCCTGCCAAATAAAGGATGACTACTTATGTCCCTAGACGACAAACTGTTGATTTGTTAGGTTCCATACACGTTTAACTTTTTTTTATCCCCTTAACCATTTTAAGTGTCCAGTTCAGTAGTACTCAGTACAGTCTCAGCTACACCAAAGAGTACACAAGGGTTCTAACTTCTCCACACCCTCACCAATTCTACTGACTACTTTCTGCCCTTGTGTTTGATAGAGGCCGTCCTAATGGGGGCGACGTAATTTACCTATTGTGGCTTTCAATTTCTCGGATGACTAGTAATGTGGAGCATACTTCCACATGCTCGCTGGTCATTTGTGTATCTTCTTTAGACAAATACCTGTGCGAGAGCTTTGCCCATTTTTAAGTAATCAGGTTATTATGTTGTTGCTGGGTTGCACACAGGAGTTCTTCCTGTATTCTGAAAATCATCAAACACATGATTTGAATATATTCTGTCCCATTCTGTAGGCAGCCTTTTCACTATCAATTCTTAGTGCAGGAAAGTCTTTTAAAGCCCAACACCAAAACAATACAGACAGACTCCAAAACCCCAAAACCCCAAAACTCCAAAACCCCAAAACATTTTATTTGACTGTCACTGCCACTAAATGACATCAACAAAGTTAAAAAATAATAATTCTAGTGAAAAATACCTGGAGGCTAAACAACAGAGTCCATATCTATAAAATTCAAAGAGCCTTGGAAAAAAAAATAAAGGAAAAGATGAGCACCCTCGAGAGAAAAAAGGGCAAAATGCTGAGACAGGAGATTCACAAAAGAAGAAATGCAAGTGGCTAATAGAAACATACCAACAGCTGTTGGAGCGCATTCGTCTGCCCACCGGGACATCAAACATGCAGAACATTCGCCATAGGAGGCAATGGCACAATGTGTAAGGGGGGCGCCAGCCATCTCCAAGCAGAAGTGCAGACCATGCCGCCTGTACGAGGGGACCACAGTGCGACCCGGCACTCGGCTTTCTAGAGAGGAAGCTGGGGAGACCGCCACCACAGTGAGACGCACTGTGTATAAAGATCAGAAGTAGCCGAAACCTAACAGGGCAATGAATTCTGGGATACCCGAATATATAAATATGAATGAATATATGTATGTGTATATATATATTTTTTCTCTCATTCGTATCTACTAATGAAGAGATCCACGAGTTTAAAAAGAAAAAAGAAAGCAGGCTACAGAACCACATGCAGAACACACTCCCAATTTGTATAAAACAGAGACATGGCTTCCCTAATGTTCACCAAAATGTGAACACTGGTTATTCCTTTACCATAGGATTTTGGGTGATTTTTTTTTTTAAAGAATAAGCATATTTTTTCCATACTGTTTGGAAGTTTTTTTAATGTGTTATTTTAATAAATCAGAAAAGAAAGGTTTTGGTTTCAGCTGGAAACAAAAGAGACAGAATCAACTCTTGGACGGTCATTTCAGGATGGAGGTAGCTAGGGACTGTGTGGTCAAGAAGTCCCGAGTTCAAGTTCTAGCTCTGACACTAACCAGCTGAATGACCTCAGGCAAATTATTTCGCTTCTTTGTGTCCTAGATTCCTGTACAACAGAGATGACGATCATTCTATGCCATGGAGTTATTCTGAGGGTAAGGAGACTCATAGTGAGTAGGTTCTCAATAAATATCAGTCTCGTTCTCCCATTTCAGCTAATTACTGAAAGAACTTAACTATACCTGTCATAGATCAGGTGCCCAAAATGTGTCGGGTAATTGAAGGAGAAAGATGAATGGGATGGATGAACAGATGGTCATAAGCAAGGACAGACATCAGGTGGAGGGGGGGTGGGTAGAGAGAGGGATGGACAGGTGAAGAGCTAGACAGATTGATGGGTAGACAAACAGTATGGCCTGTATTTTTTAAAGATGACCTCATGAATACATATCCTACCCCACATGTTCAACATGAGGTTGGCACAGCTCCATGGAGAACTGGGGGCCACGTCCCCCCCTAACTGAGGTATGTCTTTGTAATCACCTCAACCCATAGACTGAGGTGGAAGTTAAGGCTGCATGATTGTCAAGGCTAAGTCATGCTCAACTCTCTCTCCCTTAGAACTCGCAGTCTGGAGCCTCACGGCACCATACAGAAGTCAGGCCATGCTGGAGAGCACATGCATACAGATACAGATGGACGGATGGATACCTGAGGAACTTCAGCTGTTCAAGTCTTCCAAGCTCTCAGCATCCAACATGAGAGAAGATGTTAAGATGATCCAGCTGGACCACAACCATAGAGAGACCCTAAATCAGACCAGCCCACTGAGTTCCTCCCAAGTCCCTGACCCACAGAAGCCACAAGAGACAATATTACTGTCACCTTAAGCCACTAAGTTCCGGGGTGATCTTGTACAAGGCAGTAACCGTGTAATACAGACGGCGAGACAAGTGCGTGGCGGGGGAGGATGGAGCGGTGCTGAGGGGATGACTTCTCCACGAGGAGCCCCGGAAACCAGCACGTCTGTGCTAACATGAGGCCCTGCACGCCTCTCTCGTCTGTTCCAACAGCCGCCTGCTCACCTCCCGATTTCAGGCCTTTCTCACCTCAGCTGTTTATCCACGCTACTTCTCCAATAACCTACTCTCCAAACTCCAACTCTGAGTAATTGTCCTGAACAAATTATCAGCACATGCTTCCTGAGATCATCTAACTCAAGCCCTTATTGGACAGTAGGAGAAACTGAGGCCCCAAGAGGGAAAATAAATTACCCCAAACCATGGTTGAGTTATGAGCAGGGCTCCGACTGGAGACCCAGGTTACTCCCCTCCAGCAGCCTGGGGGCTCCAGGATCCCGAGTGTGAGCGCTGCCTCTGCCACTCCACCGCCTGTGACGGTAGTTCCATCAGGGCAGCGAGTGATGCCATGGGCCCTGGCTGGGACTTGCCAGAGCTCTTGGCTGCAAGCATACCTTACATCTGTCTGGGCATAAATTTGCATTCTGAATCCAGGAAGCCCCGATTCCAAGTATGTCAAATGTAATTAATTACAGCAAACCTTCTGCAACTGTTTTCAAATGTGGTATTCAAGGCTTTGTGCACAGGAAACACACAACCCGCTGGGTGGGGCACTGCTGGGAGTTGAGCAATGACAGCCTGGGAGTCCAGACCCCAGCCCTACAGAGTGGGGAGGTCAACTTCCCAAGACACCATGCTTCACTACAAACCCCTGAGGGCACAGGCGGAGCATCTGAAGGACCTGGGCTCAAGTCCCAGCCCAATCGCCAACCGCACACCTGGCGCAAGTTATTCCTCAAACTATAAAACGGGGATAGCCATCTTAAAGTCTTCTCTGCTCTCGGGTTTGGAGCCAGGGCTTGGAAGACTCAAAGAAGTGTTGTGAGCTGGATTTTGGTGACTATCTGAACTTGAATCAACTGCCACTGATTAGCTGTGTAATCTTGAGCACTTCCTTTCACCTCTGAATCTCAATACCCTCATATTAAAAACAAAACAAAAAAAAACCCTAGTCTCCAGGCTGATTAAATGAGATAATAGATGTTAAATGCTTAGCCCAGAGCCTGGCGTATAATAAACACTCAGTAAATGGGTAATGATTAGAGTTCAAGGCAGACAAATTCTATTTTGCAAAAAATCAAGTGAAATAATTAAGAACCCTAAACTTCAGCCTTTTGACAAAAAGCATTCCCAATTAAAAAATTAAAATTTGGAAGGCTGAATTTCTAACACACGGCTCAAACTCCTTTCAAAACACTAAGCACAGAAGAACTGGGCTGTAAAGTTACAGACCCAGGTTCAAGAGAGGTTTGCTGCTCCCCCTGGGGCGAGCCCTACCTGTTCCAGACTCTACCAGGTTAGTGGGCAGGGTTGCCAGCTGACCTGCCCACCCTACCAGCTCTGCCCACTATGGCTGTGTGCCCTCTGGGTCTTCTAGAAGCCTTGCCTTTCAAATCATTACAGAGAACAGACACAACTTCCCAACAGAATGGCTTCCAGGCCCCCCAGGACCCCAAATCCACAGCCCCTAATGTGACCTGGGTTTCTATGCCCTGCACTGTGCTCTCTTTAAAAAAAAAAACCCAGTTAAAACCCAAAGACTTTACAGAAAACAGATTTTGATATTTTCTGGCAAGCAGAGAAATTGTTGGGGGTAATCTTTCAGATTTGTTCTTGCTGACCTTGTTAGATTCACTTTCTTCTTTCCTAAGTGTTTAATTAATGTTTAGGGGAATGGATGAGCAAAGTGGGAAAGAACTTAAACTCCCTCTCGAATTATTACTCATCTCAATCTCTCTCTCCCTCCCCCCACCCTGTGTCTTTCATAAATTCCCATCACCCCTTCATTCTAACCACCGGTTACAGTGATGCCTACACCACTAATCATCCTTCTCAATCCTAGACTGAGTCCTGCAATCGGTCCAGTTCGTTACCCGATGGAGCCGCTGTGTGTGTCTGAGCAAGTTACTCCCCCTCTCTGAGGGGATCAGGTTGGCTTCAATCCACACAGTCTGATAGAAATATAACATAAGCCACATAGGGAATCTCAAGTTTTCTAGTCACCTCGTTGATTAAAAAAAAAAAGTAAATAGTGAAATTCATATTAATAATGTATCTTATTTAAACCTACTATATGTCATCTCAACCTGTAATCAATATTTTAAAAATTATGACTGAGATCCTTTACAGTCTTTATTTTTTCCCTATGAAGCTGTTAAAAAGAGGTGTAGACTGGACATTGAGGGTACATCCCAATCCAGGGTGGCCGCAGTTCAACAGCGAAGAGACACCTGTGCCTAGTGGTCACCAATGCGTACTGGCCGGCACAAGTTCAGATAATCCCTGTTCACCTTTCGAGCTCTAGACTCCTCTGATCCAAAAAGGAGACAAGCCTCACAGCAAAGTCCACCTCCAGCCAGCAGCAGCACCCCTGCAAGTTTCTCTTCCCTGAGGCTTCATTTCAGGTCAGTTTCAGTTTTATTCCAGATCAGTTTCACTTTCTGCTTTTCCAGCATACATTATAAGAAAGTACCATATAAACACACTTAAATTTTTAGAGTTATTTTTCCCAATGGATGACATTACAAAAAAAAAAAAAATTTCCCCCCCAGCATCCAGAAATGTCTTTACCTGTTCTTCCTGGGTATTCCAAGTGCCCTGGCTATGTCCGGCTGGCTCACAGAACTTGGAGCTCAAAATAAAACAAAACACAAATTCTCCACAAAATTTCGCCCTCTGAAAATTCATATCCATAATCCTCTACAGTAGTCTTGGGCCTGGTGGGGATTTGTCTGGCAGAGGCTCAAAGCTGAGAATGGCTCAGCCTTCAGGCGTGCTGTCTTGGACAATAACACAACCAGTAAGCTGGCCAAAACAGCTACTGACTTTTGAGTGTTACTAGCAAGCCCGGGGGCTTGTGGGGGGCGGGGGGACACTCGGGCCTCCTCCGGAGTCATTTCCATCCATGGGGGAGATATTTGCTTCTCCCTGGGAGCCCCCCTGCCCCACAGACAACATCCACCCTCACCCCAGGACCAGGGCTGGCCCCTGGGAATCAAAGATTTCACCCCGACACAGAGCTCACTTCACTAGAAAGCAGGTTTTCCTGTGTTTTCTATGGCAGACTGGGGAGCCAAGCACCACCTGACTCCATTTATTCTCCTTAGCTTATATATGAAGCTTCCTTCTGCTTTGTCAGCCAAAATATTTATATCCTTTTTCTGTTGACTCAATACCATCCTCACCTCGGCCTCCCTCCTTTCCCTTTTAAGAAAAGAAAGGAGTTGTCGCCGCCAACATGTTTCTCCAGGCCTTCATTTCGCTGTTTATGCAGCACTTTTGAGTCCATTGTCTGATGCCTGCAGGAAGTCTGGAAGGGGTTTACGGGTGGACTGTTCTCCCACTTCACAGACAGACAAACGGAGGCTGTGTCAGGGGACCCCAATGCCAGCGCTCCCCGGGGCCAGCCAGGTCACCCGTGTGGCTGCAGTGGGAGCAGCATGGGAACTGATCAAACAGAAGAGCACATGCCCTATCAAGGTCTAAAACTTCCAAACTTTTTAAACCTTAGAGCGACGTCCAATGTGCCTCGTGGGCACCCATCTGTGACTCTGGGTTTAAACAATTTACCCAACAGAGCACTAATAATTAGTGCTAGTTACAGAAATGAACACATGTTAAAAAAAAGTAACACCTATTAGGGCTTTGGTTTAAAAGGCATTTTCGAATAGGTTATTTCATTTCATTCTTGTGAAAGATTATTCCATCCCATTTCCCAGATGCAGAATGAAGACTGTGAGAGCCGGAGAAACTGATCTGCGGACTTACAATATGTAAAACGGCAAACTTAGGGCAAACCCAGGCCACCATCCAGGAACCCCAGGGCCGGCCGTGCCCCTCTGCCACGTCATCGGCACTGTAACAGTGAACAAGGGACACTGCCTGCCCCACCCAGTGGCCCAGCCACCAGCATCTCCCCTTTGAAACCTGATCACTCCGGGATCAGGCTGAGAAGCAGGTCATCCAGCCCTGCTTTGATGACAGCCCCAAGGGTATCTAATTATAACAGTCAGGAGCCTCTATTTCTCAAGACCAAATTAACTTTAATTCCTTTTGACACGATGTATGTGCAAATAGTAGGGAAGAAGCTCTGCGAAATCTAACGCTGGAAGTTCCGCCTCTGCCTGTTCACCGAGGTTGTGGACAAGCAACTCCGCCACACTCCTGAGAAAGAGACGGGCACTAGATCGAAAATGACAGATTGGCTTTATGTCCCTCCCATGCCAAACACCACTCACTGGTAGGACTATAGGAAGGAGGACTCTGAGGCCACTGGCCAGACTCAAAAGACTGGCATGATCCATGAGCAAGGTCTGCCACGGGCTTGGAAATAGGGAGTGGTACTGTGTATGTTACTTATTTACCATTCCTGGATTAGACGGTGTACAAATCACATTCTGTAAATGAAAAGCACTTTGCCTGTTACAAAGCTTTTCCCCTCGCATCCCTCACAATGTTTTACAAGAATCTTGTGCCGTTCCTTGGATCATCATCGTGATCGTGATCATGATCATCACCTCTATCCCAACTTTACAGACAAGGAGAGCAAGTGCAGGGAAATGAAGTGCTTTGGCAAAGACCACAAAATGATCAAGAATGGAGCAGAGAGAAGAGCCGAGCTGTGCCCCTGAATCTGCTCTTCCCACCCTTGGAAATGTCCCACTGTTGGAAACTCGTGTTCTGCCGCTGGCGGGACAGCCTGGGCATGTGGTTGTTCAGGACGGCCACTGTGCACAAAGCATCACCTCTTCCCTCCCACTGGCCTCATACACCTGTTAGAGAAGCAAAGTTATAAAAAGGGATGTGAACTCAGAGTTCCGGAAGCTTCTTCCCACGGTGAAGTCCTGCCTCGCTGGACAGGTGGAGAAGCCCAGAAATAAGTGAGGTTTAAAAATTATATAAAAATACGTAACTGGAGATTCCTAATGTCACAATCCACCCCACCAGGAACATGACAAGACACTCTATTCTCTCAATTCCAAGATGCTAGCTACACCATCAATTTCCTAACAGCTTTTTGAGAAGAAAAAAATAAGAGGGAGAAGCAGCATGCTAACAGTACATCTATTGTAACGCACACCCCAATTTCAGAAATGGGAGCACATGGGAACACAACCACTGAGGAATGAGGTCTCCCTCAAGCTGGGCTCCTGTGCTCACTTGCTGTGATCCACACATTAAGTGTTAGAAATGGCAGTGTTTTATAAAACTTACCAAAAAAAGATTAAGCAAATAAACAGAATGTTCTCAGTTTTCTCCCATAAATTTCCCTTCATCTTTGGCATCTGCTAACCAGAAACCAACCAAAGATGGGGTCTGGCTTCACATCAAATCGCACAGTTAGTTACTTTATGTTTAAGGGGCCCATGTGCCTTGGGGGTTCTGCAAACGGCCCCTTAACGTTCAGGACCCGGGCCCACGGCCAAGAAGACAGGCTCCCAGAGGAAACACAGAGAACTATCGTGCCCCTTCTGCTTTGAGGCTTCCCCCATTTCCACCTCCTCTGAAACGCTGAGTCCCATTCACCCCACCTGCGAGTCGGCCATCCGGATGTTGGTCCTAGATGGCCTCCAAACCACTTAAACGAAATGGTTTCTACAGCAGAATGAAGGGGGTGGGAACTTTTTAAAAATTCCCCCAGACACGTAAAGTCAAAGAAGTATTACTCCCATCCAACCAGCCCCTCTGCTTTATCGTTCGCAGGGGAGCCGGCTCTGAGAAAAGGTGCTGTGGCTCCCTCATCAACACAGGCTCTGACCAAATGGCCAAACTCAAAGCGATCACCAACTCTTCACTGGACTCAAACCCTACTGGTCTGAGCCATTTCCAAAAAGTCAGATTAAGTCAGCAAATAGTTATGGAGCTGCAGCTCTGGGCCAGACCTTATAATGAATAACCCATGATCTCTGCCCTCAAGGAACTCACGAGCTGGCTAGAGAAACAGAAATGCAACTGACCAATTCTCATCTGCGAGTCCAGAGCATGTGGAAGCATGGCAGAGTGGGGAGAGATGAACTCTGCAGGGGGAGACTGGGGGGGGGGGGCTCCACAGGAGAGCACGTGCAGGTGACCCCTAGGGGGTCTGGCTTCTCATGGAGGAGAGATGAATGAGCGAAAGGGCACTAGAGACAGGAGGCCCAGCATCAGCAGCAGCTCAAAGGGACACAGTTCCCCAGGATTAAGATTTATGGCTCTTAAACACCGTGCCACAGGCTTCGAATCAAACCCAGAACTATTTGGAGGAGCTAGAGCATCCCTGGAATGAAATCACTGAGAACACGTCTGACAAGAAAGATGCAGGAGGCCCACAAGATGTCTTATCCTGGTCTGTCTTAAAGAACAACCGAGAAACTATACCTTTTCTGTTGCTACCTAACTGTGCCCATTGAAGATAAGCTGAGAAGTTTTATTTGGGGGACGTGCTGTTATTGGGTCTTGATCTCCCCAAATGGAGACACCCACTGGCCCCTGGGTCAAGAGATAACTGACAGGTGTTGACCAACCTTCCAAGGCCCACTTTCTAAGGACTGGCTGGGTGTTTTCACATGTGCCATTTCCTTTAACTGTAAAACAACCCGTCAAGGTCAAGATCATTACCCCCCTTTTTTCCAGATGCAGAAGCTGTGGTTCCAAAACCGGAAGTGACTTCCCCAAAGCAATACAAAGCTACCCGTGCGATGAGGCTGGATTTCCGTCCCTAATCTGGTCAACCATTTCACCCACTGAGTGAATGTCAGAAAATGCCTATGCTTCTGACCTAAAGGCCTACCCTGGGGGAATTTCCTTGTGGTTTCACGTTTAGTTCAGAAATGAATTTCACTGACAAACCACCTTCGCCCTCTCTTCTTCCTCCTCTTGAACCCCAACCCCAGTCCTACCCACCTGCTGCCTTCTTTTCTCTTCATCCTTTCAGGCCATACTTGACTTAAAACCTGCCTCCTACGACTGCCTCCTGCACTTCTCAACTTCAATGGCACACATGCTGAAGTTCCTAGCCATCATCTGTCATTTTAAACTACAGCATTCTGGCCTAACCCTGGCAGAAGACTGCTTTGGGACAAATAAAAGGGAGGTATGGACCACTTCAGCAAGAAGAGGCTAAGTGGATGGGACACATCACCACTATCAGCTGAAATCCCTCCCAAGCAGATAGGGCTCAGGAAGGAAGTCCCATCAACAAACCCAAGAGCTCTGAAAGATGTATCACTAACTCTCTGAGACCACCCAGTAACGACCAGATGGAATACTGGTCTAACCCCATGCTGACCAGTACAGAAGTCACTACTCATGTGCAGCTGTTGAACCCATGAAACGCGGCTAATCAGAAAAGACTTAACACGCCCCAGAGACAGAATGTAAAATATCACATTCATAATTGTTATGTTAATGAACACTGAAATGATAGTATTGTCGACATATTGGGATAAACTCTATTATTACAATGAATTTCATCTGTTTCTCTTTACATTTTTTAAAGAATTGCTAGAAATTTAAAACTACATATGTGACTCATATGTAGTCATATGAGGCTTGAGTCATATTTCTATTGGATGCCACTGGTCTATTTAAAAGATGAAGAGACTAATACCGCAATTCTGGAGGGTTTAGGAAGTGCATGCACACAAAAATATAGACACACACACACACACAGGGTCTGATTAAAATTTAAATACGGCATAAACATGAACTCTAACTCCAGAAAGAGTCCCCTGGCAATCTGAAGTATAAGTGAGGAATAAAAGTAACCGTGACAGCCCTCCCTCCCACCAAGACAGAGATTCCGAGTGACTCAAAATCTCCTCTCCAGCAAGAAAATCTGGCAAAAATACAGCCTCCCTCTAGCACCTGTCCTTCAGGTCTCATCCAAGGCCAACCAGTTGGGGGGCGAGCCTGACCACCCCACAACTGAGACTTCACAGGTGGCTCTGAAGACAGGCTCAACCAGGGGACACGCATGTGGCACGGGACACCTACCCCACAGGGTTCACGTGGAAGTGAGCTAGGGTAACGGATGAGAAACTGGAGTGTGTGCAGCAGAGTGTGACTGCGGCACATCATGGTGGACCACGCAGTCCACGCCTTTCACACTCTTTCTAACCACGACTCACAGAGCAATTCCGTCTCTTATCACGACAGACATCAGCAAGTGTGAATAAAACAAGTTTCACCAGACAACACTCACCTTCGGTATTGTGCTTCGCCTCTGCTGGTTTATGTTCCCTTGTATGCTGTTTTTTTGTGCTGATGGTGACGCACTAAATTGATTCTACAACCCACAAATGGGTCATGACACAGCCTAGCCCGGGTATGGTAACTAAGAGGTACACTCCCCATTCTGTGATGGACATTGCACCCCTCTCTCCAGAATATGGGCGTGTATGAATGTGACCTCAGAATCCTTCTCAACACAGTGATCCAGGCAGCTTGGAGTCAGAATCAGCAATGAAACCTACTTATACATTATCATTGTTCTGATCCCAAGCTCTCATTTTACAAATGCAAACACTGAGGCTCAGAAGGAATAAGTGATCTGGCCAAGGTCATACAGCAAGACTGAGAAAGCTGGGCCCCTGTGAACCCACAAACGTTCCTCACTTCACTTCAGCAGAGAGAAGACACAACCAACACGAAATATTTCAAGGACACAGAAAAAATTCAAATTTCACCAGGACCATGAAAAGTCAGGCTTACACATCCAGTGGAACCCGGCAAGGAAGTTCTTATCGCCCACCCCACCAGGGAGAAGACAGGAGGGCTCTGAGGTCAGAGGAAACAGCATTCCAAGAGCCGAGTCAAAGGTGGAGGGAAAAACTGTATCTGACAACGAAGGAGTTTTTAAACTCTGTTTCTCAAATGAAACAAACCATTGGCTATTTATTTTCCAGGACCAGGGAAAGGTCAGCCTTCCACTGACCAGCCATCTTTGTTGCTTTCCTTCTGCAAAAGCAAGAGGCCTTGTTCAAGTTCACCACTGTGCAGGACTGGAGTATAAGCAAACCCTGTTTCCTTGCTTGGTCCAAAGTCAAGCTATAAAGCAGGCCCTTGAAATTTCAAACCTTATTAGAAAAAAAAAAAAAAAAAAAAAACCTCCTTAGGCAGAGAAGCAAAACATTAAGTAATAAGAGTCTCTACTGTGAAAGTGAGTATAAATGACCTTTCACCAAAATAACTCAGCCCATCATCAAATTACCACCCCTCAAGTCCAATTTGCCAGATTTTTTGCCCAATATTCTAAGAGCGTGTGGTGAGCAGACACGGGCTAATAAAAATTAGCTCATATATCCATTTCTGGTCACATTTCCATCTAAAATAGGAGGTGAAAGAGGCAAGGCCCGGGTCAGATCTCAATCCTGAGAGACGCCAATAGAAACAAAAGAAAACTGACCCCGCCTCCGACAGTACCATCATGCACCTCTGTTTCCTCTACAACAAACATGATCAGAATAAACGATTTTTTCAGGGAAAAACAGGTCTACAAAACAAAAATGATTTCCAATTTCTAGCCAGGAGTTCCCTTTAAAATGGAGGCAACACAACAAAATTTCAGCAGAATGGAACGAAGGAATCTGAGTTGCGTGTCAGGAGAGCCAGGACACACAAAGGGACATGCTGCAATTATTTTTATTCCTTGCACCAGAAATAACCTGTTATCTACAACCCTGACTTTTTCTCAGATGCCTGGTAGGGGTGCCCACCTACCCTCCCCAGCCCAGGGCATAGCTCTCCTCTATCTCTTGCTAAACTCAGGCCTACTGTCTCTTGAGGCCACCAGAGTCCTTGGAAATTATAAATTCTTTGACCGTCCTAGACATCGGCCTAAATAATTCAACAGAAAAAAAATTTTAATTACGCTACTTAAAAAAAAAAAAAAAAAAGCTCATTCCAAATATGTCAGAATGTGGCCAGTCAGCCCTGAAGGATTTTGTTACTAAAAAAATAAAATCTCCCAAATGCAACGGCGATGATGGGAAATGTCGAACCTCTGCCACTGTCAAATATATTTCACAGAATTCATGTCCCCTTAGAAATCTGAATTTCTGCAAAACAGGGTTGGGAATCCATGGATTGGGGCTACCATTTCTCCCAAGACATCTGGAAGAAATGTCAGATTGTTGGTGACTGGTGGAGGGGGTACAGGGCTTCCTGCCCCAGCCCTGGGCGACCCCCCCATCAGCTCCCCACCCAAGACCTCACGCTGCAAATGCTGACAATATCCCCCCGTTTTGGACAGAAAAATGAGAACTTTTTTTGTTTTTGTTTTTGGCTCAAAATCCCCAACAAATTCAATCGGATAGTAAATTCATCACAAATAACCCTCTAACTTTGGGTGGGTATCTTATTTTCACCTGTTAAATTTTAATTCAGTCAATATTTGTCTTCTAAAAAAATTTTTTTTTGTTTCACCTTCATTTGATCTATTTTAAGGCCAAAAAATACATCAAATGCTGTTTGCACATGTGCTTTCGTGTTCCCAATGCAAGAACCTTGCGTTTGGCTTTTGTTTGTATTTTGATTTTTTTCCTTCAAAAATAAAATTCAATTTTTATGCCTGAATCAGTTGAATTGGTGTTTTATCTTATTTTTTTCAGCAAAGTGTTCCAAAAGAGAAGGTGGATAAGAATCAGAATTTTCATCTCCTTCCTCTGTCCTTCCCTTTTTATCTTTCCTTCTTAAGTCAGTAAAATTTGTGCTTTAAAAAAAAAAATCACAAACACCCTAAAAAGATAAAGGCTAATGGATTTTTCTTCCCCTTTGAAAGTAATCAAATTTGTGGAATAAAAATAGCGAGTGTTAATAAACTACCCACCCCAAATCACAATCAGAGAGGCCTGAAACCAATCTGCAATATTTTAAAATAATAAATTTTTCAAATTGGAAGAGTGAGCAACCACAGAAAAAGGAAATTTTTCTTCCTCCAAGAATTCCTCAACCCTGGTCTTTATCAACTGATTCAGTTGTATGTCATAAAAAATGAGCTCCTGTGAATCCACTGTTAGTTTTTTCATAATAATGTTAATTATGCATATCTTATTTTAATGGCGTCTCTCCTACAAATCTGTGGGCTACTCAATTTGTATAATGTAAGGCATTTACATTTTTTCCACTTAATATTGCTCAGGAAAGGTGTCTGACATTTTCTGAATAAAACAACAACAAAAAGAAATGCCTAGACCTTACAGAAAACAAAATCAGAAAACACTCTTAATTATCCCATCAAAACAAAACAAAATAACACAAAACCCAACATACACATGGAAAAAACGAGAGGATTTCACTCTAACTTTTGCAGTTTCTGTTTTTCTTCAGAACCTTGGGATTTAAATGCAGTAAAATGTAAATGCAAAATTTAAAAAAAAAAAAAACCACCTACAATTTCTGGGTGTGTCCAAAGCCAACATTTTAGGGTCTATTTTCTCTTTTAAATCCTTCCTTCTTGGAAATAGAAAATTTTAAATATTCCCAAATGGTGAAATTAGTCTTTTTTGCCCGCTAAGCTAAACAAGTTCCAAATTACAATGAAGTACAATTTCTAATTGCTTCATAAAGCCAATTTCTCCCAGCTTTCCCTAAACTCAACAATTTCCCTCCTTTCCTCATTCCAGTTAGTTTTTTTCTCAAACTAAAATGAGTTAGGCAACCAAAATGACTTTGGTTTTAGGAGGCTTTTTGCTTTCATCCTTTCAAACACTGAATTCATTCAAATTCCAGCTTAATTTTCATTTACATATTATCTGGATTTGGCTTCAGAAATAAAAATTGTCTTCATGCTCCCGGGAAGGTCAAAGTGAAAATTTTCACCCCAAAAAGGAAAAAAAAAGAATCTCTTTCCCCTCCATTGCCTTGTAGAGCAAACTTTTGAAAAAATAAGAAATAAAAAATATTTCTTTTCAATTTTAATTTCTTTTTTATTTACAAAATAGTATCCTCTAGGTGGCGTCATTTTAATGGGAAAAAACTACCGTTTGAAGAAAAATTAGAAAAAAAAATGAGAAAGGGAAATATGGCCTTAAAAAAAAAAAGATTGTTGCAAAGATGGGGGTCCAGAGAGGAAAAACCTCCCGGGGGGTCATCAGGAACCCGGAGCGCTGAGAGGGTCAAGGGGAAATTGCAAATTTGGAGGGGAGGGGGGAGAGCTGGAAGGGGTTGCATTTTTGCAAAATGTGAATTGTCCAAACTGAAATGGCTGCTCTGTTCTCTCACCGCTTTGTTTTCTGGGCTCCGGTCCGAGCCCGGGGCCGGAGAGGGCGCGGAGTTGGGGGTCCGAAAAGACCCTATCGTCTCCCCCACCCTCCTCGCACCCCGCGGCGCCCGAGGTGGGGGCTATCCAGACCCTGACCCTCCCGTTAGTGCCCACAAAAAGCCCGCAAACGTGCCCAGGCACTTTGCATTTGGCAAATTTTGCAATGAAGTGGCGCAGCGCCCCGGGCCCCGGGCCCCCGGGGTCCCCCGCGCAGTGCATGCCCCCGGCCCCCGTCGTACCTGCGGAGCCGCCGCGCCGCCCGGCTGGTTCATGGGTCCGTGCGGGAGGAGGCGGCCCCGGCGCGTCCTGCTCCTCCCGGGCCGGGCTGCTGGTGCGCGCACAATGCCGCCGCCGCTGCCGCCGCTGCCGCCGCTCCCTCCTCCGCCCGCCCCGCTCAGGCCGGGGGGGCGGGGGCGCTGGGGGCGCGCGGGGGGGGGGCGCCCGGCCCTCGCCCCCACCCCCGGCCCGCACCGGCCGCCGCCGCCGCCGCTGCCGCCGCCGAGCCGCCCCCCCGCGGGGCCGCCGTCGCCCCCCGCCGCCCTGCCCGCCCCCGGGCCGGCCTCGCCGCGCGGCCCGCGAGCTCAGGGCCTCGGCCTCCGCGCCACCGGCCTCCGCGCCGCACACAAAGCCGGCCGGCCCCCGGGCACGCCGCTGCCGCCCGCCCGCCAGCCCCGGGGCCGCGGCGCACCCGCCCCCCAAACTTTCCCGCGCCGCGCCCTGCCCTCCGCGCGCCCCCGGGGCCCGCCCCCCCGCGCCCCCCTGCCCTCCCCCCCTTCTGCAGCCCCTCGGAAAAGTCATTTTCAGGTTGGAAAAAAAGTTTGGGGAGCCGCCTCTCAGTGGAACACAAGGGGTTAATGGGAACTCTTCTACTCCCACTACCCAGCCCCAAAAAGTCAGAGTGATTTTTTGAATAAACTTTCTAGAGCTGGCCTGATGGAAGAATCGGAAGGCTCCATGAAGGTATTTCCATTGCCCCTGCCACCCCTCCCAAAAAATCCAATGTCATTTAAAAATAAAAGTTTGAAGAGCTGGCCTTATGTCAGACAAGAGGGGTTAAGGGAGCTCTTTCTAGACCCCCAATCAGATTGGTTTTAAAAATAAATATTTGAGGAGCTGCTTTATAATTACATGAAATGCTGGATGAGCAGAGTATTTCTACCTACCCCAGTAAAAAAAAAAAATTATGAATGTTGATTTTAAAAATAAAAGTTCGAAGAAATGACCCTATGTGAGACGAGAGAGGTTAAAGGTTAAGGGGGGTATCAGCCCGTTCCTATGTCCCCCAACCAAGTTTATTTTAAAAAGAAAAACTTGAGAAACTGTCCTATGTGAAATGAATGGTGAACAAGAATAATTCTATCCAACACTCTAAAAAATCAGATTTTTTCTCTTTGAGGAACTGCCTCCTTGTGACTTGGGAAGTTTTAAGGGGA
The DNA here is from genome assembly GCF_021234435.1 of Artibeus jamaicensis. Classification (NCBI taxonomy): domain Eukaryota; kingdom Metazoa; phylum Chordata; class Mammalia; order Chiroptera; family Phyllostomidae; genus Artibeus; species Artibeus jamaicensis. The sequence goes on from NW_026522030.1 coordinate 7,239,716, forward strand.
TTTTTTTTTCTGTCCTCTTCATCTGCCCCAAAACATCAATGTAAAAAAAGGAAAAAAGTTAAGTGTGAAGGACCTGCTCCCTAAGGAGACAGGAGGGATTACAGGGGCCAGCCTACATCTCCCACAATAGAGTTTTAGGATAAAAATTTGAAAAACTGCTCATATGAGATTAGAGAAAGCTTTCTCCCCACCACCACCCCCCGCCCCCTGGCCGAGAGAAAAATACAACTATATTTTTTAAAAAATAAAAGCACTAGAAATTAAGGATAAACAGGTATGTTTTCACTACCCCCACCTTAAAAAAAATAAATTTAAAGCACTGGATCGGATATGAGGCAAAAAAGCTTATAGACATTTTTTTCTGTGCACTCCCTAGAAAAGTTATTATTTTTTAAATGTCAGGAAACAGAGGGACTGTACAGAAGACATTTCCTCTTTCTGAAGAATGAAAATGTAGGAGCGCAGCCCTGCGTAGGAGTCATGGCATTAAGAGACAGTGTTACCAAGATCAAACACACACACACCTGCAAGAGGTTAAGAAGGATCTTCTAACCATTCCCCTACCTTCCAAACTTTGGAGAGCCATCACAAAAAAAAAAAAAGTGTCCACTTCCCTCCCTGCCAGCCTGGCAAGGATGTTCCTGGCAGAGGTTCGGCAGCCTTTGCCAAAGCTGCTGTAAGACGGGCACCAAGGGGAGCCAGGCAGCCTGCACAGTTTGGCAGAGTTGGGCTCCCACGGGCCCTGGGTATGTACATGGTGGCCAGGCAGCCCCCTGCCTGCCTGCCTCTCGTCCACCAGGTGGCTGAGGACTTGTCGCCTGGACAGATGACCAGCCTTGATGTCTCTGGCTTCATCCCTATGTGAAGGTTTCTGGACACCTTCCTCAAGGCCAAGTCCTCCCCTCCGCCTAGGGGAGCTAAACCCAACCTTAGACCCTAGAATAGAAAGAAACTGGACCCAAATAACATTGTATCTCAGTTTCCACACTCAGAGCTATAAGGAATTAAGGCCGGGGTTGGGGAAGCCTTTGCTGGGAGTCAGGAAAACGTGATGTAATTAATATCCATTGAGAACTTACTATGTGCCCAGCACTTTATATGTGTAGTAAGGCCGACACATCAGAGCCAAGGATTGCTTGCAGCAGCCCTTCTCAAACTTGAATGATCCTCAATATTGCTGGGACAACCTGTTCAATGACAGGTTGTTGAGCCCCACCCAGAATTTGCATTTCTAACAAGTTCCAGGTGATGCTAAAGCTGTTGGTCTAAGGACCCCATTTAAAAAAAAAGAAAAAAAAACCCACTGCAATACAGCAAAATGTACAGGTGCAGGAGAAAGAAGGTCCCTACTCAGCCTATGGGGTCAACGAAGACTCCAGGAGGAATAACATGCTGCTGGAAGGCTAGGTAGAAGCACCTTTCCTCTCTTGACCGAAATCAGATGGCAGGGCCTCTCTGGCTCGAGGCTTCTTAAACAGAGACCTTGAATAGGTTTGGGAACCCACAAGCAAAGCGATTTGTGCCTGAAGCAAATTTAGGTCTATGCGTACACTTTGGGGGGGGGGGGAGAAAATCTCTCACTTTCATCTTTTTCTCAAAAGGGTCAGTTACACCAACTTGGAATGACCTGCCTGCAGCCTGCTTCCTGGCACCTCTAGCCAGGGAAATCCTTCCTGGTCCCTCTTGGCCTCCTCTTTCCAGAATCACAACAAGCCCTTTCTGCTTTTCTAACACCCACAGGCCACGGGGCTGCGCCTTCTCTCTTTCAGCACATCCCCCCGGAGAGCCCAGAGTGCATTCAACGCCGGCTTGGACAGGCATGTCTGCCACAGGGGTCCCAGCCCTGAAGGGTCTGTCCCTTCTTCACTCTGTCCTGCCTGGGCCATGAAGGGTATGCTGAGGGGACAAGAGCTGAGCCTGCTGTCTTCCTCACAAATCAAATTTCTAAGTGAACGCACATATTTCCAAAACCATTGTGGAAACTCCACCGTCGCCCAAGAGCTGTGATATATCCCTGCCCAGAAGGTTAACTAAGGGTTAACTAGAGGAGGCAGGACAGGGAGAGGAGCCAAGTATTTGGTGAGAGCCCAGGGAACAAGACCAGACCTGTTCAATGATGGGACAGAGGTACCATATCGCAGAGCGGAATGACCATTGGTCAGAGCTGCCGAGAACAGACACTTACATTAGGTGGAAACATAGTCCAGCAGGGACCTCCAAGGGCTTACCTGTTCCCTACGGATCCATAATTCAGTTCAACATACCTACATTTATCAAGTTCTGGAAACTTCTGACCCCTGCCATGCCCGGCCTGCTGCCCCCAGAACCAGCACTGCCGCATTAACACCTACTCAGCTTAATTTTTAAGATCCTGTCTACTGCCTGGGTTCCAACCTTGGCTCTGGCCCTTGCATGCTACATGATCTTGAGCAGATAATTCAGCCTCCCCTTGCCTCCATTTCCTCATCTGTCAAATGGTGCTGACAACAGTATCTCCCCCGTGGGGGTGCTCCGAGGATGAAATGAGATAACACATGTAAAGCTCTCGGAAAATGCCTGGCATAAAGAATGTACTCCATGCGTGTCAGCAATCGGATGCACAGAGACGCGTGTTTCCCACCTCTGTCTCTGACTAGCTGTGTGTGCCTGGGCTGGTGGCTTCACCCCCGAGTCTAGGTTCTGTCTCTGTAAAATGGGGATCTAAAACCCATCAGTCTTACCAACATTCTTTCAGTTGTAACCAGTGGTAACAAAACTACGCTGAACTGGAAAAAGAAGAAGAAGGAAGGTGTTATTAAATTAGGAGGTAGATCGCAGGGCCCAAGGAGGGGAAATGGAAGCCTCAAGGAGGTCTGGAGCTGGGCACTAGAAGACCACCAGGAACGGGCTTCCTCTCGTCAGCACGGCTGGCCGTGGGTCTCTTGCCATCTGAGCCCCAGCTCATTCTCTCTGTCTCTGCCTCTCACCCTCCAAACCCCCTCCCCACCTCTCCCAGGTGGGCATTCTCTGCTTCTCTAGGCCCACAGTCCAAATGGCCACCCCGGCATCCCTTCAGGGCCAATGGCGGCTGACCAGTGTCTCTGGGTTTCGATCCATATTCTCAGGGCAGAGATGGGATTGACCAAGCTTGGCACAGGTGCCACAGGAGCTGGTTATGAATGACCAAGGGGAGCAGGGTCCCCTAGCACACAGAGACTTCTGAGACCCACCCCAGGGGAAGGAGGTGCAGTGGGAGGGCAGCCCCTCACATGTTGAGCCCCACTGAGGCCTGTGAGGATCCGCCGAGGTCAGGGGTGTGAAGCGCCAGGCTCGGGGTCTGAGGCGTGGGCACACTCAAAAGGTAGGTTTCCTCCTGCTGGAGTCTGGAGACATCTGGGTAATGGTGGGGGTGGTGGGGGTGGATGATGGTGAGATTTTGTTGAATGAGGGTGGTAAGTATACGCCCAGCTCATGTCACAGGCAGTGAAGGGAACAAGGAGACAAGAGTTGCCTCTGTAATGGCCTTTGGGTCACAAAGAGAAGCTGGGGCTTGGCTCACACCTTGTGGGTAGATCTTGGTGGAGAAAATGCCTTTTGTGTGAAACAGTAGGTTCTAAAGGGTGTGGAACAGAATCAGGCAGGGACTTCACAAAACGGTGTCTTCTTCCTCAAGCCAGGTTTCTTTATTAAGGCTAAACCAGGAGGGAAGTGGTCACTTGTGACAGTCCCTCCAGTCCCTCCAGGCTCCCCGAGTCTCTATAAAATGGGAGAGCACCACACATCCAGCCTTGTAAAATCCCCTAGCAATTTATCAAACAAGATGGCAGCTTTTTTTTTTTTTTTGATACACCTGTTTGAGGTGGGCAGGCAAGGTACGATCCACCCCCGTTTTAAGGATAAGAACTTGGAGGCTCAAGTCTTTGGCCAAACCAGCCGGTGGCAGCCCGGTATGACTGAAACCATTCTCTCCCCACGGTGCCCTGACTGTCCCTGTGGAACTTTCTGGTGACTGTAATCAACATCGACAGGTTCTCTAAGTCATCTTGCTTTGACCCTGGAATTTTCTTTCTTTCTTTTTTTTTTTTTAATTTTAGAAAGAGGGGAAGGGAGGGAGAGAAACGTCGATGCGAGAGAGAAACACTGACCCGTTGCCTTTCATACGTGTCCCAACCAAGGACCCAACCTGCAACCCAGGCATGTGCCCTGACCAGGAATCAAACCCACAACCTTTCAGTTTACAGGAGGATTCCCGATCAACTGAGCCACACTGGCCACAGCAACACATGGTAGTGATTGTTACTAGTGCCAGCCAGTTTCCACTTTAACATACACATACATAAGGGAATTCTGGCCTCCCAGGGGTGGCGATGGAGTCACCTCGTTTGAGCAGCACTGTCCAGCCAAGAAGGGAGCAGAGTGAGCTTTGGAGGCAGTTGCCCCAGTCCAGCAGTTTATGTCCTCAGAATGGCAGCCATCCTGACCCTACTTCTGCTGGATCTCAGACCGGAAAAGGACCCGGGCCAGCAAAGGAAGGACAAAGAAGGACGATGGCAGAAGTTGGCCCATCTCGTTTTCTCCTGATGTCACCTGGAGGCCCCCAAAGTGGAGCATGAATCTGTCCTTCCTGCCACAAGATGAATTGTCAACGGGAAGAACCGACAATGCAGCCCAGTGCAGGGCTCCGGCTCCCGACACAGGGCACACTGGGTTCAAATCCTAGCTCAGCCCCTTTCCAGCCAGCTGAGTTTGAGCACATCACATTCCTGTCTCTCAGCCTCAGTTGCCTTAACTGTTAAGTGGAATAATAACATATGCATGCATGTTTTATATGGGGGTTAGAAAAGAAAACGAATGCCAGCACACAGTAGGTATCCTAGGTATCAGTGATCACCCTACCAACCATGATGGGATCTCAATGGCTTGTATCCGTGGCACAGCTGCCCAGTGGGTGGAGCATGCGCACGCCGCAACGCCATCACTATGCGCCTCAGTGTCCTCCCTGCGCATGGGAGGAGAGTGAGGCACGGAGCGGGACGTGGAACGTCTCTCTCACCAGATGGACAGATGGACATGGTGTACCTCCTGCTGGGAGGCACTGAGAAGAGCCAACAGTGCCTGCATAGAACTCCTGCCAGAAATGTATAACCCAAATCTAACCAGGAGGGAACATCAGATAAATCCAGATCGGGGGCATTCTGCGGGACAACCGGCCTGCATTCCTCAACAGTGTCAACATAGTGAAAGGCAAAGCAAGGCTGAGAACTGTTGCAGATGGAAGGAGACTGGAGAAATACGACGACCGAAGGCAAAGGGCGACCTGGAACTGGACCCTAGATCAGAGTGGAAAAAATTGCTGTAAAAAACATTCTGGGGGCCAATGGTGAAGTTTTAATGTGGTAGCGTGTTAGATAATAGTCTGTACTTGTGTTGCATTTCTGAATAGATAAATATTTGGGGGTTGTGTAAGATGATGTTCTTGCACACTTTGGGTGTAAAAGGACATGGTATCTGCCAACTCTCAAATGGCTCAAGAATAAAAATGATGTATGTATTACATGCAAATCTATACATACACCTATTTATGTGTATATGTCGTGTACATGTGATGAAGCAATACTATGTGACTGTGTGTTAACCATTAGTGAATCGGGGTAAGGGGTGCGCAAGAGTTCTTTGTATACTCTTCTATTTAACTTTGAAATTATTTCAAGTAAAAATTAAGTAATGTATCTGAAATGTTTGAAAAGGTAGAAGCCTGCACAGAAATCACTGTACTTTCATCAGAATGAATCATTTTCATCTTGTATTTGACAACAAAATTTGATACATTGATTGGTGGTTTGTCCACATCGGACTTGGCTGATTATTTTGTTCTAACAACATGAGTTTTCTTTTGTGACCATTATTCCTACCAGGTCCAATTTTCCCAGGCAAATTTTTTGATCTACATTTTGTCAAGCAGATTTAGGTTCTGCGGTCAATTTTTAGTCAGTCACAATCTATACTGTGTGCGTCTTCAGTCTTTGTCAGTTTTGTTTTCTGTTGCTTATTTCTACCAAGGGAAAAAAAATTGCAATTATCAGTGTTATAAATAAGATATAATCCTTCAGACAGTTTTTTAAATTGATTTTACAATGTGTGGTTTAGAGGGATTCTCAGTCCTGGGTGGGCATCTGAGTCCCATGGTAGGGGCTTGTGAAAAAGACAGATACCTCGGCCTCTGCTTACACCCTCAAGGCCTTAGATTCTGAATTAATAGGTCTGGGAAGGGGCCCCAATACCTGTATTTTTAACAAGCCCCCACCTCTCAAGTTCTTAGCAGTCGTTGGCCCATCGGTTGGCATGGCACCCAACTTGCCTTGTATTATTGATAATACAATAATTGTAACCCCTCTGGGCCTTGCTAATGAGGATTATTTTAACATTCCATTTCCCCAACTTGACCATGAGGTCCATGAGGAGAGGGATAAATTTAAGGGTTTCTTTGTGGCCAACTCAGCCTATTACATATGTTAGGCATATGATTAGGCAGCAAAAACATTAGCCAATGGGTTCTTGGTGCAAATTCTTAAACATCAGCATCAATGGAAGAGACGACTTTTTCATTTATTGTGGTAAAATGTGTATAATATGAAATTTACCACTATAACCCTGTTTAAGTGTGTGGTGCAGTGACCAGAAGTACCTTCACATTGTTATGTAATGACCACGCCCGTTCATGGCCAGGACTATTGACCATCCGAACTGGAAACTCTGTACTCAATACACAGCTCTCCGTGACCTCCTCCAGGTCCTCTAGGTACCTCCTGTAAGGGGAATCACACAATAGTTGTTGGTCTGTGTCTGGTTTGTTTCACTTAGCATACTGTCTTCAAGGTTCGTCCATGATGTAGCATGTGTCAGGACTTCATTCCTTTGTAAGGCTGAGTGATACTCTATTGAATGTATATACCACATTTTGTTTATTCATTCATCCATTGGGCTGTTTCTGCCTTACATTGTGGATGTTTCTGTTTCATTGTGGATAACGATGTTGTGAACACTTGTGTTCATAGCATCTGTTCAAGCCCCTGCTTTCACCTCTTGAGGGTAATTCCCCGAAAGGGACTTGTTGGATCATATGGTAATTCTATGTTCAATTTTTTGAGGAACCACTGTAATATTTTCTACAGCAGATGACAAAGGAACACTTGAAAAGCTACTTTAATAAAGGTAGAAATGATGGTTAATCCTTTTTGACTTTTAGTCTAAGACTATTGAAAACAAAACCCATATGTCTGTCTTTAGCAACCTCAAAGGATCATGGGATGTTGCATTTCCTGCTTCGTTGGGCGGGAGACTGATTGCACTGGAAGCCTCAACTCTGCACAGCTCCCTGCAGGGCTCCCTCTTTTGTCACGTGACTTTGTAGTTCTTCCCACTAAAAAGGTGGGGCCTGTTTCCCCATCCCTCGATTCTGAGTTTGGCCACAAGATGGCCAATGGGACGATGGCAAATTTCACATAAGCAGAGGCTTTCAAGGTGTTTGTGCAACTGGGTTTGCGCTTACACTTCTGCCTTCACCATGAGAACAAGCCCAAGCTAGCCTGCTGGAAGAATAGGAGAGGTGAAAAAACTCAGTGGCCCCAGGTGACCCCCCAGCCAATAGCCAGACACTCCCAGAGTAGGAGAGAGCCCAGAGGAGGCTAGAAGAACCACCCAGGTTAAATCCCCAACCCACAAACTCATGAGCTAAGTAAAGGCATATTATTTTATAGCACTGAGTTTTGGGGTGGCTTGTTACACAGCATTATTGTGGTAATAGGTTCCTGATACAGGTCCCCTCCTACTCTTCCATCTGCTGCCATGTCTGCATGTGTCAAAGTGTGGAGAGAGAACTGATTTCACAGAGCTTTCATGAGAAGTAAATGCTAGGATTAACCCCGGTCCAGTTATAATCTAAAGGCCAATCGCTCTCTTCCCTCCTAAAGCTTATTCTCTTCTAGTTCATTAGGAAGAGGGCTATAGAGGACATCTGTTCTCAGTTGCCCCTCATTCTACTGATAGGATAACAGCATTCCTTGTAGAACAGAACCCTCACCATGCTCAGTCTGTGTTTTTTGTGGAGTTGCTCACGTAACTCACTCCTGGATACCATTGGCAAATGACCCAGGCCTGGCCAATAAGTGAATGCCATCCCCTTGACCCCAAATGGGTTCAGGAATGGTCACATAGCAGAGGCTTTCAAGGTGATGAGATTCAGTTTTAAGAATGTAAGTGCAACGTTCCCTTTCCCATCGAGATTCCTGAGAGAACATGGCTTAAGTCTGGAGGAGCCATGGACTACTATGTGGAAAGAGTTTGCCTACATATAACTCACGAACACAGGAAAACAGAGCTCACAGATGGGAGGAAACAGAGTCCTGATGACATCATTAGAACCACTAGATCCAGCCAGGCCTGAAGCTGTGTAAACTTTTAGTTATGTGAACCAATACATATTCTTTTTGTTTGTTTTGTTAAACCAATCTGAGTAACTGAAAAAGGGACTTGCCTTACATTCTTCTTGGGTCACCTTCCTGACTGAATTGTTCCTTATTTTCTCCTGCTCCGCTATGGTGCTCTTAGCCCCACTGCCGTGAAGAACCACGGGGCTCATCACACGGAGCATCCCCCTCCCCGGCGACTCCCAGGCAAAGTCCAGCCAATGGGGCGGCACTTCTTCCACACAGGCTCCAGGAGCAGGGAGAATGTGGGCAGGGCTGGACAGACCGGGCATTCTGCTTTTCCCTGAACGGTTCTGATTTGGGCCTGTTGTCCCAGCGTGATTGATTACTTACAGCATTCCTTTTCACTGTTGACAGCATCGTTGTTTAGTAAATTTGATGGTCCCCCGTGGCAGGCCACACATTTTATTATGTCATCCCTTCATTCCCCAAGAGAATCCCAAGATGGCTACAACGAGATCTCCCATCCTGTCTTCTCTTCCACAATGTGATCTTTTGTCAAAAACCGGAGTAGAAATCTCTTCCCTTTTGAATCTGGGGGGGCTTGTGACTGCTTCCACCAACAGACCACTGTGGAAGTGATGCTGAGTGACTTCCAGGGCGGAGGCCTGGCGGACAAAGCAGCTTCCACCTTCTTCACCAGCATGCTCGTACTTGGAGTCCTGAATCGTCTTATCAGAAGCCTGACTTCCTCGAGGCTGCCATGTTGTGAGGAAGCTAAGCCACCTTAAGAGGCCACGAGTAGCCACTTCAGTAGGCAGCCTGGTGGGCAGACTCACTCTAAGATGGTCTCCAATTATGCCTGCCCTCTGGTGTTCACACCCCTGCATAATCCCTTCCCCCTGTGGGAAGGTGAGATCCGTAATTTGCTTCTAATCAGTAGACCATGGTCAAGGTGAGAAGTTGTCATTTCAGTAATTGTTACATAAGTTTGTAACTTCTGTCGTCTGGTGGACTCTCCACCTTGCTGGCGTTAATGAAGCAAGCCACCATGCTGGAGAGTTCCGTGTGGCAAGGAACTGAGGACACCCTTCTATCGACAGCCAATTAGCGCTGAAACTCAGCCTTCAGTCCAATGTCCCAAAAGAAACTGAATCCTGCCAACAACCGTGTGAGCTTGACTCTAAGTGAGCCTAGAGGCAAGTGCTTCCGCAGGCGAGCCTTCAGTGACACACTAGCCCTTGTCTGCAGCTTTACGAGAGACCCAAAAGCAGATTCTTGACCCACAGAAACTGTGAGATTATCACCCTGTGCTGTTTCAGGCTGTTAAGCTTGTGATAATTTGTTATGTAGCAACAGATGACATTCTCAGCCCCAGCCTTTGAGGCCTTCAGCTGTGGCACCCGCCATGTTCCTGAAGAGACTCTGGATAATGTCAGTTCCCAGGCTTGACTTACCTCGCAGCCTGGCGTCTGCCCAGCTGGTCCCAGAGATGGCGGAGCAGAGACAGGCCATCTCCTCTGTGCCCCGTCCAAATTCCTGACCACGGAATCCTGGAGTGTAATAAAATGGTTGTTGTTTAAAGCCACTACACTTTGGGGAAGTTTATAAGCATAAAGAGTAGAACAAGAGATGCCATTTTTAAAAAACATTTTATTTATTTATCTTTAGAGGGAAAGGGAAGGAGAGAGGGAGAGAAAGATCAGTGTATGGTTGCCTCTCATGCATCCCCTGCTAGGAACTGGCCTGCAACCCAGGCATATGCCCTGACTGGGAATCGAACTGCGATCCCTTGGTTCACAGGCCCGGGCTCAATCCACTGAGCTACGCCAACCAGAGCAGGAGGTTCCATTTTTAATGGTACATTAAATAGCACCTTTTCTGGGTCTACAACAGAAGTGATCCCTCACCCCCTGACATCACTGCCGGGTCCGCAGACCCTTCTCACTCCATAAGAGCACCCTCCACAGGCAGGTTCCCCGTGTCTTTTGTTGACCCCATGCCAAGAGTGGATGGGATCTTGCCCAGAGTTGCCCACCAGCAGTATTCTTCTTAGTGACATGGAGCTCCTACTAAAGCTTTAACGTTATTGCTAATACAAACCTGTTTCAATTCTAGACAAAGGGCACTCTGCTTCCCATACTGGGGTGGATGGGGGTGGTTTTCTTCTTTCAGCTCCAGACGTTTCGGATCTCTACAACTGTGTGTCCGTGAAGGCTCTGGTAAGGACCTATGTCTGTGGTGGGGAAAAGGAGGGAAGAGCAGGTCAGAGAACTCAGCAAGAGGATGGAGATAAGCTCATTTTCCCCTGGGCTGAGGAGAGACTCTCACTCAAAAGAATGGACCCCTCGGCCCACACACGCACACATACACACGTGTGTGCCTTGCGCTTCCCTACCAGAGCAGGGCCATAACATTTTGACCTGCATCTGTTTCTTTTAAAAATATTGCAAAACATTATGACTTTGAAGAATCTTCAGAGCAAGAAACATTCTCAGCTGAGTCTTTCAAGTAGCTGAGGATTACCTCTCTCTACCCCAAAAACCTTCCTCTCGATAATTTGGACCGGAAGTCCTTCCCAGCCTCTTAAACAACAGATAACATAGTTGCTGGGATCCTTCTTGAAATCTCATGTGGAACGCTGCCCAAGAACCTGGGAAGGTGAGTTACCTAGGTCCTGGATAGTCACATAATAGAGCGAAATTTTCCAAAGGAAAACTTTCTTTCCAGATCTTTGAGAGCCGTTGAGTATGCATTCGATTCTCCAGAAGTCAGTATTTGACTCTGTGAAATGAAAAGTGGCTTTTTCATGATTCACATGTATCCTTCCCACCAAAAGACAAATGGAATCCAGAGGTTCCCCAGGCCTTACTAGCTAGCCTGAGGGTATGAGGTCACACTTTATTTATTCATTCACTCATTCATTCATCCATTTAACAAATATTTGCCTGCAACTTACCATGAGCTATTCCAAGTGCATTAAAACCATTAATTTTTTTACAACTTGATGTGGTAGGTAGTATCATTATCTTCCCTGTGTTACAAATAAGGAGACCAAAGGGGTCCAATAAACCCAAGGACAGAGAGCTCCTACGTGCATCTGGGTTTTGGGCTCAGGAGTCTGACCGTGGAGCCTGTACTCATATTTACTTTGCTGCCCTGAATCTCGCTGATGTAGACCTCCCTCCTGAATAGTGGGAGCATGCCAGCCCCCCCCCCGGTAAGTTTCCTCCCCTTATCACCATTTTCAGAGACCTTGGGGGGTGCTGCACAGGGCTCAGGGTTCCCTCGGACACTGTTCCTGGAGGCTGAGTCTGCCACTGTGCTTATTCTCTCTTACCATGGCAGGGCTGCGTCACTAATAGCGCTGAGACGCAGCAGCTTAAAGTAATGAGGGCGAATTTAGTTCATGAGTCTCCTGGTCAGTTGCAAGGCTCTTCTGGCCTTGGCTGGGCTTGTTCACATGGCTGGGGTTGGCTGGCTCTTCGCTGATCTGTGCTGGTTGTGGCTGGGACAACTCGGGCCACCTGGGCCGGGTCCACATGTTTCTCATCCTCCAGCAGGCAAGCCCCAGCACTTTCACTTGGCAATGGCAGAGGAGCAAAGCAGACAAGCCCAACTGTGTATGCACTTTCCAAGCTTCTGTTTACATCATATTTATTAGCATCCATTGGCCAAAACAAGTCATGCCGCTGGGCCCAGAGTCAGAATCCTGCACTGTATAAGGCCCAAGGCATGGATGCAGGGCGGGATAAAGAACTGGGGCCGCTGATACAATCAGTCTACCCCATTTATCATCCATCTTCTTTCTTCTTGCAAAATGTCAGAACAAAATTAAATTTCAAAGTAAAAAAAAGTCATTTAGCTAAAGCTGCCCAAGACTTTATAAATTAAAGTTGTGCTCTGGGAGAGAGTGAAGAGGTTGAAACCAAACCAGGGCGAGAGGCAGGAGTGGCTCCTTTATCAAGGAAAGGAGTAGCATTCCTCTGTATCAGTGGGCGATGAAACGGAGAATTCAGAACTCAGCCCGCGGAGGCTCCCGCTCGGGTGGTGAAGCGGCGGTCAGCAGGGCAGACATCGATTGTTTAAGCCCGGTGTCTGAGCAATGGGCTTAGCACAGAAGTCACATCAGAGGCGGCCAATGGCAACACTGACTCACTTAGCTACTTCTTGGCATATCGATGCCTCGTGGCTCTGTCTCTCAGGCAGAAAACTCCAATATTGGCTTGCCTGGTGCAGAACTGACCCCTAGGCAACCCTGGTTCTGCCAGGAGGGTATGGGTGGATATATACTTCATTCCCATTCCTGGGAAGCAGGAACTGTCCTGTTTCTGGGCTCACACGGCCTGATTATAATTCCTTCTCTGAGAAGCCGGGAGGGAGCTTCATGAAGCTAGCCCCACTGGTCTCCAACCTCCTGCTCCACGGCCCCTTCCTTCTCCCATGAGAATGCGCTGGAATGATTCGCCTCCCTGGATAGCAGAGGTCTCCATCTGTGGATAAATACTGACTGATATCTTTTAGAAATACTGGGAAAAGGCTCTATAGATATCAAAACTCCCCCCAACCCCCGCCACCCAAAATGGCTAAAAAGGGTGCAGCACTCTGCTTTTCACCTCAGAGACATCAGGACACTTACAACGGCCTCGAGGCGGGAGGCTCCCACTGAGGAAAGCGGATCACACTCAGCAGGTAGGTCAGAGCTGAGCGCCACCTCCACCGCCCCAGGGCGCCTTCTGGGTGTGCTGTCAGCCATGCACCCGGTGCTTCCCACACGCCTCGATTAATTCTTAAAGACTCCCCACGAGACAGAGCTGTAGGCATCCCCCGTTGACAGGTGAGGACACGGGGAGACCTGAAGCTTCAGTGAAGGGAGTTGTCCAGGTCACAGCAGTGCATTCTGGGGAGGCACCCTGACTCCAGACCGGCCCTCCAAAGTAAACTGCACTCAGTGGGCGCTCCGAGCCAGGGGCGTCCTGCAGACGCCACCCCGCCCCGTGGCGTTCTGGTTAAGAGGCACATCTAGTGGAGATACGATTTGCAAGGAGTCGCCTACATGGAGAGTTTTAAGAGAATCCATTTCTAGATTCTTAGCTCCCATGTGGGTGCTTTCCTACATCTCACGGGTTGGAGAACTTCGATGTGAACCGGTGAACCTGGTTCTCCTTTCTAAGTCTCCTTTCTCAGCTACCTGCCCATCTCCCATGGGACAAAATAAAAGTGGATCCCTCACCCACCCAGCTCTTACTGTGGGGCATTGCCCTGGGTGGAAAAGCCTGGGCCAGGGTGGGGTGCAGGGGGGTCTGGGCACCAAACCTGGGGTCACTCCAAATATTGGAAGCGGGGGTTCCTTTTACCATGACACCACGACCCCTCTTCTGTCCAGCTAATTCAAAGGCACATGTTCATTACTTTTTATGTTTAACAATTAGCAAAATTTTGATCCACTCTATCTTAGAATGAATTATGTTGATGGCTCAGTTCAGAAACATGCCTAACCCTTACAGCGTTATGATCGGAGGAAATACAAACATTTTAAGGTTACCATCTAGGAACAGTTTTGGTTTAGAGACTAGCCACAATGATCCACATGAAACTCACAGGCAGAAAAATATATTACAATCCTATCAAGTTCTGTGGGGGAGGTGGAATGGAAAAATGATTTAAAGGAGAAAGAAGAACATTGCAACATTTCTAGCTGTTAAGAGTTTGTTCGTGTATTTAAAAAAAAAAAACAGATGATGGTGGGTATAAAATGACTATGGTATTTAAATTCCATTGGCTATATTTTAAAAACTGATGTAACAGTTTTATTTTTAAATAAAATAGTATTTAAAATATGCAGGGCATTACAACCTTTACAACTATTTGAAACTGTGATGGCAACTTTTTAAAATATGAGATTATGTGGTTTTTGAGAATTCTTTTGGAGGTACATGAGGAAAAACCTTGGAAATTCCTCTAATTTTATCCCGTTGATCCTTTTACAGAGGAGGACCAGAAAATCAAAAGGATTTACCCAAGATCACCTGTCAAAGGAGAACCAGAACTAGGACCAAGAGCAAAGCTTCAGGACTCCCCACTTTCCTTATCCGTGCTGGGTTGCTCTGTCAGTCAGAAACCCAGCTGGTCTCAGCGCTCAAAAGGAGTGGAAGGCAAGGGAGTTAATCACATGCCTATTTACAGAAGTGAGGGCAGTGTTAAAGGGAGGCAGCAGGGCTGGCAAAGTACCAGAGACTAGCAAAGCCATTTGCACCCCTGGGCCAAGGACAAGAGAATAAGCCCTTACCTGGGCCTTGGGAGACTCTCTATAGGAGAAGGCCACCAATAAGAGGAGCATGATCCCTGCCAAACCACAGTAGCAGGGAGAGAGCTGGGGAAATAAATACAGTCTCCCACTCTTCCTGCATGGGTTTCCTGCTAGTTCTTCCCATTGGTCAGATCTACTGGAAGCCAGAGGGCAAGGGAGCTAGTTAATACAGTCTGCAGAGGTCAGCCTCCCGGGCACAGAGCGAAGTAGAAAAGAGGAGAGAGTGGGTCCTGATGGGCAACCAGAGAGTGTTTGGCACGCTTACCATTTTGAACTTGCAAGTTTTATTTAAACAAAAGACTCAGATTTCTAGTCAAGGTAAGCCGCAGCAAAAAGAAGAAAGAGATCTGTCACCAGAAGAATCTAATAGCCTGAGTTTATGAGGCTGGAGGAATTTCAGAGACGGCTTTGAGAAGGCTTTTTATTTTACACTTGTAACTATGATACACAGATATCTACTTGTTTCAATACTGTAGTTTTGGGCATCTCCTGTCATTGGAAACAGATCAGTATTTCTCTAAAACTTGTCTTGTTGACTCTCCACTCATGGAGGATTTCACAGACCGCTGCCAACTCCAACCATAAAACCCAGGAGTTGAGGGAAAGTCCCTGAGAAAAGTGATGAAAGTGGACACGTTAAACGGAACTATATTAGTAAAGATAACAATATAAATTATTAACAGTCACTTATTAAAGACACATTAATCCTGTTATAATTAGAACTAAATGCACGCAATTGCCGTAATCCAAAATGCTTTTAACATTTAAGTCACCTTTCTAGGAAACTCGTGCTCAGGTTCTAGAAGGAGCAGCGCCCTCTAGGGACAGAAAGTTCCAATCACCTAGTGCCCTTTGACCTGTGCTTTTGCTTTACACAAGTAAGGCCATGATGGGCCTCGGGATAGGGAAGAGTCTGGACAGGGGATGAAGGGTGGGGGAATGAGGAGAGGTACTCTGATCCCCCATCACCCCCCTAAGGAGGGCAGCAGGGTGAGTCACAAAGCCCCTTAGCTGGGAAATGGCAGGCCAAGGTTAAAGTTCCGGCCATCCCTGACACATTGCACATCCTTGGCCAATGAACATTTTTCCTCTCTAAATCCAAATTTTCTCACTTGCAAATATTCCTCTTCAGTATCCCTTATGCCTCACTTGCCTTACCTCTAAAACTAGGATAATAAAAACTTTTTATAGGATTGTACTGGGCACTAAATAAAGTTAATACCTGTGAAAAAAAAAACTTGTCAGATGCTAAATCAGCATAATGGAGTCCACATGGTATAGTATCAAGAGCACATGCTAAGAACATTTAACCTGATTGTAAAGTTATAGCCTCAGATTCAGACTTTAGGCAATGGACAAATAAGGACATCAGCAAATATCCTTCCCAAAGAGTAACTATAAGTCAGATAAAACTGACAAAATAACCCTTCCAATCCTCTGGAAAGCAGCGTAAGTCGTACACCAACCTGAGAAGCATTTATATTTGAAAATCTACTAAACTTTTATAAAACAGTGGCACTGTGGTGTTTGTGCCTGTGCTGTTCCAAACCTTCACCTCTGTCCAGCCTATTCGGTCCAGAGGTTCTGCCAGGATGGGGCAGGCCACGAGGCCAGGCAGCTGCACTGCTGAGATCAGAGGGATACGTTTAACTTGGAACAGTAAGGATCCATCCAGCAGCACTGGTGGAAGAAGTCACCCTGGCAGCAGGTGAGCAGAGAGGGCCAATGGCTCTTCTGGTCTGACACCATGGTCCTGATCGCACCAACCATATTCCTGGCTGAGGCTACACATATAAGCAACAGAAGCTACAGAGGACACAAGCTACGCACACAATCCTGGATGGCCCTAAGGCTGCTCACATGTGTTTAAGGGCCCAGCGGAAAATAAGCTGCAGGGCAGACTTTAAAATGACATGAACTTTGAACCTGCTCCCTTACCCGTACACCTATGTCAGCAGAGGATGGAAGCCTTACTTGCTTGAGGCATTTCAGCACAGACGCTATCCGATGAGCTGACTATGAAGTTGTACAGGCGTATGGGATGACCCTTAGGAAGCCAAGCTTAAAAAGAAAAAAACAAAGCACCTGGCCAAAGATATCAGCAGCTGCCTACTGCTGGGGACACAGACTGGGCTCAGGCAGGTTACTAAGCAAACAAATAAGAAAGTTAACAATAATAACTTTCAGGGAGAAAGGGTGGTGTCCAGACTTGTTACAATACATTATTTAAAAGGTTCAGGTTTCAACAACAAAAGATAATATGAGACGTGCAGAGGAACCGGAGTGTGAGCCACACACAGGAAACAGGGGAACACAAGAAACTGTCTCTGAGTGTCTCCAGGTATTGTATTGGCAGATAAACACCTCCAAGCTGCTTTAAACATGGTTTCTAAAAAAAACTAAAAAAAACCCAACCCTTGTTTAAAAATTAAATAAAAGCATAGCAATAATAAAGAAACAAATATAGAATCTCAACAGAGATAGGAATCATTGAAAGAACCCAAATGAAAATTCAGAACTAAAATACAATAATTGAAATGAGAAACTCACCTAGAGAACTTTCGCAGAAGATTCACACTGGCCAAAGAAAGAATCAGTGACCTGGAAGACAGTGAAGAAAAGGGAGGAAAAAAGTCTGAATGAAAATGAGTAGAGGAGCAGAGACCCGTGGAGCAGCGTGGAGCCTACTAGCACACTCACGATGGTAGTGCCACAATGGAAGGGAAGAGAAGAAAGGGGGAAATTTTTTCGCCAAGGAAGGAAGGACAGAAAACTCTAAATTTAAGGAAAATGTTAATTTGGATATACCAGAGGTTCAGTAAATCCAAGTAAAATAAACATGAAAAGATCCACACCTCAACGGTTCCTGGTCAAAGTGGTGAAAGACAAGACAATGAGAAAGTCACAAAAGCAGCAAGATAAAAGTGATTCAGCACATACTGAAAAGCATTGGTACCTTTCACTACTGACTTTCCATGTGAAATAATGGAGTGAGAAGGACATATTAAAAGTACTGAAGAAAAGAACTGTCAATCACCCTGGCTTGTGTGGTTCAGTGGATTGAGCACTGGCCTGCGAACCAGAGAGTCGCTGGTTTGATTCCCAGTCTAGGGCACATGCCTGGGTTGTGGGCCGGGTCCCCAGTGTGGGACAAATGAGAGGAAACCACACAGTGGTGTTTCTCATTCTCTCTTTCTCCTTCCCTTTTCTTCTCTAAAAATAAGTAAATAAAACACTAACAAACAAACAAAAACAAAAAACAGAACTGTCAACAGAGAATTCTATATTAAACAAAACTCCCTACAAAATGAAAGCTAAATAAATATATTCGCAAATTTTAAAAAACAGAGAGAGGCTGAGGGAATTGTTGGCTCTCAGACCTGTCCTGACCTACCACATCCTATAAAAAGTCCTTTAAGCCAAAAGGAATTGACACCTGATGGTAGTTTGAATCTACAAGGAGAAATGAAAACCCTCAGAAATGATAAATATGTAACAAGAGTCAAAATAAGAGTCAATATGAGATCTACCTATATTGTTTGTTTCATTCTTTTAACTTTTCAAAAAGATATGGTTGTATAAAACAATGTTCTCATTGTGTTGTTAGGTTTATCCACAGATATACATGTCAATAACAGCACAAAGGAGGAAGAGTGGGAATGGAGCTACGTATTATAGCAAAGTTGCTGTATTTTACCAGAATCGAGTTCATATTAATTTTAAGTACAGTATGAGAAATGAACATACATGTCGTAATCCCAATGTGAGCAATGAGAAAATAATTAAAAACATATGAGTTAAAATGGTACACAAATATATTTATTTGATATGAAATAAGGAAGTAAAAGAGAAATGGAAGAACAAAAAAGATAGATCTATAGAAAGCAAATTAAGAATAGCAAATGCAAAGCCTATCTATCAAAACATAAACGGTTGGATTACCCAGTCAAAAGGAAGAGAATGTACGACTGGATTAAAAAAGAAAAAGCATGATCCAAGTACACGTTCTCTATGAGAGACACACCTTAGACTCAAAGATGGCTTTAATGCAAGATATATTAGTAGAGACAAATAGGGCCATTTCATAATAATATAAGGATAAATACATCAGGGAAAAATAGCAGATATATACATATATACATATGCCTATAACACAGCCTTAAAATACATGAAACAAAAAAAGATGATAGAATTGAAAGGAAAAACAGTTCAACGACAATAGCTGGAGAACTCAACACCATCATAGTGTGGGGGGATGTGACTCTGGGTGGTGCTCTGAGCAAAGGGCCTGGCGAGGATGGAACATCTGAGTGCTGAACTGAGCATGGGTGTAAGTGCCCTTCTCAGGGGCACTGTGGGATCTGAAGCAGACTGGTGGTTGGGCATTACCAAAACGAATGATGGAATCAGAGGACTGAGCAGGCAGTGTGGAGCCCACACTCTCAGGGACTGGCGTCTGATGCCCTGGCAGAGACCACAGAAGAGCCACAGAGCCATGCGATGGGGCAACTCGACACATAGGTAACTCCCGACTGTCTGGGAGTCTGGGGCTTCCAAGGGAGCTTTCCCCGCAGCCTGAGGAGGAGATACATGGGCTCCGGCCCCAACAGACACCCAGACAGCTCGGCAGCCTTCCCTCAATGTACGTTTACACCATTCATGTCGGCCAACAACACAGTCTCCAAGGGCCTGCGCCACTCCCTCTGCATATCTGACGTACTGGGGACCAAACTTAGCTGGATGGCATCCTAAGCAAGATTTTAAAAATAGATCTATTGTCATAAAAGCCATTCATGTCCAATGTTGAAAAAATTGTACAAAGGCAAAAGCAGCAATAAAGTAAACCCATCTTTAAGCCTACTTCTAAAGTTTATGAGTGTTAGTATTTTATGGTAAAGCCCAACAAACACTTTCTACACTTACATATAATATAGATATGTGAATAATATGCTTTCAAAAACAATGAAATTGAATTCTTTGAGCTGCCTGGAATGGTGCTTTTACTATTACATCGTGGACCTGTCTCCAAGTCAATAAATATATATTTATATCATGTCTAATGAAAGCGTAGTGTTTCACCCTATGAATATGCCATACCCTTATAATATGATACATATGCTTATATCAAACCCTTATGATTGACCATTTTCTGATATTTTTATTGATAGAGACAACATTGTGAAGAGCTTCTTCAACATTCCTTGTTATGAACCTTCCTGAACATTTCCTTACAATGGAAGGGCTGCATCAAAGGTTATGAATGTTTTAAGAACTTGACTAAATCCTTCCAAATCCACCACCACCCCGTTCCAAACCATTGGTCCAGCTTACAGTTTCCTCTCTCCATTTGCTAACCAATAGATGTCATCATCCTTGACGAATGTGATAGGTGAAAAGTGATATCTTGTTTTCATGTTTATTATTAACTTACAACTGAGTTAAGCATCTTTTGTGATGCTTACCGGTCATGTGTTTACACAAACATCTGCTGCTGTTCGCTTTTCTGCTGGAGTGTTCAACATGTTCTTACCATTTTGTTCTTCTTTCCTTTTATCCATTATTTTCATGTACTTTTTAAATTATGTGGTCAAATCTTCTCTCGTATGCTTCGAGGAGCCAGTTTGGCCCACTTCATAGAAGCAGAACTGCGGCACGACCCACACTTTAGGAAGAACTCTGCGCTTTGGGACAGTGGGTCTCAACTTGCGGGTAGGTAGGTGACCCCTGGGGTCTCTGAGACCTTTTCAAGGGTCTGTGAGGACCAAACTTTTAATAATGATACTAAGTTGTCATTTGCCTTTTTCACTCTCATTCTCACGAGTTAAGTTTTTCAGAGACTATTGATGTGTGAGATCACAACATCAACATGGATAGAATGCAGAGGAACCTGGGGTCTGTGAAGCCAGACACTGAAGCGATTTGCAAAATGTCAAACAATGACCCTTTTTTCACTATTTTTTTATTTTGGCAAATAGGGTCTTATCATTAAAATGTTATTTCTGTTAACATTCTATGGATTATTGTTATATTTAACTGAATTCAAAATATAAAAAGTTATCAGTCTGAACTTCTAATAAGTATCGGTATATATAAGGGGCATAAACAAAGGTCTAAGGCTATCCTAAATCATTTTTAACACTGTAAAAGGGCACTGAGACCAAACGGTTTGAGGACCACTGCTTTAGAAAAATTCCTCATTTATTCCTATGCCCAAATCTTGTAACTGCCCCTACTTCGAAATAGTTTAGTTTTCACTTATGTTTTATTTTCAGTATGCTATAATTCACTGAAAGTAGTGATTTTGCAGCGTTCTGATGCTTCTGAATTTAAGGCTTTCTAATTAAATAGTAAACCTAAAGCCCAGAGTAAAGATACAGAGGAGTTTGGATAGGTCTCTTAAAGTTCTTTTAAAATATTATAAGTAAAGGGTCTTCTGACTGTGGGAGTACAAAGAAGAAATGATAGCAATAATGAACTGTACCAGGAAAAGCTTCTGATGTCACATAGAAACCAGAACCCAGGATACAGTTTGGCACTATGTAAAACAAATGCAAAATAAAATTTAAAATTTGTGTAAATGGAATAAAAACAACTCGATTTTTTAATAAAAAGTAGTACGAGTGACTGTATGTTGTTAGTGTGTAAGTGTGGCCCAGACAATCAGAGAGTGCTCAAAAGTTGTATAATTAGAAGTTGAAAGACTATACTTCCACATTTCCTCAGAAAAGCAACATGTTCTGTTAAAACCCATGGTTTAAATATAGAAAAATTTTTCTTACTGATGAGAAAATTATAAAAATATGAAAATAAGTTTCATATAGAAAACATTGGCAATAATAAAATTTTCTGAAAAAAATTATCAAGGTATTGATAAAGCAAATGAAAAACTATAAGGTACCATCTTTTTTATTGTTGTTCAAGTACAGTTGTCCCACCCCAGCCATCCCCACCTCCCACCCCTGATCCCAATGCCCTTGGTTTTGGTCATGTGTCCTTTATACATGTTCCTGAAAATCCTTCCCCCTTTCTCCCTATTATCTCCCTACCACCTCCCCTCTGATTACTCTCAGTTTGTTCCTAATTTCAATGTCTCTGGTTATATTTTGCTTGCTTGTTTGTTTTGTTGATTAGGTTCCACTTATAGGTGAGATCATGTGGTATTTGTCTTTCAATGCCTGGCTTATTTCACTTAGCATAATGCTCTCCAGTTCCATCCATGCTGTCTCAATGGGTAGGAGCTCCTTCTTTCTTTCTGCTGCATAGGATTTCACTGTGTAGATGTACCATAGTTTTTTTATCCACTCATTTACTGATGGGCACCTAGGTTGCTTACAGCACTTGGCTATTGTAAATTGTGCTGCTATGAACATTGGGATGCATGGGTTCTTTTGAATTGGTGTTTCAGGGTTCTTAGGCTATAATCCCAGCAGTGGAATTTCCAGGTCAAAAGGCAGTTCCATTTTTAGTTTTCTGAGGAAATTACATACTGTTTTCCACAGAGGTTGCACCAGTCTGCATTCCCACCAACAGTGCACTAGGGTTCCCTTTTCTCCACATTCTCTCCAACAGTTGTTGCTTGTTGATTTGTTTATGATGGCCATTCTGACTGGTGTGAATTGGTATCTCATTGTGGTTTTAATTTGCATCTCTCTGAGGGCTAGTGATGCTGAGCATCCTTTCATATGTCTCTGGGCCCTCTGTATGTCCTCCTTGGAGAAGTGTCTGTTCAAGTCCTTTGCTCATTTTTTAATTGGGTTGTTTGTCTTCCTATGGCTAAAAATAATTGAATATTGTCAAACATAAACTATTTATTTAATAGACCTTCAAAGAGGAGCAATATCAATATAGACTTGTGGCAATCTGAATTTATGTACTTGTTTGTTGCAAAATATTTATCTACTGAAATGAGAAAATGAATTTTTGGAAAATGTATAAATCAAGGCAGTAAAATGTCAATCATTATCGATGAAACCTCAACTTCTTCATATAAAATAGTTTTAATAATTTACTTAAGATGTGAAATTCAAGACTTTGAAGATAATTTAATGGTTTTTGTTGATCTCATGAAGCAGGAAGGAATGACATCTGAAATAATTTATCAAAATTTATTGCTGACACATAAGAAAAATGGTTTCAGTAAGAAATATTTCCATGAAAACCTTATTAGATTTTATATAAACAGTGCCTGTGAGTAATTAGGGAGGAGAGTCTACATTTTCAGCCAAAATTTAGGAAATTTTTTGGATGTTTTAATTTGGCACTGTCCAAGTTGCTGAATTCAATTATCCCTGGATGATGCAATAAAATGCATAAAGTGAGTAAGTAATTGTAAATATTTTCCTAATTTATCATCATATAGTGTCAGGATAAATTTATAATGTATCTGAGGATTTGGAATTGAGACAATGAAAACTATAACTCATGGGTCATAGTTTGAGAACGATATCAAGTTTATCAACTGAACAAAAATTGTGTGAGAGAAGCAAACAATTGGAAGATTGCCCTTTTTGAAAAAGGAATTTCACTTTAAGCTAATTTAATTAAAATATCAAAAACATCTTTATTTTAATGGAAAGTTTAAACTATAGTGGATAGCTTAATGCCCCAAAATTAAAACTATTTGAACATATAAAACTAAAGGAAAATTAAGATTTTATAGAAATAAATATGCCCTTTTAAATAAGATACAGTATTAATTCAAAAAGAAAATACATTAAATCAATAAATTATAAAAAGTGCATTAGTCATGTGGTAGCAAAAGTTAAAACAATTTTAAATTATATTTCTTTAATAAACTGTATTACTTAATTTATTGAACTATTAATGTTTCTTTTGTGATTATTTGGCTAAATAATGTTTATGAAGCTCTATGAATTAAAAGTAAATGAAGATTGATAAGTGACTTTTATAATTAAGTGCAATATTATAGTAAATTTTATGGCTTATTTAATAACAGAAATTAAATACATGGAAAGCCAAGTATTTTAAAGGCTACAAGAATTCTAAATTAATTGCTGTAAATTCAGCAGAAGCTTAGAGATGAGTCAGAACTATGAGCAATATTTTGGACCTTAATGACATTCATTTACCGAGTCTCAATGACTACCAATTAATGGTAAGTCATTGAAAGAATTACAAAAGTCGTTGGTGTGGCTTTTGCGTCAGATGATAGCTTAGAGAAAGCATCATTTAATTATGTTAATGTTGTTTTAAAAATTGCATCAACAATTTCTAAAAATCAACAAATAGTTTGGAAATTATTAGAATGATCTGATGAAAAAACTTAACTATAACTGCTATTAATTGACAGGCAATTTTATGATATCTAGAGTTTAGTTTCTTTTCTTGGAGAGAAAAAGGGACTAAATTTTAACATTTTTAATGAATATATTAGTTTGTATTACTAAACACTTTGTTAAATATTTTAATGTATCCCATTTCGGCAAATGAAAAACTACATTTTGGTATAGTTTATCATCTAATTGCCTTGGCAGGCACTTACATAATGAAGTTAAGTAACAACGATAATTAAGGGCTTTGTATTCTCCTTTCTGTTTTTTATTGCAATGTCATTAAGCATAAAGTTGACATTTGATTTGATGTAGGTTTCAAAAAAAATCAAATTGCATAAGTATATAGTCTACAATGGTTTCCCATCTTTGACTTATTAATATGATTAGTTATAGTAGTGGATTTTTATTGAACTGACCTTCTATTTTTATAATGAGCTCTTTTTGGTGCTAGTGTATTTTTTTCAAATGTACATCTGGATCCAATTATTCTTTTATTTTTTAAGAGATTTTATATCCATAACCCAAAGTATGACTGGTTATTAGTTTTCTTCTCTATGTGTGTTATCAGACTTGAGTTTGCCGTGTGTCTACCGATGAAATAATGGAGATTTAGTGCTTTTTTGGTTCGACTCTTGGACAGCCATCTCAGATTCAGCTATGGTTTCTAGTCCATGCGAGTTTTCCATTTCTTTTTCAATTTATTTCAGGAAGGGATATCCTTATAAAATTATCTAGCTCATTAAAATTTTTAGTTTTTGGAGCATTGTATTTTATAATTTCTATGAAATATGTTCTTAAAAATAACATTTTTCTCTCTATATCTTTGGTTAAAACTGCTTTATTATTCCCAATAGTGTAGATGTTTTTATTGAGAGATAATTCAAATACCATAAAACTCACCCTTTTAAATGAACCCTTCACTTGTTTTTAATATATTCACAAGTTTTACGGCCTTTCCTACTATCTAATTCCAGAACATTTTTATCACTCCAGAAAGAAATCTGGCACCAATTAAGCTGTCACTTCCCATTGTTCCCTCCCCCACAACCCCTGGCAACCACTAATACACTTTCTGTCTCTCTGGATTTGCCTACCCTGGACGTTTCAGACAAATGGGATCATATAACTTGTGGCCTTTCATGTCCATTTTTTTTTTTCATTTAGCATAACATTTTCGAGATTCATGTACATTTTAGAATATATCAGTATTTCATTTCTTTTCGTGACTAAATAATATTCTGTATTGTGGCTATATCACATTTTTCTTATCCATTCACCCTTAATAGGCATTTGGTTTTTTTTCCACTTTCCGATTATTATAAATAATGCTGGACAATTATGTTTAAGTGTTTTGTGTGAATCCGTATTTTTAATTGCCTAGGGTATATGCCTAGAGGTGGAATTGCTGGTAACTCTATGTTTAACCCTTTGAGGTAAGTAATTTACATTACTTTCAGCGGTGTATGAGGGTTTCAATTGCTCCATATCCTTGTTCACACTTATTATTGTCTACCTTTTAAGTTATGGTCATCCTAGAGGGTGTGGAGTGGTATCTCATTATACTTTTATTAATGTTTCCCTAAAGTATATCTTCTTTGGAGAAATACCTATTCACATCATTTGCCTATTGGGTTATTTGTCTTTTTACCATTGAGTTAGATATAAAGAAGTTCTTTATATATTCTGGATACAAGTCAGTTATCAGGCATAAATGATAAGATTTGCAAATATTTTCTCACATTCTATGGGTTGTCTTTTCAAATTCTTTTTTTTTTTAGATTTTTCTTTATTTTTAGAGAGGGGAAGGAGAAAGAAAGGGAGAGAAACATCAATATGCAGTTGCTTCTCACACACCCCCAACTGAGGACCTGACAAGCAACCCAGGCACGTGACCTGACTGGGAATCAAACCGCAATCCTCTGGTTTGCAGGCCCACACTCAATCCACTGAACTACCCCAGCCAGGGCCTTCTTTTCGATTTCTCGATAGTCTCTTCTGGAGCATACAAGTTTTAAATTTTGATGGAGTCCAAATTTTTCTATTTCTTTGATTGTTTGAACTTTTTGATGCTATATCGAAGAAAATATTACTTAAGAAAATCACAAAATGTACACCTTTTCTTCTAAGAGTTTTATAATTTAGCTTTATATTTTCTCTTTAATTCATTTGATTTAATTTATTGTATATGGTGTAAAGTAAAGGTCCAACTTCACTCTTACTCATATTATTCCTGCACCATTTGTTGAAAAGACTACTCCTTGTCTACTTAATTTTCATGGCACACTTATTGGAAATCATTTGACCATTGATGTATGGGTTTATTTCTGGACTGTTAGTTCTATACCATTGATCTATGTGTTTCTCCTTATGCCAGTAACACACTGTCTTGATTATTGTAGCTCTCTACTAAGTCTTAAAGTTGGGAATTATATGTCCTCCAACTGTCTTTTCAAGGTTATTTTGGCTATTCTTTGTCCCTTGTATTTCCATGTGAATTTTAGAATTGGCTTGTCATTTTTTCCCTGCCAAAAAAGCCTGCTAAAATTTGAATGTAATATAAGAACTTTTCAAAGCCCCAATGGTACATCTCATTCCCCAGATTTTCCTATTAAGCCTTTTTATTGTGTCTATTGTTTGGTCCAACTACTATCAACTACTATCCTCGGAAAGTCAGGAAAGTAAACAATTGCCTCTAATTGTTTTTCACAAACACCTATTTATTTGTTTCATAACAAACAACATTAAAAATTATGAATTATCCTCTGAGTTGTACCTCAGAGTCCCTAAGTTTTGATACATGGTGTTATCATAATTATTTTCTAGCCGGTAGGTGCACTCTTACTTTGTTCTTGACTTAAGCTTTATTTATGAGGGTATAGTGTTCTGCAGGTTTTGCTTGTGTTTTTTGTGTTTTTTTTTTGGTACTGGTCTTTTCTTGGTTTTAGTAGAAGGGTAGTACTAACTTCACAAAATGCATTCTCTGTTTTCATTTTGGATAGTTTCTATTGCTTTGTCCTCAACTCCATTAATCTCTTTTAATGTAATGTCTAACTGCTGCTAACTCAACCATTGTATGTTTCATCTCCGATATTGCAATTTTTATCCCTAGAAGGTTGAGTAGGGTCATTTTTAATATCAACCACATGTACACTTAAGTTCTCTACTTTCTCTAGCTCCTTGGACATATGGAATACAGTTATAATACACTTTAATGTCCTTGTATACTTGTTGATAGCAGCTCCGGGTCAGTTTCAATGGACTGATTTTTCTCATTGTTGGTTGTATTTTTATGCTTCTTTACATGGCTGGTAATTTTTTATTGGATGTCAGACTTGCCTAAAAACAGTTGCTTCATGTATTCCATTCAGTTTTCTGGGTGTTTGCAAGAGAAGGGCTAGTTTGATTTCAGTTATTCCATCATGTCAGAAGTCCAAGTGTGGCTAGTGTTTGTAAAACCTCTTGGCATGATTGTTTGCTTTGTCTATTGTAATGTTGTGTTACTTAGTGTCTAAACTTCATGACATCATAAATGAAGACTTTACTTTCATCAAATAATTTAGCCCTATCCTATTTAAAAATTGGGGTTGAATGCAACTTTTTATGTCCATGTTGCCCTGTATTCCTTTTGCAAACTACCAATTGCCTTATAAATATTTTTACCCATTCCTTTATTTTTAACATTATTATTTTGGTTTAAGTGGAATTTGCTTTTAGGCTCAATATGGTCATCTTTGTTTTTGTTTTTTTAAAGAGAGAGAAAGAGAGACAGACAGACAAACATTGATGTGAGAGAAACATCAATTGGTTGCCTCCTGTAAATGCCCCAGTCAGGGACTGAACCCGCAACCTAGGCATGTGCCCCAACTGGGAATTGAACCTGCAAACTTCCGGTTTACAGGACGACATTCCAACCAACTGAGCCACACTGGTCAGGGCTAATCTTTGTCTTTTGATAGAGAAGTTTGATCTGTTTATATTTTTTGTGATGACTGATACCTTTTTTCTTAATTCTGTCATTGTATTTAATACTGTTTCTTGTTTTCTTTCCCAGTCTTTGGTTATATGTTTCACATTTTCGACTTTTTTTTCTATTGTTTAGAAGTTACATGTACTCACTTATTTTTATTTTGGTTGATCCTATTTTTAAAATTCAAAACCTATTAATTCTTGACTTCTTTCCTGTATGTTTGACATTTGGAAATTTCACCAGGCTGTGTCTAGATGTAGATTCTTTTAATTAACTTTACCTGCATTTGGTGAGTGCTTTTTTTCTCAAACCATTATGACTGCTTTTAGATTTTCTCTGATGTTTCTGCTCATCTCCTTTCATCTCACTATGCCTCCCTCTGAATTCTAGCAGATTTTTTTCAACAGACAATTTAAATTATTAATGCAGTTTTCTTCAATGTTTAATATGCTCTTCACTGCCTCTGCTACATTTAAAAATTCTGTAATCATGGTTTTCATCTTAAAGTAAAATTGTCTTATCTGAGATAATTATCTTTTCATAAATGCAATGTATTCTCTACTCTCATGGAAAATATATATTTGATGTAAAAATTTTCCTTCTTTTTCTTGGAGTAAGTCTATAGCATTAGGGAACATTTGTTCAGATTGTATATGTGAGTTAACTCCTTCTTTTGTACTGGGGAAACATAGCAATTGGGTAATCGTCCTTATTTTACTGAGTCTTTGGAGGCAGGTCTGGATTTGGAAATGAAATCTGTCAGAGTAGAAACAAGTTCAGTTCTTTACCTCTCCGATGTAGAGAAATTTTCCATTTCTGAAGGTTTGGTTGGTGAGTCGGGGCGTTTGGTTTATCAATGTGGTGTACTTTGTAACTGATGGTAAGGCAGTCATTTGGCACAGAAGCTCACTTCTTTGTAGAGTATACCCCTTCACCCCACCCTACCTGCCCCCCAACTGTGTGAGCATGACAGACAGTTCTCCAAGCTATTCTTGGGCTGGAGGTTAGCTCACTTCTCACTGCCCCCTGGCTCACTTCCCATGCTCGGCCCTGAAGGCCCTACAGGTCAGGGACATTCGATGTTTACTGAGTGTATTTTGCTTTTGTTACTGGAGTCAGCAGGGGACACCGTGCCTCCTCTCTGGTCAGTCTGACTGTCTGCCTCTGGGCACCACCCTTTAGTGCACCTCACAGAGAGGTGGGCAAATGCTGTTGTCAGGTGCTCCGAGTGTGGGTCTGATTCTAACATCTGAGTGTAGCAGTTCCTACTATCTTTTGATTTGCTCTTCTTGACCACCTTATGGGCCTCCACCATCACCATCGATCCAGAGTTTTAGGTTTTCAGGCTTGCTTCTCTTTGCCTTTTAGGTGGTCCTTTGTCTCATTCTTCAATCCATCCACCCATCCAACCATCTGATATTTACTGAGCAGTTACTATGTGCCAGATATTGTTCCAGATGCTAGAGATTCAGTGATTGTAGAAGACAGAAGTGGTGTTTGTATTCCAGAGGAGGGTTGCATCACAAGAGGGGAGGACTTTCGTCTCCCTCATTTTGTGCTTGTTTATACCACATTCCTTTAAATTTTCTTGCATCCCAACACTGACACAGATATTTTGACTGTTTGATGTGTTTGATGGCTTTGGGGAGGTATAGACTTGAATAATGATCATAAAGTATAAGAATGACATACTTCTTCAAAAAGGGGTAGGGAGAACAAGAGAAAAAGAAAGGAAGAAGAGAAGGAAGAGAAAATGGAGAGAGAAGGGAAGGAAAAGGAACTTGGAGTTCATCACGGCAGTTCCTAGGACCCTACTTGTCTCAAACAGCTTGTGTGCGCAGCCAGACAAAGCCGAGTTTTGGGTTTAAGTCACAGCCCCGTAAGCTCTTGAAGGCTCTTCTCTTTCTCAGATTCTATTGTAGTATTGTGTCCTCTCCATGCCTCACGTGGAATATGACTTTGGATGTCTAACATCGTGGAAAATTAAAAAAATAAATTTAGCATTCACCACCATTTTATAATATAGACTATACAATTTTACTTTTTACCTAGCATATTTTATAACTTTCTTTTCATCATTTTCACTTTAATGGCAACGCATTATTCCACTATGTGGATTTCCAACATTGTCCAGCTGCCTCCTTTTATCATTTAGAGGCTTCTACGAACACAATGCACACACGGTGTGGAGAATGTTTTCAAGGACCTGCGTTCCTCAGACTTACTTCATCAGTGTGAATTCCCAGAAAAAGGGCAATTCGGTCAAAAAGTATTGTTGTTCTGGGGCTCTTGTTAGGTATTTTAAATGATGTTTCAAAAGGGACCAGCAATGTGGCATTTTTTCAGAAACCTCATCAGCATTAGTTCTCTTTTTAAAATCAGCGTCATACCGATCTGGCAATTTAGTAGACAAAACTTGCAGCATATTTTATGCCTATTGATCATTTGCTTTTATGTTTACTATTTCGATTTTCTTTTCAGTAAATTGTTTAGTTATACCTTTTACTCATTTGTTTGTTTGGCTTTGGGGTGTTCTTACATATTTTAATGTATTCTGTTCTGTCTAGGTGTGGTATCCTTTTTATATTCTTTTTTTAACTTTTGAAAAGATTTTTATTTATTCATTTTTAGAGAGAGGGGAAGGGAGGGAGGGAAAACATTGATGTGTGTTTGCTTCTCTCATGCCCCCAACCCGGGTCCTCCACCCAGGCATGTGCCCTGACTGGGAATCAAACCTGCGACCCTTTGGTTCACAGGACAGCACTCAATCCACTGAGCCACACCAGCCAGGGGTAGATATAGATGTAGATGTAATTCTTAACCTTGGAACCAAGGGGAGGCTTAGAGAGTCTACCAGCCCTATACAAATGTACCTACCATTTATGAGTGTGTGTCTATGTGTGACAACATGCATGTACTTGTGTGTTCCTATGTGTCTCTGTGTGTATGAATGTCTGTAGATATATGTGAAAGAGTCCTAACTTTCTTTAGAGTCTCAAAAACATCATACTTTTTAAAATACTTAAGAAGCCATATGACACAAATCTTTTCCTGAGTGTATTCTTTTTCTTTCAGTTCACGTATGTATACATTTAGCATTTTCATGTAGTTTATTCTCCTTTTCCTCCTTGTTATTTCTGATATTTCTTTGGCCTATTATAATGATCTCTTAGATGGGATAAATACACCATTTTATCTTCCACTGCGTTTTCTGTAATCTTTAAAAATTAATCCCTTCTAAATCAGTTATTGAGTGTAATGTGTGGACATAAACTACTTTCTCTGCTTCCCTACCATTCAGCTCCTTCCTTACCTGGTGCTTCATTTCTCACACACTGTGTGACGCCCATGTTATACGTCATCGCATCTGTTTCTGGACACTTGGCCTGATCAAGCTACTGATCTGATTTGCTCCACTCACCACCCCATTTCAGCTACTGTTCTTTAACGACGTACTTCAATGTTCTCTTTTATCACTGCTCTTTTTTAAGAATGCTCTTTGCTATTTTGCCTGTTCTTTTAAAAAATACATGTTGTCAAATTCTGTAAGAAATCCTTTTGTATCATTCTGAGATTCGAATCACACAATCAAATAATTAACGTATTTAGACTTTCAGTTGAGAAACGTACATTTTTCTATTACACTTCCTAAGAAAATTTGAAAATATTTGGTATGCCATGTTAATGTTCTAATATATAATTAATTATTTTTCATCGTGAATTTGGTCTCATTTTAAGATTTGTTTCCTGCCTTGCTATTGCATTTATTTAAGAAAGTTATTGATTTTTTAAAATATTTATTATGTATTTGTATCTAGCCAGTTATTGAACTTTTGTATGACTGCTAATGGTAGCTTAAATGAGATCATAAGATTCTTAAAGGACATACTCATGTCATCTGTTAATGAAGCTTTCTATCTTTCTAATAACTATCCCTATGGTTTCTTTTTCATGTCTTATTCCATCAGCAAGATATATCAATATATATTAAATAATAATAGTGAGAGAGAGCTTATTTATTTTGTTCCCTTTTCCAATAGAAAAATCTCTAATGTTTTTCTATTCTAAAAGACGCCGGGTTGGTTTTTAATAGGTCTTCTTTATGTTAAGGAAATATCCTTCTATTCCTATTTTTAAAACTGTTTTGACATCTATTGAAATTCGTTCTTTGGCATCCATTAGGATGATCATGTGGTCCCCATTATTCAGGCTACCGATCCGGGGTGCTGCGTTCTGCTGAACTTCCCTTGCCTTGCTGGAGAAACCTCTGTGGCCATGGCATCTTTGCCTCTCAACGTGCTGCTGAACGCTATTGGCTGGGGCTGTGCTCTCAAACGATACTGGATCCTGTTTCCTTAAAACAAAAAAATCTGTATCAAGGTTTCAAATCAGGACTGTGTTTGCCTTGCAAAATGAATTAGCAGTTTTTTTAAAAAACCATTTTTCCTATGTTAAAGAATAATTTATGTAACATGGAAATGCATTGTTCTGTAACATTTGGATAGATTTCTCCAGAGACTCTGGGGTGGGTGTGAGCAGCCTTTTTTTTGGGGGGGAGGGTCGTTGTTTAATAAATTTCTCATTCCCTCAGAGTCTTTCTCATTTGCTAATCTAGCCTACATTGTTTATTGTATAAATTGGACTATTATATATTTTTGTGGACTATTGTCTGTTTAATCGATCATTTGAAATTTGTTAAAAAATTATGTACGATACCCCCTCAATATTTTAAATCTTTTTGATGCATCATTGTAATCACTTCCTCATTTCTGATTTCATTTCTTCTTGATTGTATTTGCTAGAGGTTTGGTCTTTTTTTTATTAGCTCTTTCAAAGAATCGGCTCTTGGTTTTATTTATTGATTTCACTGATTTTGTGCTTCCTCATTTGTTTATTCCTGCTATTATCTTTCTTTCCTGCCTACTCTTATCCTTAGGGTTGTGCCTGTGGTAGCGGTGGGGGAGGGAAACCTGTTTTCTGAGACCTAACGCAGTAAGCTTAGGTCACTGGCTCTCAGTGTGTGTGTTAATTTACAAAACATCTAAAACAGAATTTACCTCTGTGTACTAGCTGAGTTACTTCTAATGGTCTGTTTTAGACCCGCGGTTGGGGTGGTCCAGTGTAGAGTGCGATATGGACTTGGGGGCTGTGGTGTCAGAGAGGCGGGTGGTGGGGGAGGGGATCTGAGATACCTGACCCAAACACTCATACTTTCAGGGTTTCTTTTACGTCCTAAGACCTTCCCTGTCTTCAACTCTGCCCTGCTCTCTGCCCCTCCACCACCTTGGACTCCGCAGATACTGAGTCTTTGTCTGCATTCATGTGTCTGTAAAAGGAGACATCTTTTCCAAAAAGACCCAGGGATGCAGCATGGGCCACTTTATTATGAACTAAAAGTTTCAAACACCTGCTGGCGCCCCTACCCTGAGGCACGGTTACAGTTCAGGAGGCCTGCAACCTTGGATGGGGGAAAAATAGGCGTATCTGTTTGTTTTTTTTTTAATTTTCACCAATTTCGTAACTGAAATTGAGCATTGTCTTCCCTTCCAGATGTAAGCAACAAACCACAGTCACATTAGCAGAACTGTGATGTGTCACCAATAAAAACCCCAGATGTTTTGCTATCACAGAACAGCTGTTACAGGTATCTTGCACTATCACTTCAGTTCATCATTATCTCAAAATCATGTCGGTTGTTAGGCCTGTTGCTAGAGCTTGTTATTTAATGTATTAAAAAAGAAATATATCTATTACTATCTCCCACATTTGTTGATTTAATGTTGAAAACTTGATTTCAATATAATTGATTTTTCTTTGCAATCCTATAAACTATTTTCATCAAAAAATACATATGCACTCAAATACATAGGCATTGTTTTCATTTAAACACATTATTTTGAGGAATAATCTCAGGGCTTCCCCAGACTGCCCAAGAGATCAACACCTCAAAAACAGGAAGGTCAGGAGCTCTGCTTAAATGCAAGGCTGTCGCCAGGCCTTCCTGGGACTTCAGGAGGATGCAAAGCCTTTGTGAACGTTTCTGAAAGATCTCTGATCAAAAAGGTGAGGGGTGTGGGATGGGATGTGCTTCCAAAATCTGATTAGAAAATCCTGTTGTTACTTTTATTCTTTCAAAACGGAGTGTCAGCTATGGGACTGGCACGGCCAGTGTCCCTCCCCTCCCAGGACAGCAGGAGTGACCCGGGAGTCTCTTATTCCTGCTCTTGCTCCCCACCTTTCCAATTAAGTCAGCTTCCTGTTAATTAACAGGGGTCACTGTCCTTCCACATCCGTCTACTCCCCCTGTTTCATAGGCAGGCCGGGCCTCCCCATTCCTGTATCTCTGGTCTCAGGCGGGGGGTGGTCTGTGCTAGACGGGAAGGAAATGGATGTTATAGGTTAGGCAATGGACGTTCTAAAAGATCTGCTTTCTGTCCTGTGGTTTCATTGAAAATCTCCACTATTTCTATCGACACTGACAAAATGCAGCCACTTAATGCCATTTCACTTGACCGGCCCTTGAGGGATTAGCCCAGTTTTACAGATGAGGAAACTGAGGCTCTGAAATTGAGAGAAGTGCCCTGATTGGTGTGGCTTGATGGGATGGTAGTCCTACCAAAAACGAACAGGTCGCTGGTTCCATTTCCGGTCAGGGTACACGCCCGGGTTGCAGGCCAGGTCCCCAGCTGGGGCTGTGAAAGAGGCAACTGACGTTTTTTCTCCCTCTCCTCCCTCCCTCCCCCCTCTATAAATACATAAAGAAAGAAAATCTGAAGTGGCAGAGGTGTTAGGACGGCTATTTCAAGGCCCCACTGCTCACCACTGAAAGAGTCAGGAGTTAAACTCAGCTCCTCTGATTCCTAATTAATTGCTGTGCCTACTTCACTACAATTGCTTTCTGTAAATTTTAATTTTCTCTAATCGTGCATTTAAAACCACGATTGTTGGAGTTTTTCTTCATTTTCAATATTACCCTATTCTTATTTTAAATGGGACACCCAGATATGCTTGAGGCTTTTCTAGGTAATAGAGATGACATCCACCAATCTTCTTTAACCTGATGTGTCTCCTCTGAGCTCCAGGGAAAATCTGGAAATCTAGAAAATTCCCCCTTTGCTTTATCTTTGTTCATAGCCTCAACCACCCTAGTACCATGGAAACTTTTTTTATAATTAATAAAAATGACATCACTTTCCATGACTTTATTTAAAAATTTTTTTTTATCCTCACCCGAGGACATGCTTAATGATTTCAGAGAGGAGGAAAGGAAGGAGAGAGAGGAAGAGAAACATTGATGTGAGAGAGAAATGTCTATTGGTTGCCTCTCATCTGTACCCCAAACGGGGACTGAACCTGCAACCCAGGCATGTGCCCTGACTGGGAATTGAACCCACAACCTTTAGGCTTGTGGGACAATGCTCCAACCCACCAAGCCACTTTGGCCAGGGCCATTTGTTGAAAAATCTTCATTGAACACCTACTATGAGCATCCATAGAGTCCACCTGGAATGACACATTCACTGTAGAAAAGTTGAAAATACATGGAAGACAACTCAATATCCACCAACATGAGAACAGGTAGATGAGTTGGCATATAGAGTTAAAATGTATTTACTACATAACATCAGAAATGCACCAACTACAGCCACAGGCAAAACGAGAGTGCATTTTGGAAACATGTTGGTTTAGAGAAGACACACACACACCCACAAAATACAGCATAATTCCATCACTATACATTTCAGAAATAGGACAAACTATTCTCTAGGAACGCTCACTTAGGCAGTAAGACAATGACAAATAGAAACAAAAAGATGACCGGCCAAAAGCCACTTGTCACGGGACAGGAACGGTTCTGTGGCGAAGGGCACTTGAGAGGCTTCCAAGGGGTGACAACGAAGGTCATTTCATACGTGTGTGCTTTACAGTGATTGGTTAAACTCAACATTCATGTGCTATGCACTCTACTGTAAGTGTGTTTTATTTCATTAAAAATAAAAAAGGTTTCAAATTTCAGATAAGAATTAGGGGGAAATTGACTGAACATTCGGCTATATTCTCCTAAGTCACCATGTTCCTGAGCATGTATTTCCTCTTTCCTTTCTACTTTTTCCTCTGCAGATATTGTTTTTCCTAACAGAAGTGAGATCACTTTAATAAAAATTTTGACTTTTCACTCTGTTCCTCGAGCAGATTGTTACCCTCCCTCTTCCCCACGCCCCCTCCTCCCAGTACGAGGGGGCCTCAGACTGTGGAGCTGCCCTTGACCATCAGCAAACAAAAGAACAGGAGATGGACTTCAAAGTAGTTTCATTTGCTGTCAAACAACCACTTTAAAATTCCAATAAGAGCCTAAGCCTCCCTCCCATCATTTATAAAGCAACAGCAAACTTAGGCCATTGCCCCATTTTACAGATGGAGAAATGGAGGACCGGAGAAGAGAAGTGACTCACCCAAGAGTGTGAAGCAAGCAGGTCAGTGGCAGAACTGGCACCCACTTCTCTCATCTTGCTGACCCCCCATCCCCCACCTGGTTTACCCATTCTAATCTGAAAGACATTTCTGAACTCTTGGCCTAAATAAAGTGATGGGCCCGGGGCCAGCGGTGTTCCTTGCAGGGAGTCAGGTTGCATCCCCAGGGCCTGAGCGGGGCACCAGGACTCCAGGGAGGCAGCAGCAAGGGCTCCCAGCTCCAGGCAGCAGCCTGCCAGGACTCCCAGAGCAGCCCATCGCATCATCACTCAAGCCTTGTCAAGCCTTATTGCTCCAACATCCCCTCAATGACAAAGTTGGATTCATTAAGTGTAAATTCAATCAAACTTGAGAGAGAGAGAGAAAATAAAAGTGACTTGGAATAAGAGAAATGGAAGCGCTGGTAAGACAGGTTGCTGCTTTCCTTAGGGAGGAGCCCCTACGCCCTCTCTGTGCTCCAGGCAGCGGACTCAGCAACTTCTGAGGGTGAGGCTGACCCTAGTTCAAATCCTGCCTCCAGCATTCGCTAGCCGTGAGGCCTTGGACGTTGCATCGCCTCTCGAAGCCTCAGTTCTTCCATCCGAAGATGGGACTATTTACCACATGTGATTGACTGCATCGAGGATAAAACGGTACTGTGCACATATCAGTGTATTAAATAAGGGATGATTTGAGTTTGCAAGCCCTTGGCTCTGCTGAGGCTGAAAGTAGAAAGGCATCCAGGGGCCTGGGCAGGTTGAGGGCCATCTTGGAGGTGTGAAGACAGCAAAGTACATGAGATACTGGGTGGAAGAAGAAAGAGTTAGGACAGCCCTTAGGTGGGGTTCTCAGAACTGTGACGCTGTGACGCACAGGCAAACTGACTTTTATAGCAGAACCCACTACACACACACACACATGGACACACTGGATTTTCATGCATGCACATATAAAAGTGGAACAATAAAAAAAGTGTTTAGCTGTACTATGGCAGATACACACTAGTGTTTTAAAAATCCTTTTACAACTAAACACCCACTGAATTGATTTCCTGACCTACTAATGGAAGCCAAGGTCACAAAGCAAGCTGGAGGCAAGATTGGGGCTAGAATGAGGGTCTCCTGGCCTCTAGCCCACACCTCTCTCTGCCGGTGTCCACTTGAGGCTGGGTGAGTACTTATGCCACTAAGTGCAGGCGGTCGGAGGTGGCAGGCCTCCAGGTTGGGCAGGACGCCCCCAGCCTTGAGCGATAAAACTCAGGGGAAAGCTCTCACAGAAGCATTTGCACCCAGTAGGAACGGAAGAAATGGGAGTTGAATGAAGGAAGACATTCAGAGACCAGCTCAACCTGGGTCTGATCCTGGCTCTGCCACCGTATTATGGTGGGTCCGTGGAAATGGCACTTTTGCTCTCTGAACTTCACTTTCCCCTTTTTAGGTGTGTGAATGGAGTGGGGAGCTAAGGTTCACGTCCCTAAGGAAGATGGGTTAATGGGAAGTTCCTTCAGGCATTCCACAGGCTGCTTTGAAGCACTGCCACCTACTGGCCACTGCCTCTCATTACATGCCATCTCTCGTTGCGGGCTCTCTCCATAGTACCCGCTTTAAAGGCTTGGTCCTTTCCACCATTCAAAACCCACCCATGTCGTGCAGATTCTCAGTTCTCTTGGAACAGCCGTGTGAGAAGAGCAGATATCTTTATGTCCAATTTACACACGAAGAATTTGGGGGCCAGAGAGGGTAAGTGACTCACTCAAGGACACACAGGATTTGCACACCCATGCCCTGACTCCTAGTCCAGGGCTCCTGCCCGTCCCAAGCAACAAACCCCAGCACGCTGCTTAGCTAAAGGCAGAAAGACAGGCGCAGGGGAGCAGATATCTGACTGTTCAGAGGGGAGGAAGGGGAGGAACAGCTGAGTCGGTCAGTTCCAGGAGACACTGTGAGGTGTAGCCCATTTCATACTGGTTAGCCAGTCCTGCTTTGGACTCTCCAGAAAACTAGACGGGGGAGCCCTTCCGAAGAGCCACGTCCTCCGGCTCCACTCTATAGGAGGCGGTTTGGGAATGCCACAGTTACAGGCTAATTTGGTCCGTGCAGCAGCGGCACTGTCCAGCTTAGACCCGGCAGAATCTGATCTCATTTTCTTTCATGACGCAATAAGCAGAGACAGGAGGTACAGTGTAATGACTAAGAGGCTAGTTCTAGTGTTATAGCCCCTGGGTTCAAATCCCATCTCTGACACTTTGGAGCAAATTACTCAAGTTCTATGTCAAACAAGCACTCTCAGTTTCTTCATCCATAAAATGGAGCTACAGATAGTTCTGCATTTCATTGGCTGTTGTGTGAATTAAGGGAACTAACATAAATGAAGCATTAGAGAATACTTGGAATGTGGTAGAAACTGGTTAAATTGTTTTATAACAGTTGAAAGGAGTTCGAGGTATACCAACCTGGATTAAAATCCTATCTTTGTCACTGACTCATTTCATGACCTTGAGTAATCCTTCTCCTTTCTGGGGATCATCCTGCTGGACCATTCTCCGACTCCTGTGACTGCTGAGTGGTGGCCGTGTCACACTCAAAGTCGGCACTCAAGGTCAGCCAGGCCGAGGCTCGCTGGCGTGGGGGGAGGGGCAGGAGGGCTGGGACACGTCTGCTCTCTTGGCTAGAATTGAGCTCTTTTATTCCCCCCCCCCCCCGGACCTATTTTATGCAGCAAGGTCAAGTGTGCGGGACTGCGAATCAATTTAAACAAAAGCTTGGAGGCAGACACCCTTGAACTCCAGTGACTTAAAATAGCCTCATCGTCATCCTTAGCCAAACACCCAGTACCTGAGTTCACTTAGCCTGTCATCGCCAACTAATAAACCATCCTCTTCATGGAAAGCGAGCGGAATGCAACCTTTGAATCAAAGTGGATGTGAGGCCTGTTTGGATTAATAGAGCTGCATCTGTCTCCCTCTATGTTCCCGGGATTGCTAGAGAGGTTGATGCATTCTTAGGGAAATGAATATCTTATTCATTAATATCAGGGAAGACCAGCCCAGCCATCTTAATCATGACCCTGGCTGCTCTGTGAGTAGTTGAGCGTTGCATAACCTTCCTCGCGGAATGCCTCAATTTCGTGCCTTAGAAACTGGGTGGAAGGGCTTAAAGAGGCCTGGGGGCCAGGGGGACCGGGAGGGGGGCCCAGAGTGTTTATTTGGAAGGGAAACAATCTAACGTTTAGCACTTACTGTGTGCCTAGCACTCTGCTAGGAGCTTCAGAGGCAACACTTCATTTCTTCTCCACTATTACCGTGTATGGTGGATGTTTGCTACCAATTTCTAAAATAACAGCTTTATTGAAGTATAAACCACATGCTGTCTGTATTAGTCAGAGTTCTCCAAAGAACTAGAACCAATCAGATATGTAGATAGAGATATGGGTATAGATATAATAAGTATGTAAATGTATGTATATTTCTAAGAGAAATGTTTAAAAAAAGAGAGTTATTATTAGGAATTGGCTCTGATGATCACGGAGGCTAAGAAGTCCCACTATCTGCCATTTGTAAGCTGGAAGCCCAGGGAAGCCAGTGCTGTGGTTCTGGTACAAGTTCAAATTCCCGAGAACTTTACCTATGGTGTAAGTCCTAGTTCAAGGGCAGGAGAAGATGAAAGCTCAAGTAGTCAGACAGATTGAGAGAGAGAGAGAACTCAGCCCTCTGCCTTTTTGTTCTGGTCAGGCCATCAGTGGGTTGGGTGCTGGCCACCCACACGGGGGGGTGGGGGGTGGCGAACTGCTTCACTCAGACCACCCATCCAAGTGTCATCTCTTCCCAGACACCCTCACAAATATGCCCACAATGATGTGCAACAAAATATCTGGACCGCTCGTGTCCTGGGAAAGTTGACACATAAAATTAACCATTACGCCATCAATTCATATTCTGAAAGTAGGCAGGTCAGTGGTTTTTTGCACACCAGGCTGTGCAACCATACCGTTATCTAATCTCAGGACCTCCCATCTCCCCACAAAGAACCCCCACACCTGTTAACAGTCACCCCCATTCTCCCCTCCCCCAACCCCTACAAACCACTGTTCTCCTCACTCCCAATTGGATCTGTCAGATCTGGACACTTCATGTGGATGGAATCACAGCATATGTGGCCTTTAGTGACCAAACAAACTCTTTTACTGAGCATGATGTTTTCCAAGTTCCCCCACGTAGCTCGTTATCAGTGCTTCATGCCTTTTTATGGCTGAATAATATTCAGTTGTATGGATATAACACATCGTGTTTATCCAATTTTCAGTTGAGGGACATTTGGCAGCTTCTATTTGTTGCCTGTTATGAATAATGCTGTTGTGAACATTCATACACATGTTTTGTGTGGACATGTGTTCTCCATTATCTTGAAGTTGGGAGGAGAATTGCTGAGAGTGGAATCCCTGGGTCACGTGGTAACTCTGTGGTTAACTTTCTGAAGAACTGCCACACTGCCTTCCAACGTTGCAACTCGTGAAGCTGCCCGTTTCTTCACATCTTCTACAATGTTTCTTGTTGCCCATCTTGCTGCTGCTTATGGTCGTCCTGGTGGATGTGAACGTACCTCCTCGGCCTGGCTTTGCATTTCCTGGACAACGAAGGCTGTTGAGCTCCTTTCCATGTATGTGCCCGATGGTCGCCCGCATGTGTTCTTTGGAAGATGTACATATTTGAGAAATGTATATTCGTATCTCTTGATAACTGCTTAAAACCCCAGTTTTAACTTTTGGCTTTCGGCTCAGAGGAGGCGAAGATGCAACTTTCTGCCGTCATCCCAAACTCGGGTTCATCCGACACCAGCCGCCTCCACCAAGCCGCCGAAGTTCAACTCCAACAAAATCGAAGTCGTGAACCTGAGGTGCGCCAGCGGGGAAGTCAGTGCCACGTCCGCCCTAGCCCCCAAGATCGGCCCCCTGGGCTTGTCTCCAGAAAAGGCTGGTGATGACATCGCCAAAGCAACCGGTGACTGGAAGGGACTGAGGATCTCAGTGAAACTGACCATCAGAACAGGCAGGCCCAGACGGAGGCAGTGCCTTCTGCCTCTGCCCTGATCCTCAAAGCCCTCAAAGAACCACTACGAGACAGAAAGAAGCAAGAAAAGAAACATTAAGCACAGTGGAAATATTACTTTTGATGAGATCGTCAACATTGCCCGACAGGTGCGGCACCAACTTTGGCTAGAGAACTCTCTGGAACCACTAAAGAGATTCTGGGGACGGCCATCTGTGGCCTGCGAAGTTGATGCCGCCACCCTCACGACGTCATAGGTGACTTCCACGGCAGTACAGGGAGTGCCCAGCGAGTTAAGAACTACAAAGAAAAATATTTCAACTAAAAATCATTCAACAATAAAAAAAGGGTTATCTTTTTAAAATTACTTTATTTATTTATTTTTACAGAGAAGGAAAGCAGGGGAAGAAGGGAGAGAAATACTGATGTGCAAGAGAAACCTCGATCATCCAGGCATGTGCCTTACCAACCAGGGATCGAACCCGTGACTTTTCAGCTTATGGGACGATGTCCAGCCCACGGAGCCACACCAGTCAGGGCTAATTGGGTTATTATTATTATTGAATTGTAAGAGTTCTTTATATATTCTGCATATAATTCTCTTATCAGATATATGATTTGCAAATATTGTCTCCTGTTATCTCTGTAACTTTCTCAATAATGTCTTTTGAAGCACATTTTTAAAAAAATTTTGAGGTCTAATTTATTTTCCTGCTGTCACTTATATTTTTGGCACCATATCTAAGAA
The DNA here is from genome assembly GCF_021234435.1 of Artibeus jamaicensis. Classification (NCBI taxonomy): domain Eukaryota; kingdom Metazoa; phylum Chordata; class Mammalia; order Chiroptera; family Phyllostomidae; genus Artibeus; species Artibeus jamaicensis. Next base: position 7,281,934 of record NW_026522030.1, read on the forward strand.
TCATTGCCTTTTCCAAGGTCGTAAAGATTTGCACCTGTTTTCTTCTGAGAGTTTTGTAGTTTTGGGTCTTGCATTTCCATCTATGATCCGTGGAATAAATGTGAGAGGTGGGGGTCCCACCTGGTATTTTTGCATGTGGGGAGCCGGTTGTTCTGGCACCATTTCTTACAAAGGCTATTCTTTCCCCACTTCATCGTCTTGACGTGCTTGTTGAGAAGTAGTTGACCACAGATGTGTGGATTTCTTTCTGCACACTTAATTCTATGCCACTGATTTATGTATCTATCTTTATGCCAGTACCATACTGTCTTGATTACTGTAGCTTTGTAGAAAGTTTTAAAGCTGGCAAGTGAAAGTTGAAGTTATGAGTTCTCCAATTGTACTTTTATTTTTTCAAGATTGTTTTGGCTATTCTTGGTTCCTTGCACTTCCACATGAATTTGGGGATCAGCATGTCAATATATGAAGAAAAGGCAGGTGGAATTTTGCAGAAATTGCACGGAGTATACAGATCAATTTGATGAGTGACTACTACTTATCAATATCAAGTCTTCCATGCATACAGGATGTCTGCATTTATTTAAGTCTTCTTTAATCTCTTTCAACAATGTTTTATAGGTTTTGGTGTTAAAGTCTTACACTCCTTTGTTAAATTTATTCCTAAATATTTTTTGAAGCTATTATAGGTGACATTGCTTTCCTAACTTCCTTTTTGGATTGTTCATTGCTAGTACATAGAAATACAATTGATTTTCTTATATCAGTCCTGCAGCACTGTTATCAATATACTATTATACAAGTGAGAACACAGAGGATCAGATAGAGAGAGTGACTGGCTTGAGACACATGGCTTTTTGTGTTCCCAGTGTCCCTGTCTTTATAGAACCACTCTTCCGTGCTACATGGAAGTCCTGTTCAGTCTAGGTAGTGAGCTCGTTCTACCTCCTCTTCCTCACCAGGGTTGGCCACGGCCATCCTTCCCACCACTGCTGAAACCCTGCTGAGAAATGAAGTCGATACAGAGAAAATCACAGCTGAGCTGGAGAGAGAAAAAGGGCTCTTTCGCCATCACTGAGCACCTGAATCCAGCCATACCTAAAGCTAGACCATCTAGAATTTTTAGATCCATAGTCAATATTTCTTTTTAGCTGGAAATCATTTAAATTAGGTTTCTGTCACTTGTCACATTCTTCAGGTTAAAAGAACTTGACATACAGGGAGTGAAGGGTAGAGTATGGGTTTGAAGTGGGACCTGCATGATTCCAGAGTTGTCTCCCCTTCCTGACACTCAGTCTAGGTGAGTGGGTGTTTGAATGGCTTCCAGGGACGTACGGAGTTTGCAAGAGGTAAGCGACAGAGGGACTAGGGTTCAAGACCCCTGGGACCTGCAGGTGCAAGGAAAGCCTCGAGAAACCAGGCAGAAGGACAGCTGGGGTCAAAGGCAGACCCCCAACCTGCCTGTGAGGTCTTGGCCAGTCTCAGCCTCCCTGAAGCACAGGTACCTGGGATGGGAGACTGTTTTCTGATTGTTTTTCAGGCCTGTGCCAGGCGCAGAGGCCCCAGAAGGAATCACGACAGCTCCCGAAATGTCCCAGCCCATCATCACACAAAATTCCCAGAACTCTGAGCCGCCAGGAGGGCAGGATAATCTTGGCTGTGGTATAGCTGGGGAAACTGAGGCTGGGCAGTGCTCAGGGACTTATTTAAAAGCTCCCAGCTCCTGAAAGACTCAGCAAAACTCAGGTCTCGTATCTTTGTGCCTAATATTCTCACGGTGAGCCAGGGAAGGCAACGGCGCCTCCGTGGGATGTGCCTGGGGCCTGAGACTTCCCATAATCCAATTAATAAATTGTCCGAGATGGAGGGCCAGCTCCCAATTAGTTCTCCTCCCCCCCTGGTGCCTCTTGGAGTTTGTGGGTAGCAACTCCCTGGAAAGGGAAGAGGAGCCCCCACCCTGCACGCTCCCTCCTTGGGAATCAGGGGTCTAGAAATTAGCTGATTCTTGATAAGCCCTAATTATAAATTAGGTCTTATTATCTGTGGTTCCTGAAACTATGCCGGATGAATTAAAACTCTAGGAAAAGGAATATTTCAATTAACCATATGAACTCAGGTAATTGCCTACCGAGGAAAAGTCCTGACAAACGAATCCTGCAGCAGTTATGAGGACAGAGGAGGGGAAGGTGGGGACCGTCGCGGGCATGGTCTGCACCAGACAGAAATGATCTGCCGTGTTCTGAGGACACGGTCCTGGACACGGCAGACGTGCAGATGCACCGTCACCGGGGCCTGGGACTTGGAATGGGAGGACCAGGGTTGGGGTCCTCTCTCAGTCATCTCCCAGTCCAGGAATCTGTGCCTCAGTTTCCTGACCTTAAAGTAGGCGGGTCCGATGAGATAATGGATATGAAAGGGTTTGGTCAGCGCCGGAGCGTGGCACGTGCACCAGACTTTACAGTTTGGGGGCCATCGGAGGCTCTTAAATGAGGAAGAGGGAGGGGAAGGAAAGGCTGGAAAACTGTCTGAACTGACTTCGGGAGGCGGGACAGGGGGAGGGGTGCAGTAAAGCAGCTCCGACCTCTGTTGCCATTCATTCATTCATTCATCCACCCATCCCGCAAACATCCCAGGGTGCCTACCCTGTGCCAGGCACTGAGCTGGCAGGGGAGGACACAGAGAGTGAAGAAGTCACAGACCTAGAGTGAGAGAGACAGGAAAGCCAATAGGCAGGACACGCCTCATGGATGGGGTCTCCCAGCAGGGGCCTCTGGGGGGCGGGGCACACATGGGACAAGGGACACGAAAGCCCACAATGGCACGGGGCTCCTTGAACAAAGGTCAGCATGGGGTCATGCAGATTTTCCCCCAGAGGAGCCCAGCTTTCCCTTTCCGTGTCTTCACAGAGCCAGGGAGCCCCTGAGAGTCCTGGGCTTTCTGTAAGGAATTCTAGGAATTCCAAAACACGCTGAGGTTTGCTGGAATCTGATTCCCGAGGTGGGGAAGGAGGCACAGGGCCAATCCTGTGTCGAGGTCGCCCCTTGTAGGAAACACAGAAGGGACATACTCCCCTGAGTTCTTAGCTCTCTCACCTACTTTCCTTGGGAGGGCAAGTCGGAAGAACACGTCTGAGGTTGAGAACTAAGCTAAAGAACATCCGGCTCCATCACTTGGAAGTAGATGCAATGACACGGACAACCCTACCCCATGGCCTCTCCCAGGGATGAGTGCCTGGGAGGGAGCAGAGCGTGCGAGTCACCTGGGAGGGCCATGCTGTCGGTGGGCTGGCAGGTGCCATTAAAATTCTGGAAATCAGTGATTGATTTCCCGTATAACCTTCCTTGTAGCTTATGCTAAAAGACGCCCCTGTGCAAGTCCCATCCAGCAATCCCTGCACCTTGAAAATACGAATCCCTTCTCTAATGTTGGCCCCCCCTCTATGGCTCAGCAGTTTACACGCTGTGCTTGAATACCACCAGCAACGGGGCACTTACCACCTCGAAAAGAATTTTGGCCTATGGCCAGATGAGTGCGGTCATCATCACATTCCTCTCCGAAATGGACTGAAATCTGACTCTCTTGCACCTGTGGGTAAGGAATGGCGTCAGGACTGTTGCCGGGTGAAGGTAGGAAGACCCTTTCTACCCAGTGAAGAAAACTGCCTTCCTCTTCTTCACTGGCGCAACCAAACATTTAATTACAGAAGCTTCTCCAAGGCAATAGATGTTAAAAATTAAGATGAATACACTCATTTTGGCCAATAGCACAAACCGCTATTACTCTGAAAGTCCCAATTCATTACTGTATATTGTAACGGAACATTAACACTCACATAACGACCTCGAGATCAGTCTCGCATGCACAATCAGCAAGCTCTGCCCGGACTCCTTCACACCCAGGGAAGAAAGGAAGAAACCCAGATGCCCGCGGAAAATTGCCTTTCCAGGAGAAACATTGACAGACCCTTAATTACAAGCACGCACCACACACAGACTGATGCCACAACTCAATTCCGGGGCCCAGGCAAATAACCACGCGGGTGGGGAGGGAAGCAGGGGGGAGGAACCCAGGTTCTGCAGATCTCCCGACCCAGCCGAACGCCCTGCCATCCGCTCTGCCTCTCCATCCCTCGGAGGTGCCCCCCAGTGTCCACGGGGAACTTGCCTGAAAGTCAGGCAGGCTCCCAGGGACCTTGCTCCATGGACCCCACTCCTCCATCCGCCAGAACACCCAGGTTCTTTGGAGACAAAGAGCAACTCTCAAGTAGACCCTATTGTCCCCAGCTTGAAACCCGTCCATGTCTCCCAGTGGCCTCAGGATAGAATCCCAAGTTCTGACAGAGACCCACAGACTCTGTGTGTTTGGGTCCCAGCCTCCTCCCCGCCACACGCTTCCCTTCCTGTCCCTCTGGACCATCTTTTCTGTCTCTCTAGCCCCCTCCTGACTCAGGGCCCTCACACATGCTGTTCCCTCCACACCCTTCCCCTCACTCCTGGGCTGGCTATTTCTCCTCTTTTGTCAGGTCTGAGCTGGGAGGTCTCCCTAGAAATGAGGAACCTCCTGTTGGCTCCTGTCCTCTTCTTACCGGACACTTGGCACCATTGGTCACTATCCATTTGCTTTTCCTTGTCTACCTAGTTCCTTGGTCATTCCATTCTGAATTACTCCCGCTGTGTCCCTAGCATCTGCCACGATGCTTGTTCAGAGGAGACAATAGTGACAATGTGCTGAATAAATCAGTGAGCATGTCGCTCCTATTCCCAATGCTCCACAGAGTCTCTGAAACACAAAGATGGCCCTGACTGAACTTGGCTTTCCAATTCCGGCCCAGGTGTCACACAGACCCATAGGTATGAAGTAGGGGACGGACCCTGGGTAGGACCCCTACCTGCAAGTCCAAAATCTATAGGGCAGCCTGGCAGCCTGAAAACCTGGCTGAAAACCTGGTGATGAGCAGTTTTCAAGAATGAACTTGCAGTTCAGGTCTGAAGGCAGACCGCTGGCAGAATTACGTTTGTTTCAGGGGACGTCAGTCTTCTCCTAGAGAGACTGTCAACTGATTGAGTGAGACCCACCCGCATTATGGAGGGTAATTTGCTTTACTCAAAGTTGGCTGATTTCAATGTTAATCTCCTCTAAAGAATGTTTTCCCAGAAACATCTAGACTAGTGCTGGACCATATATGTAGGTATGTGGCGGAGCCAAGCTGACACACAAAATGAACCATGACAGGAGGTAACATGCCCAAATTCCCACAGGGGTTGAGGACACAGTCCTAAGTAGAGGGTCCAGTTCAGGTGACCCATGGGACCATGGTTCAGGCACGGTTCACACTCCATTTCAGCTGGTCCTCTGGAAGCTTTAAGGAGGTATTTGCTGAAGGTGAGAACTGGTCTCCTTTATCCTGAGAACCCTGTTCCCTGAGTCCAACCTGCTTCTGGAAGTTGAGGGCTGAGCAATGGACAAAGAAAGCCCCGGGCCTCTCTCCCCACCCAGGCCATCCTGCGGCCTCAAGACTGTTGAGCAGCCTGGGGCGAGGGCCTGGCCTCACGGGAGAAGCTCTGTAGCCATGTGACCTGACAAATCACCTCGCTTTTAGGCCCCAGTTTACCACTGTAATATGCAATAATAATTTCTACATGTAGGACTACATGAGGATTCTGAATGATCTTGGATACAGAAAGCATTTAGAATGGTTCCTGGCAATATATAATTAGTTTTCAATAAATAGTGGCTATTAATAATCTTAGCAGCAGTATTAATGGGTATAAAAGCCCTTTGTAACATCCACAGTGCTGTCTGGACACGACCATGGGCTCATTCAGGCCTGGGTTGAAATTAGGATTTAAAAACAGCTCCCCAGTTTGCCTGCTGCTGTCCTGATTTTAGCACCAAAAGGCTCACATCCCAGAAAACCCCACACCCCTAAGCAAACCATGTCAGCTTGTCATGCTGTGGGCCCTGCCTCTTTCTAGCTGTGTGTATGGGCTAGTCACTTTACCTCTCGGAGCCTCAGTTTCCTCCACCTGTAAAATGGGAATAATGCTATAAACCAGCGACCCCTAGGCCAGCAGTATTGCTGGAAATGCAAATTCTGAGGTCCTGCTGAATCAGAATATCTGAGAATATTTTACAGACCCTCCTAGTAAGTCTGATGCCTGCTAAAGCATGGGAGCCACAGGTATAAAAAAACCTCACAAACTTTGCAGGCTAAAAGCGATTGGCAAGACATATTCAAAGTCATGAAGAGCAGGGACCTACAGCCAAGATTGCTCTACCCAGTAAATCTATCATTCAGAATCGAAGGGCAAAGAGCTTCCCAGACAAGAAAAAACTAAAGGAGTTCATCATCACCAAACCATTATTATACGAAATGTTACGGGGACTTATTGGAAAAAGAGGAAGATTAAAACTATGAATGAAAAAATGGCAATAAATGCAGATCTATCAATAATTGAATCTAAAAAACAAACTAAGCAAACAAGAAGAACGGAGACAGAATCATGGACACAGAGCATTTTGATGGTTGCCAGATGGGAGGGGCCGTGGGGGGATGGGCGAAGAGGTGAGGGGATTAAGAAGTACAAATAAATAGTTCCGGAACTGCCAGGGAAATGTAAAGCACAGTACAGGAAGTGGAGTCGTCAACTTACACACATGACCCATGGACATGAACAAGGGTGGGGGGATTGCCTGAGGGAGTGAGAGGTGCTGGGGGGGAGGGAGGCAAAAGAGGAAAAACTGGGACAACTGTAATATCCTAATCAATAAAATATAATGAAAAAATAAAGGCCCTCACAGGGTATAGGGGTCATATCAGAACAGGAGAGCACATGTTGTGAGCACTCAGCAGCCAGCGGCCATCACTGCCACCGTTATAAAGGGGGTGGTGGAAACATTGATGTGGGGGGTGAACAGTAGCATTGTTGAGCCTCTCCCACCAAAATTTCTTTCCCCCCTGGAGCCTGACATGTGTTTGGAGTTTGCTGCCTGGCAGCTGGGTCAACATCCCGCTTTCCGGAGCTCAGTGCTCTCACTCCCATTTGGAGTGGACTCGGTGACTTCAATTCAACGCCTCCTCGTTGAGGGTGGAGGTCATTTGTGGATCTGTGGCCATTTGGGTGGTGTTCCTTCTGGGCCCTGTTTTGACTCCACGGGTTAGTGGGTGCAACAACAACTACCATTTACTGGACCTGTGCTCTGTGCTCGTCACAGAGCCTGGGTCCGCCTCTGTCCCCTCCAGAATCCCCCTGCTCTGCCTGGTGCCCAGCATCAAATGAGCGCTTAATGCCTGTGTGTGAAATAACTGATTGAGTGTTCTGAATGCACAATACACATCTTACCGAATTCCCATGATCCCTTCATGAGTTAGGTGCCGCCATCACCACCCACTTTGCAGATGCGGACGCCCAGCCCAGAAACTTGGATGACTTGCCTGTAGCTCCCCAGCTGTAAGAAGCAAGCGTGGGATTCAGAGCCTTCTTTTCCTCTGCATGATGCCTGCTTTTATGTAGAAAGTGCTGTGTGATATGCTGGGTTCAACTCAAATACCACCTCCTCTGAGAAGCCTTCCCTGACTCCTGTCCCCTTCCCTCCAGCCCTGGTCACACATTTTACGTGCTCTCCCATACCTCTCCCAGGGCTGGCACTGCCTTGCCAATGTTCAGGCCTGTGTCCAGCTTAGCCTCTCCAAAGCAGGTCTGTCTATCTCTTTGGTAAAAGTTTGGTAAACGAATGAATGAACCCGGAGACTCTGAGAAGGAGCCAGGGCTCTGGTGAGGAGGAGCAGGAGGAAGTAAGCGCCTCCCTTAACTAAAAAGAACGTGGATTGTGATCTGGCAAACGGAACCCCCTGGTTTCCACAGGAGGGGGTCACAAGGCATTGACTCCGACGCTCACCCCAGGATGTTCTAGAAAACCACAACACACCCGAGACACCTGGGCATCCCTCTGAGACTTTGCTCCCACAGAAAACACCCAAGCTGAGGGCAAAACTGGCCCCCTTGGCGGACACTTCATTTGCCTGTTGTGTTCCCAGTAACAGGTTGCTCCAGCCACGACTTTTCAAAACCAGTGACAACATCAAATTAAAGGGCCCGCTGCCAGGAAAGAGGTGAGTGATCGGGACTGATAACTTGATTCAGGATTTATTTCTAAGTAAATAGGGGGGTGTCGACAATACCCAGAGCACCCTGAATACCGATTCTTCTTCTTTCCCCAGATTTGAGGAGGCAGAATGGTTGAACTGCCTCTACTAGCCCTCAGCTCAGGTAAGGGTTTTCCAATTTGCAAACAAAGATATTTGTAAAAAGACTCCCAGTGGGACAACTAACTCAAATTCCTTTTGTCAAGGAAATTCACATCAGACATAATTTTTCTTGAGTTTCCAAAGCCAGACTCTTAACCTTGACTAACAAGACAGGCAACAAAGCAGCGGTCCCCGACCCTTTTGGCACCAGGGATGGGTTTCATGGAAGACAATTTTTCCACGGACTGGGGGGATGGTTTCGGGATGACTCAAGCGCATTCCATTCACGCTCCCCTCCTGCTGTGTGGCCCGGGTTCTAGCAGACCCGACCGTTACCGGTCCCTGGCCTGGAAGAACGTGAGTGTTAATTTTGAGAAATCCCAGGCTCGTCATCCTCAGTTGGACTTGCCAGGATCATTTTCTCTCTTGTGATGCTGTTGTTATTATGTGCGTGCTTTTGTTTTTTTTATCTTTTTTATTAGATGATTAACTCCTAGAAAGAGTCCATTTAAAAAGTTCACCTTTTATTCTTTATATTCTTCCCTAATGCTGCCTGAGACCTCGACACAGCAGCAGCGAAACAGCGGCTTCTTGCTGAGCAGGGTGGTTGGAAGGGTTAAGAGAGACTGTCTACCCACGGTCCTGGCAGTTTGCCTGACAAATGCAGATGAGCACATATTAGTCTGGTGATGGGGACAGTTGAGGTGACCAACCGTCCTGGGTTGCCTGGGATGGAGGGGGTTCCTAGGAGGGACAGTCGTGGATAAACTAGGCCAAGTTTGTCACCCTGGGGATGGTGATGGCTCTTGAGTGCAGACGAGTCCTCAGTCACGGAGCTGAGTAACTTACGTGGACGATCTTATTTAAATCTCATAACAGCCCTGTGAGCTAGTTGTAATTATTCTCATTTGTCAGAGTCATAAATTAAAGCTTTAGTCCTTTCCCATCAGATACAGACACTGATTTTATTCTTTAACAAACAAATGACTTAACTGTTTTGTTGCACTGTGGTAAAATGAGCGCCTCTCTCTCCTACTCAGTTCTTCACCCCTCCCTGCATCCACACTCTTGCCATGTGACTTGGGCTCGACCGTGTGACTTGCTTGGGCCAATGACACGTAGATGAAAGTGATCTGTACCAGAATCAATCCCAGACCTTCCTCACATGTTTCTGCTCACACCCTTGAGCTTCCGCCATCCCCATGGGAAGATCCTGCCGCAGCCACCCTGCTGGTCCGAGGAGCCTGAGGCGCACTGGAGTGGAGGTGCCTCAGCAAGGCGCAGACCTGCAGGGAGCAAGAGAGGCGCCCAGCTCAGCCCAGCCTGGATCAGCCAAACGCCAGGTGACCAGTAGATGGGTCAGTGAAAATAAGCAGTTGCTTTTAAGCTTCTGAGTGCTTTGAGAAAGTATGTTACATAGCAATAGCTAACTGATACAGCCACCAACTTGCCCTAATGGTTTGGATCATTAGATTTCACTGGTGAACTAAGCCAGTGTATTAAGTCTGGCTACGTGTTCCTGATTGCTGGGTTCCTCATTTAGGGGAATGGTTGCTATTCTTTTCAGGGCCCGTTGTGAAGGGTTGGAAGGGAAGAGGAAGGAGAATGCTTGCTGAGTACCCACTGCAGTGCTCAGTGCTCAGTGCTCCCAGATGTTCTCTCGTTTGGGTTAAGTTAACGGAATCTGATGACCCGGAAGCCATCTCAGGCTTCCCTCTCCGTGGAAGGGAGGCAGTTCCAGGAGAGATGAAGTTACCAGTGGGGTCACTCTTTGGCGATCCCCTCCAGACTTCATTTTCCATACACACCAGGGGACACAGTGGGAAGGACCAGATGGTAAGAGGCAGGAGACCTGGGATCCAGCCCCGCCCTTGCTGCTGGACTCGGGCAATCCATCCCCCTCTGGGCCTCTGCCTCCCGCTTTGCTAATGAAGGTTTGCCACTGGGTGTGAGCTCTGCCAGGCAGCACAGAGCAGCTGCGTGTGAGGTGGTCTTGCACAGAAGGTTTGGAGTCAGACCCAGGTTTACATCCTGCTGTTGACCTCGTGCGCTCTGCGAGCTTGGGCAAGCTGCTTGACACCCCTGGTCTCAGCTCCCCCTCGCTGTAAGAGAGCCATTGTGCACTAAAGTATAAACGGGCCTGGCCCAGGGAGGCCCTCAATCAGTGGTGTTTGTTATTACTAATACGGTACAGCTAGTTAGTCTCCTGAAATCACTCACCCCAAAACAGCAATCAGTTACTCTCAACAGAATATTTTTCTCCTTCGGCATCATTTCCAGCATTCACTCTTTAATCTTACAGTTGCGTTTACAAAGGAGTTATTTACAGTGCAAGGGGATAGGACGGCCTGCCTCCCTGAAATGGTTTCACAAATTTCCTCGGCTTCCTGTTAAGATATTAGAGCCCAGTAATTGTCGCTGTATATAAATGTGCAGCCTCGGCTGCACAGGCGCGCCCTGTAGTAATTGTGAGTTGTCTTGACGCTAATTACATAGGGGAGCCTGTTTAATTGCCAGTTAAATTGTGTGTGTTTTCTCTAATCTGTGTTTCTGGGCAAGTTGGATGACATCAGCTCCTCCTTGGACTAAGCGTGAATTGGGGAGACCCAAAGAGCAGAGAGTGAAGCTGGTGGAGGGCAGGGGGCTAGGCCAGCCAATAACAACAAGACTGTGTAAGATTCAATGCGTGGCCATCATGGGATCCAGCCTGGGGTCTCCTGGAAGTCCAGGAAGGGAAGCTGGATGAAACTTGAGGGCCGCACAGGGCCAGAATAAGAGCTTCGGCCTGTCCTTGGGACCATGCTCAGCGGAGTCCCACTCGACACCATGCAGATCTGTCTCAGTGTCCCTGCACTGGCCGCTCCTGCACGTCCCTCACTAGACCTCTGCTGACGCCAGTCCTTCTGTCTGCTGCGTGGGCCCCAGTCTTCTCTTCCTCACCCTCTTAACTCCACATCTGTAGTGCCATTCCATGCCCAGCTACAATGCCTCCTTTTCCACAATGCCCTTCTTGATTACCCAGTTAGAAAAAGGGATCCCCTCTGGTCCTAACCCCAATACTTCTCTGTAGTCACTTTCCCCTTGTATTTGAACTAATCGAGAACCAGAGCATGAGCTCCCTGAAGACAGGTCACGCTTCTACAGAGTGCGTGCTTAACGACAGGAGGTGGGAGTCAGGGGAGAGAGGAGAGGAAGGAGGAGGAGGAGGAGGCAAAGGGGATGCAAAATAAGGAAGGAGAATTGAGGGGTAAGAATAGCAACTGGCACTTCTTGAGTGTTGCTGCGTGTGTGCACGTATCCACCAAGCCCCCTTCTAAGTATTTTATCTTTGTTATTTCACTTACTCTGCCACACAGTTCTGAGGTAGGTGCCAGTATCAACCCCATTTCACAGATGAAGAAACTGAGGACTTTGAGAAGCGAAGTAACTTGTTCACACAGCCCTAAGCGGCAGATCCCAGACCTGAGCTCCCGACTCCTGGGCTAAGCTGTGTTGTAGGAAGAAGGACTGAGGGAGGGAGAGAAAGAGAGTTGAATCCCATAGTGTCAGTTCTCCTGATGTTTAAAAACCTCTCTAGCCTTCCACACACGCTTTCTCTTTAGCTCAAAAGCTAAATTAGAGTGGATTGCACTCTCCTCACTTTAGTAATTTAGATAAAAGTAAAATTTTGTCTGAGAGCAGAAGCAATTATAGCACGGGTTTTGTGATTAACTTGATTAACACTGTTTCGCTCTAAAAATGATCCCCCCCCCTCTGCTGGCACACTGTAATCAGAGCCCCGTCTTTCAACTGTGCTACAGCTGCTCTTTCTCCCCACACTCCCCGAAAAGGATTTTGACATAAATACTTATTAGGGAGCTCTCTAGTCTCTGGCTGGAACCGTGGAGCAAAGAGGAGGAAGACGTCTCCCTGCATTCGCATCTGTAGCAGGTTAAAAGGCCATTGTCCGCTACCCAGGTTACTGACAAAGATCCCAATTATGCAGCAATGAAATATACATACATGATCCAGGAGGGCTTATACATTTTTAATTTTTTTTCAAAGAGACGACATTCAGAGAAAACTCTAATTAGAGATTTTGTTTCTCTAAGAGGAAAATGATATGTGGTTTCAAGAAAGATTATTTGGGGTTATCGTTGGGCAATTTGGAATCTCTCCAACCCCGCACTTCTGCTTCTCAGAAAGAGACCTGAGCGGACCAGGCAGTTGTGGAAACGCTGAGGTCCTCTGTGGTCCTCGGGGAGCGGAGCTTTGAGATTTGAACCCCAGGGGGCTTTGTGGGGAGAGCCAGCACCCTGCTGTCTCCTGCCCGGGCTGCTCTTCTGTGCTGTCTGAGTCTGAGACCAGTGCTCTGCCACCCTGGACTTGCTGGCCACCAGCTGCTGCTTCGGGAATCCTCACTACCAGCCGGGTGAGAAACCTTGTCAGAAACCTCTTGTTAACCAAACCTACTAGCCTAGAGGTGCGAATGACCACCATCCCCGTTGTGATAGATAAAGAAATAAACTCTGCAGGGTCAGGCCACTTGCTCAAGGTCACACAGCCGCTCAGTGGTGAAGCTGGATTTGAACCCACGAGCAGTGCCTCCAGAGCCCCTGCCTGCTCTCCCTGGCCTTGGGGACACCTAGAGAATTGCAGAGCGTTATGGCTTAGAGGGACTGTGGAGAAGGACGACCACCCTGCTCAGCAATGGGGGAAACTGAGTCCCCAGGAAGAAATGGGACTTGGATAGGGCCACAGAGCCTCTAGTCTGGGGTAGGCTGGGTGGCCTGGGTCCTGGGCCCCTCCCCTTACTCTGGGGTCAGGTCAGCCTCATCCAGCCTTCCCCTGGACTGACCTCTATAAACTAAATTTTGTTCCATTAAAATTTCTATGGTGAAGGCATAAACCTCACGGTGACTTGTTTGGAGATAGGGCCTTTAGGGAGGTAATTAAGGTTAAATGAGGTCAAAGGGTGAGAGCCCAATCCACTAGGGCTGGTGTGGTGTCCTTATAGGAAGAGGAAGAGGCACCAGAAGTGCCCATGTGCAGAGAAGAGGCCATGTGAGGACTCAGCAACAGGCCATCTGCAAGCCAGGAGGCAAGGCCTCACCAGAAGCCAACTCAGCCGGCACCTTGATCTTGGACTTCCAGCCTCCAGAAGTGTGAGAACATAGTTTTCTGCTGTTTAATTTCCCCAGTCGGTGGCATTCGGCATGGCAACCCGAGCAAACTCACAGCCTCTAAGACCCGTCTGCTTCTGCATTGAGTGCTCAGTGCAGACGGAACAAGCAGAGGAGGTGGATCCTTTTACTAAAATCCACAGGCTTTTGCTAGAGATGCGCCTTCTACGGCCAGCTCCTGGGTGATCTCGGGAAACTTTCTGGGATCCTCCGACACTGCTCAGTGTGCAAAAGCCCCAAACATCACAATTTCTTTCTTTCCATGTCCCAGCAGTTTATCTAGAGCTTCTCCCTGAAATCAGGTTCCTGCAAATCTCGTGTCACTGATGGGCTCAGATTTTTCAGTATTGCCTTCGTTGACTACTTACCCTCCATGTAGGTGATCAAGTCTGGAAAGCTAGAGCCTCTCTCTCTGCCTTCCTCACCCCAAAGCAGGGTAGCAGCGTCCTCCCAGGGAAGGCAAAGTAGAAGTGACATCACCCTGTATCACTGAGAGGAGCTCTGGGGCAATCCAGGGTCCAAATCCCAGCTCGGCCCCCTTGTCAGCCAGGCGACCACGAGCAGGTCCCCTGACCTCTCTGGGCCTCAGTTTCCCCATCTGTAAAATGAGGATGTGCAGGTCTCATGAGGCTGAAGTTAAATCAAGTTATTTATTGAAGGCACGCAGACTAGAGCACAGGTTGTTAGCGTGGTCTTCCCCACTACATGGATGAACGGGTTGAGCCATACGAAATGGTTCTTGCGTAGGTTAAAGGACCTGGTCACATCCGGGCAGTTTCGTATGTGCCAAGCTCATACCTACTGAGCACTCAGTAGGCAGTAGATGCTGCACCTCACAGGCACCATCTGGGTAAGAGCATCAGGATGGGGATGCCAGGAGAGGGCGGGGCCTGCAGCCAGCAGAGAGCAGAGCAAGGATGCAGAGCCAGGCCTCCCGGTCACCCAGGCAGTCACCTGGCAGTCTGAGCCACGGCTCTGAATCCCAAGTCCAGCTTTCTCTACACTGCACCTCCTTCCACAGGCCGAGAGGGAGGCAGACAGCCTGCAGGTGGGGAGACGGAGGCTGTCAAAATTCATCTTTTTCCTGGAGGGGCTCACCGGGGTCCATCTCCTGCCTCCTCGGCCCCTCCCATCCAGCCCTCAGCCGGCCTCCTGATTTCCCATCCTGTGCCACCAGCACCCTCCTGCCTTTCCTGGGGCGGGCTCGGGCCTGGCACTGCTCCAGAACGGCTTAATCAGAATAAATCCTGAGAAAGCACATGTATTATTTATTCCAGCAAAGGTTAAATAATTTGATGAATTTCTCAGGATGCTGCCGGAATGCTGATGGCCTCTTGGAAACACACACACACACACACACCCCAACACAAACAAAATTAAAAAGCCCAACAAATTTCTCTCTGTAACTAAACACACACACACACACACACACACACACACACATGCACAGCAGCTACAGTCACTTGCCCTATGCCTTTCGCCCCGTGTTAGCTCATGCAGGGGACCAAGGTGGCAGCCTTCATTGACACCAGCACTGGAACCCGGGAGGAGACACAGATTTTGCTCCTTGCTGACCGGACATGACAGCTCTGCCCCTGGCCTTTCAGGCCTGATGCATTATCCGGAGCGGACGATGCCTTTGATTCTGCAAATGGCCACAGAAAGCCTATTGATTTTTCGGCCCAGACGATGGCCTGGGCTCTGGGGCTGCTGGGACAAAGGAAGAGGCCAGCAGGGAGACAGGAGGGCACGGAGAGGAGCCCCTGACGGGGGACTGTGGGTGGCTGTGCCTGTCTCACCCGGGGCTGCCATGACAGACCGGCTCACCTGAGCCGAGGAAGGAGGCCAGAATAGAGGCAAGTCAGAGCAGGTTGTGGGCATCCTCGTTCCCATTCGTCTCTCTCCCTGTCCCCTTCCTCCACCTACTCCTCACAGTGGCTGCCATTCATCCAGCACTTCCATGTGCCAAGCATGGGGCTGAGTGTTTTATGAACATCATGTCTTAAAACCCTCCCAACAGCCCCAGTGAGCTGATCACTTGCATTTAAATCTCCATTTAAGAGATAAATAGTCCCAGAGAGGTTCAGTGAGTTGCCAAAGGGCGCAGAACCATCAGACGGAGCCAGGCTTCTCACCGCCTTTCTGGGCACCAGGCCGGCTTTCTCTCTGCTCTGCCATGTAGACCGGCGTGGGGAGGAGCTTGCGCTGTGGAGGCAGACGGCCCAGAGTGCCGCCACGGGGTGTCACGAACGTTCCCAAGGCCTGTGCCTGTACGATGAAGGCCACTGTCCCTGCCTGCTAGGGTTGGGGTGACAGCAAACGGATCACAACAGGCAGGAGTGAGGCTCTGAGCAGCGTCAGGCACAGACTGAGGGCTGTCGTCATGTCGACCGTGACAGTTTTCCCTGCACTGCCTCCACCAGCAGTCACGCTTGCCAAGTCCGACACTACGCCCCTTTTGACAAGTGCTCTTTCATCGCATTGGTTCATTCCATCTCCAATCCCCAAACAACCCATTTTATAGACAAGGAAAGAGAAGTCGACTCAGAGAGGCCTGGTGGAGGTTCTGCCTGTTGCGGAGCTGCCCCTCGGGGAGGCAGCAGAAAGGCAGGTGAAGGGCTCAGACCTTGCGGGACTGACCTGGGCAGGAGTCACGGCTCTGGCCAATGTGTGGCGCGACCAGTGGCTTGAAGCTTTAGCTCTCTGACCTTTAATTCCTCATCTTCAGTGAAAAAATCGGGGAAAATGCAACCCATGTCACACGGTAGTTCCCTCCACAGACCTGGCACTGGGCTGAACGGGCATTTTCAGGCTTGATCTTATGTGTGTGGCGTGGCCTGATGTGCCTGGTGCCTGGTGTTCGGCAAGCAGTGCCTGCTACTGTTCTCCCGCCGATCTGTCCTCTGCCCATCCTGAGTGCCCCCTGCCCTAAGAGGCAGCTCCATCCCTCGGCCTCCTTGCTTCTTCAGACACTGCCTCCTATTTAACTCCTCATTCCTGCCCCACCCTACGATTCACAACATAAAACTTGTCCTAATTTTCTCATGTTGACCCTTTACTTCTGTTTATTCAACCTTTTGGACATGACGCTGGAAGCTGTTTTGGGGTTTAAAGCCTATTGTCCTCAGGGACACGGTCTTCTGTCCCCTTCGGTGCTCTGTTCCCTGTCAAAGAAGGGACGTATCTTCCTTTGGTTTGCCTGGGTAGGGTGGGGGTTAGCAGAGACACTCAATGAGCCTGCCCAGCTTCTGAGGACAGACAGTGGAGGCTTCAGAAGCCTCCCCCAGACTCAGAGCTCCTTGGAGACAGGAAGGGGTTCTGTTCACCTCTGTGTCCCCAGCATCCTTTGTTGGACCTACCACACAGTAGGTTGCTTATCAGAAAATGGTTGCTAAGTCCCAAGCCAAACCTGGATCCAGTGCCCCCAGAAGGATTCTCACAGCGGTTAATCTTTCCAAACACCCTGCCCCGAACATCGGAGCTGTGGTTTATGGACTGAAGGCACACATCAGAGTAATTTCAGGTTGTGGTCCTTCCGTGTGTTTGCTTAGTCACGAATAATTCTGAGAGTGGCCTCGTGGGGCAGGACTGCATGTTAATGCACTGGCCACGCACTCAAAGCTACTGCTCACTGAGAACCTTTGGATTCTTTGCCACCTGTGGAAGCCTCTTCTCCACAACCTCAGTCATCCAGGAAGTTGAGGGGAAATGATGGAATAGCTGCCAAGATTGATCTGGAACCATCATCACAACAGCATCGATTAGTGGACATTGTCCCTAACTCTGGATGAATTAGACATACACACAGCTTTCCATCCACCCACCTGCCCCATCCATCTGTCCATCCATCCATCCACAAGATGGGTGATGGGTCTGCCAGAGTCCCTCTTGCCACAATGCCTTCATGTCTTACTGCTCGAAAAGATCCTAAGACCCTTTAGTCAGCTTGGGCTGCCAGGACCTACTGTAGCCTCGGTGGCTCAAACAACAGAAATGTACTTTCTCCCAGTCCTGGAGGCCGGCAGTCTGAGGTCAGGACACCAGCACGTTGGGCTCGGGTTCTCTTTTCCTGGTTTGCAGACACCACCTATTCACTGTGTGTTCACGTGGCCTTTCCTTGGAGAAAGAGAGGTCGCTTTCTCATCTTCTCAGAAGACCACCAGTCCTATCAAGCTAGGGTCTTACCCTTATGACCTCATTTAACCTGAACTGCCTCCTAAAAACCCCATCTCCAAATATAGTCACATTGAGGGTTTGAGATTTAACAAGGGAATTTGCAGAGAACACAGTTGATCTATAGCAACCCTCCAGGACAGGAGCATCTGATTGGGTCCCCTCCTCCCAAGCTCTTAGCCTAGCAGGATACAAATAGAAACTGCCAGTTAGTCCACTGTTTGGCCTTGACCACTCCTATCCCAAATACTCACAATTAAAATTGTGAGGATGAAATTACTTGGAGTCAGGCGAATATGGCTTTGATTCTAGGCTCTGACACAGAGTCGGGTGAGGAACAGCATTTAATCTTCAAGAGCCTTAGTTTCTCCATCTGCGAAATGGGGATAATCACAATCCATTTTTATAAAATGGGATTCCCCATGTCAAGCACACAGTGCAGTTCCTGGAACAGCGTGGTCTTTAACAAATGGTAACATCGAGTATTATTAGGAAGACCTAGGCCTAGGAAAGAGCATTTCATAAAGCTGAGAGGCGGCAGAGCGCAGGGCTGAAGGGAGTGGGCTCCGGGGCTGTACCCCCAAAGCTCCAATTCTAGCCTTGCCTCTTCCTAGTTGAATGACTTGGGGTCTGTGCCTCAGTTTCCTCATCGAGAAAAATGGAGTCAGTAACAGCAGCTATCATGTGAGATTATTATGACTTAATAGCTAAAAATTTCCTAGAACATAGTAAAAAATTTTAAATACTGGTTATGATTATTTGAGAACCAAGAAATTCTGAGTAACCTTTACGGGGGGCATGTAATGTTGCAACCCCTTAGATATACTTTTTGTTCATTCACAATCATTTTTCATTAAATTAATCACTTGCAGGTCCCTCCCTGGGGCCTGGGGCCCTGTCCCGGCGCCTTCCCTCCCAGTGCATCTCCCCCGGGACAGCTCCGGCCAGAGCTGAAGCACAGGCCCCAGGGCGGGTCCGCTAAGTGCCCTGGATCCTGCCAGTCTGCCGGCCGGGCCCCCGTGGGAAGGTATGAGTAGAGAGACTGCGCACTGCTACCCCTTTTTAATTACCGCTTCCTTAATTGAGTCACAAGTGGTGTTTGTGTTGCCATCAAACCCACGAGGACCTTGTTGTTTATGTGAACGACTCTCAGTGGAGTGACAGCTCCAAATGCGAGATGTTCTGTTTGCATCAATTGGAACAAAGTGCTGGGCAAGGGCAGCAATGGCCACAGGTTTCTTTCGTGGCGTGTGGCCTGGGAGCCACTGAAACAAGCTGGTCTTTCTTTTGCAAAGAGTGACGTGAAACATAGAATGGAACCTGAATGTCACAGAATCCTGCAGCCACAGAACCTTAGAGTCTTTGGGCCACAAAGGGTTTCCAATGTGCTGCTCTGACGCTCCTTGAGACAGTGAATGTCACACCTTGTGAGGCAGCACATTCCCTGCGCAGACCCCTGCCTGTCGGGAAGACCCCTGCTCATTAAGTTCCACTCTGCATTTCCCTGACGCCGAGTCCTCTGGAGTAAGGCACATCTGGAGAGGCAGCCAGAGGTGGGAGACCATTGCACAGACCAACCTACACTGACACTCAGACTTCCTTTCTGTGAGTAACGTCAATAATTATGTATTGAGACTCACTATGGGCCTGGGCTTGTGCCAGAAGCTACAGAGAAGACGAGAGGGGATTCCAACAGGACTTTCTTTTTGAGAAATGGGCACTCAAGCTGGCAAAGGCCACACACACGGAAGGACAGAGGTGGTAACAGAAAATTAAGAGCCTCGTCTGGTGGTCCGGTGGTGCATGTTCTATGTGGAACCAGGAAAGGAAGTCAGGGAAGGCTTCCTAGAGGAGGACTCACATGAACTGGGCCCTGAGGGGTGAGCACAGTGGGGAAGGATAGGGAGGAGGAGCAAAGGGACCAGACAACAACATCTCCTACTCCTATCGAGTCAAATACAGCCACAGCCCGTTCGCTGTCCCTCATGTGCCCCATAAGACCCTGGCCAGGCAGCAGCCCAGGAGGAGGCTGTGCCTGTGGAGCTTCCCACTTATTTATTTATTTATTTTGGGTTTATGAAAAGATAATTCAGGAGACATTATTTCAATCAGACCCCTACGCAGTTTAGGAATGCTAATGCTTCCTCTATTAAAAAGGTGTGGAATAATTAGAATGCTGATGAAGACCAGGGGCAAACTCGGGAGAGATCCATTACCCAGTGCTCCATGCTTTTCCATCCCCTCTGTATCCCCAAGTGACAAATTAACACACCACAGAACAGCGGCTGCTAACACTTAGGGCACATTTAGTTCAGACTGGAAGCTAGGTCTTTTAGAAAATTATTTTCATGGCTCAACCCTGGAACAATTTGGGACCACGGAAGGGAAGCCAGAAGAGGGTGGGCGCCGTGGCAACCAGGGGCTGGGGAAGCACGGAGCAACAGCGCAGGCCTAGGGGAGACGTCCGGGCTTTGAGCCTGTGCATTTGCAGTGTGACCTTGGGATGTCGCAACCTCCTACTTGGGGACAGTGAATGGGTGAGCCTCACCAGAGGGAAGAAACAAAGGGAGACTTCGAAAAACATAAAAATGATCTTAGTTAACATTCACTGATTGCTTCTAGCGAGGTAGGTATTATTCAAAGGGTTTATTTGTATGAATTCATGTTGGCCTCATAAAAATGCCTGGGGGTAGGTGCTATTGTTACGCCCATTTTAAAGAGAAGAAATGGAGGCACGGAGAGAGCGTTGGTGACCCTTGTCGATGGCAGAATGGAAGCTGGACTTCGGACGTGACTGTGGGCAGCATCTGATGGCCTTGTGGCTAGAGCTGGGAAGGTACAAGGATGACCCAGGGGACACCCAGGACAGGGAGTGCGGGCCTGGCTTACGAAGGGCCTTAAAAAACAGGTTTTAGAGGCTGAGCGAGTCCACCACAAAGACATTGAGGCCCTGCTCCCCAGCACTTACGAGTGTAGCCTAGAAATAGGGTCTTTGAAGATGATCAAGATGAAGTCGTGAAGGGAACCCTAATTCAGTATCACTGAGGTCCTTCAATAAAGGGGAAATTTAGACACAGAAAGAGATGCACCTCGTGAGACGGTGACATGATGGCGCAGAAGGAATGCGGTCCTCAAGCTGGGGACTGACTGAGGCTGCTGGGAGCTGGGGGGAGGAACTGAGCAGAATCTCTCTCGCAGCCCTCGTCGGAAGGAACCGTCTCTGCCGGCACCTTGATCTTGGATTTCTCGTCTCCAGAGCTGTGAGACAATACATTTCTGCTGTTTAAGCTGCCCAGTTGGTGGCACGTTGTAATGGCAGCCCTAGGACACTAACACCACAGGGAGGGGAGATACATGTCAGGGACATAGGCAACAGGGAGACACTGCAGATATCTGAGCAGGGGACTCGCATGCCATTGGTGGTTGTAAAAGGTTGTTCCACTGGTGTGTACGCCCAGCATCTTGAAGAGTAAGTGCTGAAAGCAGAAGAGCTGCTGTTATCGTGTGTGAGCTCATGTGAGAACTGGCTGGGAGGGGCTATATGGGAATGGGCGGGTGGGGGGGCAGTGAGGGTGGGACAGGAACCACGGATATTGTCAACAGGTAAGGGACCCGGCCCCATTTCAGGGCTACAATAATAATGATGTTAAATAACTGCATCACTAAATCAACCGCCTGCTTTCACTGCTTTACCCCCAGGGGAGACCAAAATGCTCTGAGTTAATATGTGAAAGGAAAAAAGAAGTGGAATTCGGGGATCAAACAACTTTTTTGATGAGGGAAGTGCTATTTCTACCAAGCTAAGACATCAAAGCCCTTGAATGGCACTTTTTAGGTAATATTAAAGTGGGCTCTAAGTCCTGTTTGCATATTTCCCTGCTTTACCCCGGGATCACAGACCGGCTCTTCCAGAGGGAGAGCGCCGGGGATGCCCCTGAGCCCGCCTCCTCTCCAGGAGCACCTGCGGGCTTTTCCGGGCAGACAGCGCTTGTGTAAATATGGCTTAACTATCTCTTTGTATTTAGCAGCCCAAGCACTAACATTCATTGTTCTTGGCCTACTATGCCTTTCTGTAGATTAAATTGGCGAAAAGCCTGACAGACAGTTCAGCTGTGTTTCGACAGTTCTATTCACGCCTATGGCCCTTGTGTCTGGAGATGTACTTGCATTATGGCAACGCCACCCATTGACTGAGTATCTAAAAAGCAGATTCTGGGTAAAAAACCTAGTGACTTAGAACAATAAGCACTTTATTAATGCTCGTGGAGTCTGTGGGTCCACTGGGCAGTTCCAGTTAGCCCGGGGGTCGCCTGCGGGCTGGCGGTTCTGGAATGGCCTCACTCACATGTTGGCTCGAGTAATCAGGGGAAAGGAGCCGTGTGCCTCTGTTCCTCCAGCAGGCTGGACCAGGCTCACTCACGGGGCCCCAAGTTCAGGGTCTCCCAAGTATTGTTTGCAGGCTTCTGCTTGCGCCACATTTGCTAATGCCCCATCAGGCAAACCAAATCACAAACCACACCTGGATGCCGGAAGGGAGAGAGAGCTCAAGAGAGCCAGGGTGATGGCACTTTGCAGGCGAGCATGCTTACAGAAGTGAGAGAAATCTGTGCAGTCTACCATACTCCTCCTCTTATAAGAACAAACACAGCTGGCATATTTTAACATACTTTGTATCAGCTAGGTTCTTTCTAATCTATATCTCATTTAGACAGAGAAGTTACATAACTTCCTCAAGGTCACACAGCTAGTCATCCCTGTAGCCAAGAGTCAGTCTCAGAACTGTCTGAACCTACATTGGAAAACCTACACTGTTTTCTACGACTCCTTTCTGTCTACCGGTTACGTAGTTGAATTTGTCTTTTTGGGGTTCTTAGAGCACATCACCGGACTCTTCACTATATTCTAGTCAGTTACTTTCTGTTCTGTTTTCCCCATAGTTTGTCATCCAGCCTCCCCTTGTATACCCCCAGGGATGGGGAACTCACTATCTACCTGACTACCTAATTCACAGTTAAAAACTCAACCTATTACAAACTTCTTTTAAGTTAAAATGAGATGCTAAAAAACCTGGGTAGGAATGAGGGGAGTTGACAGGCAAACTTTCGTTTAAGTTATCTTTTCTGCGCTGAAATCTCCAGCTTCTCCTTTCGAGCCGCCCGATTTTGTCACTGTGGTTATCTTTGTTCAGCATCATTTGGAAACTGCAATTTGCATTGAAAGAACCAACACTGGAAACTTTTGATTAACTAGGTGAAGACTTTCTTTTTCCTTAAAGAAAATGGAGATAAGATAATAAATGTTTAAAAGCTGTATAAAATAGAGGCAATGATAATCACCTCCCTAGAATTCCTAGGGCCATTCACTTGTCATTGTCCCTGACAGTGTGCATTCTGGGAAGGCAGGGGCTGTGCACAAATGATGTTCGTGGATTCATTCATTCATTCATTCATTCACTCATTATTCATCAAACATGAAAAGAGTTTACTGTATTCAAGACACTCTATTAGATAAACTAGGAGGTATAACTAATTACACACAGCCCTTACTCAAGGCTTCCAGGGTCTAGAAGGGAAATAAGGCAGGTGAATCTCACCTGAGGGGAAAAGCACCAGCGGCCTGTAAAAAGTACAACTTGCAGCAGCAGGAACTCAGAGGACAGAGCGATCACATCCAGGGAAATGTATTCTGGGCCCTTCCCTTTCGTCTGAGGCAGAAAACTGCTCGTTAACAATCTGCATCAGAAGTCATTAAACTTGACTCTTCTCTGAAACTCCCTCCAACCGAAAAACACACAATGAGACATCTTGGAAGCCAGGGCCATTCCTATGCAAATTCAAAACTCAAAAGGACCCAGGGATGAGCAGCCCTGTGGTCAGTCTCCTGTGGACAGAAGGAGCCATTCTGGGTGGGGGAGATGTCAGGCAAACCAGTCCCAGGGCTGGGGCACTCCACCGGCTTCTTCAACTTTCTCCCTGCAGATGGTTTCAGATGTTCTCTCAATAAAAATTACCACTGGGCAAACACAAATAAACTTAACGGATTTAACCGACAGAGTTAAACAAGCAGAAGATAGGATTTCTCTTAATGAGGATAAACTACTTGCATATGAAAAAGATTTAAAACTGAGGACCCAATAACTCACCAGAAACTTGGAACAGATTCACAGGATTGGGAGGGGAAAAAAAAAAAACCCAGCAGGCAGGAAAACTCTGTCTGGAAGCTGGGTGCTGAGGAAGGGCAGGGCCAGCGCTGCGAGGGCAGAGGGAAAGGCACGGACCACGGTGCAGAATGGTCCCGCCCAGGACTCCAGCCTCTGCGCCCACGCGCCCAGCTGTGGCAGACCGGTAGACACCAGTAAGGGGTTTTAAGTAGAAGGGGATTGAAGTAAGTTTGTGCCTTTGAAAGGTCACTTTGATTCCCTGCATCTATAGAGGCCAGGAAACCAGTTAGAAGGGGCTGTCAGGCTGGGAGTTCCAGGTTTCCAGCTAACGTCAGAACTTGGCTGCTGCCATTTCTAGTAGGGCGAACTTGGCCCTTACCTGACCATTTGGTGCTTTGGATAACAATATCTCCTCATTAGGATCACATGAGGTAATACTCACGTGTTACTTATTCATTTCACAAATATTTCCTCAGGACGGACGAGGGGCGAGGTCCTGTACAAAGCACGGGAGACCCAGGAGTAAGACTGATGTGCCCTGCTCTTGCGCAGTCCTGTCCTAGTGGACTTCAGATTCGAATGGACTTGTCTGAATTTCTTGGTTGTTAAAAAAACATGTTTGGGGCAATTATCTGACTTTTTTGTTTGCAATTAATAGAAACTCAACTTGCTTAAGGAACTGATTAAGGAGCTGATCAGTGCATAATGAGGTAGCCCATTGAAGCTGAGAAATTGCCTCAAGGATCAGGTTCTTGGCACTGGGCACTGAAGACTAGATTCTGAAACATCACAATTCTCCCTCCGCTGCTGCATCTTGCCGCTGCCTTTCCGCCTGTTGGTTCCTTCCTCCCCCACTGCAGAGAGACCTTTCCAACACAGTGGGGACCGGACCCCAGCAGCTCTAGCTTAGCAACCCCAAGAAAGAAAGTGCTTCCTTCCTCCTGTCAGCATCTGCGTGGCAATCCCAGGTAAGTTCCTTCGAGACCAGGGGTGTCAAACTCATTGTCAAACCAGGGGATACCTCAGCCTCGTGGTTACCTTCAAGGGCTGAATGTAGTTTTAGGACTGTATAAATGTAACTACTCCTTAACAGTTAGGTGAGACTCAGTGCTGTTGCTGAGTGGAAACAAGGTAGGGGGGCCGGATTCGGCCCGCGGGCCTGGTGTTTGCCACCTGTGTTCTAGACCCTGCTTGGGTCACCTTCCCACCTGAGCTAATTAATCATTGTTGCTAGAAAGATGGAGAAGCATGATTGGTTAGGCTTGGAGGACATGGCCAATGGACTGTAACCAATGTCTCTACCAGAAGCACAGGGAGAGAAGAAGTACTTCCCAATGGAAGAGAAGCAAAGAGACAAAACCAGCAGATGTCCTACCATGAAAGCAGTTAGCCCGAGCCTCGCAGGTAGTTAAGTGTGATGAGGGGTAGCCTGGAGTGGCGACAGTATACCCAGGAAGCACTGGGAGGGACCTGGTTTTCCTGCTCTGCTTTGCTGACTGGAAACTGGAGCCCAGAGAAGGAAAGGACCCGTCTTAGAAACGGACGCAGCCTTCCT
The DNA here is from genome assembly GCF_021234435.1 of Artibeus jamaicensis. Lineage (NCBI taxonomy): Eukaryota > Metazoa > Chordata > Mammalia > Chiroptera > Phyllostomidae > Artibeus > Artibeus jamaicensis. The sequence continues at coordinate 7,307,229 of NW_026522030.1, forward strand.
TAGAATACCAGTCTGTGATCTCAGACTTTCCCCTTTAACCAGAGGAGTTACCTGCAGTGAGCCGCCACCCTCGGAGGTTATCTCATCCCCAGATGGGACACTGACAGCCGCCGGACGGTGCTCACATGGGCACCACAAGACTAAGCACCACGATGACTACAGCACGCAAGCATCAGGCAGAAACTGTGCTGGCAGCTGCGACTGAATCTGGTCCACAGATGTTTTGTTTGGCTCATCAAATGTTTTCAAAGAGTTGAGCCAACATTTAATAATTGGAAGATTTTACATTAAAAAATGCAGATTTCTGGCTTCTCTTGAAAAAAAAATTAAGAGATCTGACAACATCGGATCTGAATTCCCACATGGCAGCAATCAGCTGAAACTGAGACGCAACTGCCCCTTTACGCAGGGCGTGTGTCCTCTTGCTCCAATTCACCGCAGTCCCCACCACTCCCTAGTGTCCCTAACACAGAGGCCAAGGCGCAGTCACCATCGATCACTGAGCTTACACTCTTGTTTTTCCAACAAGAAATATTTTTCTGTGCTCGTTTCTCTTTCACAGTGGAAAACCAACTAGAATCGAGGCAGGGGGGAGGTGTCAGATGATTTTTCTTACACTAAGCTCACTTCAATCCCCAGCCCCTCTAGGCATTTCAGTTTGTGAGTATTGTTGTATGGAGTTATTATTTTTATTAGATCATTATTTCCCGACCAAGAGAATAATAGGCAGGCATGGCAGTAAACTTTCTGGAAATAATAATAGCAAGCAATTTCCCAGTGCTTATGAGATGCCAGACACTGTTTTAAGCCTTTTACATATCGTATTTCAGGGAATTCTCAAAACCACCCTATGAACATGCGACTATTGTTATTTGCATTTATAAATGAGGAAACCGAGGCACAGAAAGGTTAAATCTGCATTGCATGGATCTGAACCCTGAGAGCCTGGCTTCCGAGCCCAGAGTTGGAGTTAACTCTACTGAAGTTGCTGGTGTGTGTGTGTGGGTGGACATAGACAAATGCACTCATGTGTATGCACGTGTGTTAGTCACGGTGCTGTGGGTTGGCAGGGGAGGTCCGCAGGATGAGTCCGGAGAAAGGGCTGAGGTGTCACGGGCTTGAGAACTGAATTCTGCTCTGGAAAACAGAATGGCTAGATCTTCGTTAGTCATGAGTCTCCCGCTCACCTGGCCCGTCTCTCCTCATCCTTGTGGGCTTCGGTTTCCCATCTTTAAAATCAGGTGAAAGGGTGGGGCTCGGTGATCTCTGAACTGCCTCCCAGCTCTACTGACTGTTTTGTGATTCTCTTTTTCAAACGATTTCCTGGAGGTGAACCATGGTGAAGCCAGAGCCATGTGTTGGCTTGAGAAAAGCTGGGAAGCTTTGTCCAAGCTGGTGCCTCCATTTAGGCCGTGCCAGTGACCAGAAAGTGCCGCTCGCTGTAGGGGAAGTTCTGCCACTGCAAGTTCTTAGCAGGTGGAGCCGAGCGACAGCCAAACTCCCAGGAAGCAGCCTGCCAGTTCCCTGTGATCCTCTCAGAAAGTTGGAAGATGTGTCTCTTAACTAAATGACTTCCAGTGGCAGGGAATTTTCCAGATTTGAAAAGAGCGATGGCCTGGCAGTCTGGAGACCTGAGACGTACTGCCGGCCCTTGCAGTGGGACCTGCGCCCTGCCGATGCCCCCCTTCTCGTGTGAACTGCCCTCTCTGAGCCTCAGCATCCTTGCCTACCTTGCTTTAGTACTATGCAAAAAGAAGAGGTGATTGGCATTATTTGCAGAGAAGCCAATTTCCCCTGAAACAGGCTAGACCATAAATCCCGGAGAGACCTCCACAGAGCGAGGAAGGGTGAAACCCGGGGCACGGAACAGTGGGCCCCCTGCTAGACCTCGTCGGAGAGACAGCAGTGTGGAAGGTTGGACTCCCGCCATCACCCTGGAAGAGGACGGCGAGCCCCTATTGCCCCAACGTGTACACACTCTAATCCCTAACACCTGTGACAATGTTAGGTCAAAATGACAACAGGACTTTTAAAATAGGGAGACTATCCTGGATTGCTCAGTTGGTCCAATCTAATCACATGAGCCTATAAAAGCAGAGAACTTTCTTGGGCTGGGCTTGGGGAGAAGCAACAGAAGAAGAAAGAGATATTGGCAGCAGGAGAGAAATGCGACCCACCATTGCTGGAGGGGACCACGTAGAAAGCAGCAGAAGGAGCACAGGCGGCCTCTGGTGCCAAGACCCGGCCCTGGCCGGCAGCCAGCGAGGAAGTGAGGCCTCAGTCCTACAAATGCCAGGAACAAGATCCTACCAGCAACCTAAGTGGGTTTAGAGGCAGAATCCATCCTGGGCCTTCCAGATAAGTCCCAGTTGCCACCTTGTGAGACCGTTAGCAAAGGACCTACCTAGGTATCGTGTCCAGACTTCTGGCCCACAGAACTGTGAAATAATGAATAGAAATTCTTGTAAGCCACCAAGTTTGTGATCATTTGTTCTGGCAGCACAAGAAAATGAATACAAACCTCTTGTTGCATGTTGAGACTCATGAGAGAAAAGAGCAGTCTCATAGGTCCCACACTGTGTAGAGAGACATGGGCACACATGTGGTCTCATAGGTCCCACATTGTATAGAGGCATGGGCACAGAAGAGAACTGTGATGGTCACTGGCTAACGGAGGGTGTTTCTCAGGAATTGGACCTTGAAGCATCAGTCAGGTTTGGAGGTAAAAAAGAGAGAGAGCCCACTCTTTGGGGGAGGAGGGGGATTTCTTTACAGTTTCCAGACAGCACCTGTGTTAGGGCCAAGGAGAGCATTTGGGGCCTGAGATGACCCCACTGAGCAGACAGAGAGGGGTATGTGATGAGAGAGCAATCTTCACATGCTGGAAGCATCCCCAAGTTCATGAGCATTCCAAGGAATCAATGCCCCTCCTCAATGCACATGATAAACGACTGTACTAGTATTTCACATTTTCATCCCATTACATATTTCCTTCATGTCTGGAAAGCTATAGAATCAAAATTTGGAATTTAAATGATGAGAAAAAGAGAACATTTGTAGGATGAAATTCTTCCTTCACAGTCACAAAATTGTGATAAATCAAGCCCCTCTTTCAATTTCTGCTTTGTTGCATTTTATCCCACAAGTCTAGGCTGAAAGGGCTTTGAAGGGGAAGGAGGGTTATAGACCTCCGTGCTGACTCAGTGTAGCCCAGCACCCATTTATTCCACACCCACTGGGTGCTATGCCGCCCGGTACAGGGAAAAAGGAAGTGGGTAAGAGCGTGTACAAAATCACAGTGGAGCTGTGATTTTTGTGCCCATTACTGACTTATGTCATCATGACTGGTGCGTCTTCTTCAAAGTGGATTAGCGAGGATTGAAACACACACTCTTTACTTCCTAGCATCCGTACTTTCATATGTGCTGTTCCCGTTCTCAGGCATGCATTTCCACACATTCCTTCAGCTCCAGTTGAAATCCGATCTGCTGAAATTTGACAGCCCAGAGCCCGTGAAAGTCCTAACGGAGTACATGTCCTTGCGCTCTGCAATTTGCCTTCCAGGAACTGATCCTTCAGAAATAACCATGGACGTGCATAATGATGCATGCCCAAAGTTACTCATCATAGGTCGAAAACCACCTGGATATCCACCAACAGAAAATTGGTTACACAAATTATCATGTATGCATAACGTAGAATATTTTTGTGACCATTCAACATAATGCAGATCCACATTTATGGCTATGGAAACAGCATCATCTTGTAATGCTGGCAGGAATCCAGTCTACAAAATAATATAACAATATCACAGTTTTCTAGGACCCAACAGTAATTTACCCACAGCTGAGAATATTTCCAAGATAGTGAACCAGAATTTGTTCCTCCATAAAGAGACATTAGAAGTATGTCTCAATTCAGAATATCAAATGTGTTTCTTGACTCCAAGCACCTGAAATTCGCAGTCTTCCCGGGATTTCAAAGACATCTGATAATGAGGTACAGATTTAAAGAAGCCTGTTTCCAAAATTTTAAGGAAGCTGAATTTGCAGAGTAAAGTCATGGGCCAGGAGCGCAACCTACAGGTAGAGCTGAGAATGGGGGAGGGGGAGTGAATTAACTACCTTGTAGCTTCAGAGTTTATCGGTGAAAGGAAGGGAAAGGCGAGGCGTGGTGGGATCTCTTCTAGAGGAAAAGCCACAAACAAATGGGTCCCCAGACTAAGTGCATCTTTGGGGAAGACAATAGACTCAATTAAGAACCAGAGTCATAAAAGAACGCCAGTCTCCCAAACAAAACATAATTGAGTAGAGAAATGAGGCCCGAGCCCATAAATAACCCGCCATAATTAGAACATATCAACAGTTCCTATTAAAGAAACATCAGGCAGTCAAGTACTGGAAGTCTGGGGAAATTGAGTTCTTAATTAAATCCTCATCAGAATTACTGGTACCCATATCTTCCACATCCCATTTCCCCAAGTCTCAAGTGTAGGTACATCAGGAAATGACTTGGTTCCATGTAATCACACGAAATAAATTCTTCCCCTGTTCAGTCTTAACAAGGACTGATACAGAAGCACTGGGTCCTAATTCTCAGGACACTCACCTTCAGCAGCCAGAGAAATCTGGCAGAATCTCAGTGTTCCCAGAGAAGAGCCATACATGCAGTCTTCTTTTAAAAAATTAAATATAGATATGTGTGTGTGTGTGTGGTATATGTATGTGTGTATATATATATATATATATATATATATATATATATATATATATATATTTACCTTCTCTTAGTTAATTTCTCTACTCAACATTCTGCTTTGGTTCCCTAATGTTTACAGAATACTGTAGAAATTACTAGGACTTGGGATTTTAGGGACTGCTTTCTCTTCCCCATTCCCTAAATGTGGCTCATTCTTTATTGGTCCCCTTTTTTGCTGATTGAGCCACATCATTTTTATTACAGTCCATTGTTATAGTTGTTCTATTTCATGATTAGTTAATATTGTTAATCTCTTACTGTGCCTAATTTAGAAATTAATCTTTATCACAGGTAGGTATGTATGTATGTATGGGAAACGACCCAGTATACACAGGGTTGGGTGCTCCCTGCAGCTTCTGGCATCCACTGGGGCCTTGGAACGTGCCTGCAGTAGATAAGGGGACTACCGCATTCAGAATCTCGTACCTCTCTCTCCCTGCCCCGCATACCGCTGCTACCACAACTGTCCCCCAGTGAGTAGAACACCCCTACTGTTTCAGTCCATAACTCAAGATCAAAACCTGGATGTCTTACTGCCTTCACCCTCATCTCTTTTATCCACATCTTTCTAAATCAGGAATCATCAAATTTTTTTCCTAAAGGCCCATATAGGAAATATTCTAAGCTTTGAGGGCTGTGTGGTCTTTAGGTGGGACTAGTCAGCACCAGCTGTAAAGTCCCATGCTGGCCTGCTGTTTCGGACTGGCTGTATCATATGATCTCTCAGCCGGTCATTTTCAAACATTTATTTTCAAAAAATAGATAATAAATGGCTCATATACCAAAGACCATGATTACTAGTTTTATGTGTATCTTTCCAGAGATAATTGTGCATACACAATCATATACAAATGCTGGCAGATTATATGCATGGTTCTAAACCTTGCTTTAAATGTATTTCTCTTATTTTATCCTTACTATCTGCATTGTGATCTCATATGAACATTTTATCTTCTCATTATTAAACTTTAGGTTTTCTCCTTCTCTTACATCACTTAAATTTTAACATGCATATACATTATCCAAGACCTACAAAGAGGTTTAAAAATAACACCATGTATACTCATATACCTACGACCCAACTTAAGAAGTTGAACATTGCCAATGCAGCTAAATCTCCCTTGTATATACCCTTCTGGAATCACACTACCCTCCCTCCCAGCAGTGGCTGCCCTTCTGAATTTGCTATTTATCATTTCCAAATATTTCATTTGTTATACAGACATATTGTGCCCTTGAGTAATGTTTTGTATTGTTCTGCATGTTTTAAAGCTTCATAATGTCTTTCTATATGTGTTCTTCTGCCATTTTCTTTTGTCACCTTAAAACTAAGTTTGTGCGACTCACCCATGCCCATATACGTAACTCCTGGTTCACCAGTACTCAGTGTGGTAGAGTACTATATAGTGTAACCCTCCTGCTATTTCTTTTTACCCTTTTTCTATCAATAGATATTTCGGTTGTTTCTAAGATTTTACTGCCACAACATTGCTGCGAAGATCATCATCGTTATACACGTTTCTTAACCAGTGGAAGCAGTTTTTCCAGGCTTACCTGTAGGAATAGAATTCCCGGTATGCAGTACGCCCATTTAGGAAAGGACTGTGCCCATTTCCAACTTTCTAAATATTGCTCAGTTGCCCTCTGAAGTGCTTGCAGCAGTTGCCACTCCTGCAGCAGTGTGTGGGTGCCTTCTTGCCAAGACTTAGGGTACAGGCACTCCTGGCCACCAACAAGACACACGCAAATGGGATAACGAAAGAGAGTTTCCTGAAGGGATTGTTCACATGGCTGTGAGCCAACAAGAGACAGTGAAGCATCAACTAGGAGCTGTTAAGACTCCCGGGCCTGAAGGGGTAATAGGAGGGGAGTTACTGGACTGCAGAGTCATAGGAATGGGTGCTCTGCAAGAGCTTTAGCCTTCAAGAAAGCAGCCCAGCCATCATCGACACAGGCAGAGCTGGGTGGGAGCCAGGAGAAAAATCCCAAACTCACCCCTGACGCCTTCTTCAGTCTCTGGATGGAGAGCATGGGGCTTGCATCTGGAGGGGCAAAACAGAGACCACTTGGTACTTGGAATTGTTAGGCTTTTAAGTTAGTGTCAAACATGATATACAATTGAAACTTATTGTGGCTTTAAATTTGCCTTTTTCTGATATCTAATGAGATTATCTTTTTAGATGTTTATTTTTCATTTACTAGCTTCCTCTGTAAATTGTCTTATTCTGTGCTTTGCACACTTTTTCAATCAGATTGTCTTGATAATTAATGCATAGGTGTTATTTATCTTGGAAACATTCTTTTTGATGGGCACATGTACATTGTCTTTTGAAGTGTTTTTCATAAAGAAAAATTAAAAATTTTAGTGTAGCCCTGGCTGGTGTAGCTCAGTGGATTGAGCGCGGGCCTGCGAACCAGACAATTGCGGTTCGATTCCCAGTCAGGGCACATACAGGGGTTGCAGGCCAGTTCCCTGCAGGCCAGTTCCCAGCAGGGGACTCATGAAGGCAACCATACATTGATGTTTCTCTCCCTCTCTCCTTCCCTTCCCCTCTAAAGAAAAATAAATAAAATCTTTAAAAAAATAAAAATAAAAAAATTAATTAAAAAAAATTTTAGTGTAGATGAGTGCATCAGTTTTTTTCTCATATTTCTGTTAAACTTGTTTTTTTTTTAATCCTTCCTTTTTCTGAGTTCAGGCAAATATTCTATAATTTCTTATAACATTTTTTCCTCTGTATGTTGGATCTTTAATCCTCTGGAATTACTGTATTTTGCCGTGTACAATGCCCTCCTGTGTAGTGCACACCCACGTTTAAGGCCCAAACGAACGTTCAGGAGAAAAATCTTTTGTTTTAATTAATTAATTAATCTATATTTAGATGCTTGTTTTTTGTACTATCAAAGAATTTAGCATTTATTTTTGAACACATTATGGTACAAGAAATTTTATGTAACAAATAATTACCAAACACGAGAACAGATACAAGGCATTCCAGGTACTACCCATGTGTAATGCGTATCCTTATTTTTCCCTCAAAAATTTGGGCAAAAAAATTCGCATTATACACAACAAAATATAGTAATTTTCCTATGGGTGTGAAAGAGATCAAATTGTTTTCATACGCATTGCCAATTATGCCACCTTTTTAGAAATGATTAGCCCTATTATTTCTTGCTTTTCTTTACTGTCAGCCTTGTTACATATTAAGTTTCTGTATAAGCACTAGTCTGTTTCAGGGTTTTCAGTTTTGTTCCACTAATTTATTTCTTTTTAAAAAACATTATTTTAATTACTGTAGCCACATAAGAAAGAAGACTGGAAATCTATCAGGGAAAATATCTCTACCTTTTTTTCTTTAAAATCGTCTTAATTAGCATGGCCCTTTGCTCTTCCCTACCCACTTTTAGAATCAGTTTGTCAACCTCCACAAAGTACTCCATAGGGATTTTAATTGGAAGTACACTGCATTTATAAATTAATTTATAAGGAATTTATATTATGATATTCAGTCTTCTTATCCATGGACATGGTACATCTCTCCGTTTATGTAGATTTCTAACTTCTTTCAATAGAAGATTAAACATTTTTTCATAAATGTCATGCACATGTTTGGTTAGATTTATTCTTTTGCTTCTTACATCCTTGGAACTATTACATGCTTTTTAAATTACATTTTTTAATGGTTGTGGCTGGTGCACAGGATGTGAATGATTTAAATATTTTAATCTTTACATGCAGAAACCTTGCTAAACTCATTAATTATAATAATTTTTCTGAAGAGTATCTTGGGTTTTCATGATTGACAACAATTTACTCTGCTAATAATGACAGTTTTATTTCATCCTTCCCAAACCTTTACCTCTTTTTTTTGCCTTGTCTTGATGAGCTGGCCAGAGTCCTCAGTACAATCCTGAAGGGAGTCATGCTAGTGGGGCCCTTACCTTCTCTTTTCTTTTTATATTTTATTTATTTATGCTGTTAGAAAAAGGGGAAGGGGGGAGGAAGAGAGGGAGAGAATGCCTTGCCTTTTCTTGAATTTAAATGCAGTGCTTCTAACATTTTAACATTAAATATAACGCTCCTGGTATGTTTTTGGTAAATAGCCTTTATCAGGTTGAGGAAATGCTTCTCTATTCCTTCTTTCCTAATTTTTTTTTTGTATGAAAGAGTGTTAAATGTTTCCAAATGAATTTTCTGCATCTCCCAAGATGGTCATATAATTTTTCCCCTTTAATGCAAACCAACTTTGTGTTTCTGAGATATAACCAATTAAATAATGATTGTATGTATTTGCATTTATATTCATATACATTTGGTTTGCAAATATTTTTACATTCTTACATCTATATTTATGAGTAAGAATGGTGTGTAACTTATGTTCCTGATGGTGTCCATGCCTAATTTGCATGAAGGTTTATAGTGGCCTCACAAAATGAGTTGATCAGTGTTTCCTCATCTAACAGTCTCTGCGAGACTATGTGTGCGATTGGAATTACTTGTTACCTGACAGTCTGTTAGAGCTCATTGCTAAAATTGTGTAGGCCTGGTGTTATGAAGGTAAATATATTTTAAACCACTGATTGACTTCCTTCAAAAGCAATAAATTATTCAGGTGCGTTATTTCTTCGTGATTCAATGATGATAAATAACATTTTAATTTTAATATTAAATTTTTACTGCATTTAGGTATTCAAATTTCTTTGCATAAATCTGTTCATCACATTCTCTGTTATATTTGCCTTTTTCATTTACAATATTCCCCATTTGTATCTTCTTTCTTTTTACTTCATCAGTCTTGTTGGAGGATTTTTACTGGCTGGAATTTTCATGCTTAATGTGAGCTCCCTTTGCACATGTATTAAAAACTTTGGTTTTCTGGTAATCCGTCTCCGTGAATTTGATTATTAGCCCAGCAAGAATTTAGAAGGTGAGAGAAACAATTTAGAAGGTGTATTTATTTATTTACTTAGCCCCCACAGAACCATTTTATCACAATGCAGACCTTTCCTAACTTAAATTGAAGCCACTAGAGTGACTATTTAACTTGGCAATCATTAGGATAATCTTGCACAAGGAGAACAAACCATCTGGCAAGAAAAATGATGTCATACGCATTTTTGTTGACTACGTGAGCATTGCCACACGGTAGGTAACTATATGGCTCCAGAATTTCCCCAAAGACACTGTTTAGGGTTTTCACATAGTTCTCAGTTTCGGTCTGCCGTGATTTGATACTTGACTGTAATTTTTGGGGGGGTTGCTTTCCATAAGAGCTGAGGGAGGTGGAGAGAGGCTGTGGGGTAGAGCCTGAAAGAAGAGTGTACAAACTTCTTTCATCTTAAAGCTCCGCAGCGCACGTTGAGCTTTCTGAAATCAAGATGCACCCCATTCAGCCGCCGTTACATTAAATCTTGTTGGAGGCTTTTTAAATACCGTTTGATCTTCAATCTTCTTTTTATATCGAATCTTCTTCAGTCTTCCCAATTTTACTAACTTTTGCTCTTTTATTATTCCTCCCTCTGCTTTCTTTTTATCATGTTAAGCATGTCTTCTTTTCTACATAAACATGCAAGCTACAAGTCACACACACACACACACACACACACACACACACACACACACACACTTTCAGCAGTTGTTACTATGACTTGGCCAGGCATGATTTTCTTTATATTCATCCTAATTAGAGATCACCAAGATTCTTGAATCTGTAAGTTTATATCTTTAGCAAATTTGTAAAACTTTCAGCTATGACTTCTTCAAGTCTTTTTTTAAAGAATTTATTTATTCATTTTTAGAGAGAGGTGAGAGAAGGAGAATGAGAGGGAGAGGATCATCAATGTGTGGTTGCCCCTCCTGCGCCTTATACCAGGGACCCAGCTTGCAACCCAGGCATGTGCCCCAACTGGAAATTGAACCAGCGACCCCTTGGTTTGCAGCCTACACTCAACCCACTGGGCTACACCAGCCAGGAACTTCTTCAAATATTTTTCTGTCCAACTGTCTGTCCCTTTACTTCTGGGACCCTAGTTACGGACATGTTAAGCATTCCAGTACAGTCTCACAGGCCCCTGGCGTGCTGTTCAATTTTTTATAATAACTTTAATTTCTTGAATAGGTTTAGACTTATAGAAAAGTTGTGAAGGTCATACAGAGAGTTCCTATGTACTCCACGCACAGTTTCAATCATGAGTAACGCTTTATATTACTATGAAATATTTGTTACAACTAATGAACCAAAACTTATAAATTATTTCAAACTAAATTCCATACTTTACTCAGATGTCCTCGGTTTTTGCCTTTCTGCTCTAGGACCTCACCCACTACACCACATCCCATTTAGTCAGTCACGTCTCCTTAGGTTTGTCCTAGCTGCGACAGTTTCTCAGAAATTTCTTGTTTTTCATGACCTCGACACTCAATGAGTACTAGTCAGGTATTTTGGAGAATGTCTCTCATTTGGGATTTGTCTGACATGTTTCTTATGATTAGGCTGGGTTATGGGTTTTGGGAAGAAGACTGCAGAGTTAAAGTGCCATTTTTATCACATCATATCAAGGGTACATATACTATCATCTTGACTTATCACTGTTGACGTTAACCTTGATCATGGCTGAGGTAGTGTTCTTTTAGGTTTCCCTATTATAAAGTTACTCATTCCCCCCTTTTCATATTGCACTCATTGGGAGGAAGTCACTAGGTACAGCCGACACTCACGGAGTAGGAAGTAATACTTCATCTCCTTGAGCATGAAGTAGCTACATAAATTATTTGGGATTCTTCTGCATAAGAGATTAGTCTCTCTTCCCCATTTATTAATTTATTCAATTATGTTTATTTGCATGGAATGGATTCATGGATTTTTATTTTATAGTTTGTGTTTTAATACAATACTACTTTATTCCATTCCTCAAATTGTTCCAGTGTTGGCCATTGGGAAGCTTCAGTTGGCTCCTGGGTCCCTTTGGCACACCCCATTATTATGGAGCATTGTTTTTTGTTTGTTTTGTCTTGTTTAAGCACTCCAAGATACTCCAGGCTCATCTTATGTATTTCCTGCCTCAATCCTAAAATCAGTCATTTCTACAAAGAGTCCTGGTTCCTTTTATTGGAGAATAGAATTTGACACTTAGGTCTGGGAGCGAGGTACACTCCCTGCTACTAAGGGTGTCTTTGCTTCTATGCCTTCTTAGCTCACAGGTCAAGGTGACACATGGGTGTTTACTAACCTACATCAATGCACATGTCTATAAATGTTTTCATATATAGCCCTCTGTTATTATATTAAGCTAAACATGATTAGTACTGATCATCTTCATTCTATTATTACTAGACTTGATTTAGGAGCCAAGTTACACGTGAAGAGAGGCAGGCGTCAGGCATCCATTTGCAGGTGCAGATTGGAGCAGGGGTCAGAAAGCTCTAGAGCAGCTTCCTCATTTCACAGAGGCGGCTTTCTGCTCATAGCATGTTTCAGAAGCATGTTTCTAGAGTTGCTGCCTGTGGCACAGGAGCAGCAGCTCCCTCGGTGGCCCAGTTCTGCCACGTGCCTTTGGCAGTTGTCCCTGGAGGCTCATCCTAGGGTTTGTTTCTACAGCCTCCCAATTAACCGTGTGCCCAAATCTCTGTTTATGCTCTGCAGTGGAATCACGACAGATGCACTTGGAAGGCACGGAGAGCGGCTGCTCTGCCCTTCACAGTGGATAAAGTCAAATCTCTTAATAGCCTCAGTTTCTGATCTATAAAATGGGAATGATAATTCTGGTCTCAAAGGGTTGTTGTAAATATTAAATGAAGTCTGACCCAGAGTAGATAGTCAGTAAAACTTTTAGGAATTATTAATATTTATTTACCTAACATTTGCGTAACATCTTAGTTCTTAACAATTTGGCCATTTTGTTCATGTTTGGGTTGCTTTTTAAAATAATGATTCTGGATAAAATTCCTGCATAGCAAAATAACTGGTGAAAATATTTTAATTTTAATATTACCTGAGTTTATATTTTCAGCAAGGACAGTATCAACCAGAAAAAAATCAAGAATATCTGTGGAGATGGGATCAATTTTATGGTAGTCAAAACTTAAGTGAGAGAGCTGTTCCCAAAGCCACTGCAAAATATGAGGGCAGCGGCTATTGCATTAGTCACGAATGATATTTTGCCTAGAAGTGTTTTCAATGCAATACTTTCATGTATTGGTGAGGCTTTCTTTTTTTAGGCAACTTTTTCCAAAAATAGCATAGATTCATCATCTTTTTAGACAAATATGTATGGAAGCAGGAAGTCATTTTCCAGTCCTATTAACTACACTGATATACATTTGTCTTAGCTACTATGGCCAGGGAGGGTGTTAGACTAAGAAATGAAATTGACTCTAAGGATATTGGGTAAGCCCACAGAATCTCAGGAGGCCTGAGAACAAGGCTGAGTGCCTGCAGCCCAGAGCAGCACCCCAAGTCAGGCTGCAGAAGGGGTCCATGCAGACATGACCAACACACCTGCTGCACAGGCCTTGCAGCTCGTGCCTCAACCCCATTCACACTGAAACCTCACACTGTTGTCACTGTGCCCCTGGAAACTGGGTAAAGCAACCGGGGCTGCTGCCACCTTCAGCCATATTGGATTTCTGCAGATTCCCTAATACTCTGTATTCCTAGTTTCTAATTCAAAGCCTGGTGTTGTTTTATCTTATCAAAAGCTGGGTAGCATACCTGTACCCTAGCTGCAAGAGAACCTGTTAAAGTGAGTTTCTGCCACTCGTCTTTTTATAGTGAGAGGTGGACTCTGTCTCATAAAAATGAAAACTCTCCAACTATATAGCAGGGTGTAGATTGAGATTAGGGTCCTGGACAGAGGATGCAGGGTTAGCATTAAGCCCTTCAAATTCTAAAGAGCCAGGAACAACTGGGGCGGGACACCTTAATTATATAAGCAGTCTGGAAAGGTGGAGAAAAAAGAAATTGTTGAAATATGTAGTTTTGGCCTAGTAGCAATGACAATTCCCCCGCCCTCCATTTACCATTTGGGAGAGAACAGAATGCTACTCTTCCATCCCCCAGACAAATGATGGGGAAGGGCACCAAGAAATTCGCTCAGAGGTACTGAAGGTGCTGCAAAGAGAGACAGGCATCTCATGTTCACAGTTGGTATTACTCAAGCAGAAGGCTTGCAGATTTTCCTTTGGTTCTATTTGAGCAGGATGAAGAGAAGAGAGCATGGGGTGAAGAAAGCTGCTTAGAAGGCATAGGCCTTCATCAGAGCTAGCCAGAGAAGCTAAAACGGTCAACAGGACCGCAGCCAAGATAGTTAAGGAAAGAGAGGTTTGCCCCATCTCCTCTTCTCTCAGCCCACCACACCAGAGGCATCTGGACCAACAGGAGAGTATGAGGAAGTGTCCCAGTGGTGGATCTTGACCCTCCTCCCCAACACTCTGATGCTGGAGCACAAGGAGGAGAAAGCAGACCACACATGCTCCCTTCAAGTTCAAGAGCTCCAGGTCTGGCTATTGTGAGGTAGGAGAAAACCCTGATGAGAAGCGGCTTTGGACCCAGACTGACTTCTAACAGCCATGAGGACACCAAAAGCCAAGAGGTGTTTCTGAGATATCAGTAAGAGAACTGCTACTGGGAAAATAAAACTGCTCCGCATATGCAGAGCTGCAGATTCACTCTGCTCTGAACAGCAGTTACACAGTGGAAGGGCTTCAGATGCTGGAAGGCAAAGCGAAAGAGACTGCCTCCCTCGGGGATGCAAGGATGGTATAATATTCCCAAATCAATAAACATAATACATCCCATAATCAAAAGCAAAGACAAAAATTACATGATCATATACATAGATGTGGAAAAAGCATATGATAAGGCACCACACCCACTTATGATTAAAACACTCAGCAAAGTGGTAATAGAGGGAGCATTCCTCAACATAATAAAGGCCATAAATGAAAGATCTACAGCCAATATCATACTCAATGGACAAAAACTAAAAGCTTTCCCACTAAGATCAGGAACAAAAAGAGGATGTCTGCTTTCACCATTTCTATTCAACATAATATTAGAAGTTCTAGCCACAGCGATCAGACAAGAAAAAGAAAGAGAAAGCATCCAAATTGCAAAGAAGAAGTAAAATTGTTATTGCTTGCAGATGACATGATAGTGTACATAGAAAATCCTATAGACTCTACCAAAAACTACTTGACCTAATAAGTGAATTTAGCAAAACAGCAGGATACAAAATCAATATCCAGAAATCAAAAGTATTTTTGTATATCAACAATAAAATATCAGAAACAGAAATCAGGAAAAAAATCCCATTTGCTATTGAAACTGCCCCCTACAGTATGGATTCATCTGCTTTCTCTGTGGTTGGACTTAAGAACCAAAGGAGAAGAAATAAAATCTTGGGAAATGTGGTTCACAGATATGTAATTTCTAAAAATATTTAGCAGATTTTTTTTCAAGCTTGTCACACTCAGACGACTAAAGGTAAACTGAATTATCTATGACCCCAAGTAAGTCTGAGAGCTAGATGAAAAATTTTGATGGTGAGGAAGGATATCATGCAGTGAAAATTACAGCATTAACAGTGAAAATAGAGACCCTCAGCACCAGTCAGATCTCTTCACTGGAAACATCCTCTGCTGAGCACTACCCTGAGACAGGAGAAGAGGGTGACCTGAGGTCAGAGAGGCAAGGGACCTGGCCTCTCGACAGGTAAGGGCCTTCATCTAGAATTTTCCAAGATGACCCTGAGAACTCTGCCCCACAGTGCCCCTTTAGCCACTTTCTTGCAAATCGCTGAGTATGAGGCTCTATAAACAATAATTTAAAAGAGGAGTCCTTGAGTCCACATAATCACCTAAGTCTGGATTCTTAAAACATTGTGACTCTAAGCCAGAAAACAACTGACCTGGAATCTAACCTAATGGGACATCACATGTCCCTTCAGCCCCTTGTCCCACTGTCCCCACGCTTGGGGGTTTGGAGTAACACAGACTTGGTTTGGAGCCCTACTTTGCCATTTTCTAGCCATGTGACCCTGGGCAAATTTTCTTAATCTCTCTAAAGACGAGAGTATTTGGCAAGCTCTTGGCACGATCCCTGGCAGAGGGGACGTGGCCAGTAAGTATGTTGTTATTGAGAGCAATACCCCCACCCCATTAACCTATGAGCCAGGCAGGGTCTTTTGTGGTTGATTTTTTTGGTTTCCCCCCAGTTGGGAATCATTTCAACCACTTTTCTATTATAAACACAGATTGTTATGGAGTAGGATACAAATCACATTAATTTTAGCCTCAAGCACAAAAACTTCAAAGACATTTTTGCTTTGTGATAGCCAGCTGTGGGCACTGCCCCTCCCCCACTTGGGGGGAGTGAGGGTGGGGTGCCGGGGGAGGCAGCTGTGTGGGTCAAGCTCTCGCTCACTTTCTTCAACCATTAGGGAGATTTGGGAGACAAGTTTGCAGAGTACAAGTAAAATCCTTATGAGGACCTGTTACAATCATGTGCCCATTTTTTTAAAAGATTTGATTGACTTGTTTATTTAGAGAGAGGAGAGGAAGGAGAAAGAGAGGGAGAGAAACATCATTGTGTGGTTTCCTCTTGTATGCTCCCTACCGGGGGCCTGGCCTGCAACCCAGGCACGTGCCCTGACTAGGAATTGAACCAGTGATCCTCCGGTTCGCAGGCCGGCCCTCAGTCCACTGAGTCACATCAGCCAGGGCTATCACGTGTCCATTTTAAAGACATCAAACCAGAGGCACTGAGAGGTCAAGACCCTTTGTCCTCAAACCCTTTCAAGCCATCCAAGTGCAGTGACTTTCCCTCTGTATTGTGTGTGGGTCCTTGGCCACTGCTGCCAGGCCAGCTCCAAAATCTGCAGGGTCAAAGGTGATTTTCTGGTCAACATTTACCGCATGCTTTCCTTTGCTTGTCTGAGATTTTAAACCTCCGCTCCACTCTGTCTTGCACATTTATCTCTTTCCTGCAAATAAGCAAAACACACTCTTTTCCAGGAAATTCTGCATGCTCAGCGGGATATTTTTGGACATTGAGGTGGATTGTAATGCAAATGCCCTTGATTTCTTGGGACTCTTAACTCTTGTGAATTTCAGTGAGTGATAGGGCCCCTTGAGATAAATGTGCTTTTGATAGATGAAAATTCCCTTTCCCCTTGTGAAATGTGCTTGGCAGTAAATACTTCCATTCGGTGGAATTTGCTTAATAATTCGGTGTCGCACGGGGCTCAGCTGAGCAGTTCTGTGAAATGAAGTGAGGACCAGGGGCTAGGACCGGGAGAGGGCGCCAGGGAACAGGTCTGGGCCAGAGTGCAGGGAGCTGGACACTGGGGTCTCCATCCCAACAGAGAACCAGGAACTGGGGAGACCTGTGGGTGGTCTAATAGGTGCAAAGTGTGCAAGCAGAGTCAAGATAAGCAAGGAGGGTGCAGATGAGCAGGCTGTGGCACCCACACCAGGGCAGCTGCCTTTTTTTTCCTGCCTGTTGTGACAGATGAGCCATCCATGCTTATCTCTCAGAGTCCTTGATTTGAGAGCAAGCTGCTGTTGTCGCCACTGAAATTCTTACGGGTGTGAAGCAGTTCTGAGCAGTGGTTTTCTGCTCCCGAGAGAAACTTTTTTAGGATTTGCAGCTGGGCCAGTGGCCCGTTCCAGCATCGAGAACCTCTCACAGTGTTTTCGTGGTCAAGGGAATAGGACAGCACTGACCCGGAGGAGGATACGATGAGAAGAAAGCGCGGAGCTGTTTTGAGTGGAGGCTGCAGGGAGGCAGCTTTTGGCTTGTTGTATAAGGGAGAATTCTCTTCCCACACAGTGGAGGTTACGGAGGGGAGATGAGCTTCCTGTCACCACAAGCACTTGCAACTCCCAGCAGGGCTTCTTGTACAGTGCGGGGTGCTGTGAGTCAGTGTCCGCCTGCGTCACGCCCCTGTGGCACACTCTTCCATACCTGTCCACTGTGCTCAGGGTCACGCTGTGACTCCTGCCACCACCTCCTAGACCTTCTGTGACTTGGCCCCAGTCTCATCTCTTGTCATTCCACCACACTGCCAACTCTCCAGGTAGGTTCCATCTCGAAGCCCCTGCAACCATGTCGAGTGCTGTGTTTGCTTTTTATCTGGTCCTTAGCCCTTTACCCGTTACACTTACCTTCCTTGGTCTTTCATCTGGTTCATTCCAGCTAGTCCAAGCCCTTCCCCCGGAATCTCTCCTTCCTAAGCCCCGAGAATGAATCAGGTGTTTCCTCTTGTCCTTCCCATGTCTTAACACTATGCTAGAATAGTGACCCACAACGCTAGAATAGTGACCCACAACGCTAGAATAGTGACCCACAATGCTAGAAGCAACCAGAGGACATGGAAACGCCTGCTTTTCTGTCTGTGAATCCCCCACAGCCAGCACCGCCCTGCCTGGCACCTGGTGACTGTCCAGTGTAAGCAAACCTATTGATTTTGAAGTGTTTGAATGTCTCCAACAACACAACCACTGCTGCCTCGGTCCCCCAACCTTTCTGGGGGGCTGCCTGGCTGAGCCAGGGATTTGGTTTCATGGCTAACTTTGGAACACGGGGGCCTAAAGTTTAATTTGTTTTAATTTTTTAAAAATTAAAAAATTGTTCCCATATTCATCCTATGAGTATGGAGGGTTTTTTTAGGTTAATTGGGGCAAAAATAGATATCTGTCTTTTACTCCCAGTTAAGAGGATGACATCCTCTCTGCAGAAGAGAAATTGCTGATGAACAGAGCTCTCAGCTTGGAGAGACCAGGATTCTGGATTGTCTGTGTACCCACTGTGTGACCTTGGGCTAACTGCCTGCTCTCTCTGGGCATCATTCGTTCAGCAAATATTTACTGCAGTCCTATTATGTTCCCGGCACTTTAAGAGAGAGGCGATTGAACACAGACATGATTCCTGCCTTCACAGAATTTACAATCTAATAGAGAGACAGCAGACAACCAAATAAATAAATATAAATTGTAATAAGAACTACCAAGGAACTAAGTAATGTATAGTTACAGAGAGTGATGGAGGTAAATGTGGAAGAGACCTACTTATATCATGAAGAGTTGACATTTAGGTCTGAAGGATACAGAAAGCAAATGATGGGATGTTTCTGAAAGATGGGCCAAGGCAGGCGCAAAGGTCCTGAGGCACATACATCATTGAGAGATGGAGAGAAATCCGACATGCCTACAGAATAATTAGTTAGGAGAATTCTTCTCGTGTGTGAAATGGGTGCAGTAATGTTTGTAGTAGACACTTCTCAGGGCTGTCACGAGTGGCAAGTGGTAGATCAGATTTTTCCCATACCAAGCACATGTTAGTTACTTTGTTAATATTAGCTGAATGCAGAATTGAATGATTCAGTGCTTGCTTTGTGAAAATAAAAACATTTGAATTGGCAATTACCGGCCAGTTAAGACTATGTAGTACATGTATCAATAAGTTTCAAAGATCCACATTTGGCCTTCAAGATTCCCAAGGATCATGACAGCTGCTTGTATTTAAATTTGCTCATAAACCTTCCTGAACCAAGAGCCAGGAGTGCCAGTGTCCAGAAGCAGAAGGTGGACGTCCTGGCTCACGCACAGAGCAAACTTGCCTTTCTCTTCCTTTTTGACCTATTCAAGCCCTCCATGGATTGAATAATGTCTACCCACACTGGCGAGGGTGATCTTCTTCACTCAATCTGCTGACTCAAATGCTTGACTGAGCTAAAAGAGGCCCAGATAGCATCTTTTATTAAAAACATTAAAAAAAAGTTTATTCAAAAATATTAGTCATGTTGACACATAAAACTAATCATCATCAGTATTCCTGTCTTAGTTCACTTGAACTGCTGTATCAGAATATTGCAAACTGGTGGCTTATAAACACCAGTATTTATTTCTCACAGTCTAGAGGCTGGGAGTCCAAGACCAAGGTCTCAGCAGATTCGGTGTCTGGTGAGGCCTGCTTCCTGGTTTACGGATGGCTCTGTTCTCACTGTGTTCTCACAGAGTAAAAGGGGGAGGGAGCTTCCTGGGGTCTCTTTTACAAGAGCACTAATCCCATTCAGGAGGGCCCCACCCTCTCCACCTAATCTCCTCCCAAACGCCCCACCTCCAAATACCATTGCATTGGAGATTAGGTTTCCACAAATGAGAGGGATGTAAACATTCAGTCTACAGCACTTACGTACAAGAAAAAAAGATGTTCAGATTGGCTTACGAAGGCATGTATTTGAAACTCAATGCTGCAGGAAGACTAAACATAAAGGACTGAGCCAAAGTATGGCAGACAAAAGGAAAACGGAAGCCTCAATCTAAAAGAAGCTGAAATCCAAAAATACTCAACGAGACCGAGCAGAACATTTGATAGTGCCTCATGCTACAATTCGCAACAGGGCCATGACAGTTACGAATATATCAGTGCACCAGATAACTTCATACAGTGACCTTCCTAAAGCAGAAACTGTAGGAGATGCAAAGCAAATGTGCAGAAACCCACCAATGAAGGCAGATTCTAACACATGACTTTAACTGTAAGAAAGATGAAGGAAACAGAAGATAAAGATGGACAGAGCTCCTGAGCAACATAATCAATAAGGTAGACCTTGTGTATATCTATCAAAATTTACACCCTGATTGATAACTGAGAATAAAACTTCTCAAGGGCACACGAAATGTTCACAAAAGTGAATAGTGCATTAGGTCACCATGAAGATCTAGTAAGTTTCATAAAAAGTAAATGCAGACTAAAGAGACAGCTAACTAAAACATGAAAAATAAGCAGAAAGAACAAACACACAATATAAAGAATGACCAGGAAGAAATAACCATTAAGACAGAAGAAAATGCTAAGATCTCTTTGCACAGATGTATGCATAAAAATGTTAAAGCCCATGTGAAAAAGGTGACTTTCTAAGAGAATTTTTATTTACCAAATTGACACAAAGAGAGACAGCTCATATAGATCAATCTTTATGACAAATAGAAAGAGTTATGAAAGAGCTAATGCCCATAAAAGTATCAGTCTGCTTTCAAACGCTTTCTACTATTCCTTCAAAAATAATATATTCCTAATGCCATTTAAACTGTTCAAAATAACAGAAATAGAATGCAAACTTTGAATTGTTATGTAAAGTACAAATAATATCGATAACTAAACCTGATAAATATTGTGCAAAAAAGAAAGCTACAAAAACAACCTCACTTATCAATAATTGTACAGAAATCCTACGTAGAATTTTCCCAACAGATCCAACAGTACATTTGAAATAATACACATGGCCAATTTCTATGACAACAATTCAAGGATGGTTCAATATTAGGAAATGACTATAATTCCAAATAACAAGAATTCTAACAAGAAAAATAATATGATCATCTCCATAGATGCTCTTCTTAGGTTATACAACTTAATATATCCAAAGATAATATGTCATTTTAGCCCTTTTGCAGTAAAAATACTAACACTCTTTATTTCTGGAACTAAAAATCTTGATATTAAAGTTTACATGGAAACAAGTAAAAACACCCAGGAAAATGCTGAGAATTTTTATAAGAAAGACTCTAAAATTAAGATAACATGGCACTGGCACATAATGTGATAGATACATCCATGGAGCAGGATTGAAAAACCAGAGACAGCCCTGGCTGGCGTGGCTCAGTGGATTGAGCACTGGCCTGTGACCAAAGGGTCACCAGTTCGATTCCCAGTCAGGGCACACACCTGGGTTGAGGGCCAGGTGCCCAGTAGGGGGAGTTTGAGAGGCAACCACACATTGACGTTTCTCTCCCTCTCTTTCTCCCTTCCCCTCTCTAAAAAAATAAATAAATAAAATCTTTAAAAAATAAAATAAAAGACCAGAGATAGACTCATTATACATAGAAAGTTTATGCTATTAAAGAAGAAACCTCAAAAAGCCCTGGCTGGTGTAGCTCAGTGGATTGAGTGCGGACCTGCAAACCACACGATCGGGGTTCGATTCCCAGTCAGGGCACGTGCCTGAGTTGCAGGCCAGTTTCCAGCAGGGGACTCACGAGAGGCAACCATACATTGATGGTTCTCTTCCCTTCCTCTCTAAAGATAAATAAATAAAATCTTTAAAAAAAAGAAGAAGAAACCTTGAATCCATAAAGAAATATAAGTATTTAAGATAAATGACATAGGACAACTAGACAGTCACTTGGAAAGCACAAAATTGGATTCTTACATGACACCTAAATAAACTCGAGGGAGGGTAGAGAAACGAATGGAAAGACAGCTATCTAATAAAGCACATGTAGTAACACGTGAGTGCTACAGTCTAGATGCTATGCATATGGGTGTTCACTGGAAAAAAATCTTTCAAATTTTCTCAATGTTTGCAATTTTCAAAGTAGGATGTTAGGAGAAATGGGGGAGATTTCTTTAAAAGATAGAAGTTGGCTTGGAGGGGTTCCCATTTGCCGAATTAGGACAATCTGAGCATCAAAACCAACAATTAAAATGATGGGTTGTAACAAATGCATTAATTTAAAAATCCATGAGTTTTTAGTGAACACTGAAAGAGAAAGAGAGAGAATCAAATGCAAATACTGAAAGTGACCATTACTCCAACCCCTAACTCTAAACTTGGTAATGAGATTAAGCCCCTACTTGTTCAGGAGGATCTGTACTTTATGCCAACTAGTTGACAGAAAATACAAGAGATTGTGGACAAAGTTAAATTATACCAGAAGGAATCATAAAACTCCAAGATGTACAATAGCACGTTTTATAAGACAGGGGCTTAGTATTTCCAAAAGTCAATAAAGACCTATATATGAGAGAGATTTTAGATTGAAAGAGATGGAAGAGCTATAACAAATAAATGCAATATAATCTTATTGGCTTTTGGTTGGGAAAAACTATAAAAGACACTTTGATGACACTGAGAGAGAATTCAGTGAGAACTGGCTCTTAGATAATAAAATTTGTTAATGAATTATTGTTAATGTTCTTAGGAACAAAGTGGCATTTGGTTATACAAGATACTCTTATTTTTAGATATATGAGGGATAAAGGATCATATCTACCATTTCTTGTGAGTGCATCAGCCAAAAGAAAAAAAGATAGATGGTTACACAGATCTATATAGATAGGAAGATAATGGATAACTGCCCTGGTAGGGAGGCATTACTTTCTCCATTCTATGAATAAATAAAGAGAGCTGCCAATTCTTGAATAGTGTCACAAAGTGTGATTCGGACCCAGATCTATCTAACCTCACGTCCACAGTTTAAGTGGCAGCTTTATCTCCAAAGGAACCAGGCAAAGTTAGTGAGGCAGAAACTTCAACACAACTCAAGGAGAACCATACCAAAACAAGTGAAAGAAAGTCACTCCAAATCTTTGCCAACATGCCCAGCACAGGGCCTGGTAAGCAGAGGCAGGAGACTGAAGGTGGAGCATCTTCTGGAACAGCAGGTGTTCCTGGTTTGGGGTGTGTTGGAAGAAAGAGGAGAGGCACTGGGCTAGAAAGGAGAGTCGGACAGATCACAGCAGGCTCTGGGTGCCGAGCTGGGGAGTACGGGCTTTCTCTGGTTGGCATCAGGGAACCATGGGAGGTGTGTGCACCGGCGAAGGACATGGTCAGACAGCGATGGGTTCATCCCTCTCTTCCCCCACCTCCAATGGAGACCACACTCAAACGAACACAAACAAAACCTCCAGAAGGAATTGGAGCAGATGTTGGATGTTTTATTTATGAGCAGAGCATTGGTCAAGTGAAAAAAATAAAAACTTTAACAAGATTAAAAATTGATGTAAAAAGAACGACTCAGTGGCTTGTAATAGCCCTTAGTGGAGAGGGGGGAAAATGAAAAGCTATTTCATAAAAGATTGAAGCTCCAAGGTACTCAAGGTTTGAGTGCAGGCAGAAAGCTCTCTTGGCACTATGGCTCTCTAATAAATGGTGTGTCTCTGTGAGGGGAAGGCTTTCTGGGCAGTAGGTACTTTCTGTGCTGCTTGGAGCACCGGCCATTGTCCAAGGGCTTGGGGACCCACCAAGCCTGGGGAGGACACCACGGGGCCAGAGGCCAAAGCCGGGGAGCTTGCAGAACCAGAGTCTCTCAGCCGAAACAGTCCTAGCATCATCCATCTGGTCCTTGAATCCATCCTCGGCATCCATTAAGAGATCATCTGTGTTTTCTCCTTCAAAGATCAAACAAGCAAAACACTTGTTCACTTATTTCTGACCAGAAAACTAACACATGTTCACTGGTAATTTGGAAAAGATTCTAAAAAGCGTGAAAAAAGAGAATAAAAATCACTCATCATTTTACCAACCAGATAGACAGTTCTAGACTTTTTACAGAATGTGATCGTATTGAGTATGCTATTTTGTAATGTGCTTTATTTACCTAATAGCATATTATAAAATTCAGCCATGAAAATGAATAATTTTCGACGATACCATTTAAAATCATAATTTAGCCGATCCCCTTTTATTGGACATTTGATTTGTTTCCAATATTTTTTGAATTACAAATAGCATTATATAAACACCCTTGACACAAATCGTTTTGTGCATGCTGGTTAAGTCATAGAAAAATAACTTTTCTCAGATGGGACAATTGTGCATTTTTCCTTCCCTGTGAGCTATCTGGTTCCGTACCTCCCCATGCATTAAATCAGTGACCTTTCCTGTTTCAAGGGGGACACGTGGGTACCACGTAGAGTCTAGACCAAAAAGAAAGTCATTTTCCCACTTTAAATCAAACTGTATTTTGAGGCGGAGGCATGATGGTAGCCTTGAAAGACCGGCTTTGTAGAGAAGATTAAAGTCTTTAATTTCTAAATTCTTCTCTGCCATCCGGAACAGAGCTCGGAGGTCTCAGATTATGAAACTCTTCTACAAAGTCACATTGTAGACAAGATAAATGGTATCAATGAGTTAAGTTCCCACCGTAAGAAAAGGGGAGGGAGAGGAAGGACCAGGAGAGAGGAGGAGATAAATCGAGGAGATCCGAGTGCCCTGGCTCCTCCTTCTGAGTGCAAACCCCCAGGCTGGGGGCTGGGAAGAAACAGGTGACAGAAAGGTCCTGGGTTGAGGGCCGAAGCAAAGTGCACTTAGGCCTGTTTTACCGTTTGTTTTGGGGGGAGGCAGGAGTCTCTGTGGCACCCCTGCAACAACATGGTCAGCTGCAAGGAATTCTGGGGTGGTATAATTAGGCAGAGAGAGAGACAGACAGACAGACAGAGACGCAGGGGGAGGGAGCTGTTCGTGCGGCCCCAGCCACTGTACTCCATTCCTGCAGCATCGCTGTCACCTGTAACTCCGGGTCTGACCTGTGCACACTGGAAAGGTACCCACCACACACCACCAAGGACTCGGACATGCTGCCTGTCATTTGGACATCATCGTGGGAATCCACGGGAGAGAAGGGGCTTCTTCTGGAGCAGTGATAAGAGACTCAGTCCCCCCATGCCCCTCAAGCTTCCTCTATCTTCCCTTATAATAAAATGTTTTGGGGCTTTTTTTAAACGTTAATGGGCTTTCCACTGTTGGCCTATCCCTGTGTTCTTGACAAAGTTTCACAAGTTTGTTTCATCTGAAGTGTCAGCTCCACTTGACCGGCGGGGAGAATTGGAAGCGTTGTGTTGAGGGGGATCCTGGAGCTTGGTCTGACTCTGTAGGAATGTGTCCGGGATCAGTGAGAGATGTTTGTCACCGATTTGAGAGGGCCGGCTATCTGTGGTCCCTGTCCTGAAGCCCAGTAAAATTAAGAGTAATCCGGCATTCACATGCTGGTGCTGCAGCTGTTGGAGGCTGGGCGTACTTTCACTGTCTTTCTTGTTCAGGTTAAGCATCCCCAGTTTTCCCCTTGTCCCTCAATTGATGCAGTTGCCAGACTTCTGGTTAGCACTGGACGGTTTCTCAAGGCCCATCTGTGAAATGGAGCCCGCAGAATAAATACTCAAGCCTTAATTTAGAAGCATTTATGAACACTCGCCATGTTCCAGAGCGTCTCTGAGGCACCCGTGAGAGCAAAGATGAACAGAGAGGGAGCCGGCAGCCCTGACCAGTCTCTGTGGGGTCCGAGCAGCAGGGGTTAGTGTGGGGTCGCCACCTGCCCCACTTTGGTGGTGAGAAGTCTGTTCAAACACCCTCAGTCTCCTGCCTGCTAAACCCCTGAGGTCTTTGCATGCCTGTTACTAGGAGTCTTGTCACCCTGACACCCTGTCAGCCAGACCTTGACACTGCAGTTGGGACCCCAGACAGGTCATGCCTTTCGTTTCCATCAATTCTGTCTCACTCTGTTTGGCCCACCCCTCCTGGCTGTTGAGGTTCCTCCAGGCCCAGACACCACCACACTGTGTGTGTGTTCCGGTCCTCGCGGAAATAAAAGGGCCAGACGCGCCTCTGATGTCTCACTAAATGGAATGGCAAAGGCAGCCCCCGCCCCCAGAGGGGCCGCACTGCAGTGACTGAATGCTGCCTCCCCCTGGTCAACCGTCTCACTCGCTGGGGCTCCTCCCAGAGCACCCAACAAGGATGGGAACCCACACGCGTGTGATAAATTCCACACTCATCAGAGAGATGGGACATCACTGGGTTCCAGGCGTATCTGTGAGTGTACGCAGATCCTAGCCCTATGGAACCTACATTCCATGGGGGTGGGACGTGGGTGGAGGGACAGACAAGAAACGTAAGAAACGATGCCGTGTGTTAGAAGGCAGTCAGGACGTGCAGAAAGAGAGTGTAGACTGGAGTGTGCATGGAGGGATTACAGTGTTCAATGTGGGGGTCCAGGAGGGCATCACGGAGAAGGTGACATTGGAACTAAGACTTGGAAGAGGTGAGGGTGAGTCATGTGGGTGTATGGGGTGAGGGGAGGGCACAGTCCAGGGAGAGGGGACACTAAGAGGTCAGTGTGGCGACAGTGAAGCAAGTGATGGAGGGGATGGTGGGAGACGGAGCAGAGAGGCCTGAGGGCAGAACACAGAGGTGCGTGGTCCCCATAGGGTCTGGATCCTCCTTGGGGTGACACAGGCAACCACTCAGGAGCAAGACGATCTGCCTTATTTGTTCCAGGGGCGAAGGTGGGAACAGGAGACTGAGTCAAAGAAACCAGAGCTGGAGCCAGAGCCAGGGGTCAACTGCCCAGGCTGTACCAGACCGGAAGTAGAGGACAGAAGCAGGAAGAGGATGGGCTCTCCAGGCTGCTGCTTCCCAGGGCTCTTGACCCTGCCCCTCACCTCATCCTGTGCCCCGGCCTGCAGATCCAGGGGCCCCTGGGTCCCTAGAACTTCAAGCCAAGTCCCCAAACCCAGAGTGAGAGGCTTTCATGAAGACATGGCAAGAGCAGCTCTGTGATTACAGCCTTAATTTTGCTCTGATTCAACACAGCTCTCCCCTTCGGCATGATTAGTCAGGTACCATTACCATTTTGTAATGAGATTAATGAGAGAATTCATTCAGAAGTCATTATCTTACCTAATAATGACCTTACTGATTACTGTATCTCCTTCAACTAGGTTACTGATTTTGATGAAAATATAATAAATATAGCTTGCAGCATCTGGAAATTTGTTCTCTGCCTGGAATAGTTCGGAGGTGAAGACTTATTTTTGAGAATTTCTTGAAAGTGATTAAATATTTTGGTTCTCCTGAGGCGGTATTTCTGTGTTTTCACAGATGACATTTTTGAAATGTATGAAATATTTGATGATAAAATATTTAATAAGCCTGGCGTTCATATTTTTCAGACATCTGTTTCTACTTTGAGGCTGTCTGAATGTGATTTTACATGAAATTTCTATTTGCATGTTGTGTTGGTTTAAGAAAAGGTCTTTGCTATGCATGACATATGCGTCTCATAAAATAATGAATGCCCGCGCCTCGCGGTCCAGAAGACATGGTACAAAGAGCATTGTGGTCTGCGTATTAAAATGCATCTAAGCAAGTCGTTAAATAAAAGCACAGCCATTTCCAGGGGGCACTAATGCAACTGAGCTCTTATTCATTGAGGACCTACTATGCACAAGGGTACCGTGGAGAATACAAGGTCAGTAAGACGTGACTTTGTCCTGAAGATTCAGACTCGATAAAGGTTAAGCTCCTACTCCGCGCCTGATGCTTTTAGACTCATCTCAGTTATGGGATGAGTGGTATGAGGACACGGGTGTCTGGACTCAAACATAGATTGGCGTTTGCAGCCAGTTTTATCCTTTGTTGCCTTAGATAAGTCACTTAACCTCTGTGCCTCAGTTTTCATATCTGTCAAATGGAAACAACAGACCTTGCTTTGTTGCCAAAAGGAATAATGAAATGAGAAAACAGATTCTAAGGGGTTAAAAGCCTGGTTCAAAATCACAAGTCTAGGAAGTAAAGGTAGGTGTCCCAGCTCCTGGGACTCCGAGCTTCAAGGCCATCCTCATGTGACATTCTCTCTCTCATTCCAGGCGTTCGACCTTGCTGTGAGGACAGAGCAAGCTTCGAGGTGGGGACTTGGTGTAAACTTCTTATATGATTGTTATAAATCTAAATCGTTACCCTGTGATACCTGCTTCATTCAGTTCTCAATCCACACGTCACCTGAAAAGATGGATGAGTAATTTGGAGGCTTGATTGATGTGGGTTTTGCCTTATGACTTTCTTGAAGTTAATGGGAGCCATGCGGCCCCAGATTCATGAGTCACTCCAGCTGGAAATGCCCCGTTAGAGGAGAGAGAGAACAATGGGTCCGCAGGGTGCTGGGGAAACACCAATGGTAATAAAATTCTGCATTTGGAAGTAGGGGGCGGTGAGCAGTGAGCACTGGAGCTGGAGCTGGAGCTGGTCCCCGCTGTGACGCCACACTTGCTCTGGGATTGTGAGTGCAGGTCATTTCTCCTCACTGGAGCCTGGGTTGCTCACCTTCCCCACAGGGCTGGGGAGTGATAGCATCACTGATGGTCATCGGTGCCGATTATGTGTCGGGGCCTATTCTCAGTGCCTCAAACACCCCGTGTCATTTAATCTTCACAAGGGCCTTAGGAAGCATCCTCAGCCACATTTTGCAAATGAGGAAACTAATGCACAGAGGGGTTAATAACTCACCCAAGTCCACCCTGCTAGGAAGTGGCAGAGGTAGAATCTGAATGGAGACAGGCAGACCCTGGAGCCCTGGGCCTTGGCCTCTACCTACACTGTCTCGTGGGCGTTAAAGCACCTCGCGCACACATGTGAGGGAGGGCTCGTTAGAAGAACAGAGTTGCGGTCCCCACTCTCAAGGCCTGCCAGAGTCTGCATTTCCACAGGGTGCCAAGGGGCTTCCTTTGCACATCACGAGCAGGGAAGCGGTGCCCTAGAGCCACACTGCTGACAACACGGGGGATCGTGCTGCCGGGCCAGAGACAGATAGCAATCGCGACCTAGGAAATCAGTGCAGAGATGCCTAGTTTATGTTTTCCCAAAGGCGGAGGATGCAAAATAAAGGAAGTCAAGTCATGGACAGCTTGGGCCATGTCATAGACACACACATGTGGGGCAAGGCCAGGGTAAGCCCTGGCATTTTTATCAGGGTCAGGAGGAGTTGCTGACAGAGGCCTAGCCCAGTGGGACTCAGATGCTGAGGTGTCACCTGGGCTCTGAGCACGCTGCCCAGGGGACTTTGGAAAAAGCCAGATGAAGGAGTGGACTGCTGGACGACCGCCCGGGGCACAGATCCGTGAGGAAGCAAAAAGATTGCTAGAATAAATGGGTGGAATGGTACATGGTGCCACTTCCACCAAAGCAGACAGCTCCCTCCAGTGGGAAACAAAAGTAAAATATGCCCCGCAACAGCCTGGCCTTCAGCGGACAGGTCCCCACGGCCTGAGATTCGGTAAAGGTCTGTTCCGTGGAGTGGGGCTGATTGCTGGGAACGAACAGCTTATTTCATCATCTAAATATAAAACCCTTTAACCTGCCTGCCCAAAAGTTGTGCAGTTCAGCATAGTGCCAGAAAAAAAACCCAGAAGGCTAAGAACCACAGGAAAGTGGGGAACGCGCAGTGGGTATTTTTCAGAATGTTGATGCCACTTCTGGCTGAAGAGGCAAATTTGTAAGTGCATTTCTTTTTCTGTACAATATCTGTCAATATAGAGCCAGTCTTTCCTCACCTTCTTGAAAGAGATCTTAGACAAATGTTTAAGGACGTTGATTTGAAGGGTCACCCCCTAAACCACCAGCCGGGACCACGGATGGTCCTTAGTCCCTGTCCGCCCTGAGGTGAGTCTCTTGGCTCCTCCGTCCTTCCCTCCTCACCAGGGGGAGGAGGCTCACAGGAGAAAACTTTGACAAAAAAGGACAGCGTGCCTCATACGATAAACTCAACAAAGGAGCACCCAGAGGCAGCTGAGTTGAAAAGGCCTCCGGCAGCATCATTAGTTCCTGCTCCCTGCTGAACTGTCCTGGTACAGAAACTTGGCTGAACATGCGGCAAGAACAGAAAAGCCACAAACCCCAGACAGCCCCCAGACGCCACCTTTACGCCGTACTCTGCCGAGGGTCTTTCAATAAATGCTGTATTAGGCGCCACTGGGAATGTGGAGCTACTTCATTGTCAAGTCTCCCCCAACAGCTTACTAAGCCTTAGAAGCTACTGGAGCTAGTGACCAACAGCCAGAGTGTGGAACTAGACCAATTCGGTTCCACCCTCTTTGGCCACCATCTCTTTCTTATTTCCTTTGTCTCTGGAACCACGTCAACCACGTCAGCACCCCCTCTGGATCTCAACGTTAAAATGACTGAACTCCGACGCCCTCCAGAGCAGTGTCGCTAGTCCATTGATTGTTAATATCTCCATTTCTAGAACACTGAGTTGATCCATGAAGAGCCAGTGGGAAAATTCCAGAGGAAGCCACTAATTGCTTCTGCATCGTTGGGCCTCCGATGATGCAGTGAGGTGTGTTCTTCCCCATTCAGGTCCCTGGCCCGCAGGCCTGCCCTCAGAACCGGTTTCACTGAAGGTTGTCAAGCCGGCCTGCACGACAGTGCCTGCCCTCCAGTTATTTCACTCTCCACCCCTTTCCTGGTGTGTATTCACTGCTGGAATTTTCTCAACGCCTAGGACTCAAAGCTGTGCCATGTAGACGTCCCACCAAACTTGGTCCAACGGGATCAAGCCAAGCTAGTCCTTAAATTTCTAGTTAAGTGTTTTTTATTTTATTCTAATTTTTTTATCCTCAGTGTGGCATTCTAGTTTTTCATGAAGGTTCCTCTATATTCCTACAAATACTGTCACTGAGTAGGATCATGGTTTTTTTTTCAGCCTCCACAGAGCCACGTCACCCTTGTAAAACATGCCTGACAAAGAAATGGAAAAATTTCTTGTTATGGTGATCGGTGCCTTAATTCTTTGTTTTTGCTGAAAGCAAAATCAAGATAGATGTCGGCTGTGGTTAGAAACTTTGGAAGAAGCAGCAGGAGTTTTGTCAGAGAAACAGATTCAGGGGACCTGCCCCCCACCCAGTGTGAAAAGTATGCCATAGATATGCATTGCCACTTTCAATCATTTTAGGCTGATTTCATCATCTATCAGGGCAGAGAGTCAATAGATACTGTCTCAGGTTGAAAAGTAGTTTAAAATTGCAAATGATGGCAGATCTTATGCAATGTGTAGTCAGGGCGACATTGTTCATTCATGCCTGGTCTACCCGCCCCCCAGCCCTCTTGCTCCAAACACACAGCAACAATACATAAAATGCAAAGAGACAAATATTAAAGACATAGGTCCACTCAAGATCAAGAGAAGCATGTCCATGGGCCAGAAATGAAAAGTGGGAAGAGGGCCGTTGCCACGAGCCCCCAGGACTCATCCTGAGTGTAGATCCTTGATGTGACAGAGTGACAGCCTCCAACGTGAGCTGGGACCCACTGCCCCACACAGGGGTGTGAACGGGTGTGTCCTCTGCTCTTGAGAGGACACTGAGAAAGTCTGCTGGCAGCTTCCAAGGGTTACATCTCATATGAAAATGCAAGCTTAGGGTGGCGGGGGGCGGACAGGGCCTTACATCCAGGACATCAGTCCAGCTGCTGACTCAGTGAAAGTACCTACAACATCCTCCTGTCGTTGCCGGGAGACAGCCTCAGGCTGCTAATGTACCAGAACTAAGCATCCTAGCGCTGGGTGGAAACAGCCATGGAAGTGCTAGACAGGGAGGGACACAGGCAGAGAAAGAGAGACCTCCTACTTAAGGTGAATCTGTAAATCAAAAACTAAAAAAACACATGAAAAAGTGACGTCAGTGAAAATGGCAGAGTAAGGACTTCCGAAAATTCTCTCTTCCACTGAAGTAATGAGAAAGCTGAAAAAACAAATCTCAGAATCAACTTTTTTATCACTCTGGAAATTAATCAAAGGCTTACAGCAATCTGAGGAGCATTTCTTCAAGAAAAAAAAATAACAGCTAAATCTGGAGAAGAACAGAAAGCATCAGGGCTTTTCAATTTGCTCCATTCCTATCTCACGCTCTCCAGTTCCATGGCAACCTTGAAAATCAACAGCCTATGATTATAATTAAAACACACAAACAAACAAACAGGAGCCTGACAGTCCCCAGAGGAGCAGAACGGGGTTGAAACTCCTTTAAATTCCAGAGAATTGTCATCACCCGACCTGTCCACTGGTTGCCAGAAGGACCCTACCGGACAGGCTGTCCTTACATGACCTGACTCAAAGCTCTGAGGAAAACAACTGCCAGCCTGGACTTCCATACCCAGCAGAATTATCATTCCAGAGGGAGGGCAAAATACAGATGTTTTCCGCAGATGTACCATTTACCAGCCATTGACCTTTACATCAAAAAGAAGTCTGGCCCCGGCCAGGTGCGGCTCAGTGGCCGAGTGCCGGCCTGCGAATCAAAGGGTAGCTGGTTTGATTCCCAATCTAGGGCACATGCCTGGGTTGCCAGGCCAAGTCCCTGGTTGGGGGCACATGAGAGGCAATCACACATTGATGTTTCTTTCCCTCTCTCTCTCTCCCTTCCCCTCTCTAATAAATAAATAAATAAATAAATAAATAAATAAATAAATAAATAATCTTTCGAAAGAAAGAAGTCTGACATAAAAAAGAAGAGGAGAATGCAATGAAAGCAATGAACACAGAAACTGATAAGCTACCTTAGCAAATTTAATACTTTCGGCTGCATAATCATCCTCACACCATTTTTCGTACTTGAACAGAAGGGAAACAAAACACCTGGGTAGCAGTTGCCAGGAGGACGGGGCAGTGACCGTGGGGCGAGCACACCCGGCTCGCTCAGAAGGTGAGTGGAGATACCGAGTAACTTCAGACAGTATTAGAAGGATTAGTCTGTAAACATACACATCAAGTTTTGAAGGGTAACCACTAGAGGAATATAAGTAAAATCTAAGCTTCTTAATCAGCTGAGATAAAAGGGGGGAAAGCTATATGGAAAGCTTTATTAATGCAACAAGTGACAGGCAGGAAGAGAAATATTTAAAAATATAAATTTTTAAATGTAAAATAAGTCCAAAAACCAGGGATCGAATAAATATAAACAGATTAAGTTGGCATTGACAGAAGAGATCATCGTGTTCAATTACAAGAAAATAACAATGGCTCTGACCACCTTTTATTCTTTCACTTTAGAGGGATCCTTAGCCACCAATGTTGCTTTTCTGAAGAAATGTTTATTTGCATTCTATCTTTCTCTGTTGTTACATTCAAGTATAATTAAATTTAGCAATTTCCATTTTAGATTAGCATGGACAGTGTAAAGTTGTTTTTGTAAGATTCTTGTTTTTTTTGTTTTTTTTGTTGTTGTTGTTTTTTCATTTCTCTCCCACTTCTTCCCTCCTCCTTTCTTTACTGGTACGTGCACAGGCAGATGCTGCCGCAGTGGTGACCCCGTGCTGCCAGCTCCCATGGGAAGCTGTGGGGTTTTTTTAAGTTTATTTTACTGATTATGCTATTACAGTTGTCCCATTTTTTTCCCCTTTATCTCCCTCTGCCCTGCACCCCCTCCCTGCAGCATTCCCCCGGCCTTAGTTCATGTCCATGGGTCAGACATATAAGTTCCTTGGTTTCTCTATTTCCTATACTATTCTTAACCCGCCCCCCCTCATCTATTTTGTACCTACCGTCTATGCTACTTATTCTCTGTATCTTTTCCCCCATTCCCTCCCCCCTCTCCCGTCTCCCTGCTGATAACCCTCCATGTGATCTTCGTTTCTGTGATTCTGTTCCTTTTCTAGTTATCTGCTTTGCTTTTGTTTTAGGTTCAGTTGATAGTTGTGAGTTTGTTGTCATTTTTTTAATCTTCTGTTCATATTTTTAATCTTCTTCCTTTTCCTAGATAAGTCCCTTTAACATTTCATATAGTAAGGGGTTGGTGATGATGAAGTCCTTGACCTTGACCTTATCTGGGAAGCACTTTTTCTGCCCTTCCATTCTAAATGATAGCTTTGCTGGATAGAGCACTCTTGGATGCAGGTCCTTGCCTTTCATGACTTTGAATGCTTCTTTCCTGCCACTTCTTGACTGTAAGGTTTCTTTTGAGAAATCAGCTCATAGTCTTATGGGAACTCCTGTGGGTTTTACATTGGGACAATCTTGAAGTAGGACCCAAGAGTTTTTTAGGTTTATTATTAAGAAGTTTACTTATTCCAAAGGACGTGCGAGCCAGATGGACACTGCCAAAGATCTGGGAGGAGAAGCAGAGACAGTGCTTGCAGCCCACCATACTGCGAACAATTTAGCAACCCCCATTAGTCACCCCTACCCCCAGCCCTTCCAAGTCCTCTGGTGGCATAAGGGACCCAGCAGGGCTGCTAGTGCCCTGCACCCCTTTCCTCACTCTCGGTCTTCTCATCACCTGACTCTAGCTCCCTGACTCCTGTCCTCTTAACCTGTGTCTCCTTTTTATGCAGAGAATTTAGCTCATCTGTAGCCCTTCCAAAATTCTCATGAACTATGCCCACTGCCCCATTCACAGAGGTACTACTTACGGTCCCAGTGCCAGAATGCCCGCTCTTTAGGACTATGAACAATGATTGACCTCTTTCCTTTCACATAAAAAATTGCTTATGCGAACACCAAGTTGTCAAAAGCTCTCCTCCTTGAATCATATGGCTGAAAGAAAAATCGAACTAGCTCAGGTGCCTTCTTTCAGACAGAGAGAGAAGGAGAGAGGGAAAACAACAAACAAAATTAAAGAAAATCTTAAATAAAAACACCAAAAATTCTACCACCTTAACACAGCATTATATGTATGTTTTCCTCAGATGTACCATTTACTAAGTGTATATATATATATATATATATATATATATATACTTGGTAAATATATATATGTGTGTGTGTGTATATATACATATATATATGTATATATATCTCCTGCTGGAAATATATATATATTTCCAGTTTTCCTTCAGTTCCCACAGGTTTAGATATATTCACCTAAGCTAGTTCCCTAAGATGAATTCACCTTCAATTTGATCCTGCATTAAATCCATTTGCATATCTTAATCTTTCTTGCCACTTTTGGGGGTATTTTATACTGATTAAACCACTAGCATTTCAGAAAGGATATTTTTACCTTTTAGGGCAGCCCTCCATGTCTCGCCTGATCCCTAACCTTGGTGAAGAGTCTCAATGATCGATCCAGACAGAAGGAGGCTTTATGGCTGGTTGGATTTAGAGCCTCAGGCAATCACTGAAAAGTGTTTAGAAATATTAAAATTTGAAGAAAGGGTTTTTTTTAAAAATAGCCTAATGTGTCCTTACATTATTCAAAAGTATATTTAAAATAAAAAATTACAGATGCAAGGATAAAAACAGTTCCATAATCAAGAAATGGCACACATGTTTAAAATAACTCTTATAGCCCTGACTGGTGTAGCTCAGTGGATTGGGTGTGGGCCTGTGAAGCAAGGGCTCTCCAGTTCGATTCCCAGTCAGGGCACAAGCCTGGGTTGTAGGCCAGGTCCCCAGTGGGGGACACATGGGAGGCAACCACACATTGATGTTTCTCTCCCACTCTTTCTCCTTTCCTTCCCCTTTCTCTAAAAATAAATTAATTAAATATTTAAAAAATTAAAAAAACTCTTATAAATATAAAATTTATTTTTATATTTATCAGAAGTGCCCTGAGACAGTTAAATAACACGTCCAAAGATGACACAATGAAAAAGAACATGATAACTGACTAGATATAAAGACACCTAAAGGCAGGGGGCGGAGGGTAAAACTTTAGAGAATTGGTTATTAGAGGAATTGATAATTAGGCAGAGTGATTTTCAAGGATTTGGTCTGTTACCATTCCAAACTAGTTGCAATCTGAATGTTCATTTCATGTTCTATTTCCTTCTCATTTCACATTATAACTAAAGCATTTTCTTCTCTGTCACGTATTCTTTATAAAAATTAATTGCTGTTTCAATGACATTTGTTTTTTCTGATTATAAAAGTAATACATGTTCATTATAGAAAATCTGAAAAATATGTAAAAGCATAAAGAAGAAAACAAAAATCAACCACAATCCCATCATCGGGTAATAACCATTGTCTCGTTTTAATGAGCGTCATCCCTTGTCTCGGTGGTGGGGGTGGGGGGTGGCATATACGTGACAATTACTATTTTTAATGTCAGTTTATTATTGTCATAAATTGTTCTATAAGTCTATCAGCTATTTCCAATTCATGGGTTAGTTTCTTCACTTCTGCTTTTTTTGGTTTGTTTGCTTGCTTTGCCTTTATAGATAATACTGAGTTGAATAGTTTTAGACATCTAACTTTCTGTCTTTGTTGAAATTTTTCCCATCAGCAAAATTTCCTAAAAATAGAAGTATTACATAAAATTCTTATTACATAAAATTTCAACTGCAGGTTGTTCAAAAGAGAAGACGGAGGCCCAAGGAGGAGAAAGGAGTTGCCAAGAGTGATTTAGCATTGAGGTGGCCTTGAACCCGAGTCCTCAACGCCAGTGACCCCAGGGTCCTGCATCCTCACCCGTTTAGGATGGCCACACATTCCAGGAACGGCAAACCCGTGGTTTTCGGAGACCATTCAAATGGTTGTCTTCTTCCATTAAACTAAAGAGACTATAAAAGTTATCTAATGACCAAATCCTTCAAAATGACCTATTTGAAGGCTCTAAAGTTTCACCCAGGGGCAAGATATTTACTAGGCTAAAATAAGTCTCTGCAAACCTTTATAGGATCCTTAAAACCCAATTCTACAACAAAATGCTTGTTTTTATTAGAGACTGAATTTTTATTATCAGCACAAATGCAAACAGTGCGCTGACACAATGAACATAAAGCATATGAGCAGTCATAAATATTCTCACACCTCGTGCAGAAGCCTTTGTTACCTAGAGCAACGGTCTGGCCACATTCTGATGGGCACTTCCCGAGAAATGTAGGATTCCAAGTGAGAGACAGCCCCTGCCCCTCCCCCAGCAAAAGAAAGGGCAGAGAGAGACAAAGGTCATGGTGACTGAAGGCCCCTGGTCACTGCTCTGTGTGAAGCATTAAAGGCCTGGGCAAGGGGTCTTGGGAGGCCGCCTCAGAAGACCAAGACAAACGGACATCCCAGGCTGATCTACTCTACTCCTTTTTTGTTTGATTCACCCTGTAAAAGTGTAGAGTTCAGTAGTATTTAATACATTCACGGTATTGTGCAAAGTACCAGCTCTATCTAGTTCCCAAACCATTTCTTTTGACGTTTTTTTAATCTTCCTATGCTGATATGTTTTTATTGATTTTAGAAAGGGAGGAAGAGAAGGACGGGGAGGGACAATGATGTGAGAGAGAAACAGCAATCGGTTGCCTCCTACACACGTCCTGACGGGGGTTGGAACCTGCAACCCAGGCACATGCCCTGACCAGGAAGGAACCTGCAACGTTCCAGTGTTTGGGACGATGCTCCAACCAACGGAGTGAGCCACCTGGCCAGGGCTAGTTCCAAAACTTTGTCATCAGTTCAAGTCAAAGAGCCCCAACAGGCCGAGAGGTGGAAGCCTGGCAGTGTCCCCCGACCTCAACCCCTACCCTCACCCACAGGCTGCAGGTGGAGGCGGGGCAAGAGGGTGGCATGAAGACTAATGGGATCTCCTTAAGGGGTCAGGGGAGGTCTCCAGGAGAAGCAAATAGGCTGACATCCAGAAAATGGAGAGAAATTAACTGGCTGGAGTCGGCAAGGGAGGTTACACAGGGCTGTGGACAGTTTGTCCTGAGGGCAGCGGGAGAACCACCAACGAAGGAGTAAGCCTGGCAGAGCTGTGTTCCAATGATGCTCTTGACCGATGCCTCTGGTTGTGGAGCAGAGAGTGGGCGGGGGGAGGTGACCATGGGCGCATCCACACCAGCCTGGAGGCAGCTGCAGAGGTCCGGGCCAGAAGTAATGAACCTTTATCACGGTGCTATCAGGAAAGCCGAGAATAGTAGATGGATTGGAGAGCTGTTCAGAAGGACAGCGAGATAGGAGGGGTTGATGGACTGGGTGCAAAGAGTGAAGGGGAGAGAAATTAAGGATATTGCCCCAATTTTTAGCTTGAGTGGTAGGGTGTCCATGAATGGCTTGGGCACCGGGAGTCCAAAAGGAGAAGACAAACACGACGAGACCAGTTTGGGACATGCAGGAGTGGGGGTGCCTGGGGAACATCCAGGGGAGAGAGGTCCCACGAGACAGCTGCAGCCTCATTTTGCCACCACTTAGAGACAAGTGTATACGCTTCTGTTCTTATAAATGGTGTGGCCTGGGTCGATACTCAAAAGTGTTTGTTGATTGTATAAATGAGCAACTGACTGCTGGTCCACATAGATACCTTCCTTACTTAGTTCTCTTTTCTTCCTTTATTTCTTCCTTTTACCTAGAGCTCGCCCATCCATTAAGAGCCACCTTCTCCAAGGGAGGTTGGGGGGCTGGGTGAAAAAGGTGAAGGGATTAAGAAGAAGAAACTGGCAGTTACAAAATAGTCACGAGGATGTAAAGTACAGCACAGGGAATACAGTCAATAACATTGTAATAACTGTGTATAGTGGGTACTGGACTTACTGGGGGGATCCCTTCGTAAATTATATAAATGTCTAACCACTATGCTGTATACCTGAAATGAATATAAAATAATATTGACTGTCAGTGGTAACTGACAAAAATAAAAATAAGCCACCTCGTCCAGGAGCCACCACCTCTGTGGCCTGTGTGCAGACCCCGGGGCAGGAGCAGTGAGGAGCTCTGGGCATGCAGGAGTGACGCTCCTGTGGCTGCCCTGTGTCCCGGCAGCTGCAGGACCCAGAGCGGTCATCTCGCCCCTGGCCTACACGCAGGGACCCTGCTGGGCCTGCAGGGCCGGCGCAGGCTCTAACAGGGAAACCTTGGTGGATCCGGGAGCTCTTGGCTGAGATGGTTTTGTATCTGGCTGCCGAAGGGTAAGACAGCAGCCAGGAAGCCCGCCGGCTCCGCCAACAGCTGGAACTGAGTGTGCACTTGCCTGTGATGTGGGTCAGTATGTCAGACTCTAAGTCCAGGGAAGAGCCAAGAAGGAGGAGCCATGAATCCCTGCTCCCAGGGCTAAGGCCAAGCAGTGGCAGAAGAGCAGCAGGGCGAGGCAGCCAGGATGCTCCGCCAGGCTCACTTCCCTCAGTGCACATCAACTCAAGCACCACCTCCTGCCTTTGCTGCTGCGTACCTGTCACCTGTGCTGCCTTCTCCAGTTCTCTCCGCCTGTCTCCATCCTGCTCCGCACTCGGAGTCTGAATCAAGTAGCTGCTCAGACCTTCTTAGCTGTCATTTACTTTGATTCAGTGCCGCTTCCCCCAGGAAGCCTTCCCTGACTCTCCTGGCTCCTCCCAACCTCCCACACTCCGAGCCCCTGGAATCCTGCATCTGAAGCAGCCAGTAGAGTTTACAGGTCAAGGGCCAGGCTCTGCATTCAGCCTGTCTGAGTTCAAACTCTGGTTCCACCACCAAACAGCAGTCAGAGTCCAGGCGAATCATTAACCTCTCTGTGCCTCAGCTTCCTCATCTGTTACCAGTGTTAATAATAGGTTCTACCTCAGAGAGCCGTTGAGGGAAGTAAAGGGAACGGGCCTGTGAGTACTAGCACAGTGTCCGGCAAATGGAGAGCACTCAGTGGCCACGATTACTTGGAAAGTCATGTTTCCAGAACTTTTCTCCGAGGTGTGTGCATGTGCAGGCATGTATGTGTGCACGTGCATGCATGCACATGTGTGTGTGTATGTCTGTGTGTAAGGAGCAGAACTTCTCTCTCCCACAGGAGCAGGTTCAGGCAAAATGTGTGATGCCCCCAGTGCCGCTCTACAGTTAATCCCTACACAGCCTTTCGTGGATGACCTTGGCAGCAATCAGGCCAGAGCTGATCTGGGACGGGCTCCTTCCCCAACAGGCAAGAAGGAGCACTAGGCTTTCAGGCAGCCTCTGGGCCCCGCCCAGCCTGTGTACTCAAGCCTGGGAAACTTGGCATTGTTTACCAGCTGGTTCTCCCTGAGGGGGTTCCTGTCCCCTTGCTGCACTTAATCGCACTGATCAGCACTCGGAGTTAAACTCCCAAAGGAGAGGAACTGTGTCCTATACACCCATGCATTGGCCCTGCAAGGGCTGGAAGAAGGTTGGCATTTATTAAGCACTTAGGCCAGGAACCGTCCTAAGCATTTTATATGCATTTTTCCCAATGCTCACAGGAGTTCCCTGAGCTGGTATTATTATCCCCACTTGACAGATGAGCAAACTGAGCCTTGGTGAGGTTAAATAACAGAGATCACAACGCTGGGAGTGGCAGGAAGGAGTTTCCACCCCAAAGCTGCGGGACTGGAAAGTCACCAGGGAAGCACTGAGCACACGGTGGGTGCTCATATGGACTTGCCAGGGAACAGGCTGGCTCTTATCATTCAAAGCAGCAATGTCTAGTGGCCCTTTTGGACCCACCCCATTAACAGCACCTGTGAGATTCTTAAAATACAAGTTGTGTGAATATTCTTCATTTGCAGACCTTGGGCCTACAAAGAAATTCCTGTAGGATATCAGAAGGCCCAGAGGGAAAGGACTCCATGCAGGACTCTACATATGGAGCCAGTGAGACAAAGCTGCTGTTGCACCCCGGACCCCAACCAAAGGAGGTCAGAGGTCAGACTGCCCCCACCAGAGACAGCCATGGTAAGGGCAAAAGTGTTACAATGGAGCCGAAGGGAGCGTCTCCCCCTCTCCAGCCCCCCTCTGCTTTCTTTCTCATAAGCAGTATGTGTCCCTTGCCAAGCTTGGCAACCCCACCCCCCACCAATGCAACCAGTGAGGAGAGTATAAACCCCTGATGTGACACTGTCTGTTCTAGGTAAACCCCTGACGGAGGGCCAGACCCTGCTGGATTCATGCAGGTGCACCCGGCTGGGCTGAGATGGGAGGACAGAGTAAGACCCAAGACTCTTAACTCAGGCCCCGCTCCTTAGTTAGCTAGGTTTGCGGGGAGGGCTTTAAATCGGAGGCCCTCACTTCTGTTTTCCCTTTGATTTCTTTTCTGGTATTGTGTTTTGAAATTAGCCTTTGTAAAGGAAAATGGTTTATGACAAATTAAAATTTCCCTCCCAGCAAGGATGGTGTGGTGGGCAGCAGGCTACACGCTTAGGTAACATGTGATCCCCCTCCCTGGGCCTCGGTGTCTACACTCATTTCCCGTAAGGAGATGTTAAGAATATATATACTTTAAGACTTACTTTGCAGTTAGGATTACGAACATATGTTAATGTTTACAGAGGATCCAGGTTACATTAGAAAATGTCAGAGCAAAGAATTTGTACAAGGAAACGCCCACACCCTCTGGTTCTTACGTTCATCCACCGAGGGGGGATACACAGGGCACCGTGCTTCTTACGGGGCAAGTTCACGATCGTGAAGCGGGAAGCCGATTCTGTCCGTGGTCCTCAATGCAGGGTCTTTCCTGGAGAAGGCTCTCTTTTAAAGCCTGGAACTTCACCAGAACACAGGTATGTCTGAGCACGCAAGCCTTGCCTAGAGCACGCTCTGAGGTCATAAACCTCAGGGAGCAAAAGAGGCCACGCGTGACCCAGAAAGCCCTCCGGGGGCCAGTGGCCCAGAAATGGCTGCGCTGGTTTGTGGCTTAGAGGAAACCGCAGCCGCTGTCAGATGACGTCATCTCACCCTGCAACCCTAACGCGTCTTTGGAGTATCAGGAGGCCAATCTCGCCACGCTTGATCAAGTTTCTGGCAGAAGTTTCCCTTTCTATTTATTCATTTGATTAATTGTTATTTCGTCCAGGGGAAAGGAGAGTTGACTCCCAGACACGCTGGACAGGAAAGCTAGTTCAAGCTGCCTGGTTTCCCCGGCGGCTGAAATTTGTCCTGCCAGTGTGAGTTTGGAGGCTCATGGCAGTGAGCAGGCTTGTAGAAAATGAGCCCCTTTCATTAAGGTGGTTCTCATGTATGACCGTGAACCGGGCATGGCGTGGCCTCATCCTTCATGGGGGCACTTACGCCCCGTCCTCACTCTGTGCGTCCTTTTCCTCTGACTAGATATGCCCAAACTGTCTCCATTTTGTAATCTTCTCCAAGAGCTAGTTCTTTGTTTTATTTAAGTCCACTGTTTTTCTGTTCCCTAACTTATTTACTTTGACTTTCACCTTTATTATGATGTTATTCTTACCATTTTCTTTTGGGTTATTTTTGCTTCTTTTCTAGTACATAAAGTTGGTTGCTTTTCTCTTTTCAGTAGTGTTTAAACTTGCAAAGGTCTCTATAAGTACTGCTGTGTCTGCAGCCAGCAAAATCATCCACTTCTTAATTTTGATGAGTCCACATATGTTTGTATAGACAAATAATATCTTTTAGAGGAAAAATAACTGAGCAAAAAAGAGGCAAAAAAAAGAAAAAAAAAACTAAGTCACTGAAAATTCTGTTTCCCAGAGAGAGATTGACTTCAGTATACATTTTCTAGACATCTTCCTTTGCAATTTATATATGTAAATTTTTTTCATTTTTACAAAGTAGGATCACACTTCACACCATTTTTAATATGTTTTATTTATCCCAATAATAAAATTAGAATATCTTTCCATGTTATTAAACAAACTAGATTTACACTGTCATTTCTAATGGCAGCAAGGATTGATTCTGTTGTGGGGATGTTCCATAATTTACACTATCAATTACCTTTATTAGACTTTTAGGTTGTTTTCATTTATTTTGTCATCATGACACACACACACACACACACACACACACACACGACAATTTGTGCTGAATATCTGTAGGCCTCTGTGGTTATCGGGATGAGGTTGTAATAATAGAATTGCTGGCCGGAAGAGGTAGGTTTTAAGACTTTGGATGCATCATCTTTCATTTGCCCCTGGAATAGCTGTACCAGTAATTTGCTGTCAGCCCCAAACTTCCCGTTTTCAACTACTTTCACCAATGTTGAGCGTTGCTAATTTGAGGCTATCGGTGGGACAAGAAATGGTTATTTTATTCTGAATTTATTTCATTATTAGCAAAGTTGCGTATGCCTACACATTTACTGGCCACTTGTCATTTTGGGGCTGCCCTCCATCTGCCATTTCCTTTCTTCTCTATTCTTGTTCATTGACAAGGGCTTGTGGCTCTCTGTGACGAGAGCCACGTGACATGTGTCACCAACACTCTGGCCATTTCGTTGTTAGACTTTCCAGTTGGTTTAGGTATTTTTGCCTGACGGAATTTGTAAAGGTTTGTTCAGTTAAATACAGCCATCTTTTCACTCTTGTGGTTGTGTCTTTGCACCTGTGTTTAGAAAGATTTTATACAATGGAGATCAAGTTATTGTACATTCTTATCATCTACTTGTTTACATTTAAATCTTATAAACATCTGGATTTATTTTAGTGCATGATAGAAGCTGAATTTATTTTCCCCAGCAGCCAGTTGGTCTCAGCCATACCCCGTCTTTTACATGTGGATATGATCATTATCATATAGAAAATGTGTACAGACATGTATGAAATCACACTTTTGCATCTGTTCCTGGCTTCCTCATTTGTAATACTGACTGTCCATTCACAGAACCAGCTCCAGTTCTCCATGGTGGCTGAAAGGGCCAGCTCTGGAGTCATTTTGGTGACGCTTGGATCTGTCCCCACCCCAAGAAATAAACTCTCTCTGACTTGGACAAGTTACTTAAACTCTGAACTTCAGTCTCCTTGAGGGTGGCTGTGAGGATTACGCAGGAGCATGCGTG
Organism: Artibeus jamaicensis; assembly: GCF_021234435.1. Lineage (NCBI taxonomy): Eukaryota > Metazoa > Chordata > Mammalia > Chiroptera > Phyllostomidae > Artibeus > Artibeus jamaicensis. The sequence goes on from NW_026522030.1 coordinate 7,351,187, forward strand.
TGGAGTTCTTGAGTCTGTACCTAGCACATTCAAGGTTTCGATAAGCTAGATATCGCTGCTGTTGACACAGATGTGCCTGGATGTCAGCCTGCCCTTGCCCCTCACATAAACTTGGCTTCATCCCCCAGAGGGGGTAGGATTCAGGACCCGTGCAAGCCCAGAGCCCACTCAGGATTCCAGTGAGTTTCGGGACCACCCCTGCCACCTCTGCTGATTGTCACCCCATACCCAAGTTGTGAATGTCCCTTCTTGGAGTTCCAGCCCTTCACCCCCAGAAACTGCCCCCCACAGCGATGATGACCACAGCAGACATACAGAAGCCCAGAGAGTGGGAGCAGAGAAGACACATGCACTGAGGACAGGTGAGCACATAAAAGTGGAGCAGGGGACTTTCTATCCGGTCTGCTGGTCCCAGCACCTCCTCAGGGGGTGGCACTTGCCTTGCCTTCACTCTCAGTGCATCTCCCTCTCCCTGTCCCCTCCCTTCTGTCACCCCATCCCTCCTCTCTCCCACCCCTTTCCCCACCCCTGGAATCAAAAGCACAAGTGCCTTTCATGCCTCCGACAAAGCAGCTCCCCCTTTTCTGACACCTTGGCTCCTACCAAGTTGATACCCACAAACAAGACGGTTCCTTCCTAAGACAGGTTTGGTACCAGCTATTAAAATGCTGAAGTATCCTTCACCTTGTAATAATAATTAATAATAATAATAATAATAGTAATGGCATCCGTAGTTATTTAATTCTTACCATAAGCCAGATACATCCTCTGCACTGTCTTTTAAAGTTTACAGCAGTTCCACACGGCACCCACTGGGGCAGGGACTTTGGGGAGGAGCGTGTTCGGGGCTCAGAGAGCTGTGTGACTAGACCAGGCCACAGGTGAGCACCAGAGGAGGGCTTTGAGCAAAGAAGTGCCTGACTCCCGAGCCCAGGCTCGTACCATAACTTACACACCTGCCTTTTTAAGGCTCTTGATAAATATTTCTAACTTGTCCATCTTGAAGGTTCTACCAACCCTCTGGTTTCAGGCAGAAGAAGGAGAGGATTTGACGTGCTTATGTGAAAAGTCCCCCTGGCCACAGTGAGCAGGGTGGACAAACCACCTTGCCCACCATTGTATCTGGCCCAGGACTCTGTGCGTGGCGAGGCTCAGGCAGCGTATTTCAAACGGTATTATCTTCCGCCCCAAGTTTATATCTCTGCACCACGAGGCCTGTGGTCTAAAAGAAGAAGTATGTGTTTTCATACTGCCACATCCCATCAGAGACGGAAAAGCTAAACGCATGTCCTGAGTAACAGCCATGGCAGAAAGTGAGGGAGGCATCATTGTGAGGGGGTGACGGGAGACGCACAGAGGTGACGTGACCAGGCAAGTCCACGCAGTGAGTCTCCGACGGAGCTGAGACTAAAGGCAGGCCTCTCAACCCTGTGCATGGTGGCGCCCCCCGATCCACACTGCCTCCAGCCACCTGCTCTCATGTACCCGTGGGGCCCCAGGCTCTGCTTCCAAGGGCAAGTCCCGTGTATCACGTCGGCCAGGGGTGCCCATCTTGCTTCTGTCGGTTACACTGAGCCTCTCTGTTCAGGTCTCTGTCCTTGGAGCCAAGGTACGCAAACCCTTCCACCCTTACATGGTCAGACTCTGGGCTGGTCGCTTTATATCTACTGCTCACTGGATCCTCGAGACCAATTGGGAGGGGGAAATGAACGTCCCCTGCACTGGGGCTGCCCTACCCAACAGCCAGGCCCCCCTCCCACAGCCCCCGCAGGAAGACAGACCCGGGCAGGTGCTCCTTCAGGCAGGGCTGCCACTGACTGGCCCAGGGAGACACCTGGCCCACCTGTAGGCTGGCTACATATGACACGGTAGGCCCAGGGGCTCATTTGGGGAGTTTTTTCAAAGCCTGGTGCCCTCCCATTCCATGCCGATCCTTAAACCTCTCTGAAGACGGCATCGGGGGTACCCAGCCTTTGCAACCATCACTCCAACACAGCTCCACAGACAGACGAGAGAACGTGGGCTCTGGAAGGTTTCAGAACAAAGTCACACAAGTAGGAAGTGGCAGCACTGAGACCCAAACCTAGAAGCCTCGGATTCCAGAAACCATGATCCTCCTAGGGTCCAGCACAAGGTCCACCAGTTCCCCAGAGGGGCCACTGCCAACCGGATATGCCAGCTTTTCCACTCCTGCGTCCTCCTGACCAAGCCGCCATCATGAGCTGCCCTTCATGGGGTACAAGCCACGGGACAAAGTACTAAGATCTTCACCCACTGCACATGGTTTTATCCTTTAAGGTAGGTATTATCAGCCTGGTTTTACAGGTAAATAAACCAGAGTTCAGAGAAGTGAAGTGATTTACCCAAAGTCACAGAGCAAGAGGGGATGATGCCAAGACTGAAGCCCAGGTTGGTCTGCCCAGGGCCTCCGCTCCTAACCTCTACAGAGTATTCCAGCAGCAGAGGCAGAAGCAACAACAACCACCTCTTTGCTGTTTCCCGCGCACATCTATGTGTTGTCAGGTGAACACATTCTCATATGCTGTTCCCAGTTTTCCTGTTGACATTCTCAAAAATCTATTACAACGACCCCTCCTCCAGGAAGTCCTCCCTGATCTCCTTGCTAATGGTTCTCTCTCCCTTTGCATTTCACTGCTTACTCTCCTGCCTTGTATGGTGGGTCATTTCTTTTATTGTTGTTAATTGTCTCCCTAGCCTCCCCTCCTTCAAGAGGACATGAAGTACAAATATGGTTTTTGTTCATTTCTGAGAACCCAGCATCTGTACTTCAGTTTACAGAGCAACCACAAGTCGATTCTCCCTCTCAATCTTTAACATTGCCCAAGAGTCTGTAGGGTGGAGACGACCATCCTCTTTCACAAACAATGCAACTGAGGCTGTGGGAGACGTTCAGTCCCAGGCCACCCTGGCCTAATTTAAAAGCCCTGTTCTCTGGACCTGGCTTTGCAATGCAGATTTCATACAAAGTCCGGGCATTGAGTGACTCCAAATACATATTTACAGGTTTGTCTAGTGTTGCAATCAGCCTACAGATCCTGGCTCTCTGCATAAAGTGACTTCATGAAAGCCAATGAAGTTACACCTCTCACATCCACAGCTCCCCCTGCCTGCCCCTCCCCCACACCCATGCATCTGCTGAATATATTCACATCACCTGAGTGCCAGGAACATGCTAGGAGCCTACCAGCTCTTGCTCCTAGTGAGGGGCCAGTAGATCCCCACGTGACTACTGAGCAAGCTGAGGGAGAGGATGGCGTACGTCCCTGGAACTTGGAGCAAGCTGAGGCAGAGCCTTCCTCACTCACTGGGAAGGACCAGAACCCTCTTTTGCTCTGTGTATTAGGGTGGTGGGTTATGCAGTGCCAAACAGTCCCCAACCTCTGTGCCCTAACACTACAAAACTTTACTTCTTGCTCAGGAAAATCCCCTGTGGACCCAGTGCACTGAGCCCATGACTTTGGCTGCTCTGATCTTGTGGCCCCCATCTCAGTCTGAAGCTCCCCCCACCCCACGATCACTGTGGCAGAGGAAGAGAGAAGCCAGGGAATGTTATTGGACATATACACTGTCGTAGCCTGAAAGGCTATATGGCATTTCCACTCATATTTCATAAGCCAGAAATATTATATGGCCCTACCAACTGCAAGAGAGCTGGGGGATTTTGTATGTGTTAAGGCAAAAGGAGTATCTGGACACCAGTAATGTCCATTGCCCTCTTCACAGGGACACAAACATGGGGGTTCCATCCAACTTCCCCCGACTGCCTGAAAGATACTCATTTAGAAGTTCCAGTCAAGATGGCGGTGGCGTAGGTAAACACACGGTACTCGGGGCCCCCCACAACCACATCATAATCACAACCAAATTACAGAGCAACCACCATTCAGAACACCTGACATCTAGTGGGACAGACGTCCTACAACTAAGGATATAAAGGAGCAGCCACGTCGAGACTGGTAGGAGAGGCAGAAACAGGAATGGGCTGGTCCCACATCCAGGTGTGGAAGATAAAAATCAGGAGGAGCATCTCAGCTGTGGAGACACCCCTTGAGGAGCCAGGGGTCCCACACCAGGCGCCCCCCAGCCCAGAGTTCCAGTATCATAAGAGAAGTCCCCACAACTTCTGGCTGTAAAAACCACAGAAGACTGTGGCTGAGACAGAGGCTTCTGGAGCCCCCGGCATGCCTCTAAAGGGTCCGTGTACGTACTACTCAGACTCACTCACTCTGAGCTTCGGGGCTAGGGCAGCAGCTCAAAAGACGCCAGCGATGTCTGGGGAGGAACTGAGTTGTCTGGCTTCAGGACAGAGGCTGGGGATGAAGCTTTCTTCCAGAAACCAGTGCTGGCAAAGGCCATTGTTCCTTTACTGAGGCCACCACCCACAGAGCCAGCAGGCAGGGGCCATATCTGACTCTCCAGCAACCTAACACTGTTGGCCCCGCCCTGGTGATTCCTTGAGACCCCGCCCCACCCAACTTACAGGCACATTCAAGCCAGTTTGGTCCAGTGGCTTTTCCATACAAATGGCCTATCTTGGCTCATGCTTCAGACTTTCCTAAAATCTCCCAAACAAGCAGCAGCTGGCCTCAGTGTGCCCCACACCTCTTGCTAAGTGGCCTTAGGCCCGGCAGTAGCAGCAAATCCCCTTTGGTTTGTACCTCAGCTTCCCCTGGGCACCTCCAAGCCCAGCACAAGTAGCAGCCACACTCAGCTCACTCTGTAGCTCATGCTGTGTGCACCCAGGCAGGGCACAGGTGGTGGCTAACCCTGGTACCTCCAAGGAGACCTTAGAGCCATCACACCTGGTGGACAGCAGCAGACCACACTGGCACACCTCCCAAACACCTCCATGAGGGACACACTCTGTGGGCAAACTTAGCAGGCACCAAAGCCCTGCTGAAGTCAGTCCTGTTCTAAGGGGTCGGCTCCTGCACAGCAGCTCCTCCACTGCAGTCACAGCTGGTTCTCCCTGCCAATCAGCTTAGGGCTAAATCCCTCCCAGTGATGTGCCCACAGCAATCAAGGCTCAGCTGTAACAGGGGAATTCACACAGCCCACACAGTGGTTGCACCTGGTGTGCCTGGCTCAGGCGGCTGGGGAGGCTAAGCCACTGGGCCCTGCAGGACACCCACTGCACAAGGCCACTGTACCAACACGGAGAGGTACAGCAGCTCTACCTAATACATAGAAACAAACACGGGGGAGCAGCCAAAATGAAAAGACAAAGAAACAGATCCCAAATGAAAGAACAGATAAAATCCCCAGAAATAAAATTAAATGAAATGGAGACAAGCAAACTGCCAGATACAGAGTTCAGCCAATAGTAACAAGGATGTTCAAGGAACTTAGTGAGAACTTCAATAGCATTAAAAAAAAAAAAAGGACATGGAGCCCTGTCTTGCATGACTCAGTTAGTTGGGTATTGTTCCACAAAGAAAACGATCCCTGGTTTGATTCCCTGTCAGGGCACATGCCTGGGTTGCAGGTCTAGTCCCTGGTTGGGATACATATGCAAGGCAACCAATGAATGTTTCTCTCTTATACTGATGTCTCTCTCCCTCTCTTCCCCCTCTCTAAAAATAAATAAATGGAATATTTTTTAAATAAAAGGACATGGAAACCATAAAAACCAGTCAGAAATGGAGAATACACTAAATGAAATGAATACGTTATAGGGAATCGATAGTAGAACAGATGAAGCAGAAGATCAAATCAGCAATTTGGAAGCTAAAGCAGCAGAAAACACCCAATCAGAACAGCAAAAAGAAAAAACAGAATCTAAAAAAGTGAGGATGGTGTAGGGAGCCTCTAGGACAACTTCAAGCATACCAACATTTGTATCATGGATTTGCCAAAAGGAGAAGAGAAAGAACAAGGAATTGAAAAAACTGTTTGAAAAAATAATGACAGAAAACCTTCTTAACCTGGTAAAGAAAGGAGACACACAAGTCCAGGAAGCACAGGAGTCTCAAACAAGATGAACCCGCCCACACTAAAACACATCATAACTAAAATGCCAGAGTTTAAAGACAAAGAGAGAATCTTAAAAGCATCAAGAGAAAAGCAGTTAGTTACCTACAAGGGAGCCTCCATCAGACTTCTAGCTGATTTCTCAGCAGAAACTTTGAAAAATTAAAAAAGAAGAAATATGAATAATAAAATGGTAGTAACTGCATAATTATTGATAGTAAACTAAGTGCAAATGGATTAAATGTTCTAGTCAAAAGATATATGGTGAATGAATGAATAATAAAATGTATACTGTCTACAAGAAACTCACTTCAGATCGAAAGACACATACAGACTGAAAGTAAAGCAATGTAAAAAGGTATTTCATGAAATGGAAAAAAACAACAACAAAAAAGCTGTGGTAGCAATATTTATACCAGACAAAATAGATTAAAAAAAATTTTTATAACAAGCCCTGGTTGGTATGGCTCACTGGTTGAGTGCAGGCCTGTCAACCATGGGGTCGCTGGTTCAATTCCCAGTCAGGGCACATGCCTGGGTTGCAGGCCAGGTCCCCAGTGGGGGAGTGCAAGAGACAACCACACATTGATGTTTCTCTACCACTCTTTCTCCTTCCCTTCTCCTCTGTAAAAATAAATAAGTAAAATCTAAAATAAAAAATTCTATAACAAGAGACAATGAAGGACCCAGCAATACCACTTCTGGGTATTTATCTGAAGAAATCCAAAACAGTAAATCAAAAAGACATATCCATCCATGTGTTTATTGCAGCATTATTTACAATGGCCAAGATATTGAAGCAGCCTAGATGTCCATCGAGAGATGAATGGATAAAGGAGTGGTTCATATATGCAATGGAATAAGATTCAGGCACAAAAAAAGAATGAACTCTTGCCATCTGCAACAACAGAGAGGGAACTAGAGTGTCTTATGCTAAGTGAAATAAGTCAGAGGGAGGAAGACAAATGCCATAGGATTTCACTTATATGTGGAATCTAAAAAAGAAAACAATAGATGAACAAGCAGAACAGAAACAGACTCATACAAAGAGAACATTTTCACAGTTGCCAGATGGGAGTGGGTTGGGGGAATGGGTAGAAAAAAATGAAGGGATTTAGCCCTGGCTGGTGTAGCTCAGTGGATTGAGCACGGACCTGTGAAGCAGAGGGTCACTGGTTCGATTCCCAGTCGGGGCACATGCCTGGGTTGCAGGCCAGGTCCCCAGTGGGGGACACATGGGAAGCAACCACACATTGATGTTTCTCTCCCTCTCTTTAAAAAAAAAATGAAGGGATTTAGAAGTACAAATTGGTAGTTACAGAATAGTCACAGGTATATAAAGTATAGCATAGAGAAATAGTCAATAATATTGTAATAACTATATATGCAGTCAGATGAGTACCAGATTTACCAGGGTGCTCACTTTGTACATTATATAAATGTCTAATCACAGAGTTATGCACCTGAAACTAATACAATAGTGTATATCAACTGTAATTTTAAAGTAGAAAAAAATTTTAAAAGATCCTCATTTAGGAAAGTGTATTAGTCAGCAATTGCTATATGAATGCTGCATAACAAACCATTCCAGAATTCAGTGGTTCACAAAAACAAGCATTTCTTTCTCATGCTCATGAGTCACTAGATTGACTGGTTTGGCTGTGCTCCAGACTGTGGGTTGGCCTAGCTTGGCTGCAGGCATTGGGTTGGATTCATTCTGTACCTTGGCTCAGCAGATGTTCTGGGTGTATTCTTCTCTCTCATGGTGGATCAGAGGAGCACAAGAGGCCACATCAAATCACGTCAGCCCATTTAAGACCCCTGCACACATCACATTTGCTAACTTTCCACTTGATAAAGCAAGTCACACAGACAAGCCCAAAATCAAGGGGTGGAGAGGTGCCCTTTGCCCACCATAAAGCCACGGCAGGCATGAGGATGTATAATTCCATTAAGGAAGGAAGTAAAGATTTGGAAGCAATGATCCAATCAGCCAAAAGAAGTCTTTGGAAAAAGCATGGGGCTTAGAATCCCACAGATGGTGGTTTAAATTCCATCTCTAACCTGGCCAAGCCTCTCTACTCCTCTGAGCTTCAGCAGCCACTTCTATAAAATAGGATAACACTTTTCTCTCAGGATTGCTGTGTGACTCAGTAATCACGTATGACAGCTGAGCTCCCACCACATGTCAAGCACCAGGGGAAAGGCTTTATATCCACCATTAGCTCTTCATCCCTTGTAGGGTCACTTCTCAGCACTCACACATTAGTGTGGATCAGCATGTGGAGCAGATCCCAATGGAATAGATTAGGTTTTGCAACTTGGAACCAAGGGTTTTACCAGGGCAGAGAGAAAGGAAAGCCAAAAGAGAAAGAGAGAGAGAGAGAGATGCAAAGGTCAAAGTCAGGAACTTCACAGATCCTATGAATGCTGCCCTGGGGGCTTTGGATAAGATGAGGGTTCAGATCTCTGCATTACCACTCGGATCTTGTATCGCTCAGACATTCCTTCCTTCAATAAATACTGACTGGATGCCAGCCCTTCCTTAGGCTCTAAGGATAGAGAAACTGAGGCACAGAGATTTTTTCCCTGTTCTCACTGAATTTACAGCCTGTATGAATATTCTCCAGAGAACCAGAGCCACAGATCTATAGAGAGAGAATTGGTACATGTGACTATGGAGACTGAGAAGTTGCAGGGTCTGCACTCAGCAAGCTGCAGAGCCAGGAGAGCCAGTGGTCTAAGTTCCATTCTGAAAATCAGCAGGTTCAAGATCCAAGAAGAGATGATCTTTCAGTTCAAGTGTAAAGGCATGAAAAAACCCATGTCCAAGCTCAGCAGTCGGGCAAGAGGAGCTCCTGCTTACTTGGAGAGGGTCAGCCTCCTTGTTCTATTCCGGCCTTCAACTGCTTGGATGAGACCCACCACATTAGGAAGAGCAATCTGCCTTACTCAGTTCACCAATTCAGACGTTATGATCAGGCAGAAACACCCTCACAGACACACCCAGAAAATGACTGACCAAATAGCTGGGCACCACCGCTTGGCCCAGTCAGATTGACACGTAAGATCAACGATACACAGTAAAGCAGAAACTGAAGAAATAAGTACAAGTGGGATGAGGGTAAGAGAGCAGAAGATTAAGGTTCTGTGAGAACTCACAGCAAGCGGTTCTTGCCTGGTGTGGGGGAGCTTCGTGCCTGAACGGTGGAAGGAGAGGCAGAAGCTCTGAGGGGGGTCTCCAGCCTCTGTGACCTGGTGAAGGGGGCACTTTTGGAGATTACATGGCGACGATCAAGGCCATCAAGTTCACCATAGTGCTTAGAGGGGATGGCAGTAATCATAAAGTTCTCCACCAAAACCAACATCCTTCTAGGCAGTGTAATTTGACTTAATGTGGGCCAGTCTGTTAAGGGATCACTGAGATTCCACAACAAGAAGTCACCTCAAGGAAGATCCCTAACATGAGCTTTTGCGAGTCCTTGGCTTAATTTTTTAGAATATTGCCATGTTTCTTTTAATTTTTTCTTAAAAAATTAATTTATGTGATCCTCACCAAGATTCTATAAGAGGAGTAATATTATTCTACCCCCTCTTAACAGATAAGACACAGAGTGGTTCAATAACCTGCCCAAGTTCACACAGCCAGGCAGCTTGGCCTCGAGTCCACTCTCTAACCCAAGGCGGTGTCTCACCTGGTTTTATCCAACCAGAATTTCAATGTCGTAAACACATGGATGACCTATGTCCTCCAGAAGATCCACTTTGGGGGGACCTTCTAAATCAGATGATGTTAATCGTGAATTCAGAACAATCCAAAATCATTCAGCCACCCATTCCTTATGTGGTCAGCCCAGAGCTAGACACAGAAACATTGACGGAGGTCCCTGCCTTCAGGGACTCCCCAGATGCCTGGAATGTCACACTTCCAGGTTCCTTCCTTTGGCTACAGGTCTCCTTCCTGAGAAAAGACCACTTGACCTGGAGAGCGTTCTTTGCCTAACTAGCTGCAGTGAGAGGGCCCCAAACCCCAGGCTTTGCCTGGGCGCCATTCTATTTGTGATCACCTACTGTACAGTGTCTCTACAACACAAGGGGCCTGAGGTCATCCTGGTTAAGGGTGAACCAATATTTGCTCTTGATTTTGAAAAAGGGAAAGGATTCAATCTGCTTGTCCCAGCCATGCCTGGAAGGTTATGAGAAGGTGACTTCCATTAAGAGCTCCGCTCATGTTTTATGTATTTCTAAAGAACCACAATCTGAACTAAATTTCTCCTCCCTTGAAGACAAGAACCCAAAGTTAGTATTTAAAATGTCACATGCATCCAGAGGCCTCGGTGGGTCACAGAGGGCTGGACAATTTATCGTGGGAAACAATAAAATTGACACTGAATGACTTCAAGACTCAGAGAGTTGCCTAAGAGGAGAAGAAGAGAAAATTTGAAACCAAACCATGAATAAATCTTAGGAAAGCAGCTAGCAGAGCTTTAAATAAAGGAGACCAGTAAACAGGATGAGTTTAAACTCTGAGACCACATTAGGAGGGTTAGTGACAGGAAATGACCCTTAGGTTGGCAGTGAATTGTGGAGGGTCATCCTGTGCATGGAGTAGGCCCTGCACCAAGGTCACCAAATCAAAAGCAGTGTCCTTATTTACCAACAGGACCACCAAGACCCTGGGCCACAGAGCTAGGGAGTGGCAAGGCTGGGATTTGAACATGAGTCTGCCCCCACTGATACAGGTGAAGGACTTGAAACAGTGCCCGGCATGCAGGAACTGCTGCATCAGGCTGGCTTTTATCACTACTGTTAGCATAAACAGTGGTTTATTTTAACACCTGAAGACATAACCTCTAGGGTCTCATGGCCTCATAGTAGAACCTCTTTCCATCATTGTCACCCCCAAGTTACCTCAGGTATTCTGGAAACGCAATTTGTTTTGTTGACAAACATGTATCAGGACCAAAGCCATCGCTGACTATTCTTCCACCCATTGCTGCCCGCAAAAACCAAAAGCTATTGTGTAGCAGTAGCTTTTGATCACGCGTCTTGTCTCACAGTGGCTTCTGTTACTTTACCAGCACGGGTCCCGGCCGTGCGGAGCCAGCGCGCAGAGCCACGCTCTTTGGCCCGGCCGCCGGGCAGTCCGCTGCACATCTGCCCGAAGATCACTGCGCCATTCACTTGTGCTGCTGGACACCTGGGTTCCTTTCCATTTTCACGACGGAAAACAGCGCCGCACGGAGCATCCTCGTACGGTGGCCTTGTGTATGGCTGGTAGTATTTTTGCAGGAAAGGTTCCTAGAAGTGGGATTACTAAATCAAGGATCGATAGATTAAAATTTTGATAATTCATGCCAGCTGCCCTTCCCAAAAGTTCCATTTATACTTTTACCAACAATATTTGACATCTCCCAAACCCACCCTACCCCCTGACCCTTCCCAATATACGCAATATCCATCTTGCTATGTTTCTCTTTTATTTTTTTAAAGATTTATTTATTTATTTTTAGAGAGAGGAGAAAAGAGGGACAAAAGAGAGGGAGAGAAACATCATTGTGTGGCTGCCTCTTGCACATCCCCAAACTGGGGACCTGACCTGCATCCCAGGTATGTGCCCTGACTGGAAATCAAACCTGCAACCATTTGGTTCACAGTCCAGGGCTCAATTCACTGAGCTACACCAGCCAGGGACAATCTTGCTATGTTTTTAATGGATAGATAAAAAAAAGACATCTATCATTTAATATGTATTTACATGAGGATTAAGAGCACCTTTGTATACATTTATTGGCATGTAAATCTATATTTATCTGTATTTTTTCTTTTGAGAATTACCTACTTATATTATTAGATCCACTTTTATTGGGTCATTGTCCTTTTCTTATTAGTTTGTCAGCAGAGTTAACACTTTGTGGCTATTAATCTTTGGTTTGTTACATGGGTTGCAAATATTTTCTCCCATGGTGTCACGTGTCTCTTGTCTTTGCTTATTGTTTATTTTGCCACGTAGTTTTAAATTTGGGGCACAGACAATCTGTCGATCTTTCCCTTTGCAGCCTCTGGGATTTTTATCAAGTTTTGAAAAGCATTCCTCACCCCAGAATTACAAAAGCATTTCCCTACACGGCACTGCGGTTGTTTTTGTCCTTTACATCTATCCCTTTAATCCGTCTGGAATTTGTTGTTATTTGTGACGTGAGGAAGGATCTGCTTTCGTTCCCAAAGAACAGCCAGTTGACCAACCCGATTACTGGGAATGCATCCTCTCCTCACTGATCTTCAAATTTCACTTTTACTGCAGACAATTCCCACAGGTACCTGAGGCTGTTTCTAGGCTCCTGAATCCAGGGGTTCTCTAACACTCTTAGAATGACCTGAGGAATTTTTTAAAATTCTCATACCTAGGCCACGTGCCAGACTAATTAAGTCGGAATCTCTAGGAGCATGGCCAAGGTAACAGCAGTTTGTACTCCCCAAGTCTGAGAACTAGCACTCTAATGCAGTGGTCTCCTAACGTTGGTGTCCATCACGTCACCTGGGACCCTGGTTAACCTGCATCGCCCAAGCACTGCTCTCTTCCAATGGGCCTGACCTCTGTCTTCTCCAGTATTGCTCTGGGTGGTTCTCACGGACAATGACTGGGAACCACCGTTCTAATCGGCTCTAGGTCTCCAGAGAACCACAGTTCCACAGGCGAACCCAACAGCAACCAAAGGCCCCTGAATCCCAGGATGGCATCTGTTTGCAAAGTTCCCAGGTGGCTCGAGGTGGGGCCCGACCTAAAGGGGCTGCATGGGACTTTCCTTCCCTAGAAGCTCAAGGAAGGTCTCTCGCTGCACCCCCTTTTTAGGAACCCCCGGCGTCTGGGGCTCCTAACATGCCGGGCCCTGGCTGGCGGCAGGTGGAGGATCCTGGCAAAGCTGGAAGTAGGAACAGCAACCCGTGCGAAGATGGATTTTTGCACTGCTTACCAATTCTCCCCATGACCAAACCTAATGATTACCACTGTTCAGATTAATTCCTTCTGAGATGGATCAATTTGGCCTTGAAGGCTGAGCATTTCTGTGAACTGCTCCGCAATCTCACACACACCAGGGTGCAGAACGCAGGGCCCCTCGTTTTGTTTCGTTGTTTTGTTTTATTTTGTTTGGTTTTGTTTAAGCATATACACCCCCAAAGCAGTGCTTTTTCATTTTTCTTCTATACAAATCACCCACTTCAGTCCTGCCCAGCCCACCCTGCTCCTCCCAGGCCTTTCACTGCCTAGCAGAACCCTGGTCCTCCAACTCAACCTGGGCTGTACATTTGAATCACCTGGGGAGCTTTTCTCACTTCCTGAGCCCAAAGCCCGCCCCCAGGCCATTAAACCAGCAGCAGTGGGGGCGGGGCCTGGGATGGAAGAGCTAAGACTGCCCGGCGACTCAACTGTGCGGGCAGGGGCGGGAACCACTCAGTTCTATGCCAGGCTTCTGTGCTCGGAGCCGGCCTCTAATTGCACCTGTGCCCGCCCTAACATACACACATACCACTATTATTTTCTTTTACATAAAAAATGTTACCTTGAATGTTCAGCTTGGTGTAGAAAATACATGCAACACTTTTGAAGGTACAAAAGAATAGAGGGAAAATTCTTCCTCCCATCCGCTGCCCCCCAAGCTCCTGTCCCCATAGGGAAAGGCCTTTGTCCTCTGTGCTGAGGGAACTGGCTAAACTGGCCTGGGCTCAAGTCCTGATGCTGGCGTTGACTTCCTTATGACCTTAGATTATTCACCTCAGCTCTCCCACCCTCTGTTTGCTCTGTAAAGTGGAGATGATAACACCTACCTCTTGGAGCTATTACAGAGAATTAAAGGGGTGCTTTGGTTCTCCATTGCAGCCTAGCAAACGATCACGAAACTTCAAAGCTGATAAAAGAAAAAAAAACCTCCCATTTTATTTGTTCATGATTCTGTGGGTTGGGAACTCAGATCTGGGTGGTCCTGGTCCAGCAGGTGTCCCCTGAGGTCACTCTTCTGCCTAGTGGCTGGGATGAACTGGGTTCAAGACAGCTTCACTCCTGTGACTGACACACTGGGGGCCCTCTCCAGGGCCTCTTCCCTCACGACCACCTTGGGCCTCCTCACAGCGTGGTCCCTGGTGGTCGGGCATGGAGGGAAAGGGAATACGCTGCCAGCCTCTGAATGTCCAGTTTCAGGAGTTGCAGCGTCAACCAAGATTCAAGGGGAGGAGAAATACACACCAATTCTTGGTGGGCAGGTGGTACGGCCACACTGCCCAGGAGTCACATGGGCTGGGCTGCTGCTGCAGTAGCTTTGGAAACACAACCCACCACCAGGGGCGTGAAAGCAAAATGCCCAGCACGTGGCAGGTGCCCAACAAATGTTAGTTCCCACCCTTTTCCCTCACACACAGCTCTTTCTCCTTTTCCTATAGTTCACTGATTACATATGGCTTTAAAGTTCCATCCCCAGCGCCTGGCACAGAACAGATGACCAGTGAATGTTTCCGTGAAATCCCAAAGTTGGCCACGAGGTGCCTGTTCACTCAGCCAATGAGGAAGATTCCTAAAATGCCAGGTCATGAGACTCCGCCTCCCTGACCTCCACCCTCTCTACCCTCTGACATGCCCATCCCCGTGTCTCGTCTGCTGTGTCTACAAGCTGAAATGTCCTTCTCCTCTCTTGTTATCCTAGTATCTCTTGTCCAAAGTCCCCATGTTTGCCACCATGAAACAATTTAAGTATTTCCTGTCCCTGAAGCCTTCCTCAGTCTCCTAAGCAGAAAGACGAAGCACATAGTCAAGCCCCTGCTGTGTCGTGGGCACTTAGTACGGACGGGACGGGAGAGGTGAAGGGTGGAGATGAGAAAGGGCCGGGGATCAGCAGGAACAGAGACAGAAGGGCATGACAGGGGCTCCTGCCCACGTAGATCACAAAGTGAGTGAGAAGGGATTTGGCAGCCAGACCGAGCCAGGTCTCCAATGCTCTGTAATGAGCTGGAGCCTCATTCTCCGGGGGAAAGGGAGCCACTGCAGGCCTTTCCGGGCGAGAATGTCCTGCAGGCACCGGATGAGCAGAGGGCAAACACTTGATGGCGCATCGTGCTCCATCTTGGAACTCATAATTCTGAAACTTGGACAGTCTGTGCAAGGCTATCCACGCCAAAGCCCCGCCCAGGCAGACGGGGAGACGGAGGCCCTGGAGGGACAGCGGATGGCCCACCGTGGAGGCCACCGGCTAGGGCCACGCAGCTGGATTCCAGAGGGTTTGTCTGCGAGAAGAGTCTGACATTGAGAGATGTTCTGGCAGCACTGGGGGAGGTGACCGACAGGGCTGATGAAAGCATCCCTGTTATTATTGAAATTTATACACATCCTGCTGACCCCTCAGTAGCCACAGCTGTTGTTTTTTCCACTGGAAAGCTGAGAGTCTAGCTTCTGGACTGGCAAAGCTAAAATGGGGGGGTGCTCTCCAGGAAGCGAAATCCGGGCCCCCCCCATTTGAAAACTGCCCTCGGCCTCTCATTTCCATGTGACCTGGGCAGGGTAGCTACTGAATCTGAGCCCTGAATGGAGGATGTACCAGGTCACGGACAGGATGACCCAGCCCGGACCCTCCTACAACCGAGGAGGCTCTGGTTCCCTCTGACTCTCTGTTTAGCCACTTGCTCATTGACAGACAGTTTTGAATGCCTACTATTTGCCAGGTGCTGCAGCGGGTGCTGGGGACACAGCAAAATCACGACAGGCAAGGACCCTGCTCTCCTGTGCCTTATTGTCACATGGGGCAGATAGACTATGGAGGAAACAAACAAAGCAAAATAAAAATAAATGCATCTTGTGATAAGTGCCATGAAGGACACTGCAGGACAAGCTGGGCCCTGGGGTAGGCCTGTAGGTTCCACCTGAGGGAGCTGATCCAAGATCACAAAGGGCGAAGTGACAGAAGGAAGGAGGCAGGCACAGCATGACCGCCCTGCACACTCGCCCTGGTTTGGTCCCTGCACACTCAGGTCACTTCCACGTGTTCTAACTCCACCACGTTCAAGCTGCAAGACCTAGGACCAGTTGTCAAGGCCTTCTGTGCCTCTGTTTCTTCATCTGGATGATGAGGAGGAGGAGGAGGAAGATAGGCCCCTCCTCACAGGGCCATTGTGAGCATGACCAAAGTTAGTACATGTGTCTGGTGCTTAATCTTAGCTGCTATTATCCCCCCATTCTTGGATGGGGCTGCCATGGGAGGGCTCGGAGGGTCTGCCACATGGAGCCGGCTGAGGTGGAGGCCCATCCTGGTTTGGTTCCTCCCAGAAGCGCACCCCGAGGCAAAGACTGGAGCATAAACAGTGCACTTGGGAGATGAAGGAGGTAGCGTTAGGGAGGGGGAGTGTGTTATCGAGCCCACTGGCACTGTTGGTAACTGGGGCTTCATCGTCATCCGGGGAGCTCCAGAGCCAATGCAGTCCATGGCCTCAGACTCATCCCTAGACAGGGCAGGGAGCGGGGCGTTCACACAGCAGCTCTTCATACTGATCGAGGGCTACGGTGGTTGTACAGGGGAACAGGCATTTTCAACTAGCCTGTTGCTGACCCTGGCAGGCAAAGTGGGCCCCGGCAGCCTCAGGAAGGGGAGCGATGAGGTCTCAGCAGACGGGACATCTGCGCTGCAGGGTCTGGCCAAGGAGCTGTGAATGGACTCCTCAGGGCCCTCTGCAGAGGTGCCACATGAGGACAGACACACTGACAAGCGTGGGGACAGCAGGTCTGGAACCTCCGGGACCGAAGAAGAGCAGCGGGGCTGGTCACAGGGGCCCCGAACGCCAGGTTAAGGAATGGGCCTTATTCTGTGGGTGTCAGGCGGCCCCGGGCAGCATCTGAGGAAGGGAGCGACACCGAGCTGGGCTGAAGATACAATACAATCACCAGGGTGTAGGCTACCCCACCCCCGATGTCCCCGCACGCCGCCAACCCTGCTCCTACCAGGCCCAGCACACCCACTGTCTGAGTCCCTCCAGAAGGAAGAGTTTAGGACCAGGGCTGAGAGTGGGTTCTACTGTCTCCCAGGAGAATGGGGACTTGCCCGCTCCTCTTCTCTTACCTGCTTATAATGTCTCTTCCGCCTCATTCCACACGTCCTGCCCTTCCTCCGGCCCCAGATCTACCTTCCCCCCCTCCGGGTCTTCACCAGGTGCACATCCTTCAGAAAGCACTCTCTCTGGGCGCCTCCTCCTCGGCGACCCCCACCCTCCACCCAGACCTCTCCTCCCTCCGTTCTCCCCACACCGCAGGCTTCTCCCCACACTGCAGTTCTCACCTTAGACACCACCCCTTCCCAGAGGTCTTCACTGTTCCACAATGGGGAGTTTTTTTAACTTTTTTTTTAAGGAAGTTCTATTGACCTATTCTCATGTCATACAATTCACCCATTTAAAAAGTACAATGGTTTTGGGAAATTTACCAGAGTCATTTAGCATCATCACAACCTAATGTAGGACATTTCTGGTCCCCCGGAAAGAAGTCCATAACCTTTAACTGTCACCCCCCATTGCCTCCTTCTCCAACCAGTAAACTACTTTCTGTCTCTGTGGATTTGCGTGTCCCGGGCAGTTCTCATCAACGGAATCACACGTCACGGTCTTCTGTGACCAGCTTCTTTCACTCGCATCCTGTTTTCAAGTTCGTCCATGTCATAATAGCACAGCATTCCTTTTTATTGCCGGAGAACATTCAGCATACGGTACATGGCTAGAGCATGTTTTATTTAGCCACGCATCAGGTGACGGACATTTGGGTTGCGTTCACCCGCTTGTTGGCTATTACAAAGAATGCTTCTGTGAACATCTGTGTAAAAGCTTTTGTGTGACTGGATGTTTCCAATTCTCTTGGGCATATACCTAGCAGAGAAATTGCTGGGCACATGGTAACTTTATGTTTAACTTTCTGAGGAACTGCCAAACTGTTTTCCACAGTGAAACAGTGGCTAAATCATTTTACAATCTCACCAGCCATGTATGAGGAATTGAATTTCACAGCCTCACCAGCGTTAGTTATTTTCTGATTTTTTGGCTCCAGCCATCCCAGTCGGTGTGAAGTTGTGTCTCACTGGGGTTTTGATTTGCATTCCTCAGAGGATGCACTGATGTTCGGCATCTTTCCATGTGCTTATTGCCGTTTGTGTATATATTACTCGGGGTAATATCTATTCAAATCCTTTGCCCATTTTTTACAATTATTTATCTCTGTTGATGAGTTCTGAGAGTCCTTTATATATCTCTGAATACTAGACCATTATCAAATATATGACTTGCGAATATTTCCTCCCATTTGGTGGCTTGTCTTTTCACTTTCCTGATGCTATCCTTTGAAGCACAAAATATTTCATTTTGATTTACTCCAATTTATCTATTTTTCTTTTGTTACTTGTGTTCTCAGTATTATATCTGAGAAACCATTACCTAACCCGAGGTCACAAAAATTCATTCTTCTTTCCTTCCAAACATTTTATAGTTTTAGCTCTTATATTTAGGTCTCTATGATCCATTTTGAGCATTCTGCCGATACTTCTTAAGCAGCTGCTTTCTGCCAGCCACTGGTCTAGGGTTGGGTATACTTCAGTACATCGGTGAGCAAAGCAGACAACCAACCTCCCTGTTCTTGAAGAGCTGACATCCAGTGGAGGAAACAGACAATAATCAAGAAAACAAACAGGATAATTTGATCTGGGGTTCAGCCATGACTAATGAAACTGCACAGCACATCCAGGAAATGGGGTAGTTTCCTGAGCCAGGAGATCTGAACAGGTATCGGGGCTGTGGTGGGGGGTGGGGCCACAGGGGGTGGCCAAAGGGCCCTCCAAACTCTTACCTGTTTGCACACAGACGACGAAGGTCCTAGGAGGTGAGACGATGTGTCTAGCACGGCACAGCGAAGCAGTGGCCCCACTCAAACCAGGCTTCCGGTTCCTAGGCCGGACTTCTGCCCCCCTGCTCCGCCCCCCGCTGGGGTTGGCAGCCAGGCCATCATCACTGGAGAAACCAGTGCGTTTCCCGCACAGCAAGGTCTGTGGTCTGTGCTAGCGGGACCCATACAAAGTAGCAGAAAGTAGCATGAGCCATACAAAGTAGCAGAAAGTGCCCTGAGAATAGCAGAGCAGTGCCATAAGCACAAAAACCCTCTCAGATTAGATAATCCACGTGACGAGTTTTACGGGCAATCCCCTCAGTGTGAATGGTTCTGCTCTCCAAGGGGCTTCTTCTATCAGCAGTTTTGATAAGATGATATCTCACTTAATCCATTTCTCTGCTGGGTTCCTCACACACTTCTCCCCTGATCTTCACTGTCTCCTACCAGGTGATTTTGTTGGGGCTTCACCGGACCAGATTCACCCCAAGGGCCTCCAGGCAGTTCTGAGAAGAGGAGATAAAATTCAGAACAACTCAGACTCTGCCTGTCCAGGGGCCAGGTTGGCTGCCACTCACCTAAGGTTTCAGGTTGTCGGGTCACAGGAAAATCCCTTAGCCGGACACATCTTCCCTCTGGCAGGTATGTGGCCGCTTTGTGGGACACTCCTGGCGATGGGAAAGAGCAAACCTCTAACTCCGAGCCTGCCGCAGGGCTCTCGGGCCAGGAATCAGCATTTCAGAATGTTAACAGTAACTAGAGTGGTCTCCATCCAAGACCGCAGACAGGGTTCAGCCGGCAGGTCACCAAGGAGATTGACATGGTTGGGAAGACTCTCCCTGTGGTGGAGACAGCACCCCACCAGGAATGAGGATGCCTGGGTCATGTGTCATGGGGTGAGTCATGCCACCCTCTCTGGGTCTTGGCTTTTCTATTAAAAATGGCTGATTCGGCCTGGACGTTGTCCAGGGCCCCTGGTCTGTAAGCCGGCTTCTGAACTCACGCACACTCGGGCAACAGTGACAGCGTGGTCCCCACGCGCTGATTCCGGTGTGGGGCACAAAGAAGAGATTTGCTTCCCGAGGGAGAGTGCTGCTGTGCTCATAGGTTTAGGTCTGACTAGTCCACCCGGTTGCCACTGGTCACATGTGGCTTCTTAAAGTTAAACTGTTTCAATTTTAAAAAGTTGCCCTGGCTGGTGTGGCTCAGTGGACTGAGCGCCGGCCTGTGAACCAAAGGGTCGCCTGTTCCATTCCCAGTCAGGGCACATGCCTGGGCCGTGGGCCAGGTCTCCAGTGGGGGGGCATGTAAAAGGCAACCACACAGTGATGTTTCTCTCCCTCTCTTCCTCCCTCCCTTCCCCTCTGGCTAAAAATAAATAAATAAGTACAATCTTTTAAAAAGATAAATTAATTGAATAAAATTTAAAACACAGTACTCCAGCCCTGGCCGGGTAGGCCCACTGGGTAGAGTGTCCGTCATCCTGACTCACCAAAGTCATGGGTTTGAGCCCGGGTCAGGGCATGAACAAGAATCAGCTGGTGACTGCACAAACAAGTGGAACAACGAGTCGATGTTTCTCTCTGCACCCTCCTTCCTCTCTCTCTAAAACTCGGTTCTTCAGCACAGTAGTGATGTTCGGGAGCTCCTGGTCACGTGGGACTGGTGACGACCGTACTGGACGGCGTGCATCAGAAACATTTGGTCGTCACAGGAGGCTCTGACGTTGGGTCAGCACTAGTGCAAACACCATTTTCCCATAAATCGTCTCCTTCCATTTTACAACAGTGCAGGGAGAGGCGGAACGGGGACTAAGGAGATGGAGAGACTCGGTTCTGCTCTGCGCTTCCCAGGGGCCGCCTCTGCACACGCACATTGAGTGGGACCTGCTCAACGCCGTGTCTAAGAAACTGGCATTATTTCCCTCTTTCTAAGTAAGACGACAGTGGGCAGAAAAAACAAGTGATTTGCCCACAGTCACTCAGCCAGTAACTGGCCTCATTACACCGCAATGTGGCCACCAGACGGGGTGGGCATTTCTCTAGACAAGGAGACTGTGGCTCAGGGAGGTCACCTGGCACAGGTGTCCCCTCTCTGGAGCGGCTCACTGAGGCCTCTCCCACTCTGCTCAGCAGGGTCCTGGCTCTACACGGAACGGCTTCCGTCTGGGAAATCAGGAATCAACAGACAGTTCATGCTTTTGCAGTGACGAAAATGAAAATGTCCAATTCGCTAGTCAAAAGCGTTTCTCTCTTCAGAGATAAGAGTGAATTTGAGACTTTGTTATCGGTGGTTAATTCATTACAGTGCCGTCTGCCTGCGGTCTCTGGCCCCGCTGCGTGGTTTGGGAAGCCTGTGTACCTGGCTGGAGTAACCAGCTGACCCCTGAACTGCCTCCCGCCTTATTTCCTTGCCAACACTGCTTAGAGACTTTTTCGTGTGCTTGTTTTAAGAGATGGCTGCCACAGAGGAAGTCTGTGTGTGTGTTCCTCTCACAGTGTCTGGGGCCGTCCTGTTAGGTCGGAGAAATGAGGGAACCATTCACTGAAGCAGCCTTCTAACTGACGTCTGCGTGCAGAGCCCCCCTGGACCGAGGGGGTCAGGGACCTAAGCCCTGAGGCTGCCTCACCCCTTCCTCCTTGAACCTTTCAATTTCATATTGAACCTTATTGTTGTTAGGAATGTTGCTAACCAGGGAGGCAAACATGGGTTTCAGCTTTCACACCAACTTCAGCTGAAGGGTAGTACCTGCCTGCAGAGCTGGATGGAGGAGATTCTGAGAACGCCCAGAGGCCTAGTGGGTGAGAGCAGCCGGATTGATTACTCATGTCTGCCAGGGGCCCAGGAGTGGCTGCATCCTACAGTCATGCGATAATAGTAATGAGGACTGACAATGATGATGTAAATAATAATCGTGGTAATTACAGTAAAACCTTCCTGGCCAGGTCATTGGGAATATAAAGTAAGATCATGGTTG
The DNA here is from genome assembly GCF_021234435.1 of Artibeus jamaicensis. Taxonomy (NCBI): domain Eukaryota; kingdom Metazoa; phylum Chordata; class Mammalia; order Chiroptera; family Phyllostomidae; genus Artibeus; species Artibeus jamaicensis. Next base: position 7,373,053 of record NW_026522030.1, read on the forward strand.
TGAAGGTGGTCTGCGACCTGGACAGATGGACTCACGGGGTCTGGGCTCTTGTTTCAACCGTGAATCATGATTTCCTTGTCGATGCTACTTGGTCCTTTCCCCCAAAATGTTGCCAGGCCTGGAGGCAGCAGTGATGTGGAAGGAGATCTGTGGGCAAGTGCACATTCATTCATTCATTCCTTCTTCATACACTCTTGCACACAGCATTCCCAGCTCTGTCCCTTCATTCAGGACACCTTTTGGAGGGTGTTTTATGATCAGGTACTGGCAGTCCGGGCGTCTCCTCGGAGCTCCAGGAACTGCTGACGTTTGGACTTGATCTTCAGGGAAGGGAAAAGCTTTGGTTTGCACCCAGGCTGTGGGCCCTCAGAGGCTCCCGTGCTGGAAGATGACCCCCCTGCCAGGACCACTGAGGACAGACACCAGGCTCCAGAGCCGAGTGTGTGGTTTACTTGGTAGGTGGTCCCAGGAAGCAATGCTAAGGGGTGGGGGCAGGACTCAGGGACAGGAAGAAACCAGTTCAGGGGGGACTCATGAGTAGGTAACTGCTATGGGTATAACTGGGGCTCCCTCAGGCTGGGCAACCCTGGCCTTCATGTAGGAAGGCCTCGGAGCTGCCCCACGTGGTCCACCAGCTACTACCCATCAGTGGTTGAGGGCTAGTCCTGGGCCATCCACTCCCTGATGTGTCTGGCCACCCACACGCACAGGCCAAGTTTGCTACCACAGCCAGACAAAGCTCCAGGGCAGAGAGCTCCAGATGCTTGAGTTAGGGTGCCTTGGGTGTGTTACAAACCCAGTGGGTGCTGAGGGGACAAGGGCAGGGCACCCACAGCGTCTTTCCCCTCTGTGAGAATCACAGAAGCCAAGATCAGCTGCAGCAGTTACTGACCACCTGATCGGCCATCTCATTACCAGGCTGGGGAAAAGGAAGCTCAGAGGAGGCAGGAGATACACACAGGCTCACGTAGCAAGTCACCAGCGGTTACAACCTAACGCCGGCTACTGCATCCTGGGTGCCAAGCACCGTGGGAGGGGCTTCACGTGATTATCTCCAAGGCTTGCCATCACCCCACAAGGCAGATGTCACGGTTCTGTTTACAGTTAAGAAAATCGGGCTCTGAGAGGTCAAGCAGGAGAAGCGGGGACAATTGGCACCCGGGTCTGCCTCCATAACCTGCGGTCTTTCTTTTCACCAGCCTACAGAGCCGGCAGGAATCTCCAGGGGGTAATTCAGAGTCCAGGGTCTTCTCCCCGCTGCCCCGCACTGGGGCACCCTCTAGGCCCAGGGCCTCAACCCGGCATATTGTTTTAAACTCCCCAAGAACTCTGAGCTAGCCCAGCTCCGGACCGGCTGCACCTCGTCCTCAGAGGAGCGGCCTGGAGAGGAGGTGGGGGTGGGTTGGGAGCAGAAACCAAAGCAAAATGGGGGATCCACGTGAGCCTGACCCCACGAAGGAGCCACAGAAGGCGCAGGTTATCAGCCCTGAACCCTGAGGCAAGGCTCACGGAACCTGTGCCTCACTATCCCCCCCTGCAGGTTGGGGCAAGAGTAGCCATAGTTTATGCTTAATGGGCGCTTCTTGCACCAGCCACGCTTCCACGCACTTCACGTGTATGAAACGTGGACCCTCAAACTGCGCGCCGCGCGTGCTGCTGGCAGACATCATCTGCACTTCACCTTCACGGAGAACCAGGAGGCACAGCAGGACCGCAGAGGGCTCGCCCGAGGTCATTCGTGGTCACTCCCGGGCACGGAAAGGCTACAAAGCGAGCCCCTCCCCCAACATGTAAACTCATAACCCTGGTTTACAGCGTGGTTTCGGCAATCACTTATTCTCGGGTAAGTACTACTGTGGTCTCCACAGTTTTCTTTCTTCTCCTTTCTTTATTTCTTTACGATTTTATTTATTTATTTTTTTAGAGCGGGGAAGGGAGGGAGAAACATCGAAGCGCTGCCCCGCCTACGCGCCCCAACTTGGGACCGAACCAGCAACCGGGCAAGTGCCCTGACCCCACCAAAGAGGCGACCTTCCAGCTTGCAGGACGCCGCCCAACCCACTGAGCCACACCAGTCGGAGCTGGTCTCCAGTTTTTTTAAGAGAAAACAGATCCGAAGGGCCAAGGTCAACAACAAGTCAGGTGCAAAGCCGGGTGTCAATTCCCAGGGGTTGGGGGTGGGGGAGGCAGGACCTGGGCTCGGAGCGCGGGAGAGACGTCCGGGCAGAAGAGAGGGCTGGGTGCGGCCGCAGGAGCCTTCCCCCCCCCCTCCCAGCCTGGTCCCCCCCCCACCCTCCACCCCCCACTTCTACCCCAGCGCAGCCCGCAGGGCCGAGCGCGCGGCAGCGCTGACTCTGCAGTTCGAGAACCGCCGCTTGGGGAGCAGAGACCGCTTGGCCCCGCACAGCCCGGAGGTGTCCCCAGTGGCATCGGCCCGCGGCGGCGAAAGTGAGGGCCTTTGGGAGAGTTTATACGGGAGCCCGGGGCAGGAGAGATAATTGTGGAGGGTCCCAAAGAAGCAGGCGGTCCAAAGAAGCAGGCGGGGCCGGGCGGAGCGGGGTGGGCAGGGAAGATAGAACCCAGATAGAATTATTAGAAGCCAGGAAAGTGCAATGATCCGCCTCGTGCGGGCGGCTCCAGAGCCAGCAGTGACTCCCCCAAACCCCATCCGTGTCTACGAGAGGCATTTCTCACCCTGTCTAGCCCCCCTCTGGCCTCCCCCACAAAGAACAATAAACCCCCCCAAACTGGGAAGACGGGTGGGGTGGGGAGGAGAGGAGAGAAAAACCAACAGAAAGCACTTGAAAGGGGTCTTCTGCTCCCATCCCACCTGCTCAGGGGAAACGGGGCCCCAGGAGGAGGAGACCTGGGCCTCAGGCCCGGCCAGAGGGTTAGTCCTTCCTCTAGAAGGTGCGGATGCAGGGCCAGGTCCGGGGCCCCTTCTGCCTCCTCCCTCCTTCTGTCTTTCTTCCCTCCCTCTGCACAGCGTTTACAGAGGCTCCAGGAAATCCCTGCCCAGTCTCTGCCTGGGGGGTGGGCAGGGGGGCACCGCCTGCACAGAAATGAGCAGACAGGGACCCATTTGAAATATGGAAAATCAGATTCTCTGGTGACCTTGCCTAAAGCCCCCGACAGGCTTCCCACTGTGTTGGAGTACCCGCCCCCCCAACTCCCAGGTGGCTTTCCAGTGCCCTCCAGGGTCTGGGCTGCCCTTCTCTGGCCCCTCGCACCCCACACTGTCACCTGCTCTGCTTCAGTCACACTGGCCTTTGGGCCTTCTCTTAACCTGATAAATTGGTTCCCACCCACGGCCCTTGGCACGTGCCCTGCCCCCAGCCTAGCAGGCTTCGCCTCACATCTCCACAGGCCTCAGCTCAAATGCCCCTGCCAGGAAGAGGCCTTCATGGCCACATGTCACCCTGTTTTATTGCCTTCACAGCAGCTGTCACTTATTGACCCCTTTGCTGTGTTCGGCTACCCACTGTCTACTCGCCACCTCCTCAGGCTTTCCCAGGGACCTTTCCCGATCGGCTCACAGCTGGACCCCCAGCATCTCAACAGGCTGCTGCATAGTAGGAGCTGAAAGCACATTTGTCAAATAACTCAAAGGCCCTCCGACTGCCGCTGCGTCTTGCGTCTGTTTGGAGTTGCAGAGTAGGCCCAGATGTGTTATTTTCCCTTGTTAATTACTGCAGAATAATTATAGTAAGAAGTGTAAGTACAGATTGCATTAATGAGGAAACACATAGAAGATTTCGTGCACTGGCTCGCAGAACCCTTGAACCAGAGATGGGCCTCCCCGCAGCCAGAATCCCGGAGTGGGTTGTGTGCCCTCCTGAGTCGGGAGCTGGAGCCCTGACCCCTCCCCCTGCATTCCCCTCCTTCTCTGGAAAGTCGCTCCCATGCCTGTGTCACCTTTAACAGGGACGCTGATGGGGCCGGCGGGGCCTGGGCCCTTCTAGGGTTAAAATCCTGCTTCTGTGTGTCCTTGAGGAGCTGGGGGGCCATGGGAGAAACGATCCTGAACAGATGGCTTAACTTTTCTAAGCCTCAGTTTTCCCATCTTACAGATGGGGAGAGTGGGAGCGCCCTCCTAGGATCCTTGTGGCCCCTAAAAGAGACCACCTGTGCCCACCCGGGTGTCAGCCACGTCGATGCCCTTCTCCCCTCAGTGTGTGGAGAAAAGCCGTGCCCCGCCCGTGCTCTCCCGCTCACCGCGTCCTGTGATCCTTTTCTCCAGAAGAAATGGTGCGAGCTGTCCATTCATTGCTTCTTACCCCTCTGCTCTGAGAAACCAGGCTGGTTTTGACAAGGTTGGTGGAAAATGTTGTTAATGTGGTTGTCATGGACCTGGAGTTTTGAAACGGGAGTGTAATCGAGGGGCATGCCACCTCTCCATGAACGAAGTTCCAGGTGTGCAGCTGTGCACCTGTGAACATCTCTGCTCATCCTGGACACACACACACACAAACACTCACGATGCCAGTGCTGCCCCACTAGGCAAGAGAGAGCCACACACGCCCCCAGGGATGGAAACCACTGGGAGAACTGGCCTGGTGAGGCTGAAACCACACAGGGAGGAGAAAATGCCCAGCGTCAAGTGTAAAGTGCTGGAGAGGTGCGGGCATCGCTGATTTTCCAGAACCTGCCTGCTCTTCTGTCATCATTGCAGCTGCTGAGGTGGATCGTGGGCTTGGGTTTTGTGTCCCAATGACCCTGAGACGCCCTCTTGTGGGCATCATCAGTAGCAACAGGTTTCCCAACTTGTTCTACCTTCTGCCAGGCGGAGTCTTGATTTTCCTTTCTTTTCTGAAAATACCGTTTAATTCAGTGCCACTTAAATATGCTACCCACAAAGCACCACCTGCTGTTTTCCAAAGTGATTTAATATGAAGATCCAATCTCATTATTGATCCTACCTTTAAAAAACTGAGCATTTATTTTCCTTTCAAGAATTCATTATGTAAAATTTTGAAAATACCAAAAAGCACAAAAGAAGATGGTAAAACTCAAGAGTAAGCTTTCTAACTACATCACAGGCAACAGGAGAAAAGAATGAGGTTACAGTCCTCCTGCATATATATATATATATAATAAATTTATTTAAAAAATAATATATTTATATTTATATATATATATATTTATTTCTAAATAAATATTCTTTCAGCAATTTTGCTGAAATAAATAAGTATTTCAGCAAAAGACTTTGTCAGTCTGAGCTCAGGTCTAAGTCTGTGGAAGAGGGTGAGTGTCTGGGCTGGGATCTACGTCGCCTCCCCCCCCCCCCCCCCCCCGTAAATGAAGCCTCTCCCTGAGCCCCTCCCCACACCCCACTGTGTTTCTTCCCACGGAGACTCCGGGGCAGTTGGCTCAGTAAATAGAATGGGTTCTGGAGTGTGAGGGTCATTTATTTACTCAACAGTGTTTACTGAACGTTGGTTTGGGGCCAGACCCTGGGCTGGCCCCCAGAGATAGACTAAAACGCGGTCCCTGCCACTCGGAACCCACAGTCCAGACACAACACAGCTAGGTCATCGGGCTGTCACAAAGCTCTCTGATGGGGGTGGAGCAGGGTCCAGTGGAAACCGGGAAGCTCATCCTGCCTTCACCACTGTGGACAAGTCCCATGCCCTCTCTGAACCTTAGTTTTCACATCTGTAACATGGGGACAATAGCGGCACCTACCTCAGGAAGTTACAGTGTAGACTGGATGGAGACGAAGTGTGTGTGTGAAACACAGAGCACACAGAGTGGTCCCTTACGAAATGCTACATCCCTCCACGCACACTAGGTTCCTTCTTCAGACTCTGGAGAGGAAACTCGCCTGGGACCCCCTGTTAAAGTCTGAATGTCTGAGGGACTTCGGGAAGATCATGAAATTTTAGATGTAGTCTGTGCTTCAAAGGGTCCTAGAACTCATTCAGCCAAGCCCTTATTTCCGAGAAGAGGCACCTAGGGGAGAAGGACAAGGATGACCTGGAGATGCCCTGCGCTTGGTCCCTAAGTGCCCAGACCCCACAGGGAGGAGCCAGCACTGAACCCACTGCTCCTACTCACGTGCTGGCTTGAGCCACTCTCCATGCCTTGTCACCCTCATCTGTAAAATGGGTGTGTCAGCATCTTCCTTCCCAGGACTCGTGGGATCCTCATACTAACGAACTCCCAATCCAGTGCTCAATCTACTCGTCTTAGAATTGACATGGCTCAGAATTCTAGGAAAGCTGTTCTTCACTCCCCACATCTGGCATCTGGGATTTATGGGTCAGGCCTTGGCCCAAGTGCTTCCACCAAATTTGGTGCTTCCACCAAATGCAAGGCCTCTTGGTGGAAGCCTCAGGTGAGAGGAAGCCGGCCCCTACTGCAGGCAGCCAGGGGTAAATTACGGTCAGAGAGTTGAGTTCAAAGCTGTGCCACCTCCCCTCCCCAGCCCCCAGATGAACCTCGCTCAACATCACAGCAGCGAGCGTGGCTGGCTCGTATGTAAGAAAACAGGCTGCCTCTTGGTCTCTGATAGTCCATGGCCTCTCTCAGCAGGATGAACTACGCTGGTTGAAGGTCAGAAATGAAAAGACAACGATTGCATCAAAACACCAGATTAAGTAAAAATAAAAACAAGCAAACATCAGAATAAGTCAGCCTCTGGTGAACTATTGCTAACAGTGCTGCCCCTCTGTGCCTCCGCTTTTTTCTTTCCAAAAATAGCTGGATGCTCGGAAGCCTTGCAGGGGTCACTCAAATGGAAAAGAAGTCCCTTGAGACTGGTTGCAAACTCCAGTTTCTCCATTACTGTCTCTGTATCACAATGAAAAATCTCCCAGGCCGCGTGGAGGTCTGCAATGATTTTCTGTACACTTGTGTAAACAAAAGAACATACAATTTTCCTTTTCTCCCCAGTAGAGTGTTTTATTTTCTATTTTTCAAATTCAGGGGAAATGTTCAGCTCATTTAGGAGGGGTTGTTGAAAATGTCTTGAAATCAAAGATACAGTATTAAAGAAAAATTCAGAGAAGAAAGAAGTGCATAGAAGGTGCTGTTATTTGTGACTAAGTCAGTTGTTTTGTTTCATGATTAGGTTTTTTGGTGTTTTCAAGAAGCAAGTGCAAGAGGGAAGGGAGAAGCAGAAAACTCCAGGAAGGCGAGGATGCCAGGCTCTCGGAGAACCCACTTCCGGTTGGGCAGGCCGTCCATGTTCTCCAGTGATGGGTTTACAGGCTGCTCGAGAACAGTGACCGCGGACGCCCGGGTCTCCCTGTGCCGTGTGGGACCACAGGGACAGCAGGCTTCCATCTGGCTCTGCGAGTGACCCCGGGCAAGAGGGGTCGCCCCCACGGGCTCCAGTCTCCTTGTAATGGAGGGTAGTGTTCAGCACTGCAGTCACGTTCGAGAAGCACCCGGAACAGCGCCAGAGATGCACATCAAGCTGTCCGTCCCTGCTTCCCTGTCGTCGACATTCTCTGACAAACGGCATCTTATTTGCTCCCCAGACCATCTGAGGTCCTCAGAGCTGGAGCTGCATCCCTCCCGTCAGCCCCCTAAAGATGGCTCACTTCTTGCTGAAGAGCGTGGTGTTCTGAAGGGACAGTGGGTCCTGGGTGCAGGTGCCAGTTCCACTAAGTGGTGCCTTCAACCAGTGACGCCCTGCAGGTGTTTTACACCTGGGTCCCTTGGTGTCCCTCTCTGCACTCCAGCTCCCAGCCTGCCGGCCCGGGCACTGCACGAGCAGCTCCCCTGAACATTGCAAGCTCTTGGCAGGTTCCAGACACTAAACATGGTCCCCATATTTCAGGGAACAGACTGGGGGACATCAGAGCACCCAAGGCATCCACAGAGGGGAGAGACACTGGGTTTAATCAAGAGAGCAGACAGTGTCCCCAGACACCAAGATGTGGGCCACCATTCCATAAAGTGGCCTTTGCCCAACAGTCTCATTCATCTTCCCGTGTCCCCATTTGCCTTTCCCACAGGACAGGCACAGCTGCTCACATCATGGGGGCTAGGCTTGGGAAAAGGTCACAGGGTGACCAGTGTGGTCAGAGGTGGGACAGCTCTGCCAGACCCCAGCTGGGGCGGCCCCGTGGAGAGCACGGGAGCCCCCAGCTCGCTTCCCCCCAGGCATCGGAGTTCATTACAGCCGCCTCCCGAATCTTAGACTCTCAAAAGCCTCACTTGGCCCCAGAAGGAAGGAAGGAAGAAAGGAAGGAAGGAAGGAAGGAAGGAAGGAAGGAAGGAAGGAAGGAAGGAAGGAAGGAAGGAAGGAAGGAAGGAAGGAAGGAAGGAGGGAAGGAAGGAGGGAAGGAAGGAGGGAAGGAAGGAGGGAAGGAAGGAGGAAGTCAGAGATCACGGGAAAGGGGTGTGTAGGGGCCAGGTGCTGTGTGTCGGGAGACCACGGCTTCAGTGGCAGCTCTGCCTGGGTGACCTTGAATATGGCCTCAGCACCCAGGTCTGCACACGCTCACCTTCTCCCTCTGTCTCAGGAGTGCCGAGACACAGGACGGGCCCGGGGCCCTGTGTGCTGGGCACTGCCCCCATGCTCCTGGGAGTTAATTCAACTCACAGGCAAACAGAGATTCCTCAGACCCCACCCTGTGCCCAGCTAAACATAGGGGGACCGAACGGGACACAGCCGCTGTCTCAGGGGACCCGCAGTCTGCGGGTACATGGGTAAGATCCTCAGCAGAGCACACTGAGGACCTCACCCCACCAGGAGAGCGGCCGGGGAGCGGCTGTGAGGGTCCGGGTGAGACAGCAGTGGGAGCAGCACCAAGGGGACCCACAGGACAGGCAGTTCCTGGGTGGACACAGCACGGGCCTAGGTCTCCCGTCCGGCCAGGCCAGGCCGTCTCCCTCTGCCCTGGGGGTGGCTGGGGTGTCCTGTGGAGCGGAGCCCTGCGGAAGTAGGTAGCAACTACGGGTCCAGACCTGGTTCTACCCCACCCCAGCGCCAGGCTGCCCCACTCCTGGGCTCAGGCTCCGGCCATAAATTAGGCTTTTCTGGCACCAACAGCCTACGGCCCTTGCTCGGTCTAGCTGGGCCCGGCCACACCTGGGTTGGCTCAGTACCCAGTCTCTGGAAGGAGGACACCGGCCTCCTACTCCAGAGGGTGGCCCCGCTGAAGTATTCAGTGAATGAAAAGGGATGGTGGGAAAGAGAAAAAAGAGTGAAATAACCAAGCAAATGCTTTGAGAAAAAATTTTAAACTCGGTGTGATGAGAAAGCAATGTACAGTGTGGGGCAAATGTGGGTTTACATTTTGTACGGAAAATAATACAATAATAAATAATAATGCAGGAATCAACTCTGTTTCACATAGTCACAGCCATAAACCTACGTTTGCTCCACCCTGTGTATTCCGATCATTAACAAAATAGCAGTAACAGGTCAGAACACACAGGTTTCCTCACAGGGGGTGAAAAACAGATAGAATCAGGAAACTGCCGGCCCACAGGAGCACTGTACCCAGGGTCCGGCCCCGCAGTCTTGTGTCCACTCCAAGATCCCACAGCGTCCCGGGCCCCTGCTCGGGCATTCTCTCCCGCTCGGCCCAGATCCTTCTGCAGCTGGGGGGGGGGGGGGGGGGCAGCGGAGGTGGTGGCGGCCAGTCGCAGACGGCTGAGCTGACACTGTTATTTAAATGACGGCCTCTCCCTGGAATCCACCTGAAGGGGCAGCTCCTGCGAGCTGTAATTAGCCAGAGGGAAGCGGCCCGAGAAGCCAGTGTTGTTGGCACATTCGCCTTGTTCCCACCTAACAGGACCTAACAAGGTCATCCTGTGTGGAAATCAACAGACACCAGTGGCTGCTTCCCGGCAACTTGCGAGGAAACAATTGCCATGGAGATGGGTTTGTGTATACGAAAAGGCGGGAGTCGTCCCCACCGATCCCCCCTCCCAGCCTCTCTGCATCGTAAACAGTAATCAGAGCTTCCAGCCAGCAATGCAGGCGTTATTTTTGCATCTTAATTCTTGGCGTTCAGAGGGCATCGCAGAACCCAGGTGCCTGTCCCAGGGTCTCCCTCTGGGGACGGTGAGCCCTGGATTTCAGACGGACTCTGAAAAGCCACAGACCTACTGGCACCACCTGTGGGGACCTCATGCATCCAAGTGTGACCTCTGTGTTCCTTTGAGAGACATTATTCCTTCTGAGAATTACTGGTGTCTCCCCAGAATGACACAGGATGTGACCTCCTCTCCAAAGAGGCAGACTCATCTGTTCCCTCATGATTTGTTCATTTGTGGACACATCGGTTCAACATCTACTTACAGGTACTGTCACCGAGGCAGGACGGTGTCCCGCAAGAAGCCAGACAGGCTTGTGCTTCCAGCGGGACCCTGACAATTCAGTGCGGAGACTTAGAATGAGCAAGAAGTTACAACTGAGGTGGGTGTTGTGAAGGGTGAGCACCTCAGCGGGACTAGTGCGCAGGTGGCGGGGTGTGCCCAGGGGACCCGGACCCCCCACGGGAAAGTGACTGGCAAGCCAAGCTGACTGTGAGGAGAAAGAGGGGATGGGAGCCCAATGAGCAGCACGTGTAAAGGCCCTGTGGTCAGCCGAACTGTAGACTCCAGGGGCAAAGAAGAGGGAGCTGAAATCAACAGGGGCCAGCGCATAGAGGGCCTTGTGGGCAGGAGCTCTCAGGCTTCGTCGTGAGGACAAGGGGGGACCGTGAAATTGTGCTGGAGGAAGGGACACCGTCAGACTTGCTTTTCCAGACATCTCTTTCTTTCCAGGATGGTGGATGCGCTCATCGCAGGGAGCAGATGCAGGCGACCAGCTCTTTTCAGAGACTGAATTGCTATTTCAAGCTATTCAGCTACTTTTGAGTAGAATAAAGAAGCTGGATCACCCAATGTCGGTTGGAAAAACAGAGAAGCATTACGCAGGTTTAGGGATTCTCTGCTGACATATGGCTTGGGCCAAAAGGAAGTGCGTCAGTCGGGACACCTGGTGTAACACAGCCCCCAAACTTCAGTGCCAAACACAGAAACGTTCACTTTTGCTCATGCACCCACCCATGTTTCTGGTTATAGGGCCCTCCTGGGTGGCTGGCTCTCCTCCAAGCGCTGACGCAGGGACCCACGCCCCTTCTAACTCGTGGCTCCACGGGATCCTCCACATGCAGCCCACGGATGTGAGAAAACGTGGAGAGTCACTTGAGGGGCTCTTCACGGATCAGGTCCCACAAGCGGAGTTTCCCGTCTATCCTCTTTCCACTGGCCAGAGCCCAGTGGCAGGGCAGCACCGAAGGGCATGGAAAAGGCGGGCCAGCTGAGGGTGTGCGGGAGGAAAGGCAAGTGGTCTGGAGGGAAGCCAGCCTGTTTCCGCCACCGAGGCGCCGCCACTGGGAAACTGAGACCCAGAGAGGAAAACCCACCTGCCTGTGGTCACTCATCAGACTGTGGCAGAAAAAGGAGACCAGAATCCTAAAATCTTGATGCTCTGCTCCCACCCCCTCCCCCGCCCCACCGGTCAACGAGTGGTGGAGCCACACTGCTCTGAACTGCGAAGAGTAGGAAATCAACCCAGCCACCTTCTAGTAGGGCCTGCTGTTTGCATTTGGTAAAAAGACGACAAGTAAATGATCTACCATCTGCAAGGGGCTCACTATCTCAACGCAGAGCAAAGCAGGTGCCTGTGCACTTGGAGGAGGAAAGGAATGGAGCCCCGCCCAGCGCAGGAGAGAGGTGTGAACTTGGCCTCAGAGGGTGGGAGACGGGCTTCTGTTTCACTTTGTTGCCTTCCCACTTCCTCAGACGCTGGTGCAGAGCACAAAGGCCCAGCTCCTTGCTCCCTCCCCGTGGTGGCACTGCCCACCTGGGCAAGACTCTCCTCCTGGGTTGGCTTTTCATTTTCAAATGTTTCTCCTTCACCCCCGATGCTCACAGCCTTCCCCGCCCTGCCCCTGACTGACAGACACCCTCACTAATGTAGTTGATACCTGTTCTTAAATATGCATGAATCCTGATGGAACACATCGTGGGGTCTGTGTTGGGATTTGCTTTTCACTAACATGACTAATTCATGCCATAGATAGATCTCAGTCTGGTTCTTTTTTCCTTTTCCTGCTCAGCCCCCAGGTGTGTTCAGGGGTGTGTAATAGTTGTGCTAACTGTGCACAATATTGCACAGTGAGAATCCAGCTTATCTTCCTCCTACATTTCCTAGAGATGGATACCTGGGGGCCTCCAAGCTCCTGACCCTGACCCTCCAAACTCTGCTGCTGCGGCAGCTTCACAGAGTTCCACCTGTCCTGTGAGATGTCCCTGAGACAGCGACCAGGAGGGGCCTCGCTGGGCCGTGGACCAGCCTTTAACTTCGTATCCACAACGGTGGGCGTGGCCCTACAGCCCAATGGCGCCTCTGTGAAAACCAGCAAAAGGCACCGCCTCCCCACGGATGCTGCCGCACACACTCCTGGCCAGGCTGCCAGGTAGGGGTTTGTGTGGTAAGAAGGGGGTCCGCCTTCCTCCAGGGTCAGTCCGCTCGCAGGCGGGGACACGACTTGACATGCGGACAGTGACGGCCTTTCGGCCCAGCCTGATCCTTCAGCCCAGGGCCACCGACCCACCCTCCTCGCATTCCTGAAAACAGCGCCCACCTGGAGGGCACAAGCAAGGGGTCCCTTCTCCCTGCATCCCTGGTGTCGCCCACCTTTCGAAGGGTCGCCACGCTAGGGTTTGGGGGGAGGCCCCCAAGTGCGGTTTTGTTGGTGCCCCCTGGGCTTTAGGGCAGGTGGGCACCCTCTCTTCACAGGCTCGTCGGCCATGTGATCTCCCCGTGTGACTCCCTCGTCATGTCCTGGGACCCTCCGAAGGGGATGCGTTTTTTAAGGATTTTATTTATTTATTTTTAGAAAAGAGGAAGGGGGGGACAAAAGAGAGAGAAACGTCGCCGTGAGAGAGAGGCATCAATCAATGGCCCCTCTTGTGGGCCCTGACTGGGGCTGAACCCACAGCCCAGATGTGTGATCTGATGAGGGGTCGAACTGGCCACGTTTTGCTTTGTGGAAAGTCACCCACCATCTCAGCCACACCGGTCAGGGCTGTTTTGGATTTACTGGGGTTTTTTTTCTCCCTATTGATTGGATGAAGTCCTTTGTACGTTATAAATGCAAACCCCTTCCTGTTTTAGAAATCAGAAGCCTTCCCCCGGCCTGGGCCCCTGTTTCCCTGCTCTGCCTGTGCCCCCCTCGGCCGAACGGAAGTCCTTAATGTCGATCTGGGCAAAATCCCCACATCTTGCCTCATTTTTGTCTTAGTGAGGAAGCCTTTAACCCCAAATCAGAAACCTATTATCCCCAAGTTTCTTCCACTCCCTCCAGAGTTTTAACTTTGTGTCTTTCATCTGCCTGGAGTCTAGCTTTTGGTTGGAGTGAGGCAGAGTCAGCTTTCTTTCTATTGCCCTCTCTGGCAGGCCAGGTGTCCATCCTTTCCTCTGTTCATAAACACTTAACCAGACCCTCCACCCCCACTGCTGCCCTGAGTTACTCCCTGCCTCCGTAGTTTGTCTACTAGCTGACAGGACAGGTCCATGCTCTTTAAAACATGAAAATGGGGAAGGGCAACCCAGGAAGCGCCCAGCACTCAGGCGAACACTGGAACTTTCCGCCCCTCTCCTCACTTCACCTTCACCATCTCCTGCCTCCCCTTCAGATCTCACCGGAAACATCACCCCTTGGAGAAGTGGCCCTGCCCGCTGCTCCCCCCACAGCCGTTGCAGGAAACTCCCATCATTCCCTGTCATAGTACCGTACTCATTTCCATATATAACACACACAATTTGTAATTAAAATGAGCTTGCTTATTTATAGTCTGTTTCCCTTGGCAGTCAGCAAACTCTTCAAGGACAGAAACTTGGTCCGTCTTAAGTGGCACTCAGCCCAATGCCAGGCTCCCGATGACAGCTTTCCTGAGAGGTCACGGGGGTGTCAAACCTATTGTCACCGGAGGCCACAACGGCCTCACAGTTGCCTTCAAAGGACGGAAAGTAATTTCAACTCCTTAACAGTTAAGGAGTAGTTACATACTCCTAAAATTATTTTGGCCCTTTGAAGGCAACGGCGAGGCTGATACGGCCCCCAGTGAAGATGAGTTTGACACCCTTGGTAGTCTATTTGCCAAATACGTCGTGTGTAGTAGTTTATCTACCAATCCCCCCATACCAACTGTATGCAATAGGCACTGTTCTTATCCCCATTTTATAGATAGGGAAACTGGGGCACAGAGAGGTTAAACAACCTGCCTCAGACCACACAGCTGCAGAGTAGATGAGCTTGACTTTGAACTTTACATCTTTAATCTACCCGGAGTCTAGGTTTCAGGTGGGGTGAAGGAAGATTTAGCTTTATATTTCCCTCTCTAGGCCACTTGTCTAGCGTAGGGGTGTATCCGACTCTAGAGTTCATGTTCATGTCCACGGGCTAGACCACCGCTGCACACACCCCAGTGGAAGAATGAACAAATGCAGGGGAGAAAGGGAAGGGTGGGCCTGGTGATTGCAACCCCATGAGCAAACACACGTGGGCACAGCTTCTTTTTCCAAGTTATTATGCTCCTAATGAGGGTTATTTTCCCCCTACCATGATGATTTTCATAAATTATGGAAAATTCTTTGGCCATTACTTTTTGTTATGGCCTGGGGTGGAGCACAGGGGGGTGATGAATGACTTTTTAAATTCCTTCACATTGAATTCTCTAAGACAAGACCGAATGTTGAATCTATAATTAATTATTATTCACACTTAATATAGTTAGATAATGTGAACACATACTTTCCATTAATTTATGTGGCTGATTCCTCATCATTTTCCCATAGGTATAGTTCACTGATTTCTCAAGTTATTAAAAATTAAAATTCATATTAGGGAGTTAGAGGAGGCTGGTGTCCCTTTACCTATTTTTAGTCTAAAGTCACAAGCTGTGGGGGGGGGGGATGGGGGGGAGGTTCACTGCAACTGCTTTCTTTGGACAATTCTAAACTAAAATGGTAGGTGCATTGATTCTCTGACTTGTTAATTCATTAAATGTTGATTCATGACCACTTTAATAGCCCTGCCTGGGGGTCTCTGTCCTCAGTGGGCTTACCACCTCCTGGGGACAGTGAACAAGCCATCAGCTAGTGAGGCTGGGGACAGAGGGTACCCGGTCTTGCCTGGGGTAGGGGGCAGGAGTAGGTGATGCCTCAGCTGGCCCGTGGAAGAAGAGAGGAGTCAGACAGATGGAGAAGGTAGAGAAAGGCATTCCAGGGCACAGAAGGGGCATATGAAAAGCTTGGGAGGCAAGAAAAGGCAGAGTGGGCTCTGGAGGCGGAAGCAGTCTGCCGGGAAGGGGGTGGGGAGAACCAGGGATGCAAACGAGGGGTGATGGGAGCCAGTTCTGGAGAGGGGTACGGGTGGGGCATCCTAAGCAGAGTACTGAAGAAGAGAGACTGGTATTTCTGGAAGCCTCAATATGGATTCTGAACATCAGGGTTATCACAGGAGGTTAAAGCTCAGAGAAACCAGCTCACTCATTTTGAAGCTGAGAAAACTGAGACTCGCCGGCTTTAAAAACAAAAACTCTTCAGATCAACTGAATTCATGCCTGCCCAGTTATTTGGGGTTCATACTTGCCCATTTGGCAGGGGTGTTAGCATTCCAAGACCTGGATGCAACTCTTAGAACAGACTTCCAAGCAGGCGTGATGTTGTGGAAGGCAACCCAGGACCCTTCCGACTGCCCAGGCCACCAGGAAGCTCTGCAGGTAGAACTATTCAGATCAGAGAACCGCAGGTGCCGTGCTGGTTACCACAGGACCACAGCCACCCCTGATTTGCATATTCTGCATAGTTTTGCATAAAGCATTGACAAGTCCCAAAGCCTGTAAAGTAAAACTAATTAGAGCATCATCTTGCCTTGCTATCCAGACTTCACATCTAGGAGAAGGGGAGGAAGGGGCATCTTTGTCCTCCAAACAGCTCGCTCAAGCACAGCTGTGGGGACTGGCTTGAAATGCCAGGTGAGAAGCTGGGTTTTAATCCCAGCGCTGCCAGTTACTAGTTGTGTGACCTTGGGCACATCATCTCTTCCCCCCCCCCGCCCCGAAACTCAGCAAGTGATAAGGGGCCACCAATCCTGAGTGTACAAAGGCACGGGTAGGGTCATATGCATCAGTGAGCCACGATGTCCAACACTCATTCAACACTCAGCAAATATCTAGGCACATGAACACGATGCAGGTGCAGTACAATTTCCCGCTAAAATTCACTGCCAATTTTTTTGTCCCTTCTAAGCCAATTCTTTGCTGGTAACTCCCAGATAGGGAAACATATGCCTAAAACAAAAGGGGAATCCCAGGCCCCCAGAAAATGACCTTCCAAGAGGAGGTGGTGGCATCAGAGCCTCTGTACTGAATATGAAGCCCAATTCCGTGAGAACACTGAAGCCCTTAAGAGGGAACAGAAAGTCAGGGGCTGGAACCCAGGCTCCTGCCGCGGGTCCCACAGCCGCCCCACGTGCACTCGGCTTTAGGGCCTTTTCTCCCCCTGTGGCCGGTGCTGGGGAGGCCAGCCCCATACGGATAGAGCTGGCTGGGGTTTCCGAAGATCAATGCTGCTTCCGATACTCTCCCTCCGGCAAGCTCACGACATATTTTCTCACAAGTAATAATTAGCGACAGAAATATCTGACCTACTTACAACTCCACAAATACACACATCGGCGGCTTCCATATCGGCTCCGAGGCCGCAGAGCAGCCTGTCTGGGAACAGCTTTTTTTAACCTGGTTAAATGACAGGTCCTCAGCGGGCTGTTCAGGATGTTCGTGTCTGCCCCCCTTAGGTGGCGAGGCTGGCACTGGCCCCACACCCCACCTCCTGCCCATCCAGGTGGCATTCAGACCCTAATGCCAGTGGCTATTTTTGCATCTGGTCCCAAGGGGAGAGTTGAGTTTCTGTCCTTAGAAAGACAGATTATGCATAGATCTTTCCCGATTTCTAATGCAATTTAGGCAACCTGGGTTGTTGGGGTTTTTTAATGCTAACTAAATAAGGATACTTTAATAAATGCCCAGGCATATGATGTGAGTTCTGCCCCTTGTATTTTCTAAACGCAGGTCTTGAAGTTTCCGTCCAAGCCTCCTGCTGGTCAGCACTGAGCACCTTCACCTCAGCCAAGAGAAGGACCCTCACTTTCCTTTACCCTCAAGTGCTTTCCTGGATTCTAAAACGTTCTTAACAGAATTGAACTAGACAGATGTGTGGTCCAAGGGCAGGCCACAGAATACGCTGGCCCTGGTCACGAGGCCAAGGGAGGATGGCATGGCTCGGCAATTGAGTCCTGGCCTATGAATCAAAGGGTTGCTGGTTCAATTCCCAGTCAGGGCACATGCCTGGGTTGCAGGCCACGTCCCCAGTAGGGGGTGCATAAGAGGCAACCACACATTGATGTTTCTGTCCCTCTCTTTCTCCCTTCCTTCCCCTCTGTCTAAAAATAAATAAATAAAATCTTTTTTTTAAAGGCCAGGGCATTTGGGCCTGGCCAGGTGGCTCAGTTGGTTGCAGCATCGTCTCGTACATCAAACGGTTGTGGGCTCAATTCCCCATCAGGGCACATTCCAAGGATGCAGGTTCGATCCCCAGGCAGGGTACATATAAGAAGGCAACAAATCAATGTTTCTTGCTCTCTCTCCTTTCCTCTATCTCTCTCAAATCAATAAACACATCCTCAGGTGAGGATTTAAAGCAAACAAACCAACAGCCAGGACACTCTGGAGCTGCCCGGCTGTAGGTTGTGGGCCCTTCTGACCCCCCTGCTGTCTCTGTTTGGGACAGAAGCCCCGCACCCGACCGCTGGGATTGGGTCTCGGGGTGACACTGGTGTAATACTGCCTCCTACTGGAGGCTCGGCTGCGGTCTGTGATGGTGGTTTTGGCAGCACTGACTGAGCATCGGCCCCTGGGCGCTGGAGACAGTACTGTGTGAGGAAGGGTGCCAGAGTGTCTGATGTGCTTCGGGTCCAGGAGCCGTGTGGGGAATTAGTGGGTGAAAGGACACAGCACGGGGTGGGTGGGGGCCTCACCTGGTGAGGGTTCCCGGGGGAGACGCACCTGAGCCCAATATTATGAGCCTTCTCTGGGTAGATTGGGGTGGGAAGAGAAGGCCACTGGTGCCCCAGGGAGCCGCTTGTGTAAAGGCACAGAGGTCTGTGGGGAGAGCGGAGCATCAGGAAACCACGTGAAGTTCAAGGGCAGTGCAGGGAACTAAGGCGGGAAAGGGGAGTGATGAGATTGGAGAGAACTGGGCAAAGCATATGAAGGGACTCAGACTCTCACATGAAGGTAATGGAGGGCAGATAAAGTGCGTTAAGAAGGGAGTCGCATCACTCAGTTGGCACTTTTAAAAGGCCGTGTTATGGGCTCTCAGTGTAGAGAACCATCTGATGGGAAGGAGCAGAAAGGTGCTTCGTTGCATTTCCACCCTCTCCCCCTGACTCGGGGCCTGTGCCGATGGGGACTGTCCCCTCTAGCCTTCCACAGCTGCACAGAAGCCTGGAGAGGAGCCTGTTGACAACAGCGCCAGCTTCTGAAAGGACGAGTCCTGTGGGGGGTGACGGTGGGACACATGAGAAAGTGCCCACGGCGGTGCCCTCCCGTGGGACAAGTCTGCCGTCCAACATCACTCAGGGCAGAGGAGCAGACAGTGGAAGCAAAAGTCACGAGGGAACTACAGAAAACTTGCTCCATGCAGAGAACGGGACTCGTGTCGACAAGCTCTCCGGCTGAAGGACGGGAGGGACGGATCACCGACCCCACTGAACAGAGGGAACAGGCTGCCTTCTGGCCGCCGCTGAGGATGAGAAAGCCAGCACGGACGCTGGGAAAAAACACCTGTAGAACAAGAGAAATGGAGGAGCGAGTAAACCTCCAAACCGACCCACCGCGGGTCATTTCAGCCATTGCTGTGCACCCCGCGGGAAGCCACGGGGCTTTCAAAAAGCAGCGAGAGTTAGTGCACAAGGAAGGGGTGAGAGGAAGAAGGGGAAGAAAACCGGGGCACATGGCAGGACCCAAGCCACGCTGGAGGCAGTGAACACAAGAACCAAAGCTGCAGACAACTGGGTGGTCTGGAGGGAGAACATAGAAGAAACAAGCAGATAAATAAAAATGACAATTGATAATATGATTGTTTCAGAAAAATGGAGAAGAAGAGACAAACAACAAATGGGGACAAATAAAACTAACTCTACAATTAAAGAGGCAGCACCAGGAAGCTCCTCAGAGCAGCAGGAAGAACTGTGTGCACAGGTCAGAAGGGCCCCAGCAGTCTAGGCAAGGGCGCGCCAAAGTTTTCTAAGTAGAGAAAAGAGGAAAAGTCCTTAAAAGTATCCAGGAAGCAAAGGCAGCTGCATGTGGGGGGCAGAGCTAGAGGGCTGCAGGTCAGATAGGACGTCCATGCAAGTCTAAATGCCGGTGACAGGAGCTGGCATTTACTCAGGTGCCATCGCACTACAGACCTTATTGTGCTTCTTATTATTTCCCTTCATTTTGCTCTAAAGTCTGTTCCAAGGCACTGGCAGGACATCTGCTTGGTTGCTGCTGTTTCCAAAGTGGTGCAAATTGATCGTACACGTGGTACCGTCCCACTTGCTATTTTGCTCACCCAGTGGTTGTATGTGTATGTTTTTTAAGATTCTGTTTATTTTAGAGCAGGGGTGTCAAAGGGCCAAAGGTAATTTCGACTCCTTAACAGTTAAGGAGTAGTTACATTTATGCAGTCCTAAAATTATTTTGGCCCTTTGAAGGCAACCGTGAGGCTGATATATCCCCCGGTGAAAATGAGTTTGACACCTTGGTTTTAGAGAGAAGATAAGGGAGGGAGAAAGAGAGGGAGAGAAACTTCAATCAGTTGCCTCTTGCACAACCCCAACCGGGGACCTGGACTGCAACACAGGCATGTGGCCTGAGCAGGAACTGAACCAGTGACCTTTGGCCGAGGGTTTCCCTAGCCCATCTTTTCCTCCCTCTCCTCCCCTCCCCCCACCTCCCTCTCTCTCTTCCTTCTCCCACTGTTCACCACTCACTGAACGGTTGTCGGTGCTGGAGGCCAGGTGGGTCCCCAGGTACAGAGCTGAGCCTGGTGAAGCCTCTGCCCCAAGGGGCTCACAGAGGAGTGGGGGACAGGGAGCGGCTAGAGCTCCACGCAGGGGCGCAGGGGCGTGCTCCGGGGGAGCCCTGGAGGGGGAGGGGTGGGAAGGATTAGGGCAGCGATTTTCAACCGTGCACCTCAAGAATTTTTATAACTCTTCAGTCAGGGGCGCGGGCCCCCTTTTCCTTAGGTTGTCAAATGAAAAATGAAAACAGCCAACACAACAATAGCCATCAGTATGAATGAATCAAAATCATACCTATTTATTGTCATGTTAACAAAAATATGATACATTTTTTTGGCGTGCCGCAGAGTTTTAGTCGTTAGTTTGTATGTGCCACGAGATGAAAAAGTTGAAAATGGCCCACTGGATTAGGTGGGAGAGGTGGGCCATCACCCTGCTCCAAGCCCCATCAATCACCCACAGCACTTGCCAAAACCAAGTGCTCCCGGGTGGGCAAAGCCCCCGGATGGCAACAAATTCCCAGGAGCTGGGTAGATTGGGCCTGGGGGCCTCACCGGGGACTGAACCAGGGAAAGGCCCCAGCCTCCCACGTGTTGCCATCTGGGAAGTGGCCACAAGGTGGCAGCAGAGGATCAGCGGGGTCTCCCATGCAGGCCCTGAGTCCACAGATACCTGAGGAGCCCTAGCAATCTGGCTGTGGCCACACCCGTGCCAGGCCCTGGGGCAATGCAGCCCCAGCCCTGCCAGGAAAAGGGGGTCAGAGTCAGGGTGTCAGACATGTATGTGTGTGTGGGCATGCACATATACATATACTAATGCCTGTGGTATATACAGTGTGTATAGGTACATATGGGTGCACCCATAGGTGCATAGGACAAGGTATGTATTGTGTGCATACGTGTGCACCTATGTATTGGGTGTGGGTGTGTGCACATGAGTTTATGTGCATGTGGAGGTGTGTCTGTGTGCGCATATGTACAATGTTTTAGCAGAGATCCTGCTAAGTCAGTCTAGCAAGAATCCCTTGACCTGTCAGACCTGTTTAGCGAGCACCTCCCTACCCCCATGTCCCCTCATAGGAATTTTCCATCCACCGACCCCTCACTCCTTCTTGCCGATAAACCGACATCCATCTTCACTGTATTCAGAATTGAGCTCTGTCTCTCTCTCTCCTACTGCAGCAGTCCTGAATAAAGTCTTCACCACTTCACAAGTGTCAGAATAATTTTTCTTTAACAGAGTGGGAGCAAAGAGTAGGGTGAGCGAGGGGGGCACTGGAGGAACCCAAGTCAGGGAGGTGGCGGTGGGGGGGGCCATGCCAGGTGGTTCCTAAACTCACCTCTGTCTGCAGCCTCTCTGAGTGTTTCCTCTCTGCCCCCGGCTCTCCCTGCCCCTCTCACCCGGACGCCTGCAACAGCCCCACCTGCAGGCCACCCCCACTCTGCAGCCAGAGGCTCCTCCAAAGCCCACACCTGACCGAGTCCTATCCCTCACGGGCCACCAGGCCGCAGGCAGCCCAGCTTCTGGCAGGCAATCCCTGAAGCTCAGAGCCTGCGGGTAGCTTCACTCTCCCTCCCTCCGAGCCCCAGCTTGTCCCATTCCCTCTGCTTCTGCCCTCCCACAGAATTATACCTCTCAATCCCATTCAAATTTGTATGCCCCGCCCACCCCTCACCTCCTCTGAGAAGCCTTCCCTGGCTCTGGGCACCCGGCACCTCACCTCACAGCCCAGAGGGTTGGTTCTGCTCCTGCGGCCAACCCTGCCTGGCTCCCTGAGGGCGGGGGCCACCCGCAGCGCCCTCCACTCCCCTCCCCACTGCCTCTGAATCTCGGGACTTGGATGGTTTTGAAACAGGATACTGGCCAGGATGGATTCTCCTGATCCTTCTCAGCTGGGGCGGAGGGGGGGGGAGGGTGGTCACTGGGGCTGGACCCCCGGATGGCAAAACACCTCAAGTTTGTGCAGAATCGTGGAGCCAAATCTCATAGGTTCAAGTCCTGGTTCCACTGTTCAGCAACTGCACGACCTTGAGCAAGTTCCCCAACTTGTAGGGGCTTTGTTTCCCCACCTCCAAAGTGGAAACTACAGTACGATTTGTTGTGAGGCTAAAACACAGGTGTGAAGAAGCCCAGGTTCAGTGCCTGACACCTAGTTACCAGCTATGCCCTTTACGACGGGGTTCAAATTTAGTGGCATCTCTGTGACTTTGGACAAGTCAGTTAACATCTGGGCCACCAACATGCTAGCCACATGCACATACACGTGTACATACACACAGAAATACACACACAGGCCTGTGTGTTCATTTGTTTACTACCTTCCTCCCCCATCACTGACCTGTATGTAAACTCAGTGAGGGTGGAAAGGTTACTATCGAGGTGCCTGGCAGACAGTAGGTGCTCAGTAAGCATTTTCCAAATAAATAAACAGAGGTGGGATTTTTTTCATTCATAAAATGGGCAGTAATAACTCCTGTCTCACCGGGCTGCTCTTAGGAACAGAGACCATGCACCCAGTTTCCTCCATGGAGTGAGGGTCTGGGACTGTGATCTTAGAAGTGGACACCAGGGGGCAGCACAGGACCAAGTCTCAGGGCAGCACTTAACCCTGGCCAAGGGGAGCTGGAACTGGGGGATGCAGAGTGGGTGGGCTGGGCACCTTTGAATGCCGCCCTCTGTACTCAGGGAGACTGCGAGCAAGGCTCTCTCGGGTCACATTCACCTATATCACTCATTCCTTCACCAAGCCTTAACTGGGTCACAGAAGAGTGGACAGACTGTCGCTTTCACAGAGCTCAGAACGAGCGGGGAGATAGTCTCGGAACAAGTAATTAAAGTAATTACTGTAATTCAAGTAATTAAAGCAAATGAGCGTGTGCTCTAAAGGCAGCATTCAGGATGCACTGAACCACCATGACCCTCAGTTCCAGCCTGAGAGGCGATGGTTGAGCCAGTTTCCCAGGTGAAGAGGGAAGTAGAGTGTTGGTGAGGGGTGCTGGGCAGAGGAAATGACCTGTGCAAAGGCCCTGGGGCAGAAAAAGGCAGCGCTATCTAATCTTTGGCCAGGAGAAACAAGGCAGCTCCCTGAAATCACTCAGTGAGAAGCAGGGCTCCTCCCAGCAAGTTCATCTCTGATGGAGCAGCAGTGGCAGGAATTTTAGCCCCGACACTGACTGACCCGACTTCCGCAGTCTATGGGCGATAAGAGATTCCAATTCTGATGTCTAAACTAAGACAGTGACCAAATATCCTGAGTAAATGGGGCTTATAAGAGCCTTTATTGGGGCAAACGAGGAGGCCTCCTCTGTGATCATGCTTTAGTGGCCCCCGCCCAGGGCCAGGGCACCTCTGGGGGCTGGCAGAGCTGGACATGGTGGCTCCTAACAGAGCGAGAGCACTAACTGGCAGCCAGAGACCCCCTTAGACTGACCCTCCTCCGACAAGCACCCCAGGGCACCCCTGCTTCATCAGTTGGATACTGTCATACTGGAAACAAAACAACCCCTAAATCCAAGAGGCTTAAAACCACACAAATGCATTTCTCACTTGTACAGAGTCCACCGTGGGTACAGGCAGCACCTCATGTCGGCTCAGCGTGGGAAGAGAGCGCAGGGAAAATGGAGCATCCGCGATTAAATGCCTCCACCTGGTGGTCAGAGCGAGCCCCGTGGCCACGCCCCAGCGCCAGGTGGGTCGGTGAAGCCAGAGACCAGCATAGGATGGATCCATTAGCCCGAGCGGCACTAATGTCCAGCTGCCCACCGTGGGCTGGTCGGTCAGAGACTCTGGGAGGCCACCGCGGGGCCGGCCTTCCGTTAGCTGCGTATTCCGAAACAGCAGGGCCTGGGGGGGGACCTTGCCACGGCGATCGTCTCATTCACCAGGACCGCTGCCCGGTGCGCCGTGGGAAGGACCCCACGGAACCCCCCCAGCAGCCATGGAGGCCGGCACCAGCACTCGCCCCGATTCACCGGCGAGGAAGACAGGGCACAGAACAGCAGAAGTGATTTGGCCAAGGCCTCACAGCACCGAATGCCAGGGGAAAACTTCACACCCGGCGGCTAAGCCTGGAAAGGGAAATCCCAAAACAGGAAACAGCGGGGTCTGTGAAGAGCAGTTTCCATAATGAGGGAGTCTGCGTGGTGGGCAGGTGAAGGAGATTGAAGACACTCCTCTCACACCATGTAAGTCCTGCCTTTCTATCTCTTAGAGAGATTTCAGTAAAGATTGTTGGTGGCTTTTCTGTTTTCCAATCACTTGCATTCTTATCTTTAAAAGTTTCTAACAGTGAAGAGTTGAAAAAATACCCCTGACCGAGATCCACCAACTAATGCCTTGCTACACCTACCCATCCCCACACGTCCGCCGCTCCTGCTATGCACACACACACCCGCACGCACACAGTTCGATTCAGAAGTAAGGTGGGACATCATGGCACTTCACCCCCAAACGCTTCAGTGTGCCTGTGCCAGGAACACAGACGTTCTCCTGCGCCAGACAAAGACGGTCAGCATTCAGTAGGCCTCATCGCTGAGCAGAGCGCTCACGCACGTTTCCCCAGCTGCCTTGCAAACGCGCCCAGGGTTATTTCTTCCCCCCGACCCGGGATGCGCTCAAGCGTCGTCTGTGGCATTTGGCTGTTATGTCTCCCCGACTCAGTTCCTCATGACACTAGATGCTTTGAAGAATCCAGGCCAGATGTCCCTCAGAGTGTCCCCTGGGAGTCCCACATTAGCCTCGGGCCAAATGTCTCCAGCCAGGGCAGCCCGCACCATTGGCCCAACTCCCCCTGGCCAAAGGCCAGCTTGACGCCCTGCGAAGGGGGTGACTGCCAGGCCTTCTCAGCATCACAGTACGCTCCCCTCTGTGGGGACAAGGGATCCTGGGCATGACACTTCAAGACTATGACCATATTGTTCCCCCAGAACTCTTACCCCATGGTCTTAGCATGCGTTGATGATTTTTGCCTGAGTCATTTATTACATTGGAGGTTACACTGTGTTAATTTTCTAATTCTTTAGACAGACAGACAGACAGAGTCAGCCTGGCTCTTTTGGATACGGTACCACTGAGCCTGGTCCCAGACTGCCCAGTGCTCTCCAGGTCACGCTGACAGCTGGTGGAAGGCGGGTGGCCAGGCTGTGGCAGCCGGCACCAGCCTCGCCTCCATCACTAACTGGCCGCCGGGCCCGTGGGTGGCTGCAGGACCAGCAGCATCAAGTCACCTGGGAGATGACTGGAAACACAGACTTCTGAGTGGGAAAGAATCTCCAGGCCAGCAAGTCTCCGGGGACTCTGTGCCTGGGAATGTCAGTGAGGGCTGGCCTGAGGGACACCCTGAGTCTTGCCGAACTTCTGCCTTTCCAGGTGATAGCAGGGTCAATCTCATTGCTCAGGTCTGGCTTTTTCAGAAAAGCAGTTTCTAATATGTGCCTGTTCAAGAAAGTGCTGCTGCTGCTGCTGCTGCTGCTGCTGGCCACTACCATTTCTAAGGAAGGAAGACCTTAGTATACTATTATCCCATTTTTCAGATGGAAAAGCTGAGGCCCAGAGAGGCGCAGCAGCTGGCCCAAAGTCACACAGCATGTCACAGGCAGACTTGGGACTAGAACAGAGGGGTCCCGATCCAAGTTCAGAGCCCACTCTCTCCAAAGACCCCACCAGCAAGGTTATCGAAGAAAGGCAGCAAGGTTATCGAAGAAACCCCCTGGGGCTGCGTCACTTGCCAGTAAGTGGTGAAGGAGCCCACCGTGGCCTTGGGGCAGCAGGTACCCTCCCTGAGCAGGCCGACCTGGCTATGTTCCCCTTCCTAGAATGGTGGTGGCGTCTCCTCTGGAAAACCTCGTGGCTCTGAGGCCCACGCTCAGGCCAGACAAAAACCATGCCCGTGAGTGCCTTGCCAGAGGAGGGTGGGGAAGCCCACCAGGGACCCCACCTGGGGCCCCACCCAGGTCTGTCCTGCTCATCGTCCCATCCGAACAGCTTGTCCTGTTCACAGAGGGTGAGCCACCTGGCACAAGCCCCCGCCATGGACCTCAGGCTGCTGATCTGTACGATGCACCAGAGGCTGGGCTCCATCTCGAAGTCCCTTTGTCTCGGGACCAGCTCTGAAGTGCACAACAGAGAGGAAGACTTGATTGTTTTCTTAAAGCAAACAGATGAAAATGTTTGGCTCCGAGGCAGCTCCGGTTCTGAGTCCAGCCCCTCTCGGCTCTAACAACCCAGCATCCTCGCAGGCCCGAGGGCTCCTCTGGCGCCTGCCAGACGCAGCCCGGCCACATCTGCTTCCACTCAGCACCCCTGATGGCCACTCTGCCAAGAATTTGGCCCATGGCCTCACGGGCTCTCAGGGGCCTGGAGGGACCTCTGGGTCCCAGTCACTGGAGAGACAAAAGTCCCGGAGAGGGCAGTGCTTGCAGCTCCCACACGACTGGCTCTTTCCCCTGCACCCACTGCCGGGACCCAGTGGCCAGCTGGGGAAGTCACTGAGTGACTCGGGGGGCAGCTTGGGGGGTGAGCAGGCGCTGAGAGGCCTGCAATGGTTTACTCAGACACAGACCCTGGGGGACCGAGGAGCAGGGAGGGAGGGCAGGACCCAGAAGTCTGGCCTTGGCCCCGGACGCAGCACAGGAGGCCGAGGGCCAGCTGGGCCTAGAGGTGGACGAGAGCCTCGGCTTCAGAGTTGGACAGACCAGAGTTAGACCTTGTGGTCTGTGGCTGCGGGCACACTTCCCACCCTCGGCTCCTCTTCTGTGAAATGGGTCAGTAATGTTACCAAGTCACATGGTCCTCGTGAGGACTGAATGAGCCAACACAGGCAAAATGTCCTACCATCGTCCCTGCCAAGGGAATTGCAGTTGCTGCCACTATTAGCATTAGTATTATGACTACTGGTTATAGCATCACTGACGTTGGTGTTGGAGAGAAGGAAGAAGGTTCCAGTCTGACATCTCACTTCTGACACACTGACCCAAATGGCGAGCCGGGCGGACTTCTGGTCGTCAGCCATGGCCACCACACAGAAGGACGGAGCTGGGGGTCCCCTGGGTGAGGAGAATTGGAGCTGGGAGGCAGAGGCCACCCCACCTGACCCAGGAGCCACAGCCCATCTCCACCCCGCAGGGGTTCAGGGCCTACAGGCTCTGACCTTTCAGTTCTGAAATTCCAGAGGTGCTCCCTTCACAGGGAGGTTTGAAAATCTATTTTAAAAATAAAGGGCAACGGGGCGGAAGCCTGACTATCCTCTGGGGGCACGATGGCCCCATCTTCTTGGCAAGGGCAGTGCGACTTCCCAGCCAGAGTGGGCCACTGGGTCAGCAATCTTTCCGCCTGTCCTGTGATCCTCGTCCCTGAAGGCCAGGACGGCCTCGGGGGCCCGGGGCGGGCCGGGAGCTACTTCCTGCGGCCTTCCTGCATTTCTGGGTTGTGGCAGCTCCGAGCCGGGGACTGACCGCCCAGGGGCCCCGCGCCGCCCTCCTTTCTCCGGGGTCCCAGACGCAGAGGCTCATCGGTGGCTACATGACTGCTTATAGCCCAGTTAAAATGTCTACAGCAGAACAAACAAATAAGTGATGTCATGGGGTAGGATACAACTACGCTGCCAAGAGAGTGAACGAGTTGCACCTTCACACCCCAGCGTGGATGAGCGTCTCCAACAGAGCTCGGGCCCAGAGAAGCCAAACACACATAGAAATGTGCACAGCATGATTCTGAGCACAGAAGGCTGAAAATGGGCAAAATAAACCTTGTGGTTTAAGAATGCCTATGTAGATGGCAAAAGTATAAAATAAAGCAAAATAATGACCAAAAAGCAAGACCACAGCTAACTCCAGTGGGGATAGGACGGCACGCGGGGGGTTCCAGGGGCTGATTCTGTTCTCTGTCCTAACCTGGGTGGTAGTTAAGTGGGTGTTTGCTTTAAAATTATTTGTTAAACTGTACACATATTTTATGCACTTTTCTACATGTATAAAATATTCTGGAATAAAAATCTGTACAAAGTAAGGTAAGAAAGAAAGTGATGAGAGGTGCCCGGACCAGAAACTAACTGTGACTGTGGAAATCAGGGAAGCCTTCATGAAAGAGGGGGCCATTTAGCAGATGCATACCTAGGATCTTCCACATTCAGGCCCTGAGAGGACAAATGTCATTGAACATGCACACTCCCTGTTCCTGTGGAATTTACACTCCAGGGAGGGGGAGACAGGTGGGACTCAAATAAGCTTTAAAGATTTTATTTAATTATTTTTGGAGAAAGTGGAAGAGAGAGAGAAAGAGAGGGAGAGAAACACCCATGGGTGAGAGAACCATCGATCGGTTGCCCATAGCACGCTCCCAACCGGAGACCTGGCCGCAGCCCAGGCGTATGCCCTGACGGGGAATGGAACTGGCAGACTTTTGGTCTGCAGGCCGGCGCTCAATCCACTGAGCCACAGCAGCCAGGACTCAAGTGAACATGCTCTAAATTGCAGACCGCAATTGTGGCCTTAAGGGTCAAGCCCAGGGGCCCTGAGATCAGGAGAGTGAGGACGGTTCAGAGAGGCAGCAGTGAGAGTCCTCAGGAGGGAGCCATGCCTCAGGGAGCAGCGGAAAAGCTCAGAGAACCAGCGAGGGAGTGGCGGAGATGAGGAGCATGGAGACTCGGGAGAGGACATCTGAACTGGGCTTTGAAGGCTGGATAGGAGTTCACCAGGCAGCAGCTGTGAAATCCTCACGGGCTGGGATTCTCTGTCCTGCTCAGCTATACCTCATGCCTAGCTGTGCTCAGTAAATACATGGAAAAGGAAAGATCAAGACAGAAAGAAGAATTTAGAGGTTATAAAACCGGGGCCACGGGTCTTGGCCTCAGAGAAACGGGGGTACAGCAGGTGTGAGGCTGGGGTAGAGGGTTTCCTTAACCCCTTGGGCTCTTTCTCATCTTCGCTTAGTGGTCCAGTGAGATCACCGACAGAGGGAGGAGGGAGCTGAAAAGGGAAACTCCAAGAGACAAGCCATCTTCTTGGAAGCAGCTGACACCCTGGCCTCAGCTGCCGCCACCACCACCACCACCACAAATCTAGCCTTTGCCGCCTCTTCCACACCCCCATCCCAAACCCCAGGGTCTCATGAGAGTGACAGCAGCAGAGCCTGGGGACCTTGGAGCCAGACGCAATCAGAGTGAGCGGCCGCAGCTGTGGTGGCTGCAGGAATCTGGTTGTTAGTGGGCAGCTGTGGGAGCCGCACTGTCTCCCCTGTGTTTACTTGGCTCCATGGAGGGGCTGGAAATTTGATCTCCGTGGGGATCGGGCCCTGTCAGCCCCTGCCCAGAGCCTCTGGTGGAGCCTTGGCCTCTCAGAGTGGCTCAGAGGGTGGGCGTCCTGTCATCTGGGGAAAGAGACCAGATGGGGAGCTGGGAATGCACCAGGCCCTGGGCTCAATGCTTTAAGAATAACATGAGGCATTTTATTTGATTAACAGTTGGGGAAACTGAGCCTCAGAGAGAACCAGAAGCACATTTAACGTCACACAGGCTGGAGCTGGGTTGCAGTCCACATCCACCCAATTCCAAAGCCAGTGCCCCTGACCACCCCGCCATCCCACCTGCACAGAGCTGTGCTCATGGGCTGGAACCCAGGAAGCAGCCTGAGGCTCTGGCCAGGGTCTCCGGCCAGGAGTGCCCAGAGGACCCTCGTGCATGCAAAAGGCCCATTGCAAGTACTCGATAAATATCACATCGAGTGATATTTGAACTTGACTTTTTAGATCTTTTTTTAAAAGATTTTATTCATTTAATTTTAGAGAGAGGGGAAGGGAGGGAGAAAGAGAGGGAGAGAAACATCGATATGAGAGAGAAATGCTAATGTGTGAGAGAAACATCTTTCAGTTGCCTCTCACGTGCCCCACACTGAGGACCCGGCCCGCAACCCAGGCATGTGCCCTGGCTGGGAATCCCACCAGTGACCTTTTGGTTTGCAGGCCAGCACTCAGTCCATTCAGCCACACATGCCAGGGCTGAAACTGACTTTAAAAAAAAAAACTTTGGCTTTTGACTGGTTTTCAGACTCTTTCTTCTGGCAATATGCTTCAAGTTTCTGGGGAGCAGGGATTGTGTAAGCATTGCAAAGTACCAGGAATACGGCTGATTCTCAGAACTCCACTGTTGATTTGAAACCTTACCTTTCTCCTTCTTCATTTCTGTTCGGTTTCTGTGGGTTTCTCTAAGCCTGTCAAACCTGTTTACAATTTCAGGCTGAATCCCTCTGGGAAAAAGGGAACCCAGTGATTGCTTTGTCTGAGAGTCTACCCTTAATCCCTCCTGTCTCATTCCTCCTGTTTTCTCACACTCAGTCCCGAGGGGAGGAAGCACCTGCTCCAGGTCTCGTGCCTGAAGCGGGAAGAAAACCCCCAGCCCCTCCCCCAACCCAGGAATGTCGCCGGGACCTTTCCTGCCGGAAATTTCTGCACCGAATCAGTTTCCTTTTCTTTGATGCAATAATGCTTCCTTGAGCCAGTCATTCACCCACCAGGCCTTTTAGGGGAATATTCCTGAACCTCCCCAGTTTGGAAAATTCCAAGGAACTCCAGTCAGACATCCCAGACCCCTCTTCCCCACGCCCACCCCCGCCACAGGAGTCTAGCCCAGACCCCTACTTGTATGGCAGGGGGTAAAGAAGGTCACCCAGTGGGATGTGGCACAGCGGGTGCCTGACTTACTGTCTCCTGCACCCCAGCCCCGGGACCCCTCTTTGGGGCTCTCACTCTCCTTGTCTCCTGAGACCAGGTTTTTTGCATAGAGATGGTCAAGGACACCACGGTCACCAGGCCTTGAGCCCTCCCCGCTTAGCTTCCCCTGGGCATTTTATGTCCATGTCCTGTGCCACCCTCTGCCACCTCGAGCGCAGAATATTCCTTGTCAGGTGACCTCACCAGGAGGGCTGGGGCTCTTGGTAAAGAAAAGGAAATGCGTGCCAGCGCATGTGCACACACAGACACACGCGTGTGTTAGGAGCAGCCGGGTGGCCTCTTGGGTCCAAAGGCTTTCTTAGCAACTCTTGGTCCTCGAACCTCCTGACCCAGGCCTGGAAGCACACCAGCAAGCCTCCCCAAGGCCTGGGACTGAGTCACAGAACTGAATCCGAGAGCCGGGAACCAGCCGTGCTCCTGCCCAGGGCAGAAATCCTTTTCCAGTTTGCTCAGTGTTGGGCAGCACTCGACCCGTCGAGGTGCAGCACCCACCGTCGACCCCCTGGGGCGGCCTGCAGGGGCAGAAGGGCCAGGGCTGTGGGGTCTGAGCGTCTGAGTTCAAACCCTGACTCCCGTGCAGGCTGTGCAGCCTCAGGCAGACGCGCTTCACCTCTCTGAGCCCCGTGTCGCCACCTGTGTGACAGGGGGAGGAAAATACTCTCCTTGTGGAGCTGCTGTGAGAATTCCATGAGAGAACATACATGAAACCCACATGTCAGCGGCAGGCTCCCAGCCCCTGGAGACAGTGGGGCGTAGTGACCGTGTCATGAGAACCAGTGACATCTCCTGAGAAATCTATGCATGGCTGTGTCTGCGGCTTAGGTGGAGGGTGTTACTGAGTTTTCACAGTGGCCTCCGGGGGAAGTGGACGTTGCCCCACTTACAGAAGTGTGTGGCCAAAGCCACCAGGTGGGGAGGGCAGGGCTGGGATTTTCCCGGGGCACCTATACTGAGAACCCACTTGTTTAGCCACTGGACTGCACGGCCTCTTCAAACCTGCCCTGGGCCCGGTAAACGTCAGCCATCATTATGACCTACTCACTGCTGGACTGCTAGGGACCCATCGCCGCTCCCAGGCTGAAGACCTCTCTGTGGTTTTAGCAGGAGGGTTTTCACCCTTTCCCGGTCCCTGCTGCGCGCCTCCAGACTCTCTGAATTAATTCGGTGTGCACCAGTCAAAAGCCCCACCTTGGCTCCTTGGTGCATCTACTGACATGCGACACTTGGCCCTTTCCCTGATCACAAGGAACACCCTGCCCCCCCCAAGTATCTGCAGATGTGCCCCAAATTTAAATGGAGATGGGACGTGGGGGAAAGTTTGCACAGCAGGACACGGCTTTTCTTTGAATACGTATTTGACATCGCCAGTTTTAAGCACCCTTTTCTCCCCAATCCCGCATCTCCAAGAATTGTTCCCGGCTCTATTTCCTTCATACGGCCCCACCTCCCACGGGCCCAGCACTCTACCCACGAGGGTCCGGGGTCAAGGGTCTCTGCTCCTCCCCACCCCCCACCTCCTCCCCTTGCCCCGCCTTCAGTCTGTTATGGACAAGAATCTGCTGCTTCCAGACCTCGATCCCAACCGCCCCCCGGAGTCACACCCAGCAGGGGCCTTCCGGTACCCAGACCCACCCTCGCAGAGAGCAATGGGGCCTTTGGCTTCTTCATTCGCTGGCGCCATGCCTGGTGGACTCAAGCATTGACAACTATAGCTGCACAAGGAAATTCTTCCTTAGATTAAATAGTAATGAGATTTTTTTCCAATCCTGATCCTAAAATATTGAAAGTCTTCGACCTTGGAAATGATCTTCCCTAGGATTTCTCAGTGCGGCATGGCCAGCCCTCACGGGGACCGGCCTGTGCACTGCAGGACACAGAATCCCTGGCTTCCCAGCACCACATGCCCACAGCACCCCACTTCCATCACCGTGACAGCCCAAACCGCTCCCCTCCCTCTCTGTCCCCCGCTCTCACACAGTCATGCCCGAGCACACACACACACTGGATAGAGAGCCACTCCTCTGGAGGGTAGCAGAATAAGACACCCCAAAATATGCCAGTTTGGGAGCACTTGAAAAACAGCAAGTCCTGGGAGAGGCTTTCTGTGAACTCCCCTTTCCTGCCCAAGGACAGACCCTCCTAAAGGAACTCAACTGTCATCAGTCCCCTCCCTGGGAATGGCATCAGCCCAGGGGCACTGACTCCTGTCACAGTACAGCAGACCAGAAGTCAATGCCACACCCAGACAGACTTTGTCACAAACCACCGTATCTCCTATCTAGTCTTCCAAGGGCCCATTCAGCTTCCAAAAAAATCATTTCCTCTCCCCTAAGAGGCCTATATTTGTGCTTCCTTTTCTCTGTTAAGATGGTATTTCAGCCTGAATTCCAAAGCCACCTCTTTGGGTTACGTTCCCCGGGTCACAGCCGTGTATCCATGAGGTATACATGTTAGTAAACCTCCATGCGTTTTTCTCCTGTGCATCTGTCCTTCACGACAGAGGTGCCAGCTAAGAACTCAGAGGGTGGAGGGCAAATGTTTTCCTCCCCTTCGTACCTGCGGGCTTGTGAGACCAGGAGAGGCAGCGGGCTGTGCCTGAGGTCCCAGCAGGTGAGGCTGGAACACGGGACTCCTGCCTCCATGGCAAGCACCTGGCCCAACAGAACTGCGCCCCCACTGCCCAAATGCCAAGGCCGAGGCCCCCAACACGGGCCTGTTTTCACCCCACCCAGATCTCTGCCAACCCACTTCCCTGGCCCTCCCAACCTCCCAGGGCCGGCCTGGTGCCAGGCAGACACCAGTGGAAAAAACCTCAACCCCTCGTATTTTGAGGACTCACGAATTCTGCCTGGTTCCCAGTCAACCAGAAACATCCACACCAAGTGAGGTTAACACGCAGCGCTGCCTGGGAAAGGCTGAGCCAGCCAGACCTTGTCCTGGCCGCTGTCCACAGCCTGGCCAGGGGATTCGTGCTGTCGGCAGCCAGAGATGCAGGATGGGGGACAGACAGGGGGGTTTCCAGAACCCAAAGCTGCCAGCTGCCCTGTTTCCCAGCTGCGAGGACCCACCACGCCCAACACACAGCTCCCGTCACACCACAGACACAGCGCCAGGGAAGGAGAGGCAGGGCCTGGACAGGCCCCCCCAAAGGGCGTGACCTTGACCGCCCCTCCTGCTCTGCGCAGAGCCCTTCCGCTCACCTCTCTGACGAATCCTTAGAGAGAGCCTGCGAGGTAACCGACTGCGTCCCCATCTCACAGATGACAGGACTGAGGCTCCGGGAGGCAGGGCGGTACCTCAGAGGCCCACACAGCTGCCACTTACTAGCTGTGAGAATGAGGACCTGCGCTCGGACGGCCTTGGGCTTCAGTTTCTCCTCCTGGATCGGCAGGGGGATCACCTGGTGATGGAGGGTTGTTCTGACCCAAACGCGCCTCACGTGCGTGGCAGTAGCCCGGTGTCCACTCACAGTGGCTATTGAAAATGAGCTATTGGAAGGGGTAGGTCGAACAGCCCGCACTGTGATCTAATCAAAAACACAACTTGATTTGGGGGGCTCGCTAACTCTTTAAAATGTAGTCAGTGGGGCAACGCTGGTCATTTGTGTCTTTGGTAACGACAGTCCTGAGTCAACAATGACAATGCCCAGCTCCTGGGGAATTCTGCAGCCCAGCAGTGGGGGCTGCGGCCAGCTTCCTTCCCACCCCCACCACTCCTCGTCCTTCAGGCTGCAGCTTTAACACAGCTGGGGACTGAGCAGCAGCCAAGGAAGGGCGCTCAGGGGACTGACGGGAAAGTTCTCAGCGGGGCGGCCCTGGGTGAGCCGGCCTGGCACGCTCTGAGCCTGCAGCTGCCTTTCTGAGAGTTGTCTGAGGCTCCCGGGTGGGCCGGCTTCTCTTGCTCTGCCCTCATGCCCAGAGCCCCTGGGAAGATGCCTCCCCAGAAAGACCCCCATGACGACATCTCCCCCTTTTCAGAAGACACCCCCCGGGCAGGTGTGGGAAGGGCTGCAGGGCGGCTCTCTGTGCCGACATCCACGTCCGGAACCGCCCTCTGTGTCGGGGGTCGGTCCCCCCACACGCAGCCCTGCCCCTCTCTTCCCTGACAGAGGCCACTTGAGCTTTCTCCATCCTCAGCGTCCCCGGCTTCTGGGAGGGGGCACACTCAAGTTCTCTTCAGGTGGCTTATTAACGTGAAAGGGGTGTACCCTCAGAGCAAAAGCTTTCTTCAAAGAAATGTCCCCCACATCTCTCCCTTTCCCTTTTCTCACAGGGCTACAGTCAAGGATGACAGCATTCTCTGCCACCTTCTCGTGAATTCTGCATTCAGTGACCCAGCTAAGCTCACCTGGGCGCCGCTGGCTACTATCTAAACAGGCAGGAAGAGCAGCCCTTGAACCTGCCTGGGGTGTGACGGTCAGGGAAAGAGGGAAGGACGGAAGAGGACCTGGTGCTTCCAAGGGAAGAGTAGTTTTTTAGGTCGTGAATGGTAGAATTTTAAATCAATAAAGGAACACATATGCGCTGCAGAAAACTCAAACAAGCATAAAGAAAAATAATGAAAATTACCCATAATTCCATCCCCAGAGACAAATGCTGTAAAAATGCAAAGTCTTGTTTTCTGCCCACATAGATGGCAAGGTGATTTATAAATATAATTTGTGTCTTTGCTTTCCCTCCATCGGAATTGCCTCTGTCCCCTTCTCTGTTGCAGAAGGCACCCTGGGGAATGGCTGCATTCCTGGCTTGGGGTTTGGAGAAGGAGCTATTTCAGGGCTGAAAGGCAGACCTTTCTAAAGAGAACCCGTCCCTCCATCTCGTACACAAATCTGAGCTCACAGAGGAGTTTGTGCTAAGTGTCCTGGGGGGACTCGGGGAGAGGGGGCTGTGGCTTTCAGACCAGAAAGAAGGGAAGGGAGGGGGAGGGAAAATGCTCCTAATCGGGAACGGAGGTGGGGTCTGGAGGGGGTGGGTCAGGGAGGCTGAACCCCAGACACCCCCAAGTCCTCAAACCTGCCCCAAGAAAGCATCGCTGAGGCTATAGGCTGAGGAAAATATGGAGCCCCCCCCCAAAGCCAGCTGGTCTGGACAAGGAGGGGAGGGAAGGAGCCCCCAAGTGACTGAGACTGAATTCCCCATTGGTCCGGGGTCAGAGTCTGAGTCAAATCTAAGGTAATTTTTAAAGTAGGGACAAACATGACATTTTTTACATGCCTGAGTTTGTGGTTGACATCTGCAAACCTGCTACTCTCTCTCTGATCATTTTTAGAAATTACGGTATGTTTAGATTATAGTATATACTATAGCTAGACCTTTGTACCCTGTGTTTTCCCTTGACTAAATCACGAGCACTCACTTCTATCATTCAACATACTTTTAATTAATTTTTGATATATAGTCCACACGACATAAAATTCGCCATTTAAAAGTATACAGTTCAGCCCTGGCTGGTGCGGCTCAGTGGACTGAGCGCTGGCCTGCGAACCAAAGGGTTGCTGGTTCAATTCCCAGTCAGGGAACATGCCTGGGTTGTGGGCCAGGTCCCCAGTAGAAGGTGCATCAGAGGCAACCACACATTGCTGTGTCTCTCCTTGTCTTTCTCACTCCCTTCCCATCTCTAAATACAAATAAATGAAATATTTTAAAAACAAGCATGCAGTTCAGTAGTTTTAGTATATTTATTTACTATGTTGTACAACTATCACAACTATTGCACTTCGCCATGTATAGTCACAACTATGGTTTTTGCCCCAACTTGCAGGAAATATATCTTTCATTTTAATTTTTTAATTCAAATTTTTATGTATATTTAGAAACAAAACCAAGGATCATATTCCAGGGTATTATTTTGCATACAGGTATTGTTATTACTTAAGAGTTACTATTTATACACAGAAGGATAAATAAAAGAATTTAAAACATTTATATAGACACAGAATTAGTACTGCCCATGTATAAAGCACATCCTTATTTTCCCCTAAAAATTGGGGCAAAAAGTGTACATTATAGTGGCAAAATATGGGTAATTCCAGAACATTTTCATCATCCCAGAAAGGAACTGGTTCCTATAAACAGTCCCAGTTCTCTCTGGCAACGACTAATCTACCTTCTAGCTCTGTGGGTTTGCCATTCTGGCAAGGTGATGCAAATGGAACCAGGTGTGGGGGGGGTTAATACTATGGATAGAGGTGCTATGAGCATTGTGTACAAGTTTCCTTGTGGACAAATGTTTGCATTTCTCTGGGGTGTGTAGCCAGGAGGGACATACGCCCAGCAGGGTCCAGTGGTCACTCCAGGTTTAGCTGTTTGCGGCCCTGCCAGACGGTTTCCACAGTGGCCGCACCATTCCACACAGACTTCAGCAATGTCTGAGGGCTCCGGTCTCTTCACATCCTCACCGACACTGGTAACTTTCCTTTAAAAAAAAATTTAACTCTAGCCATTTTCGAGAGTGTGAAGTCGCATCCCCTGGGGGTTTTGATTTGTGTTTCCCTAATGACTAATGTTTTGGGGTACAAATATGCTTTTAAAGTGTGATTTTAGTGGCCACGTCAAACGCATCATGGATTGCTATAACATGGTTTTAAATTGGCTGTTATTGAATATTTAAGTTGTTTGTGTTTTTCAATTCATTCATACATATAAATAAGCCTTTGCATAGTATAACTATTGCTGATGTAACCTCATTCATTTGTTCACCCGTTCATTCATTCGACAGCTGTCTGCAAAGCCAGGTCTATTCAAGGTACAGTTGCAGGGCGCTGAACCAAATCTGATCCCTGCCTTCCACGAGCATCCGGGCCAGTGACTTAGCAAACAACCACGCAGTCTCTCGTTAGAAAGGGTGATGGGTATTATTCAGGAGAGCACAGAGCAGGTAGAGAAGTGTGTCATTCCGAGCGGGAGGCCAGGAAAAGGCCTGAGGGGGGAAGGTGGCCGGGGCTGCAGCGAGGCGGGGGAGAGCATCCCGGACGGAGGGAACAGCACGCACGGAGCCCCTGCATTGGAAAAGGCTTTGCCTATTTCAGGAACCAGCAGAAGACCTGAGTGACTAGGTGGACGTGAGGACAGGGGGCAGCGGGGGGAGGCGGAGGGGGTGGGAGCAGAGGTGATGGAGTGTGCTGACTGACAGCCAGCTTCAGGATGGCTCGATCTGTAGACAGCAGTTTTCTATCCAATGTGTCCTTTTGTAAAGATTTATTTATTTATTTATTTTTAGAGAGAGGGGAGGGGAGGGTAAAAGAGAGGGAGAAAAATATCAATGTGAGAGAGAAACACCGATTGGTTGCCTCTCGGATGTGCCCTGAGGACCGAACCCACAACCCGGGCGTGTGCACTGACTGGGAATCGAACCCTCAGCCTTTCAGTTTGAGAGGTAATGCTCAACTAACTGAGCCACACCAGTCAGGACATCCAATGCGTCATCTTAAAAAAGTGAAGGAGAGACGAGGAGAAGGAAGGGGCTGGGGGCGGGTTTCCGAAGGTGGCGCACAGACAAGTGGGTTCTTGTCCTATGTGTCCTTACGCCAACCGGGCCGAGTAACTGCCAGTTGCCTAGTCACTTGTCGCCTGCCATGTCTGTGCCCAGCCTGAGCAGCTTCCACAAGGGCCAGCACACACTAGACTGCGTGATCCTGCCTTCCACTCTGGCCAGGGCCCCCTGGGCCAGAGGGGGTGTTTGACCTAAGAGCAGCCAGCCTGGAAGTTGGCTAGTGGCCGGAGACGTGGCCCAGTATGGGGTGTGTGTGTGTGTGTGTGTGTGTGATCGTTGTCCCTGGTTCCTGGTACAGAGAATGGGGCCCGGTTGTCCCCACCCTGAGTCCTGGGAGGGGAAAGAGGCTCAAGACTGATTTCAACCACAACAGGCAAGGATTAAATCCAACATGTCTACGTAACGGAACCTCTACCAACACCCCTGAACAACAGGGTTTGGACAGCTTCTGGGCCGGTGACTCTATCAGCTGGGAGGGTGACGTGCCGGAGGTGGCACGGGGACTGGTGCGTCCTGGCCACCCCCTGCCAGGTTTCCTCCGATGCATCTCTTCAGAGTTGGGCCCTTTATAACAAATCAGTAATGGTAAGCAAGGCATGCTCCTGGGGTTTGCGAGTTGCGCTAGCAAATCATGGAAAATGAGGAGGGAGTTATGGGAACCCCCAAATTCATAACTAGTCAGTCAGAAGTATCGGCAATCTCGGGACTTGCAGGGGGCACGTGAAGTGGGGGCTGTCTTGTGGGACCGAGCCCTGAACCTGTGGGGTCTGCTCTAACTCTGGGGGTTCACATCACAATCGAATTAATTTTTGGACGCCCAGGTGGTGTCAAAGAATAAGATCTGGGTATCAAGACTGCTTACCCCACAGCCTGTCCTGGTAGGTGACTCCCAAACCAGTTCATTCCTTTCTTTAGGTTGAGAAGGTGGGAGAGAGACCCAGAGCTGAGAGATACAGGAAATGAAGAGTAGAGAAACTCCGGGGCTGCAGCAGCCAGGAGGAGCTCACAGGACCACAGAGCAGCAGCAACCAAGAGGAGGCAGAGGCCACAGGTGGCAGAAACCTGGCTTGGCCACAGTGGCAGGGGAGGAAGAGGCGGAGAGGGCTGGAGAAGCCTCAGTGGGCGCCCCCAGATTGGAGGAGGCTACTGGAGAAGGTAAGTGCCTGCATCCGAACAACCCTCCTGTCTCTGAAGAGCTTTCCAGACTCCACGAGCTCTGGCTGGGCTGCAAGGGAGACTGTTTTCTTCATTTCCTCCTAGATCCTGCTTGCTGGAAGTGACCTGGCAGGAGCCAAGCTCCTTACACACACCGCACGTTCCAGACATGTGGGTCTGGACCTGGCTCGGGAATCGCCAGCCTCGTCTGGCAGGGGGAGCTTGGAAGTGGGAGAAAGCTCTGTGCAAAGGCACTGAACACCCTCAGTCTGAGCGGACAGGGCAGCAAATGAAAGCAGGGATGCTGGGTGGGCCCGATAGAGGCGGTGGGTGCAGCCCAGATCCAGAGCCAAGAAGCCCAGATCTGACTCTGAATCACTGTAAGACATTCAACAAATCCTGTGCCCTCTCAGGACCTGACTGTCCCCTCTCGGGACCTCACTGTCCCCTCTCAGGACCTCACTGTCCCCAGCTATAAGAGTAGTTGGTTTCTCCTGGCTGGTGTAGCTCAGTGGATTGAGCATGGACCTGCAAAACAAAGGGTTATGGGTTCAATTCCCAGTCTGGGCACTTGTCTGGGTTGTAGGTCCCCAGGTTCCCAGTAGGGGGTGCGTGAGAGGCAACTACACACTGATGTTTTTCTCTCTCCTTCCCCTCTAAATAAATAAAATCTTTCAAAAAAAAAAAAAAAAAAGGAGTTGATTGCTGCATCTCATCCCAGAGTAAATATTTGGTGAATCCATGACATGAGAAGCAAAAGTTATCTTTTTAAAAAAAACCCTGAATCTTAAAAATCCAGTAAGCCGACAAATACTGTCATCATTTGTTTAAGAAACACATCAAATGACCCATGGACATGAACAATGGTGGGCTATTGGCTGCCGGAGTGGGGGATACTGGGCGGAGGGGGACAAAGGGAGAAAAATCAGGATAACTGTAATGGTATAATCAATAAAATATAATTTTACAAAACAAAATAAAATCAACCAACAACAACAAAATAAACACATCAAACAAGTTAAAATGATCTATACAATTTTATTTTAAAAAACTGAAATGAAAAACTGCAGGAGATAGCGCTATTCAGGACACTGGCCCCCGAGGGCTGGGGGGAGGTGGGGCCTGGCCTCCCGGGGAGGGTCTGTCTCCACACCCAAAGGGCGCCCAGTTGAAGAACCTCAACCCGCCAGAATGTGAGGAGCCCACGGTGCTAAAAGTGCTCCAGATTTTAAGGTTCCAAAGGTTCTAAAACTTCCAAGATGTCTAGACTTCTGCAGATCACCGGCGCTCTGAAGTTTGGAAGATTTGCAAAGTTCCAGAGGCCTCAACTCCCTGGATTCTAAAGGGCTCCCCAAACCCACTGTGGGCCTCTGCGGAATCCAGCTTCGGAAACAGAAAAGGAGCAAGGCCATTGTCTTCATCTCCTGCGTTTTCTGTGGGCAGAGGCTGTGCCACCCGCCACCCCATGACTGTCCCTGAGGGTCAGGGCAGGGGGCAGAGTTTTCTGAGGTCAGAGTGGTCTTCATAAGAAACCTGAGAGGCCCCTGAGTGGAGCACCTTAGTTCTTCTCATGCCCCTCGGAGACCCTAACCCTTCTCTAGGAGAGGAGAGTGTTGTCTCAGCCCCGGCCCCCAAGTCCCACCTCCTCATTTATTCCAAAGCATGCTGCCCTCAGAGAGCTCCCAGCCTAGTTGCAGACAGAGCCCTGGAAAGCATTTAGCAGGGCAGTGGCCTGGCCAGCTGTGACTCCTGTGCGGGGCCTGAGCTCCTGCCCTGCCACCCACAGCCTCCCCCGCAACTGCCAGCTGCACCTAGGTCGCCCCCCACCCACTGCAGTCCTGGACTCCTCCTACAGGAGGAAGACTTGCGGAGGTTCCACATGGAGCCGGTGGGCGCCCTGCTTGGCTTCCGGAAGCCTGGACCTGTTGCTTCATCTGCCCGTTCCGGGCTTGGCCCTTCACCTCGTGCTCCATGGGGGCATCTCCAGTTCAGCAGCCCCTCTGGTTCTGCCGCTGCCGGAGTTGGCCCCTCCCTCCATCCCTGATCCTCGTGACTCACCACACCTCTGGGACTCAGGGACAGAAGAAAGCCGGCTCGGCCAGCCCCCCACCCAGTTAGCATGCCCTGTCCCAGGCAGGGCAGCAGCAGGTGGAGGAGAGAGACTTTGGAGCTGGACACACACACCCAGAGCCCAAATTTGACTATATATACCCCCTGGCCGTGAACTCTGGAAACTCCCGCTTCCTCCACATACAGGGAGATTTTTATTGCTACCTCTCAACGTTGTAAAGGAGTTGGGAGTCAGGCTGCCGGCTCCTTATTCATGAAAGGAGCCAAGTAGCCATGGGTGCATCCACCCCTGTCAGCCCCGCCCCCACCACACACGATCCCCCGGCCCTGGGTGAGTCTCCCCCAGCGTCAGCCCAGAGGGGTGGGCTTAGGGGCCTGGGGGGCCGGAGGGAGACTGGGTTTTAACGAGCACACTAATTGCGGTCCCGGAACGGCCCTCCCTGGCTCCATTCATGAAAGTGGTATTTTTAGCCCGGGACTGGCCGTTTGTGGTCACGGTGGGGACGGCCAGGCCATGTGTCATGTCTGAGTGTTCATGGACTCACTCTGCCCAGGAAATGGGGACCAGCTGCTGGTGGCAGGGCTGCGGCCTCTTCTGCGAGGAGGTGGGTGCTCAGCAGGACCGGACGTTTAACCCTTCCCACCCCGAGGGGCACCACAGGTGTGGGGACAGGGGCAATAACGAACACACACGGAGCGTTCGCTAGCCAGGCACCGCTCTGACTTCATGCATAGCAACTTATTTCATTCCCCACTTCCAGGCAGATACTATTATTATCCCCATTTTATAGATGAGGAAACCGAGGCTGGGGCCATTCACTGAGCCCACACAGTGGGTGGAGCAGGGCAATCTGAAACTGGGCAGGCAAGCCCCAGAGTCTGTGTTCTTACCGCCGCTTGGAATCAGGACCCTGAGTGGACAGTCAGCACCTGCAACTAGGTCCTCCCGCACCAGGCTCCAGCGCCCTGCCTCACCCTCAGCCCAGAGTTCTCTGAGACCACAGGGAACAGCCAGCCCACCCCTTCTGAGGAGGAGAGGAAATCAAAGCCCAGAGAGCAGCCCAAGGCTGTGGAGCCCGGAGGCTCGAGTTTCCAGACCAGGTCTCTTCCCAACGAGTGATTCCATCTGGCCCCTGCCCAGCAACTCAGCCCACCCACCTCCAGCACGATGCCTCTGTGCTCTTTATAGCAAGGAGCCCGGCTGCTGGAAGCAGGTTTGAGACCTGCTCCTAACTTGCTGTGTGACCCCGCACGAGTCTCCTTGCCCATCTCTTGGAGCCTCAGCGGCCCCCCTGTAAACTGGGAGTGGTGGGGACAAATTGCCGGGGAGTCACTGTGGGTTTCCTCATCTCAGGATTTTAAAACCATGACTTAATCCTTCCTGGGAACAAGATGCACTGTGTTCACCTTCCGGGGACTCTTCTGGAAATGGAAGTCTGCGGAATCGTACACATGGTGGCCAGCTGTTGGGGAGAGATTTTGGAGCCAATCACGACATGCCGGCCAGCATCTGCCTAGTCCTCAGGCTCCGGCAGAGGAGAATGTGGCAGATGGGAGCGGGGAGGCATGGCCTGTCCATCCCCTGAGCCAGGTGTCTGGGAAGGAAAGCAGAACAAGCGTGGCAGAGTTCAAGTCCCACTTAGCCACGTCCCTCCCGGGTGACCACGGGTCGGTCTCTGCCCATCCCAGGGGCTCAGTCTCCCAAAGGCAGAGGGAGGCCGGGGCTCCTTCAGGCCTCTCCTTGCCCCAATTTTCTGTGACAGGGCAAGTCCCTCCCTCAGGAGCTTGGGATCTTTGTGTCCCCGTGTCCCCACCCCTTCCCTCCTACACTCTGCATGTCTCTCTGCTCAGGGAAGCTCCACAGCCTGGCTTCAGGGCTTGCCCATGACCCATGAGGACAGCTCCCCACCGCACTCTCAGCCCCCGAGCCCCGTGGTCTGCAAATTCAGCTCCCACAGGTAACTTCTTTCCCCTGTTCTGCATCCCAGGTGCAAACTTCCTAGTCAGAGAACCTGACTGGCCCAAGTGAGATCAGCTGGCCAGTGAGCTGGGCCCTGTGTCACGGGTTAGGGGTGAGGCAGCTTCTCCGAGAACAGGATGTGGATGAGGAGGAAGTGAGGGCATCTCCCATTCAGAAACAAAACAAATCCACCTGGAGTGTAAGTCGGTTACATACATGGAAAAGTTTCTCTATGCAAACGCCTCATCTTCCAGAAAGCTATCGGAGGCATATGGGACTGGGTTTAAAATTAGAAAGATACGAACTGCCCCCTGCTCCCAGCCCCCCAAATAAAAGTAAAAAGTCCACGTCCTTAACTCAGAGAATCTTCTCGTTCATGCTCATTAACTCTGGTAACACGAGCGGTTCTAACGCCCGTGGGTTACTGGTCTCCCACTACAAGGCATTGCCATGGCAGGTGTAGAAAGAACGGCTGGCATGCTGTGAAGAAGTACTTAATATAAAAATAAAAGAAAACAAAACCTTCAAAAGCATTCGCAAGGACAGTGACCATGCAGTTCAGGAGTCCCTAAACGCATCGGGTCCATGCCAGCTGACGCTGGTGCTGGCAGCCCTCGGGCGCCCAGAATGGGCAGAATGATGTCCCCCGACCTCCGTGTGAGATGGCACAAACGGGGGACACGTTGCGACAGACTTCCGTCTAATATAAAAAGAAAGGAAAAACGTTTCAGCCTTTCACAGAAGGAATGGCCCTCCTCTGGAAATTGCGTTCTTG
This sequence comes from Artibeus jamaicensis, assembly GCF_021234435.1. Classification (NCBI taxonomy): domain Eukaryota; kingdom Metazoa; phylum Chordata; class Mammalia; order Chiroptera; family Phyllostomidae; genus Artibeus; species Artibeus jamaicensis. The sequence goes on from NW_026522030.1 coordinate 7,417,310, forward strand.
TGGAATAATGCAGTTATAAATGATGTATGACTGACTACACACAGTTTACAAGCCAACCCAACCAGAATAATGAATCGTACGGTTTTGAAACCAGACTCTGTGACACGCAGCTAGAGTTGCACCCTGGCAAGAAGAAAGTGCTTTAACCATGATTTCATTTGGATTGGGGACCTCGGGGACCCTGCCCAAAGCTCAACAGCAGATAATTTTCAGGAGCAACGCTCAGGCCCGACCCACCACGTAACTTTACCTTCTCGCCTCCGCGGGAAACCCTCCCGCAGGTTGTGGGGGTTGGGGCGGGGAAGGGAGCCCCTGCAGAACTGTCCAGGGTTCAAACCTAGGCCTGGGGGGAAAATTCTGGGTCCTTGTGGGCAGTGGGTCCCAAAATCACTTGGAAGGAAGCTCCTGAAAACTTTCAGACATCAGGGGAAGGAATCAAAAACAAGCATTTTTAAAACACATTCTTTAAGTGGTTCCGATGCACGTGGCCCATGGAAACAGTGTTCCTCCCACTGCACAGATGGGGAAACTGAGGCCCAGAGAGCACAGGAGCAAGCACTCGGAGTCACACAGCAAGTCAGAAGCTGAGCTGGCCTCTGGCCTGACCAGGCTTCTCTCCACCGAATTCCGCCTGCCCGCGGACTGCCTCCCGGGGCTGGTCGAGTTCCAAGGAAGCTCGTAAGGGGAAAGGAAATGTCCGCCGTGCCTGTTCCGATGTTCGAGCGCCCATTGCGACTCTGGAGGCTGCCAGACACAGCCGCGGGGCTCTGGCTGCCAAGCCGTGGGAGCCTGGTTTTTCCAGATGGGATTGGGGAAGGGATTACGAAAACCAGCACTTATTTTTATTTCTCCAAGAAAATAAAGCGGCAGATTTGCTCCAAGGAGAATGGTCGGAGGAAGCAGGGCTCCCGGCCGGGAGGAGGTCCCGGGCCCTGCCAGCCCCTCGCAGCTCCCTCTGGGGCTGTCTTCTCATCCTGACGGTGTTAGACATGAAGTTGGGTCTTCAGACAAAGAGCTTTGGGGCTTCAGGTTCAAGAAGGCTCGGAAGACGAAGGGTTATTTTCTTTCTGGGGACAAAGGCATTTTTTCCAGACTCTTCTGTTGCCCTCACCCCAAAGGCATCTAAAAATGGGAGTGGCGGAGAAGTGATTGCCATCAGGTTCCACGGCGCTGGCCGTGGCTCTCAGGGGGGACGCTTCTCTCTCCTGAGGGTGCAAGGGGACGCGTGGCTGGACGCATTTTTGGCTGTCACAGCTCAGGGGAGGTGCTACTGGCACCCAGTGGGTGGGAGCCGGGGGTGCCGTTCAGCATCCCACAATGCACAGGACGGCCCCACAACAACACCCCCCTTGCCCAAAGTGCCAGGTCTCTGACCCTGACCTAGGGCACGTGGCCCAGGATGTTAGGAGTGGCTGTGAGTCCAGGTTTGGCCTCTGCATGTGGTGTGAGCTTGGACAAGGCCCTGCTCTCTCTGGGCCTCAGACTCCCATCTGCACGAGGAAGAAGAGGCGGAGGTTCCTCTCAGGGGCCCTCAGGAGAGCAATGCGTTGGCCTCTGGCATCTCAAAAGAGGCTGTCAAGGGTTGGGGGGGGGTCTACCCACAGCCCCCTGCTTGAGGGGTAGACAATCATCTTTCCTGAGCCCCTCCCCCGAAGCACAATATCTGGAACTCCTGCTCCACCAGGAACGGAAAAACCATTATCTGCAGCTGACATCACTTTACAAAAATGCAAGAGGGTGGTTGCTGAGCAGAGCTCCAGGGAAGGGGGGTGGAGGAGAAAGGACTCTAGGGAAGGGGCGGGAAGGAAGGGCTTGAAGCTCAGAGCAGTGCCAACCACCAGCAGCGCCAGGATCCGGCACCTTCAGGCATCTCAGCAGGACAACCCCGGACTAGCTACTTAACTCGCCTGGACTGCAGTCCACTCATCTGCACAATGAGAGGCTGGACCTGGAGATCCCTGGGACGCCTTCCCACTGGGGGAGTCCAGGCCCCTGCGCCTCTTCCAGGCCGAGTCTCGGAGGGCCTCTGGGCTGCAGGTGCACAGAGGGAGGCCCTCCGGGAGCAGCAAGCCCAGGGTTGGGAGCTGGGAGGAGGGAAAGGCAGCCATCCACTCAAAATGATATACGAACGCCCAAAAAGCCTATGAAAAACTCTCCAACCACGTCACTAGTCATCAGAGAAGTGCCGGTAGGGTACATGAGGACGGCCACTACCAAATCAAACAGAAAATAGCACCCGTGCCCGTAGCAGCACTGTTGACGAGAACTAAAGCCTGGAAGAGGCCCCCGGGTGCCTGTTAACAGCTGAGTGGATAAGCAAAATGCAGTTGACACATGCAATGGAATATCATTCAGTCTTTGAAAGGAAGGACATTCTAATACACGCTACAACATGGATGAACCTGGAGGACACTATGCACAGTGAAACTATAAGCCAAAATGCAAAGCGGCAAAGACCCGCTCTGGGGTCATCTTTCCCACCTGTCCAGCAATGAGCCTGCCCAGCGCCGATATTCCAGGGAAGGTAAAGATTCCGTGGTCCCTTTTTGCAGGTGGAAAAGTAGAGACCTTAGAAGGGAGACTGATCTATTCAAGGCCACACAAGTGCACCGCAGAGTTGAAACGAAATGCCAGATCCCCAGACTCCAAATCCCTGTCACCTCTCCACACCCTCCTTCAGAGGGCCTTGCACCGTGGAGCTGGGCCAGGGCACCAAGAAGTCCATTTAGCAGATGTGGCTCCCTCTTTAAGGGACTCCTGATAAAACCTTGGCTCCAGTTAGGTGGTCAGACGTCCCCTCTTAACATCCTCCAAGTCCCTGCTCTGCTCAAGCACCTCACATGGCTCCCTATCACCCCCTGAACACCTCACCCAGCATTCAGGGCACCAGTCTACCTCCCACGGTGGATCCCCCGGTGCTCCACACACACGCACCTTTGTCTTACAGTGTGGCCACCACGCAGTAAGCCCCAGCCCCCTCTCCAAACCGCTGTTGAAGCTGGCCCTACTCCAAGGACACCCTTTCCCATCTCCATCCTTCAGGGCCATCCGAATGTCGCCTGCTCAAGGAAGCCTTTCTGCTCCCCAAATTGGACACGGCCTCCCCCTCCTCTAGGTTACTTGAACGCTCCTTAGGTTGGCTCTGGATACCTTGAGTGTCCGTCTCTCTCCCCCAGGAGATGGGGGGGTACCTGGGAACAGAGTCCAAGTCACACCCACCTCTTGTCACCCTCAGCACCAAGAGTTAAAAAGAGTAAGGCCTACGTGACCCATGGTGCCCTGAGCCGTCATCAGGACAAACAAGCAGACACTGTTCAGTGGCCCTTTGGGACAGAGCTCGAGGTCAGAGGTGGCTGGAGGCTGGGCGCAGCGGCCAGGACACAAGCGGTGCCTCCACCCCCACGGCTGTTTTTATTTTCCTTCTCCTCAGGCGAAGGCTGCAGGGGCCCTCTGAGCCACAGCTGGTTTTTATTGCATGGAGGCTCCAAAAAAGCCTGAGCATATTTTTAGAGAGAAGGGGAAAAAGAATATTTTTTCCCTGACCCAAGATGAGGGCTTGCTCCAATTTACCATCTGCTCTCCCTTCTGGGTGGAGCTGGCGGGGAAGTCTCTCTGCAGGAGGATCCTCGGGACGGCGGTGTATGAGCTCATAGACATGGAGGGGAAGGCCGCCCAGCCAGTGCCGGCCTGTGCCCCCGACCCACACACAGGAACAACTGCGCGCTCATGCCGCAGAGCTGAGACGCATGCGCTGGCCTCGGGCCTGTGGTGTGGGCCGAGGGGAGCCAGGCACTGCGTGGAGGACAGTGGAGGGGGTGGGATGGAACCAGGGGTCCCCACTCTTACACCTGGAGTCCTGGGGTGTGCAGGTCACAAAGGCGAAGTTCAGAGAAGCGTGTGGCCAGTACTGCCCACAGAACAGAAGCCAGAGCTCCCTTTCTCCTCCCCACGGCAACTGGCCTTCAGTGCCAAAGAACCAGCAAGCAAAGTAGCAAGGCAGTGACAACAGCAACCCCACAGCTGTCCCCGAAACAGCGCCCAGAGCTGGCCCTCGGGCCTAGGCCATCTTCAGACAGGGCCTCACTTCGTTCTTGCACCCATTTCATCAGAGGGGGAAGGAGGCTCAGAGGGGAGGCAGAGGTGAAGACAGGCCCCTGGGAGCCAGGAAGGCAGCCTTTGGCTTTGGGGATCTGCCAGGAAAGTTAGGGATGGCTTAACAGCCTAGAGGGTTTACGCTCCGTGAGGGGCGTGGCCTTTATCTTGCCAGGGGAGCCCCAGACCCTGCCGAGGATTGGAGCCAGGAGGGGCGGGCTGTGATGGAGCAGGACACGGCCCAACAGGCACCTTCTTACCCATGACCCATGGTACCCCTGTATCCCCAGGCAGCAGGGCTGTGAGAGACTCAGCTCACGCCTACTTCCTGGAAACTGAGGCAGCCCAGCTTGGCCCAAGGGGAGCTTCTTGGGAGATGGGCTTTCTGGCTGAAAGGCTCAGAGTCCAGGCCTTCCCCGTCCGGGGACAGATCTTCCTCCTTCCTGAGCCTCCTCTGTGAAACGGGGCTAACAACAGCTGCCTCCCGGGGCGGCTGGGGCATCACACACGGGTGTGCGAAGTACTTGGCAAAGGCCTGGCACAAGGGAGGCCCCCCGTGGGCATGTGTCCTGTTTCTGTCCCCGGCTGCCCTGGTTAGCACGAGTGACAAGCAAGGCTTGACTGCCCTGGGCCCCTCCCCTTCTGGCCCCAGCAGAAGCTGCAGGGCAGAAAGTAACAGCAGTTCTTGGAAAGCCACCATCAAGCACTCCGTGGAACAGGTGGGACATTTGTCACAATGTGACTTGCAGCCACACCGTGACCTCTTGCCTGTCTCGCACTGTCCTGTTCACTCCACGTCTGCCCCAGCACCGGTAAACGCCACAGGCACGTGCCCTCCACAGGGACATCTCCCCCGGCCCTCCCCTACTCAGGCCTTCCCTGGCTCCACGTCTTAGCCATAAACTCCTCAGTCTGTCCCTGAGTGTTCCGGACCCTTCTTGGTCTGGCTAGCACCCCCATGCTCTCTTTTGTGCCTCTTCCCCTTGTTCCCTCATATCAGCCAGTAACCCACAACCACGTGCTTTCATTACCTTTGGGAAGAGCTAAGTTCAGAACCTGGCACCCAGCAAATTGCTAAGCCAGCTGTGAGCCAGTCAGCAGAGACACCAAGTTCTGCTTTTGAAGGATCCTCTGCTTGGAATGCCATTGCCCTCCTCTAGCAATCTCTGACCCACACCTCCTCCGGGAAGCCTGCCTTGATACCCTCCAGGCCAATGTAGGTGTCTTCTTCTCAAGTAGGGCTCCCTGGCGTCCCCAGATTCTCCTGTCATTGCTGTCCTATGTGGATGAGATAACCCCATTCCCCACCCACAGGCCTGGCAAACCTCCCCCGAGTCCTGTGGGTTTCAGTGGGGCTCACATCTGCCCATCAGTCCTCCTTGCTCTCAACCCCTGTCCTCAGGCCCAGTGGCCCACTTGTTCCTGTCTAGAGACACCCCACCCCCCACTTTATCCCAAAGGCCTTGCAACATCAAAACTCCTTTGACGTTCTGGACATGGCAGAGAGCAACTCCAGGGCTGAGCACAAAACAAGTTGATGTTCAGTCCGACAGTATAATCCTTAGAAATCTGTCAACCATCCCTCACCCAGATCATTTCTCACTAGCTGGTGTGCAAGGAGGTCACGACCTGACCTCTGAGAGTGTTCTGAAAACCCCTCCCTCTCCCCTCTCACAGCCCCTCCCCTCTCGCAGCCCCTCCCCTCTCACAGCCCCTCCCACTTCTCACATTCTGATGGAGGACTTCACCTGGCTGTCTCCTTGCAGACTCTCCGCCAATGTGCGAAAGCAGCGGCTGTCAGTTATTTTAAATAGCCATCGTTTGGGACTGGCTTGTGTCCTGAGAAGTCGTATACTGAGGTCCTAAGCCCCAGAACCTCAGAACGTGATGACATCTGGAGATAGGGCCTCCAAAGGCTATGTTAATAAAACAAGGTCATTACGGGGTGGGCCTCAATTTAGTAAGACTGGTGACCTTCTAAGACTAGGAAACTCAGATGTGGGTGCGCACCAAGAGAAGGCGATAGGAAGACACAGGCAAAGGAGGCATCCACAGCCCAAGGAGAGAGAACTCAGGAGAAACAACCCTGCCGACACCTTGATCTTGGACTTCCAGCCTCCAGAACTGTGAAAAAAAGAAGTTTCTGTTGTCTGAGCCACCTGGGGGTCTGTGGCGCTCTGTTCTGGTGGTGGCCCTTCTGCTGAGCTGTCGCCACCTGCATCTGGGCCTGTCTCCCCTTTCAGGCTGTGAAGTCCCAGGAGGCACCGGGCAGGTCTGACCGTCCATCCCCTGGAGCCGCAGACGCACCTCACGCTGAGAGTTCCACAGAGCATGCGTCACCTGGGCAGACACCTTTCAGTGAGAAGCAGAATTTTGGTTCATTGGCTCTTTCCATCGTCCAGTGCTGGAAAGTGGGGAAACTGGCGACACCCCCACTCCACGCTCCTCCCTCACCTGGCCTCCGGGTCCACCCTCAACAGCCCAGAGAGAATGCTCTCTTCCATTTCACAGAAGGCACTGGGAAGGCAAGTGACATGCCCACGGTCATTTACAGAGTCAAAGCCATGAGGGAAGAGAGACTGAAGCCCACTGGTCCCAGGAGGACCTGCAAGGGAAAAGCTGCGATTGGAAGGTTCTGGCTGCCCCGGCCTCTGGCAGAAGCGGAGAAGATGTGGGTTTGGATCCCAATGGCTCCTCTCGTTTGCTGCGTGTGAGCAAGTTGTCTTCGCAAGGACCCGACGAACTGAGACAGGACATGCGGTGCAGAGCATGGTGTCAGGCCCCCAAAAAGGTCTAGAGAGATGGTGGCAGTGGTTCTGCTCATGAAGACAGGCTTCTGGAATCGTCCAGCTGGTCCAGCACCTGGCCCCACAGGAAGTCCAACAAAGGGTCTGGATAGGAGTTTTTCCTGCTGGTGGGCATGGGGGCAGGCAGCCTGGGCCCCCTGCGTCTGTGCACTGTCTCTGCCCCCTGCCCCACACATTATTATTGCGCTCCCCTGGGCCTCACTGGGCACAGGGCTGGAGAAGGCTCAATGGCCCATTGTTTTCCCTCCAGGCCCAAACCAGGCCAGGCCTGCCAGGAACCAGTGCTAAAAATAGCCATGGAGCATCGGGGTCCAGCTTCTTATCTCACCCGGGGGTCAGGAGCTGCCCCACTCTCCTTGGCCAGTGCTCTGGAGGAAGTCCAGCTTGGCCAGTTACCAGGTCACCCTCAGCAGATAGTCCAAACTCATACCCGCAAAACATTTCTTGAAAAGTTCAAGGCTGACTACAGTTCTGAGGGCAGAGCCTTGGTGCAGGCGTTCAGGCTCGGCCCATGGTGGGTTGGGAGGAAGGGCCTAGCAGAACAGGCTACACCTGGCAAAGTGCAGAGAAAGGAGGAAAGGCCAGGTGGCGTGGACAGTGGAAGCAAAGGGATGAGGGGAGGGATGTGGCGGACCAGAACAGGGAGGGGCTGTGGGAAGCCTACTTGGTAGTGCAAAATGTGAGTCTTCCAGGGGGCCTCAGGCTCAGGTGAGCAGGGCCCAGAGTGCCTGGCAAGGCTTTGCTGCCCTTCGAGGCCACACCTTCCCTGGGCGGGCACCCCCACCACCACCACCTTCACTTCCAGCGCCTTCTTGGAGGCTTCTGTCTCAGCAGTAGTCACAGCCCCAAGGGAGGAGCTGCAGGATGGCGAGGATGGAAAGACTTGCCTTTAGCATAAGCTGGGACCTCAGGGAGTGGCTTACTCACCAGAGACATGGGCAGACTCCAGAGGCTCTGCCTGTGGGCTGTGAATGCCAGGTCGGCCTTCAGCCATGCAGGCCTTCAACCATCAGCTGTTAAGCACCTGCTCTGGATTGGGTCCTGGACTGGCTGCCAGCGCCCAGATGGCCGCTCAGTTACAGCTCTTGAGCGGCTGGCAGTCCAGGGGAGAAGCAGACAAGTGAAGAGGCAACTCCAAGGCTGAGTCACCTGAGCAGATGCTGGGACAACCCAGGGAAGTGCCCTCCTTTAGACTTGGGACATCTCCAAAGGGTTTCGAGGGACACAGCCTCTGAACAAAGGTTCTGGGGTGCAAATGAGTCCAGCTGGAGGAGGGGTGCAGGGACAAGGCAGAGATGAGGTGTGGGGGTGATGAGACTACAGAGGTCCTTGCGGGCCAGACCCCACCCTCCTCTGAGTCCCTCATGGATATAACACAGCTGTCACCCACAGAAAGGCTGATGGGCGGAATTGTTGGAAAAATGGGAATCAGTCAAATTGAGTGTATTAAATCCTATCCCTTAAATTCAGAGTCTGGGAGTTTGATCATCAGTTGTTCTGCTATGAAAGTCGGGTGCCATTTCTTCATGGGGGGTTTGATTCATAAGCTGTGTTACCTGTGCCCCTCAAATAACACCTTGAAGCCCCTCAGGGGGATGTCCACTCAGGCAGACGTGGGTCCCAGCAGGCCCAGCTGCCACCGGTCCATGGGTGCTTGCATCCCAGAGTGAAGAGCTTAGTTTGGGCAAAATGCACACCAGAGGTGAGCTCCAAGTCCTCTGTGATTCACTCCTTGGTTCCTGGGCTTCACCCCTCCAGCATCCATGCCCTTTGCCCCGTGAGCTTGTCGTTCTGCCTATTGGAGGTAGACAGTCCTCTCTGCATTGACATTGGGCACAGCACTGTGAGATGTTTTAGCCAATGGGATATTAGCAGACAAATTTCAAACCGAGGCTTAAAATACATTTGCATTTGAAAGAAAAATTAATACCAATTCTACCTAATCTCCAGAAAACAGAAGGGAACACTTCCCAATTCATTTTTAGGAAGCAGTATTACCTTGATCCCCAAACCTAAGAAACACAGCACAAAAACAAAAAAAATTGTAGACCAATATCCCTCATGTAAATGATACCAAAATTCTTTTTTTTTTTAAATTGCTTTGTTTCTATTATTGATGACCTCTTATTTCGCTGGTACTAAATAGATACTATTAAATGATAAATTTATCTTTAGAGGGAAGGGAAGGAGAGAGGAGAGAAAATCAAACATCCCCTCCCAGGCCACCCCCAACATCCTCTTCACACCCGTTCATCCACTGAGTCACACCAGGCAGGGCACCAAAATTCTTAATAGAATATTAGCAAATAGAATTCAGAAACACATTAAAAATTATACACTATTGCCAAATGCAGTTTCTCCCAGGGGCACAAGACTGGTGGTCCAACACCCAGAAAATCAGTCCGTGTAACGCACCATATTCACAGGCTAACAAGAAAAGCCATATGATCATATTAATTGATGCAGAAAAGAATTTAACAAAATTCTATACCCACTCATGATAAAAACTGTCAGAAAGTTTGGAATCAAGAGCAACATCTTATAGGGAAAAAACTCCCTATATCATGTTTATGTAAATATAAATATATATAAATAAAATAGTTCCTCAATAAAGCAATAAATCTGTAAAGCGACTGGCAGCTAAGATCAGTCTCGTTGATGAAAGGCCAAAGCCCAGTGAGGCGAGACAGGAAAACAGGGACACGCAGGCCAGAAAGGGAGACATGAAACTGCACCTGTTTGCAGAGGATGCGGCTCGTTATGTGGAAAAATTCAAGGCATCTAGGAAAAAACTCCTAGAATGATGAAGTGAGCTTGGCAAGGCCACAATGCCCCGTGTATTTCCCTGTGCTGGCAGATAACACGTGGAAACGGAAATTAAAAGTAGAATGTCGCTTATAAGCACCAAAAAAAATCACAGGCTAAGGTGAGAATCTCACAAAAGAGGACTTGTGTGCTGAAAACTGCAGAGTAAGACACCAGTTCCCCGCACTCTGAAGTCCAACGCAGTTACTGTCGGGACCTCAGGAAGACACCTGGTAGATCAGGCAAGATGATCCCAGTGCAATGCAATTATTTTCAAGCCCTCAAGAAGGCTTCCTGTAAACTAGGCAAGATTATCCTAAAATTTGCATAGAAAGCCTAAAAAAACTACAATAGTTTAAACATTTTTGAAAAAGAAACCCAATAAAGTAGGAAGAATCACTCTACCTAATTTCAAGACCGCGTGGCTTTGGTGGAGGGACAGAAACAGAGATGTGCGGAACAGAACAGAGAACCTAGAAAGAGGCCCACGTGGGTCTGGCCAGAGGAGTTTCACAGATGCGCAAAGGCGGTCCAATAAGACAACATCCACTAGGAGGACTAGACTGAAAAAGACACTGTAACAAGTGCAGGCGGAGATGCAGGGAGACGGGAACCGTCACAGACTGAATGGGAATGTGCAGCTGGGCCGTGCCCCAACGAGTGAGGCACAGAGGTTGTCTGTGACACAGCCATTCCACACCTAAGTGTGGGCCCGAGAGGACGGGAGACAGATGTCCCCACAGAAGCTTGTGCAGGACTGTCCATAGCAGCATTACTCACAGTGGCCTCAAAGTGGAAATAACTCAAATGTCCATTAATTCAACAAAACCAAAAACAAAGCGTAGTACTGACACAGGCTGCAGCACAACGAGCCTTGAAAACGTTATGCTGAGTGAATGAAGCCACACTTGAGGGACCCATATCTTACGATTCCATTTACGTGAACTGTTCACAGTGTGCAGACCTGAGACAGAAAAGCAGGTCAGCAGTTGCCAGAGGCTGGGAAGGTTCGAGTACAGAGAAGGGAGTGACAGCTAATAGGTATGCAGGGTTTTTAGGGGGTGAGGAAAATGTCCTAAAGTTGATGGCGGTGAGCATTGTACAACTTTGTAAATATTCTAAAAACCATCAGGTTGTACACTTTAAACAGGTTACATCTCAATAAAGCTGTTTTGTTTTGTTTCGTTTTGTTTTTAAACAAGCAATGCATGGAGGACAGTCTTTTCAACAAATGGTGCTAGAGTAATTAGACATCTTTATGTGAGGAAAAATGAATATCAACCTAAGCCTCGTAGCTTACACAAGAATTAACTCAAAAGGAACCAGAGATTTAAGTGACAATTATAAAACTTCTAAGAGAAAACAGGAGAAATCTTTAGGACCCAAGGCCTGGTAAAAAGTTCTTGGACATAACACCAAAAGCATCATCCATAAAGTAAAAAATAATAAATTGAACTTGATCAAAATTAAAAAGCATTCGCTCTGCAAAACATACACTAGGATGGAAAGACAGGCTGCAGCCTGAGAGAAATTGTTTGCAAATCACACACCTGGCAAAAGGTCCATGTGCAGAATATACAAAGAGCTCTCACACTCCGCTGTGAAAAAGCAAACACCCTGATTGGAAAACAGGCACATGGCATCAAGAGGCCTTTTGCCAAACAAATGCCCCTGGAAAGATGCCTCTCACTAGACAGCAGGGAAATGCAAATGAAGACCCGGATGAGCTTTCACTTCACACCTAGCACGATGGCTAAAGTAAAACACAGGCACAGTTAAGTGCTGACAAAGTTGCAGAGAACCTGGACCTCTCACGATACAGCCCCTCTGGGCAATAGTTTGGCAGTTTCTTAAAAATTAAACCTATAGTTACCATACAACCCAACAACTGCGCTGCTGGACATGTATCCCGGAGAAATGAAAACTGTGCCCACACAAAAATCTCTACACAATTGTTCAGAGCAGCTTTATACAGAACAGCCAAGAACTGGAAACAAACACAACATCCCTCAGTGAGTGAACAGTGAACCCACCCGCTGTGCATCTGCACCTCCAAACACCGCCCAGAAACCAACAGGACTGGACTGTCGTACACAGAATGTGGGTGGAACCCGAGGACAGGAGGATGGGGGAGGATAGACCATCTCATAAGGTCACACGCTGCATGGTTCCATTTACATAACATTCTTTAAGTGACACAGTTGCAGAGATGGGGCGAAGATGGGTGGTTGCTGGGCCTTAAGGATGGTGGGGGCGGAGGATGGGTGTGACTAGAAAAACATGTTGAGGGAGATCTTTGTGGGGGAAAGGGGGCTGTGTGCAGATTGTGGTTGTGGTTCTGTAGTCTGCATACGAGATAAAGTGAAGCAGAACTAACTCTCCACTGTCAGATTCTGGTTTGCCATTGAGCTCTAATCATGCAGATGTAACCATCGGGGGAGCTAGGTGAAGGGCATGTGGATCATCACTATACAGTTCTCACAATTTCCTGTGAATATGTAATTGTTTCAAAATTAAAAATGAAATAACCCCAAACCACTTCCATGTCAGTGAGAACTTTCCCAGGTAGGTGCCGGCCCTTCTGCCTGCAAGGAGGGGTCACAGGGAGCAGATCTGAGCCCCGCCCACCGTGACGAGCCCAGTCCAGCCCGCCCCTCCTACGTGGGTTGACCCTGTCTGCCCAGTGAGAGAGAATCTGTGGTGGCTGTTTTAAGCTGCTGAGCGTTGGAGGATTCGTCTTGCAGCACTAGTCTGACGACAGTTAGCTACTGCATGTCCCCTTGCCTCACCTTCTCTCCACATCCCCGAGGGATGGATGTCTGACGTTGATAACTGTGGCAGAGACAGCTAGCTGTCCTCCCATAGCTGTTCCACCTTTTTGCAACTCCAGAGAAGTAACATCTCTGAATTTTATCTGGGTGCATGGCTGTCTGGGTTAAGACTACATTTACAGCCTCCAGTAATTAGTGACCATGTGACTAACTTCTGATCAATGGAATGTAAGAGAAAGTGTCATGTGACAGTTTCTGGGAACCTTCTTTAAGAAAGAGCAGGCATTCACCATTGACCACCTCTTTTTTAGCCCTCTCATCCTTCCCACAGATTGGAATGCAGAAGTGATGGCTGGAATTCAAGCAGCTACATTGGATATGAGGTAGAAGCTACATTTTAAGAATGGCAAAGCAACAAAAGAGAAGGAATCAGGTGCCCACTCACCACAGAGATGCCGTACAAGCCCTAGGCTGCTTATATATAAATTTCCTTTATCTACTGTCAAAAACACAATAGAGATATGAACTTCTATTTTATGTTTTCTATCACCCACAATGGAACTCACTATTTACTTAGATAGAGGCTTCTTATCTGGGCTATCCTTTTTCATGAGCTTACCCTGTGCAACCAAATGTGCTAAGCACTGTATGCCTTCCATTCACTAAATAAGTATTTATGAAGCACCTACTAGATAACAGGCAATACGATAATGCTGGGGAAATAGTAAGAAACAAGACACCATGGTCCCGGTCCTCAAGGACTTTACAATCTAGAGAAAGAGACAAACAATAATGAAATGGACACATGTGTATAAGTAATTACAATCTATGACAAGTTACATGGGAAAGAAAAAGCGCAAAAGCACTCTATGAGCAGATAGCAGGGACGCTTCTCCAGCAGGGGCTATCAGGGAAGGCTTCCCGGAGGAAGTGAGCTCTGGGGAGAAGGGCAGCGGTATAGCCTATCTCTCAAGAGCATGGGTTCTGAAGCCAGTCAGTGTGGGTTCGAATCTCATCTCCCTCTTGTCCCTATGTGACCTTGGGCAGGGCCCAAGGTCTCTACACCTCAGTTTTCTTGTCTGAGAAACAGAGACATAGTTAACAAAACACATAACATTCACAATGTGCCAGGCACTCTTCCAAGAACTGACTATACAGGTATTAGCTCTTTTCATTCTCATTATAGCTACCTTATGGCACAGGTACTATTTCTATCCCCATGTGCAGATGGGTAAACCGAGGCCCAGGAAGTGAACCAACTTGCTGCAAGTCACACAGCCAAGTGGAAGAGCTGCGTGGGAGTTGCCCCAAGCAGTCTGACTCCAGAGTGAGTCCTCAGCGCGCTACGCCACAGCAGTTCATAATACCAGCTCTTCACTCGTGGGGGTGCTGTGGGCATAAAATAAGAAAACGTCAGTCAAGGACACAGCACAGTGCCTGATGAATAGGAACTGCTTGTTAGAGGTTAGCGATTATTCTCTTCGTCGTTATCGTTGATAACTAAGGGAAGGGAGAAGGAATGTTCGAGGTGAAGAGAAGGGCACGTACAAAGGGCCTGAGAGGGAAGGGAGTGCGGTGCCTTCAAGGAATGGAAGGCAGACCAGAGCTACAGCCCGCCTTTGTTCTTCACAACGGCATTATTAGTGGGAGCTGCTATTACATCCTCTTTATAAATGAGGGCGCAGTGGCTCAGGGAGGTTCAGTGACTTGCCCAAGGCCACACAGTAATGAACGCCTGAACCTGGACTCATACTCAGGTCTCTCAGCCTCCAAAGCCCAGGCTCCCAGTCACATCCTCCTCGGCTCTGCAGCAGACAGATGCCAGGGGTCCAGCCAGGGGGGAGAAGGAAGGACAGCCTGAGGCGTCACTGTCAGCAGACTCTGGGAGAGAACCTTGAAGACCTCCCCAGCCACCTTTCAGAGGGGAGAGTGAGGCCTAATGAGGGGAGGGACTTGCCACAAACCGGCAGCAGAACCGGACGCCCTTCCTCCCCAGTTCAGGGACAGTCACCTTCGCCTTTTCCATCCTTTTCAAGTTTTCATATCTTCCCCAGGGTGTAAACTGAGCCCTCTCCCGCCCCAAGGGCTGCTCTGGCCTGGGCTCAGTGTCCCAGGGTGTGTGGCAGAGGTGGGGGGGGGCGGTGGTGGTGGTTAGGACTTGACCTCCAGGGCAGGAGCATGTAAATAAGCAGCAGACCCTTCCGCAGCCCAGCTGGTGAGAGGACATGGAGCACAGTGTCCCAAGGGGGGCGAACCACGGAGGCTGGGGGCCAGCGGTAAATGGACAGCTCCCTCCAAGTCGGTCCTCTGGGAAAATGGCTAAACTTGGTTTGTAGAGTCCTAACGACTCGTGGTCACACAACACGCGCGCACACACTTACACTTGGCCTGGATCCCAGCCCCTCACAGCACACAAAGCACCATCTGCCCCTTCAGGAGGTCCTCAGACGGGGGAAGTTTGATTCTCCTTGTTTCCCAGAAGAAACCAACAGGAAGGGGGAGGGGCCTCATCCAAGGCCACAGGAGGGTTTGGGACAGGTCTAGGGGCAGGCCAGCTGCCTAACAGTGTAGGTGTCCTTCAGTTGCTCCTGGGACTGGCAGGTAAAACCCTGCTGAGCCCAGGTGTGGAGCTACTCTCTTGGGGCCCTGCTCCTGCCATTGAGTCACTGGCCATCTCCTCTCCGGACCTGACCCTCAGGAAGATGGGGAAGTGACTCCCTCCTGCATAGCCAGTTGGGGCTGGGCCTGACCTCACCTCTCTGATTGCTCAGTCGCAGCCCAGTCCTCCCTCCTCCACCTCTATGTGGGGGCACCCCCTCTGTGGCCCGCCCTGTGAGGAGGGCTTACACATATTTATTATCTCCCTGAGTCCATGTGAGTCCTGTGAGGTAGATTATTATTCCCATTTCATAGACGAGATGACTGAGGCTCAGAGAGGCGAGGAAACTTAGCACACAGCTATACTGAGACCTGAGACTCGACCGGGGACCAGATATCTCTGCACCCCTCAGCTCCCACCATTCCCGGGCCCTGTGTGCAGAAGCTCTGACCTCAAGCCAAGGAGAATCCGTGGTAAGGGGCCCCCAACCAAGCCTCCGAATCTCAGGCTGGCTGGAGGTGACGCTGCCAGGAAGTTAGGGTTCGGGTCCGGTCCCTGCTCAGTCACCACATACTTGACCACTTTCTCTGAACTGTAACTTCCTCATTTGTGAAAGGAACACAATACTCAGACCTCCTTCAGACCTGTCGTGAGGCCTGACCGAGATGAGGCTCGGAGCATCCTTAGGGTGTGTGACCGCAGCCGCTATTGTTTTGTATCTGAACCTGTCACTGCCCCCCCCAAGCCATGCCCTGGCCCCCATACAGGTGGAACAGGCTGAGTTCAGCTCCACAGCTCTTCCTCATCCCTCCATTACCTCCTCCGACCCCCCAAAGGGGCTCCTCAGTGGCAGAGGGCCCAGGGTAACCCCTTCCCTCCCGCTTGCACAGCCAGGGAGAGGACAGGCAAAGCCAGATGTTTCCCAGATGTTGCCGACTGTAAGCAAACAATAGCAGGGAATGCTCCTCTGGGGCCCGGCGCTGTTGGTTGAAGGCCCAATAGCTCTGAGGAAGAGGCAGGGGAGGGCCTGGAGCAGGCTGGGGAGGAGAGGCAACTGGAGAGGCTCGTTGGGACAGCACGTCAGTGGGAGGGACCCAGAAAAAGAGAGGAAGCAAGGGGATAGGGGAGCAAGGTAGAGAGGTTAGTGTGGGGAGCTCAGAGAAATCTGGTGAGGGAGAGGGGGACAGAGAGGAGTAAGATCTGCCACCGTTGCCTTACCCTCACCCCAGGGTCCCCCCTTCCCAGGGAAACAACTTTAGAACTCTCCAGAGGCTCTCAGGTCCCCTCCCCCGAGCTGTTTCTGGAGATAATGAGCCCCCTGTTACAGGAGGGAGGCAAGCACTGGCCCAAGAAGGGACCTAAGCACCAGGCACAGTTTGGACCAGATGGAGGGTCTGGAGGACCACACCCGCCCCAAGCCAGACCAAGAGGCTGGGAGCGCGAGGGACTTGACTCGCCTTCAGGGAGTCAGCGAGGCTGGCACGGGCAGGCCAGTGCTGAATCTCTGCCCACTGGCTTCCCACCAAGCTGTGCCCTCTCCCCTTCTGCCCTTCGCACTCTATTTGCCAGCTGACCCCAACTAGGGTCTATTTGTGCGCCCAGCTAGGCCAAGATGGGGCAGAGGCACGGGGACAGGCTGTTCCCAGTCCCTGGAACAGGCTGGCTTTCTCCACCAGCAAAACTGTTCCTGGAAGAACAGCGACCTGGGGCCTGAGACTCCAGGTTCCCTATCCGCTCTAGTGAGGGCAGGGCCAAGGCTGGGCAAGCAGAGAAGGAGCTTTGCCACCCGCCTCTGACCCGGAATAACGCCGTCGCTAACAGCCGCTCGTGCTGAAGGAGCGTGACCCTGTGCCTGATACTGGCTAAAGTTGCGGCACAAAGGACCGTGCTCCATTGTCACAACTCTGGCATAGGTGCCAATGCGCAGAATTTATAGAGAAAACTGAGGCAGAGAGGTCATAAGACGGGTTCAGAGATTTGCAGCTCGTGGTCAGTGATGGAGCCAGGAGCCAAAACCCAGAGCCCAGTGGCAGGCGCTGGGCCCCTCACCTCACTGGGTGCTGCCTGCCTCCCTCCACCTCGGTCCCTCGCCTGTGCAATGGGAAGGGGCCCGGACATACGGGCCTCACAGCTCTCAGATCCCACACCAACCAGCCCGGGATTGCCAGACCTCACACGGGGATCAGCCCCAATGACACTGTACAGGTGAGGGGACTGAGGCTGAAGAGGGTGAGGGCCAAGGCCCCCCAGGAGCTTGGGGCAGAGGATCCAGGTGCCTCTCCACTCTGCTCTCCAGCAGCTTGGCGTAGTCAAAGCCCCTCTGAGGCCAGGACACCTGGGTGTGAGTAATGGAAACCGGGCAGTGGGACCTTCCGAAATGGGAATTCCATCTGCCTGACTTTGTTCTCCTGGACGCTGGTTTCCATGGCAATTTGGGCTGGGAAGGTAGAGGGCCTGGAGCGGGCTAAATCCCTGGAATAAAAAAAGGGGGGTCTCCTTGTGGGCCGAGTGTCTCCCCCAAGCAGCAGATGCCCTCGCTCCCAATGAAGAGCACATCTCTGCCCCCCACCATCCTTCCTGCCTCATCGGGGGACTGGCAGCTTCAAGGCAGGAAAGCCCTGTGCCATTAGACAGCCAAGCAGGTCTCCATGGTCAGGTCCGGTGACTGGAAGAAGACCCAGCCCCATTCGTGGGAGAGTTCACATTCCGGAAAAGGCTGCAACATGTATTGAGCACCTACTATATGTGCCTGGGCCCGGGTTAGGCCTCCGGAGACCACCACTTCTGATGCTTTCCTTACGGGGGACGATGGGGGGTGACCTCACCGAGGAAGAGTGGCTGCACAGCCCCAGTCCTCTGCATCTCCCAGTCCCCCGTGGGCCAACTCGAACCCAGGACACCGGGCAGAGAACAGGACCCAACCACCAACCACCAGGCAGAGAACAGGGCCAGCCCCTCCTCCACCAACCAATTCTGTCCAGCTTTAAGTCAGCTCAGCTGATGAGCTAGTCGCCACAGAGGTGAAGGAACTTGCTGAAGGCCACACAGCCAGTTGGCGGCCAAGGTTGGACTCCTTCCTGTAGCTGGTAGAGAGCAAGAGAGCCAGAGCTTTAGTGGCGATGGGCTTAGGCTGAACTCTGTCCTGTCACTTGCCTCGTGTGACCTTGGACAAGTCACCTTACCCACCTGTTTCACTCTGCTCATCTGAAAACTGGGGACAACCCCCACCTCCCAGGCCTGCGAAGATGAGACGACAGCGGAACAAGCATGGCAGAGCACCTGTCGCAGAGGCAGAGGTGGCCAAGGAGCGTCTCTAGCCAGTGGATCATGTCTGTGGCTCCTGGGTGGAGGCCGGTGACGGCCAGAGAGGAGAAGCCCGGACACCAACCCTTCCAACCCCTGACACCCTGGGAGGCCTCAAAACCAGGAACACACAGAAAGCGTCAAAAACAAGAAATAACACAGGCCCTTTATTTGCTCCAGAACTTGGCTGCTGTGTGGTCTGAGGGTGTCACACTTTTCCAGGTCCCCCAAGGGACCATCTCACCCGAGGGTGCCAGATTTCTGGGCGAGGCCAGACTGTACGACCTGCCCCTCCGGCCTCATCAGTCCAGAAGGCCCAGCTGCCTGCCACTGGTGCCTGGGACCAGCAAATCCCCTGAACCTGGAAGATGATGCCTGCCTTTTCTGCAAGGTGGCTTTTCACAAGGCGTTGGTTAAAATATTGCACTTGTAAATTAGGAAAACTGATGAGGCAAAGGTTTCCTATTACAGGAAGACGTGCCAAGCATCCTACTACTGTTTAAATAAATAAAACTCGAGGCAGGGTCTGCGCTGCAAGCCCCAGCGGCCCCTGGGAGAGCCCCAGAGCCCCGGCCACGCCCCTGCCCCGTCAGCCAGTTCTTTAAGGAACTTGGTCAATTCGAGGTCTCCGCAGCAGGGAGCAGCAGCTCCGGATCTGGCTCAGCCAGGGCCCCTGACCTGCCGGGGCCCTTGGACCCCCTCGTACCGGGGCGTTGGAGACCCAATGGGGCCAGTCCTTCTCTTCTCCAGTGGCCTGGGCCTCTTTAGGTCCAAGCCTCTCATCCAAATGTCCATCTGTCTGTCCGGAGACGCGGCCTCTGGGGCTTGGTTGCCTCCTCCGTCGCAGGGGAGAGGGAACAGTGGGAGGGGGCCCAGCCCTCCTGGTGTGAACGCCGAGCTCTGCCCTGATGGCCCCTAGAGCGGGGGACTCATCTTCTTCTGGTTAATGAGGTCCAGGTAGAGGTCAGAGCGGAGGAAGCGTGGGTATGAGTCCTTCTCCATGAGCCCGAAGATGCGCTTTTGTGCCAGGTCGAAGCAGCCCCGAGTGACGCTCTGCAGGTTGTCCTTGGTGTGCTCCCGAGTGTACGAGTCCAGGTTGACCTTTGGGGGCAGAGGTGGCACGGTCAGGGCTGCCTGCAGGGAGCTGATCCCAGGGACCAGGGGTGGGACCTATCCAGCCTCTCACCTTCAAGTCCCTCTGCCGCACATCTTAAGGTTCAGAGTGGGGGCCCCTGGGTTAGCAGATTCAAGTGCTAGCTCGGTCACTTACTGTGGGGCCTGAAACACCACCTCTAGGGTCAGGCCGCCCGAGCCACACCTAGGCGTGCGGCTCTAAGCAAATCACTGACGTGCTCTGAATCTCAGTTGTCTTCTCTGTAGATTAGGGATAATAGCACATTTTTCGAAGAGCTTTGCAAATTAAGCAAGATCCTCCAAATTGAAGAGATGGGGATTGAACCAGTAGATCTACCCTGAACTTTGTACATGGAGTCTGCACACACTTGACAGATGTCAGCTACGTGATCAGGTTCTCCAAAACCGCCCCGCATTTTAACAAGGGTCCTACAACCTATTTTACAGGTTGCTATGAGGTTAAATACAAAAGCCCATTCATAAAGGGCTTAGCATCTCAACAGAGGCCATTTTTGTTATCAGCGGAACTCAGTTCTTCCTGTGGCCCCAGCGGGCTTCCTCTCCGCCCAAGGCACAGGGTCCCTAAGAATCACTCCGCCCTCCTGGAGGCGTCCAGGTACCCCCAACCACTAAGAGGCCACAGGGCATGGGGACAGGGCTGGGGCCAACCAGAGGCCCTACCTCCTTGCACGCCTGGATTGCAATGTACTCGGCAAAGATCTTCTTGGCCTTGGCTGCCATCTTGGACTGTGACTTGACCTTCTTAAAGTCCTCGCACGCCAGCCAGAATTCCAGGTTCTCCTCACTGAATTCAGTGCGAAGGAAGGCCTGGAACACTGCTAACCCATCTGTGAGGGGAAGGCCAGACCCTGGGTGAGAGGCAGGACCAGCTCCTTCTGCCTGCAGGACCCCCAGGTCCGCTCCCCCCTGCCCCGGGGTTGTTAGGGGCAGATGCTAGGAACTTAGTAAGAGCACCTGCTCCCGAGAGCCAGCAGCCCTGGGGGGTGGTCCCACCCCTGCCACTGCCTCTTTGTGGGCCTTGGCCAGGTCTGTCCCCCTTCGTGCCTCAGTTTCCTTGTCTGTAAAATGAGGGTGATCAGCCAGTCCCCTGAAGCCCGGTGAGGATAGAGGGCTTCCTGCCCGGAGAGAACAGGCACACTTGACCCAGTGCAGGCCCTCAGTACATGGAAATGTTTACTGTGATTCTGGGAACACGGGTCTGAGCACACGGGTCCCAGTGGCCTCTGGCTGGCAGTGCCAGCTCCCATGGACGGGGAGGGGCTGGCAGCAGCTGGCTCCGAGGCCAGACCTAGAGCCTCAGCCAGGACTCAGCCTCTCCTGACACCCCACTGGGCCCAGGAGAGAGGGAGGGAGGGAGAGAACACAGGGCAGGGGGGAGGACCACTGACCCCCACTCACATTTATGAAGCAGCAGCTTCTCCAAGGACTCGCCCCACTTGAGGGCCTCCTCCGAGGTGGGCCTGAGGGGAAAGGGCAGGGCACAGTGAGCGCACAGTGAGGTTCCGAGAAGCAGGGTGGCTGGGTCCCGGCCACCTGTCCACCACCCGTGGCCCATCTGATTGGGGAGCTCAGGAGAGACCCACCCCCTTTCTTGGGGCCAGCATCCCTTCTAGCCCCCACCTGCACCCCTGCCTGGCCCTCCTCCCTGGACAACTGCTCCCCCTGAGGGCTGCTGCTTGCAGGTACCAGGCCCCCTCTGTCAGAGCCTCCATCCAACCCAGAGCTGGATCCGCCAGCAGTACCCCTTCCCCCTTAACCCAACACCACCCTGCTCCCCAGGAACCACTGGGTGCCTGAGGAGTCCCAGCGAGCACCTACTTGAATGACTTCATCACTTTGTCTGGCTTGCCCGCTGGCTGGGCCCCGGGGGACTCATTCCGCCGCCTGAAGATGCCCAGCTTGTTCTTCATGTCCTTGGCTCTGGAAGCAGAAGCAGAAAAGGGGGTCAGTGAGCCCCGCACACTCGGCCCCTGCAGATTCAGGGTGGGGAGGCCGGGGCAAGGGGCACCTACTCCTTCATCGTGTGCCGTCTCTGTAGGTTCCCGTTGCGCGTGAGGTACATGCCTCGGAGCATCTCTGTAGGGCCCCCCACCTTGGAACCCGGGAAGGTTTGCAGGAAGCACTCCTGGGCTCCTGCTCCCCACCCTCTGTCCTGGGCAGCAGACAGGCACGGGACAGGATGCAGCAGATCTCGCTCGCAGGGATTCCAGCCGGACAACTGGACGCCCAGGCATAGGCTGAGCTGGGACTCAGACAGGAGGAGCCAGGAAATGGGAGGGGCCAGGACGGGAGAAAAAAAAAAATCCGTCCTGGCCAACCCAGAGAGGGAGCCCGTGAAAGGGGCATGTGTCTACAAGGGGCGGCCTCTAGGGCCTGCCCAGGCAGGAAGCCAGATCCAGTTATTTGTGACTGGCCTCCCCCGTTACCATGGCAGCGCCAGGGGAAGGAGGAGAAAACAAGTCAGCAAATTGCTGGGAGGGAAAAGAGGAGGGGAGGGAGGGGAGACTTCCAAAGCCAGGGTGGCAGAACTGGCTATTTTTAGCCAAGAACTATTTTTAGCTTTGCCACTCCCCACCCCTCTGGCGATTTCAGCTTTGGGCAAAACTGCTGGCAGGAAAGGGGTTAAGTATCCTGGCTCCTGCTCCCCGGCCAGCCCCGCCCCCTGTCGTAGCCCCCTACCCCGAGCACCTCGGGAGAAGAGCTCCCGCCTGCCTGCCCACAGCCTCAGGCTCTGGCTTGGAGACTTCCATCAGCGAACAGGCAGAGTGTACCAAATGTCTTAACACCATTTTAAGTTTAAGTACAGAGTCTGAAGTGCAAGTCTCATAAACTTCCAAAATCATTTTTTGAAAGTTTAATTATTTAATGTTTAAGACATTTAGTTTTATGATTTTTCAATCATAAAGTTTTTGTTTTAATTTCTGGTCTCTCTTCTGATTAAAGATGGAACACGCTGATGGAAACCAGAAGGTTGAAATGCATGATCTAAATCACAAAGTTAAATAAGTGTAAAAGAAGTTTAAATAATTCAACTTTCAAATGTGTTTAAGTCTGTAGCATTCTACTTCTGAAGTTACTCAAGCTTCAAATGACACTATGACCTATGGGACACCCTCTGTAATTGAGGGTAGTGGTACCCAGTGGAGATTATGAGTGAGAATCTGAAGCCAGATAGCCCAGGGTTCAAATCCCAGCTCCAGCAGTTACCAACTATGTGCCCTTTGTCAAGTTACTTAACCTCTCTGAGTGTCAAGTTTTGTCCTCTTTTAAAGAGGTAAGATAAAGGTACTCGGTGTCTACTGGGGCTGGTCCAAGGCAAAGAGGAAATGCATGAGGAGCTTTACACAGTGCTTGCGGGAAAACTGCTCAGGCTTGGGCTGAGGCCCACATGCCTCCTGAGAGTCTAGGGCAACTGCCCAGGGATGGGGACCCTGCTCTAGAAGGTTCCAAGTCAAGGAGTCCAGGGATTGGCAGCCCTCTGGGTGAGGGCTGGGCCCTCAGCCCTGGGGTGGCTGGTAGTGAGAGAGCACAGTGTTCTGAGAGCCCTGCTGCGGGCCCCTGCCCAGGTAAGCACACAGAAGCCCCCGGAGGGGCAGGGGCTTGTCTGAGGCCCAGCCTTCAGGGGTCGCTCCATGGCTCAGAGCCCACAGTGTTTCTCTGTGACGGGTCCAGCCAAGCCTTTTCTCCCAGCTACATTGCTGGGCAGACCTCTAGGGCATACGGGGGAGGTGCCTGGGAGTCTCTGATTGGCACATGGACATCTCAAGAAAGGATGACAGAGGTCAGGGGACAGAACAGGGACCGTAAGAAGAAGCTAAAGGAGCACTTTCCTCTGATCAGAACTGTGAGAAGATGGAGAGTGACCTCTGGGCTCAGAGGCTTCTTAGCAGGGGTGCTGCGCATCTCCTTCAGGGTGCTTTGCGCCTGGCTTGCAAGGAACAGGCTCCGGCCCTGGCCGGGTGGCTCAGCTGGCTGGAGCTTCATCCTGTACACCGAAAGCTTGCAGGTTCAGTCCCTGGTCAGGGCACACACCTAGGTTGTGTGTTCTACCCCCGGCCGGGGCACGTGCAGACCTATCACCTGATGTTTCTCTCTCTAACCCTCTCTTTCTCTCAAATCAATAAATTTATCCTCTGATGAGGATTCAGAAAAAACAATAACAGGCTCTGAAGAAAAAAAGTGTGTGTGTGTGTTGTAGAGCCAGCGGGCCAGTTTTCAGGTCCCAGCTCTACAGCTTGCTACGTGACCTTAGACAAGTAACTTCTTTCTACCTCCGTTTATTTGTAAAATAAGATAAGTCAGACAAAAGAAAACGTGAACTAAAAATAATGGTAAAAATGGAATTGGATAATATGTGTAATACACATAGAACAGTGTCTAACACAATAAATACTACTTACTTGTGTTATTATCTCAGATTCTGAGAATCCTCAACTAAACTACGAATGTGACCTTCAGGCACTCGGAAGGCGGTGCCCACTCTGAAAGGAGGCGAGAGCTGCTGGGCCAGGGCACCCTGGACACCAGCCCCCCGCTGCCCCCCACCCCGCTGCCCCCCACTGCTCCATGCTGGCAGCAGCTCCGGCCTGGGCCAGATGGCTGGGGCAAAGGACTATTTTCGTTTGTGCATTTCACCTTCCCTGGAAAGTGTGACTGTTCTGGCTGCAGAGCAAAGCCTCCATACTGCTGCCCCAGGAAACCGGAGAGGGCAGGGGAGCTGGGGGGGGGGAGTTTCTAGGGCAGTGGACCCCAGCTAAGGTCGAGGCAAGGGAAGAAGGTTGCAGGAGGCACCTGGGAAGGATCCCTGTTCTCCCCCAGGCCCAATCTGCGCATAATGTAGGCACTGCAGGACTGGGAGGGGATGGGGGCGCCCCCTCCAGGTGCCACCATGTACCCCTCTCTGCAGTCTACAGGGCCTTGGGTCTGGGGGTACAAGGAGACCCAAGGAGATTCTCCACTCATCCTATTAACAGGCACTTGTAACAAATCCCAAACAAAAGTGTAAGCACCCTGAGCTTGGCCCAAAAGGCTCCAGGAATACGAGATACACTGTCTGGGCCAGCAGCGCCCCCTCCTGGCAATGTCTGGGACTGTTAGCATTCAAGAGCCAAGAGGAGAAAAGGGAACCCTATGAACTGCCTGTTCGGTCCTTTATCAGAGGGCCAAAGAGCTTGTCGAGGTCACTAGGCCGCTACTTATCTTAGAGGCTGGGCCAGGGCCATGGCAACCTGGCTGGTTGCCTCTGTTTGGTTCGCTGTGGCTTCCAGGTACTTAATCAGCACCTCACCTCATGCTACGTAGATGCTGAGGGCAGTGCCTTGATGCTTAGCACCCGTGACCCCACCCTGGGGCCACTGCTAAGTCCCAGGATCCTGCTGTTCTCTGCTGTCTGTCTGGGGCAGGACTGGGTGCCTCCCCTCCTCCCCACCTGTACCCCTGGAGGAGGAAGAGGGGTGCAGAAGGCCTCCCTGAATGCAAGGGTGAGGGCAATGGATCTTTCCAACATACAGGTTTTTGCTCTTTCTCTTCTGGGAGCCTTCATCATTGTCCCCAACCGTGTCTGGCCCACTCATCTGTGGAGAAAAGACAGATAGGTAGTAGTCTGGGCATCCAGGGGCTGCTGCCTGAGCAAAGAGAGGCGCAGGGGTCCAACAGCGCCTGCAAAGCAGCCCCCCACACCTCCCAAAGTTCCCACCCCTCACAAAACAAACGAGGGAGGGTGACCTCACTGTCCTAATTTTGAAATCAAGATCATAATGACCATAACTCAGGATTCTGAGGTCTGAAAGACACCTGGGATTGGTCCGAGTGTGTAATGTGAATTATGATACAGGCCTGAGAGCACCCCTCTTGCCTTAGCACTTTCCATGGCTCCCTAGTGCCCTTGGGATAATATCCAAGCTCCATAACCAGCCATACAGGGTCTAAGGTGAGGATCTGGGCAGAAACGCCCATTTCACATCTGTTACCACCCCTTCAGTTACCTCAGCAGCCTGACTCCTGCTCCAGCAGCCTCCTCCCCCTGCCCTCCGGCCAAACAGATGTCTTCCCCTGCCTTGTGCGCTCACCTTGGACCTTTGCACATGCTATTCCTTCCACGGAGGACGCCTTTGTGACTCTCCCACCTCCCTTTCCTCCCAAGACCCAGCCTCGGGCAAGACCCAGACCTCGGGAGAACTGCTGCAAGGCCTCCTCACCTGAGAGGCCCCCCTCGCCCCTAGACCAAGGTCATGCCCACTTTACCCGCTTTGAAGTCCCTACTACACCCCAAATGGCTTATTCCAAAGCTCTCTCCTCCATTGGATTGGGAGTTCCCAAGAGCAGGCCTCTGCCTGTCTTCACCTCTGTCGGGGTCACGTTCACCAGGCCCAGTACACATTGGGACCCAGTAAGTATGTGTAGAATGAATGAATGAATGAATGAATGAATAAATAAATCAGTGAATGGAGAGGGAAAGCAGACTGGGAAAGATGCATCTTGAGGCTCTTGCTGCTTGGTTCCAGGCCTGCAATTCTACCCCCCCAGGCTCTCCTTCAACCCACAAATTCCGCCCACTCCACCCCCATCTCCATGCCCTTGCCTGTGCTGTGCCCCCTTCCTGGAACGCCCTCTCCTCTTCTCGCCAGCATCTACCTCCCCCCGCATCCACCACTCCTCCACACCCTCAGACTCCCACTGTCTCTCCTGGGGCTCCCTCTGTCTCCCTCGCCTTGCCAGTGCCAGCCTATCCTCCAGGGGAACCCGGCCCCCAACTGTGCCACCCAGAGCGGAAGCCCGGGAAATGCTCTGAGACAGCAGGGGAGCTGGAGCTCACCGAGAGGGATGGGCTTGAACACTGTGTTCCACGACCAGATAGAAGGCCACCAGGTGTGGGTCTCAGCTTTGACTCCCCCTGAGTCCTACCCTGGGCCTCAGTTTCCTCATTTGTAAAATAAAGATGAGCTGAGCTTTAAAATACATGTTAATTCTGGAAAGGAAGTAATCCAGGGGTATCCAGCAGGAGGAGCTAGTAGCCTCGGTGAAGCACCTGCCTGTGATAGATGGAAGGATGGATGGATGGACTGATTGACTGACAGGTAGACAAATGGAGTAGGGCATTATTTATAGAGCTTATACGATAGGCCGGGTGTTGGAACGGACATTATTCAGATACTATCTCATTAATCTTCGGAGTAAACAGAGGCTCAGAGAAGTTAAGTCACTACACTAAGGACACCCAGCGTCTGACAGCCGGAATCTGGGTCTTTCTGAATTCAAGCCTTGTGTTTCTCCACCAGAGGACGCTGCTACTCAAACGCAAGGACAGAGCACATTTTGAACGTTTTCAGTGAAAGACTCGGGAAATGCTGCCTCCTTCCTGAGAACGCTGCCCCACCAAGGCTGTAAACCCGCCTGCGTACGTGCACACACAGGCACACGCCCATCTGTGATGTGAGGTTCCAGAGCTCAGCGTACAGCCAGACCTGGGCATAGATCCTACTCCCACTGATTTTGGAGAAGTTTTCCAGCCTCTCGGCTTCAGATTCTTTAGTTCTAACATCAGGGATGATGATGACCACACACCCCACTGTTGGAAGATACACTGGGAAAAAGCCTGGGGCCCCATGGCCCAACCCCGATATGCAGGGCGCCCTCACTAACCAGGGGCTGCCGGAGTTCATTGCCTAGTGAGTGTTACTGCTGTTGCTTACTGTATATACAGGCTGTGTCGCACCGTAGGCAGTGCCCAAAGCCCCCACCCGTGGGAAAGGGCCCCGGGTGCTGCACTTCCTCCCATTCTAACCTCAGCTTCCGTGCTTTATCAGCACCACACAATGGGCCTTGGGACCGCTCCCACCGGCGCGCCACCCCCAGCCTCTGCACTGCTGGGAAATGGGCTCTTCCTTCCACTGCTGGGAGGGGGCATCTTCGGCAGGGACCAGCCCATGCCAATCATCCTGACAGAGCAGCTGGGCAGCTCTGCCCCTGGGAACGGCCCACAAAGCAGGCAGGGAAACCCAGACACAAACGTGGGGTGCTATGCACCACAAAGAGAAGAAACAGAGATGGAAAGTTGGGGTTCTGATTTGCAGCCCCAGGGTGGCTCCCAAGGCTCCTTCCTGCAGGAGCTGCAGCAAGGCCTGCGCAGGGCCCAGCACGGACCCTCCCTCCTATCAATGCCGTCTCTGTGCTGCCCGGCCACCCCCGACGGATGGCTCACAGAGGGGAGCCCAGAACCGCCTCCCTCCACTCCGGGCAGGAATCCCTGGGGCCTGCCCAGCCCCACCAGGCCACCTCCAGGGACTGGGAGCTCACTGCTTCTCAGAATAATAATTATAATTCTTATTGTAATTAGAACTGTAATCATAGTAGTAGTGAATGAAGAGTGCAGACTCTAAACTGCCTGAATTTGAATCCCAGCTCCATCATTAATCAGCTAACAGATCTTAGCCCAGTTGCGTCCCTTCTCTGTGCCTTGGTTTCTGTATTTATTAGACACACCTCACAGGGCCGTTAGGAGGATTAATTAAGCTAACACACAGGAAGTGCTCCGCACAGCGCCCATCCGAAGACGTGCTCAGGAACAACGAGCCATTGTGGTTATGACTGTTCGTTCTTGAGCGCTCATGCTGGGCAGCGAGCGAAAGCACCATTACAAACTTCACCTAATTTTCTCGTTATGGCAGTTCTAAGGCCATTGGCTGTTATTTCTCCCAGTCTACAGGTGAGGACCTGAGACCCACCGCAGTTCAGCTACTTGCTCAGGGGCTCAGAGTTGGCAAGTAGCAGGGAGTCACAGTCTGGTCCAGTGCCCACCCAGGCCGAGGGCTCCCCTGGCAGCAGGGCCTCACCGGCTTCCCCTTCAGTCTTGGCCTGACTTCCGGGCCGCAGAGCCAGCCTCACTGCTCTCTGACCAGCCCTGCCTGGTGGGTCCCACGGGGCCTCGTGGACACAGGAGACCTAGACTCTACACTTATTTGTTCAGACGTAGGAAATAACTTTTCTTTAGGCTTTTCTTCAGGGGGAGGCTGGAAGGTGGCGTCACATCTTGGAGCTGGAAGGTATCTCGAGGGCCCTTCTCTGACATGCAGCCCAGGTGGGAAGATGGGTGCTGTGAGGCTGGCACCTTCCCCTCCCCAATAACCCCTGTACCAGCCAGGCCCCTGAAGGAGGAGGCCAGGGAGGGACCTCCCAGCCTCTGTCTCCTCACTGTCAAAGAATGAATGACCTGTGACTGGGCAGAGTCAGGCCAGGCTGGGGTGGGATTCGATGGGACGTCCGGGACCAGACACGGATGCTCTTGGGGAAGCTCCCAGGAAGAGGGAGGCTCAGGCCTGTGGATCTGCCCCGTGCAGCCTCTCGGGAGCCGCAGCAGGAAGAGGCTCTGGCAGCAGAGGGCACTGTGAGACAGCTCAACTCCGCAGGAAGAGCCAGACCCAGGGAGAACTCACGGACAACTTTGTGGGCTCTCCTCCTCTCTGGGCCTCAGGAGGCCCCTCTGTGAGGTGACTTGGGTGAAGCAGATCGTCCCTCAGGTTTGTCTGGTTTGGACACTGGTACTCCCAGGAGAAATCTCTCAGCACATAGGAAGGCAGATGACAGGTGAGGGGAGGGTTGACACAGGGACTGTCACCTAGTGGCGGACGACCTGTGACCCAGGCGCACAGCTCAGCCACACAGCAGCACAGTGACCAGCCCAAGGCTGCAGCAGCTCCGCCTGTCCCCCTGAGGTCTCAGGCCACCACGGGATCACTGCCCTGGACCCCGAGCATGGTGCGGACTGCAACCTCCCCGAACCCCCGGACAACTCCGTGCAGGCTCAGGTCTGCCCGTATTACGAGAGAAAACTAAAGCTCAAAGAAAGATGTCATCTGGCCAAGGTCTCAGGACCAGGCGGGAAGGGGTGGAGCTGAGACTTGAACTTGGGTCTTTCTGATTCCATAGCCTGAGGACTGCATCCCTCGCCCCTTTACCTCCAGCCTGGTGCTACCTGTAAACAGTGGCCCATCGGCATCCCAGGACAGCCAGGCCTAGGCCAGGAGGACGGAAGTCTTGGAGAAAGCACTGCCTCCCCAGCCTCCAGCCAGCCCACAACCCCACGCCCCTCAGCAGCACGAGCGATGCAGGGTCTGGGGGAGGCAGAGCCGGGAAAGAGTGGACAAGGTAAGGCCAGTGCCCAGCCACAGTCACTCGGGGGTCCGGGGCAAAACATGTCTCCCTGGGCCCAAGCTCCCAACCATGAGATGAGAGTGGCTGGGCCCGCCTCGTAGTCTCATGGAAGCAGGAAAAGGGAGCTGAGGCACCTGGTGGATGTCGGGATAACTGCTCCTCCTCTTGCTGCTGCTGTCTTCCTCCTCCTCCCCTTCGTCATTGTCAACATGGTTCCCATTTATGGAGCCCCCACCAGGTGCTGAGGGCCAGGCCCTGCCCTTACCACTTCAGCCAAGTTGGGCTATTTCATCCCCTCAGCAACCCTACAAAGGAGGTATTATTACCATACCCATTTCACTGATGAGGAAGCTGAGGCTCAGAGAGGTGCGGGGATTTGCCCAGGGCCCACAACCCCTGAGGGATGGAGCGAGACCAGGGTGCTTGTCCAGCCTTGACCTTACTTCTTTACCTCTACTACAAGGGTAGGTTTCTTACTAACGCCGGCTGGCTAGAGGGAGCAGAATATGAATGCTGATGAAGGACTCGAGACTTGGTAAGGGGAAGCCACAGAGAAAAGTAGCTGCCATGGGGCTGGGGGCAGCCTCTGGGGCTCTGCAGGCTCAGTCAGGCCGGCCCAAGAAAAGAAGCAGCCGGCCAAAAGAGGGTGGGGGAGGAGCGGATGCCAGTGGGAGTCCCGGGCACCCAAAGGAGGAAGCTGAGAAGGGAGAAAACTTGTCCGGGCCTGCTGGACTCCCAGGTGGAAGTATCTGCACCAAAAATAGGAGCTGAGATCAACTTATTTTGGGAACCAGAAGTGTATGCGTGAATGTGTGTTAACTTACTCAAACTTATTTGTATTATAGGTATTTGTATTTGAGCAAGCCGGGAAGGGAGAGCTTGGAAGGGTCTGCGGGGAGGATCAGGATTGGGAGGCCTGAGGTAGGTGGGGGGCCCTTGGACCTCGGCCACCCTCCAGAGGAGAGTATCCAGGCCTCCCCGAGTCAGCCGAGGCCTCACCTCGGTCGGACAGAGGTCTGGGCTCCCCGGCGGCAGCTGCACCCAGGAGCGGCCTGAGGCTGTGACACTCAGACTGTGAGGCACTTCACAATCCCCGGGGTGGCCTGCTTAAAACATGGGTCTGAGCGTCTCCCAGGGACATTCTGACCCCAGAAGTCCGGAATCACCTCCCCCTGGTGATTCTGCAACACGTTATTAAACTCTGAGGCCCACCTGCATTGACAGATGGGGAAACTGACCCAGTCCCAGCTCCTCTGGGAGTTGGTTCCAATTCCTGGACCCAAAGTTTAAGGTCCTGTTCTTCAGGGTCCCAGCCTGCTTCTCCAGCCCGGCCACCTTTCTGCAGCTGTCCTCCCACGTGCCAAGTCGGCTTTAATGCCGGTGGCTTCAAAGCTAAGGTTTTGGAGGCTATGGCCTGCCTCTGGGGGGAAGCACGCTGGCATCTACTAGTCCTGTCTGCCATGGGTTTGGAGGCATGTCCGTCGTGCCTGCAACTCAGGAGTCCCCCGCTCTGGCCAATGACTGGCTTCTGTGGACACTTTTGTCCAGGTCATGTCCTCTTCCACAGAATGCCTGCCTCAGCCTTTCTGTTTGTTCCAAACTGTTCAAGCTTCGAGGCTGAGTGAGGGAAGCTGAGACAAGAGAGCTGAAGACTTCTCTAGAAGCCTCCCCTGATGGCCTGAGGCCCTGGGATCTCTCCTCCCTGAACTCCCGGGTCTCTGAGGGGCGGCTGCCCTCTGTACGCACTGACCACCCCCACCGGCCCGGGCCCCCAACTGTTGTCATAACAACAGCTTGCACTGCACTGCCTGCTAGCACCTCAAGACATTCGCCTCCAGTCTGCACTGATGTCACCAGGCGCCAGACCCTGCCAGTTCATCCGCAGCCACCCTGGGGTGTGAGGCCTGTTAATCTCTGCTTTTCAGAGAAGGACACTAAGGCTCAGAGGAGCTGAGTGACTCACCCAAGGCCACACAGTAAGTGAAAGACAGAACCGTGACTCAAGCTGGCTAGTGAGCTTCAAGGACATGACACAATCATTTCACTGTGAGGCCACCTTCCTGGCCCACGCAGACAGCTCACTCCTCCCAGGCTGCGATCAGCCTCACACATTTCTGGGCCCTGCTGTGGCACAGAGCACAGAGCCAGGCACACGGCAAGCGATCAACGCACACTTATTCCTCCACTTCTAAATACTCGCAGGAGGCAAACAGCACGGTGCTCAAGAGCGCTGGCCCGGAGCCAGATTCTCATCCTGGTTCTGACTGTGAGAGGCCTGGCGCAAGCGAGAGGACCTCTGCGTGCCTCAGCTTCCTCATCTGTAGGGAGCGGTAACAAGGTCTACTTCACAGGGCTGCTGTGAGGATGAGTGAGCTGATGCAAATGGCTTAGAGTAATGCCAGCACAGAGCAAACGTGTGCTGTCGTCGTGTTGGCTGATGGATCTCTAATCTTGCTGGGCGTGGACGAGGTTGACATTGTAACTATTTCTCTGGCTACTATCTTGGGTCTTTAAGGTCCAGATACACAGTGTTCTGGGCTTGGTCGCATCTGCTGTACTTGCTGTGGGGATCCCCAGTGCAGCAGGGCTGGAAGAACCCAGTATCTGGAGTCACTAAGTCATGGGTTTAAGCCCAGGTTGTGCCTTCTGGTCTCTCTGGCAAGTGGGTATAAGGCGCATTGAAAGGACTCTCTGGAAAGCTCTGCCCTAGGGGTGGGACAAAGTGACTGCTCTTCCCTGCAACTCCGGGACGCAGTGTCCCCCCTCCATCTCATGTGCCCCTGCCCCCGTTACGTTCGGCCTTCTTACCTTCCTGTGTCCCGTGAAAAAGAGGGAAAGGTGGTGCATGGAGCCGCCGTTGCGTCCCAGTTCCTTCTTGAGGGTGCGGGGTGAAGGTATGGCCCAGGGGGCCGCGCTGCCCTCCCCGTCGGAGCAGTTCAGGGTGGTGTCGGAGGAGAAGCAGGGCCCGCGGGGCTCCTGCAGCAGGCTGCCCTCGCTGTGCGTGCGGCGCCGCAGGGAGCTCTGCACGCGCAGAGAGAGGCCGCCCTCGGCGCCCTGGCCTGTCTCTATCATGCTGCTGCGCTTGGCCTCCCCATGCTCTCCATAGTTGTCATCACTCGTGTCCTCGTCGTCATCTTCCTCCCGCTCGTCCCCCTCGTCCCCTTCCTCGGCCTCTTCTGCATTCTCTTCATCACCAGAGCTGCCCCCCTCCGCCCCTGCCTTCTGGCTGTAGGTGCTGTCCAGGCGGACCTCGGGAATGATGAAGGCTGGCCTGGAGGCCACAGGCGGCTCCCCGGTGGCTGGCGGTGGGTCCCCAGAGCTTGTGGTCTCCTCAGCAGGGGCCTCAGCTGGCAAGGCAGCCTGGCTGGGGGGCAGGTTTTGACGTGGCGGAAGGTCCTGAGCAGGGGAGTCCTGGAGGGCAGCCGGGTCTTTGCTGAGTAGAGGGTCTTCGCTGGGAGGGGCTTCTTGCTTAGCAGGAAGGTCCTGGCTGGGAGGGAGGGTTGGGGCTTCAGGCAATTCCTGGCTCGGTGGGGAGTCCTTGCTTGGTGAGGGCTCCTGCCACAGCGGGGGCTCCCTGCAGGAAGGGGGGTCTTTGCTGGACAGCAAATCGGGGCCAGGAGACGGTTCCTGGCCCGAGGAGGAGTCCTCGCTTGGTGGAGGGTCTTGTCCTGCAGGAGGCTCCTGGCCGGGAGAGGGGTCCTTGCTGGGTGGGGGGTCCGCGGCACCCGGCCCCTTCCCTCCGTCTGAGGGCATCTCCCTCTTCTCATCCGTCTCCGACTCCAACATCTGGGAGGCAAAGAGGAAACAAGCAAGTTCAGAAGAGGAGGCTACGCGACACCGGGTACTGTGCACACAGAGGCCACAACGCCATCAGGCAGCAGCCTGAACCCCACGCCCCACGGTCTGAAAGCCCTTTTGGTTTAGCTGTATAAGGGGCCCCGGCCTTAAAAACATGGCTGGTCACTGAGGGCAGACGGAGAGGTAGCAATCTTTACTTGGCTCCTCTCGTGTGCCAGGGGCCATGTCAGATTAAACCCCCCAAAAACCCTTCCCAACAGCCCCCCCAGGCAAGTGTCGTGGTGCGTCCGTGAGTAAGGAGAAGCCGGGCAGTCTCTGCATTCACGGACGGCAGCTGAGCCAGCTCCAATCCAGAGCGACCTCTAGGTGGGAGAATCCTGGACCCGGCCGAAAGGTATTTTTCACCTGAACCAAAGTGTTTTTTAAAAAGCCTAGTGAGGCATTCCAATCAGACCTTGCTCTCCATGCTTAAGTAGCTTCTGATACTCAATGGAATGAAAAAGAACTTCAAAATATTGCTGACACCTGGACTAAACAGATGACACAGACATGTGGACCCTCACCGAAGGACCACCGGTGACTTTTAAACTGCTTGGAGGCACCTCGGGAGTTCCACACACAGAAAAGAAAGCCTTTTCTGCCTCACACACAACCCTCGGAACCCCCGCAGTTTTTGCCAAGTTCCTACAGATTCCCTTTGCAAAGGGGAAGAGAGTGCCCTTGATGAAGTCTGAACAGCAGCTGTCCCGCACGCAGACGGGGGCTCTGAGAAGGGCTGGAGTGTCCACGGTGCCGCAGCCACACAGGGAGAGCAGGTCTCGGGCTGGGCTCGTCACGGTCAAGGTCTTGGAACGCTACTGCTGGAACTACTGAGAGCCCAGTTCTCGTCCATGAAGAGACCAAAACCAGCTAGAACTGATGGAAAACTCAGACATCACACCTACGCAGGAACGGTGCAGATACACGAGAATGTGTGTGCACGCACACGCAGGGGCCAAGAATCTCAGGGGTGCACACACTTAGAACATAGGTTTAGAACCCTTGCTGCAGAGACCCTTCACAACGATTTGACAGATGAGAAAGCCACTCGAAGGAGCAGCGACTGATCCACCACTGCACAGCCACCCAGACACGGACGGGCTGTACCACAAGCTGAGAAACCCCTCTAGCCCTCGGGAATCTGTGACAGTGAAGCCCCTGCCGGACCTCACATCTGGGAGTAGGTCGCCATCCATGGCTCCGGGCAGCGGCTTGGGGGTTGCACACTCTCGGCAGGGGTCACCGTGGCTTCTGGGAGCCCCAGAGGGGATGTGACAGCACTGTGTGGATAAGAACCGTGGCCTGGGAGCATGAAAGGGAAAGCGCCCCCATTTCCAGCGGAGATGGAGGCTGCAAAAGGGGGGCAAGCCTCCGAGGACTCTAGGGTGACCTGGTGGTTCTGATTCCCAGGCGCGGCCCAAGACAGGTACCCACTCACCCCTGCGGACCCCCTGCCTTGGACGTCCTGCCTGTACCTGGGAGATGACGCCACCTGGGAGCCCTGGGGCCTCACAGCCTCAGGTTCTGAAACATCAGCAATCCCAGCTCCCCACCGCACAGAGAAGGATGCTGAGGCCCAGACAAGGGCGGGGCCAAGCCAGACTCACAGGGTGGGACCAGGTAGGGTCAGTCACCAAATCTTCGGGGCCTCAAGGTCCCTACCTATCCAATGGGACCACCAATACGCCCAAGTAACACCCAGGAGAACATACTGTCGAAAGTGTATGGCTTTCAACAGGAGTATGGTTGTCGTAGTCACGGTCACTTTAAAGACACACTAGAAGGAAGGGCTGAGATCACAGCCCTCAGCCAGTGGCACATCTTTCCCAGGGACACAAACTCAGACACCCTGAGTCAAAGTTGGTGACAGTGATGCCGGGCCCCCCAGTCCAGAAATCTCTTCGGGAAACTACGAGCCATGCTTCACCACATCGGACTGCTCCCAGGTGGACGGACAGAAGCCCTCGGCTGAACTGACAGGAACAGTGACAGTCCAGCCTGGACAGACAGTAACCTAGGAACATGCCCCAAGGCACCACTGAGAACCAGGCTGGGTTAGAGCCTCAGGCCCACGCCTACTTCAGATCTGTCCCCAGAGCAGCCCCATCCCCACCCACCACCCCACCCACCAAGGAGCGTTCTCCACCGAGAAAAACAAGCTGCCCGAGGCTGGCTCCCAGGGCTCCCTGGTGATCAGCGTTTGCTCACCCCAACCTGGAAGGACTGATGGATGCAAGGAAGCCGCAACCGGTGCTCTGGGTCCTGGCACTGAGTGGCCTTGAGAGGGGAGCAGGCTGCATTTCCCCTTTCCTGGGGGATGGCCCGGCCCGGCCCCTGGCGGCTGCAGCCTGCCCAGTCTGAGCCCGCCCACACCTCGGGAAAGTGCAGCAACAAACCCAAAACCAGAAATGCAAGTCAGCCTGCCTCTGCCGATCGTGCCCTAAACTGAGGCCAAACTAAACAAAGCAGGGAAGGGAAGTGTGGCTGTCCCCAAAAGTCCCCTGCCCGGGGCAGCTCAGAAACCACCAAGAACCGAGGAGCCCCCCCCTCTGAGTGCCCGGGAGTTTGGTGCTCAGATGCCAGAGGCAGACTCTGGTTTTGAACCCTGTAGTGTCCCTTTCCAGCTGTGCAACCCTAGCCAAGCCTCCCAACCTCTGGGAGACACAGAGCCATAACATCACACTGGACTCACAAGGGTGAGTCCCCATAGGGCCTGGCCCTGGAGAAGCACTTGATGAAATTGGCTATTTTCGGTCTAGTCTCATTTTAGGGATGAGGAAAGTGAAATCCCAGAGGCTAAGAAAATTACCTAAGAAATCGGAGGGTGATGCAGTCATGTCCCCTGGCAGAGGGTCTCTCCCTGCTTCCTTCGACCCTTACACATAACCGTTTGGGACCCTCAGGGGTCTAGAACGAGGGGGAGCCAGGCTGAGCACTGCCAAACCCGGGCCCCTCCCATACAGACAGATACTAGCCAGCAAGGACCAGAGCTTGCTGGTCCCGTCCTGTGCTGCTGGACGGGCCGCCCAGGCAGCTTCGGTCAGGCTGGTGATCTTGAGAGACCTGGGGGGTATCCCTTGGGAGGAGAGAGCCTCTGGTACAAACACAGGAAACCTCCGAAATTTTGGGGGAGGGAAGGAGAAAAGGAGTGGCGATGAAGAGGACGGCATGTCACCAAATAGGTCCAGACATGGGACTGTCCTGTAAGCTAAGATGACACACGAAAAGTGCTACGTGAAAAGTGCTCTGGGCAGCATAAGCAGAACAGGGGGTAGGGAGAGGACTGGGGCCCACGTGCGTTTATTTGTTCTCCGGGCACTGAGTGAGGCCCTGGGGGACAGTGGGGGACAAGTCCGACTCAATCCTTGCTGTCAGTTGAGCAGAAAGAACAGAACGTTGGGACCATGGGTCTTACCGAGTGTGGTGAGCACTCTGAAGGAGGAAGTGCGGGCAGCTGGGGACACCCAGTTAGGCAGCTGCTGCAATTGTCTGGGGTGACAAAAATCCAGCCAGAGAGACCAGCCTGCTGGCCCAGGGCCTTGAGTCCAGAGTCTTGGGTGCAGTTGCCCCTCTCCTGCGGGGAGCCTCTCACTCCCATCCATCACTTTGTTGGCTTGGCTGGACAGGGTTAATTCTGTCCATGCCTCGCCTGCCAGAAGCGCACAGGAAATGAACCAGGACCTCTAAATGGAGCCGCTGCTCAGGATCTAATCAAATCCTCCCTGCAGTGCAACCCAGGGCTCAGAACGGGCCAAGGAAGGGTGGCGGGTGTGACACCAGAGCTCTTGCTCACACCAACTCTGTCTGCTAGGCCCCAGATCCCCACCTGCTGTCACCATTGGGGGTGACAGGGGGCTGC
Organism: Artibeus jamaicensis; assembly: GCF_021234435.1. Classification (NCBI taxonomy): domain Eukaryota; kingdom Metazoa; phylum Chordata; class Mammalia; order Chiroptera; family Phyllostomidae; genus Artibeus; species Artibeus jamaicensis. The sequence goes on from NW_026522030.1 coordinate 7,454,687, forward strand.
CAGAACTGACTTGCTCCATGTCGCACAGCCACTAAACGTGCAGCCAAGTCTGCTGACCCCAGGGTCAACCTGCAGCCCTCACTCTGAGGTGACTCATCACATCCACTACCTATAGCAGGCTCCTGTGCACCCTCAGAAACCACTTCCTGAATGAGGGGGGGCAGGGCGGGGGCGTGGGGAGGTGTGCACTGGGGTTGGCCTCCATCTCAGGGTGTCCCTGATAAGCTAGGATTTTACAGAAAGGGCACTGGACAGCAAGCCAGAGAGCCTGGGCTGGAATCCTCATTCTATGATTGCTGGCTATGTGGTCCCCGCTGTCACTTCTGGTTTCCTCTACCATGAAATGGGGTGAGGACGCCTCTTGCACCCTGTCCCGGAGAGCTAAGGGGATCAAGTCTGAGAAATGACAAGGAAGTGGTCTGTGAACTGGAAAGTCCTTGGAGAAAGGAAGAGGTGATTAGAATTCTGGCCCCACATTCGACCTCCAGGTTTGACCTCTGAGTTGGGCTGCTGCTTCATGTCTGGCAGACTCTGGGTCTGGCTCTAGGCTCCTGGCTCAACGTGGGCTTCCAGGAACCTCAGCTGCCCAGCTGACACCTAGCTCAGTCCAGCACCTCCAGCCTGGCTTCTTAACACCCAGAGACTGGAGCCTTCACCCTGCCTCAGGCTGCCAGCCATGGACACCACTTCCGACTTCATACTTATCGGCTGGGCGACCTCAGGTGTAACCTCTCTGGTCCTCAGTTTCCTTGGCCATGACATGGGATTAGTATAGCCCCTCACAGTGCTGTGGAAGGAGGGGCTGAGCTGATGAGCACCCAGTGCTCTGCATAGGGCTGGCATGTGAATCACTCCATAAATGGCCGCCGTGGCCACCCCAGCAGATCCTCCCAGGATTTCTCCCAACAGATCTGATGACCCCCCTCCACTGATCACCATCTGTTCACTGGAACCCGCCCCAGGCCCCCTCTTGTCTCAGTCCAGCCTGCTCTCCTGGCACCCACCAAACTCCCCAGACTACAACCACCATCAGCACCATCTGGCCGCGGACGATGCCCAGTCTCCTCTGCCAGTCCAGACCTGCCCCCAAGTCGAGTCCCACGAGTCGGCGTCCACCAAGCATTCACGGGACAGCGCTGCTCCCAAACACCGCTCTAGTCTCTATGGGCTCGAAAGGGAATGAGAGAGGCATGATTCCTGCCACAGTGGGGCTCACAGGCTAGAGCAGAAGGACCGACACTAACCCAGCTGTCACCTGAAGAAACATGTAATGAATAAAAACTGTGACCCATCATGCAAAGGACAACTATAAGGTGCCGTAAGAGAAAAGGAAGGGGTGTGTGGGACTGCGGACTGACCCTGAGCCTGGAGTCTGCTGGCCGTGCAGGCAGGAGCTCACGGGGGAGCAAACTGCAGGGGCAAAGGCCCCGAGCCCGGAAGGCTCGCGCCCGAGCGGAGCAGAGAGGGCTCCTGTGCGGCCGGAGTCCGTCCAAGGCCCGGAGGCGCAGGTTCTCCTCTGGACACCCCCTCAGCGCCCCCAGCTCAGCGTGCGCCAGACTGAATGCACGGTCTTCCCCGAGCCCATTCCTCCCCCGGAGTCTCTGAATCAATGACGCCAACACCAGTTGCCCAAACCAGGTCCCTTCCTTTTCTTCACTATACCCTCCTTGGTCAGCCACCAAATCCTCCTCACGGTCCCTCATAAAACCTTAAGAATCTCTCCACGGAGGGAGGTCCCGCATGTGTGGGCACAATGAGCATACAGGAACTCTCTGTACTTTTCCTCCCCATTCCTAAAACTTCTCTTTAAAAAATTATTAATTAAAAAAAAATCTTTCCACTCCCTCTCTCTCCACTGTCACCACCTCCCTCTGGACCACTGTCATCTTCCACCAGGACTGACGTCCACCTCCCAGCGGCAGCCCGGACCCCTCTGGTCACTCTCTCAGCCATGCCAGGGGGACTTCTCAGTGCAAGTCCCACTCTGTCACTTCTTCTGCTTGACCTGTGACATGGCTCTACCAGTGCCCTCCAGATCAAGCCCAGATTCTGTAGCCCTGGGGGACCCTGGGCTCTGTGTTATCCCTCTAGCCTCATCACTCCCCATCTTCAGTGTTTGATGAATGAATGAATGAATGAATGGTCCCATAAACTTCCTGGGAACATCTAGACGCTTCTTACTCAAAGTGTCACCTGTGAACCAGCAGCAGCATCAGCAGGAATACAAGTCATAAGAAATACAGACTCTTAAGCTCAATCCACACCTCTTGCATCAGAATCTGCATTTTACTGAGATCCCAGGTGATTGATTTGCATATTAAAGTTTGAAAAGTGCTGATCCAGACTACTGGCTCTCCACAGAGAGGAACATTGTAGAATCACCAGCGGAGCATTTAAAACTGTCTCTGTCTGGGCCCAGTCCCAGGCCTGCCGGATTCCCTAAGAGCAGGGCCTGAGCATCTTGACTTATTTTCTGACTCTCCAGACAGTTCTGGGGCGCAGCCCCGGTTAACAGACGTGGCGAGTGAGGATGGCCCAGAAGACAATGACATGCCCAAGGCCACACCACAGAATCAGGACAGGATCCAGACCAGAGTCTCATTCGGGACCCGTTCCAACCACACCGCTCCCTCTGTGACGGGAAGCCCATGAGAAGACGCGTGACCTCAGCAGCACCTGGGCCGGGACGGGGAGCCGGCCAGCCCAAGGGAGTCAGCTACCAATTCACATTCCCCAGAAACAGAGGCCGGGCTGGGGGAGGAGCGACGGGAAGGAAAAATTGAATTGCAGACTGAAACTTCTCTGTTTCTAAAGGATCCCACAGTAACTTACGGGTCTCTCAGGGGCTTGTGAGGATGGGCAGTGTACCCATTTCAGAGAAAGCAATTCTAAAGCTCAGAGGAGAAGCTCACTTGGTTCAGAGACTCTCAAGACAAAGCCACTGCATTGGAAAGAACCCCTGAGGCACAGGACAGTGGAGCCCCTCTTAGGAGCCTTCCCTCCTCTTGGCAGGGCCCCCAGGCGCGGCCTTCGGAGCCCGCTGGGATGCCCCGACCCCAGATACCTCCTTGGCAGGAGGAGGCAGGTCCCAGGGTCCAGGCTTCCAGTACTAAGGCCTGTCACCACTTTGCCAAGCTTCTTCTCTGGGGACTAGCCGTCCCCACCCCCCGCTCCACAGCCTCAGAGAGCCCTTTCATACCTCCAGTTCTCTTCTCACCTGAAAGGTGTGAGCGCCGAGAGCAGGGGTTTCCCCAGCTTCTTCCTGTCCCTGTGGGGACGGATGCTCCGCTACGGCAGAAGTAACCGGTTCACCCGCGGGTTCCACCACCACTCCCCTTACCGCCTGGCACCTGCTTTCTCTGCCCAGGAGAAAATTTCCCTATTATCTCCATCTCCTGCAGCCCATTTCCTGCCCACCCCTCGGAGCCCAGCGAAGTACTCCCCGGGGACGGCCTGGCTACAGGGCTCTCTCCTCTCCTGCCAATGCCTGGCCTGATCTCCTCTCAGGGCCCTGGGCAGGCCCTGCTTTGACTCATCAGGATTGAGTCTCTGGCTTACTCACCTCCACCCCCACCCTCAGAGTTACTCAGCAAATACCTAGCGAGCCCCAGCCATGAGCCGGGGCCTGGGACCTGGGCCGGACAATGGAGCCAAAGGGTGGCAAGACAGGTGTTCTTCCCTGAAGGCGTGAGGTCTATGGGAGAGAAGCAAGGAAAAGGCCAGGGCGATCTCCGCCCACCCACTGCCACCCAAGGGGGTATGAAATCAAAAAGAGATGGGAAAGGAGACAGCACGGAACGTTCCAGGAAGTGCAGGTGCTTCCGTGGAGCAGAAGCATGGATATGTTAAGGAATTTGGACTTCACCCTGAAAGTAGCGTAAACTCTCGGTGCCGTGGAGAGAGGGAAGGCAGAGCTGCAGATGGTGGAAACAGAAAACGGTGATAAGGGTAGAGGAAGAAGGAGCGAGAAACCGGCAACCAAGCGCCCACGGGCCCCCGGGCACCGTGACAGTGGCTCTATGTATACACTCTCCCTTCCAGCAACCCGACGAGGTTCTTATCGTTGGCCTCATTTGGCAAACAAGGAAACTGGGACTCAGAGAGGCTAAGTAACTCGTACAAGATCAAAAACCAAGCAGAGGGGTCAGAATTGAATCCACGGCCAGCCCGGCTCTAAAGCCCGCTCTTTCGGCTACCCTCCAACCTCACCTTCTGCCTTCCCTCCTTCGCTCTCTCCCTCCCTTCCTTCCAAAGCCTTTCCTGAAACACCCACCTGGGCCAGGTACTGTGCTGGGCATGGTGTGCAGGACCTGATGTGGGGTCCCTGCTGTTACCCCAAATGGGGGGAGACTGAGGGGCAGATGTCCAACTCGCCCAGTGTGGGAGGGATGGCACAGCATTCCACACACCTGGCCACCCTCCCAAGCCCTCTCCCTCCCCGGGGCCACGCACAGACAGCGCCAGCAGTGTGTAGCTTCTCTGTGATGGCTACACGAGGTGCCAAACAAAAGTGTGGCCAAAAGTCCTGGGAGGACCCTAGGGAAGGGCACCAATAGCCCTGTGGCCGTGAGGCCAGGGTTTGGAATCAGGCGGGCCTGGGGTCCTTGAACCCACTTCCTGTGTGGCTGAGTCACGGGCGCCTCCCTCACAGGGCTGCCAGGGGGTGGGGGCGGGGCCTAGGGCACAGCACGCTCAGCCCACCGTGCCCTTCCTCTCCACCGCCTGACTCCCACTCCAGGCGAGCACCAGAGACCAACCCACAACCTGTGGCTTAACTTCCACAACAGCTCAGAGAACAGGGAGCACTTTCAGAGCCAGGTTCATAGAAAGAAGCCTATTTGTTGCCAGTGAAGGAGCAGGGCCTGGAGACAGAAAAGTCCAGATTCAAATCCTGGCTCTGCTGCCTCCCAGCTTGGTGCCCTTGGCCAGGCTGCTCAACCTCTTCAAGGTTCAATTTCCTCACTTGTAAAACGGTGACTCAAGTAGCAAGTACCTACAGCACAGTGTGATTAGGAGGCCATCCACATAACGGAGCCTAGCACGTAATAGGTGCTCAATAAACATTTGCTATTTCTATCATCATAATTGTTGCTCTCATCAACAGCAGCCTCCTCCCCTGCAAGCCACTCTGGGAGAGGGCACTTTGCCATGTTCCTACCCTTACAATGGCCTGAGGGTAGGGGCACTATTGTCTGCACATTTCAGGGGAGGAGAGGAGGCCACACCGAAGGCCCTGGGGAGACTCAGCTTCCCCCAGGCTGGGTCTGCCTGGCTTCGCGTGTGGCCCGAGCCCAGTTACTCCCCTTTCTGGGCTGCACTCTCCAGGAGAAGGTCTGTCTAGCTCTGAACCTCAGCCAGCCTGGAGGGGTCTGATCTCAGGACCGGAGGTATGGCCAGGTCTCCCTGTGGGCACATCAAGGGCAGGAGAAGCAGAAAGCACCCCCTTTCCAGAGATTCCCCAGGCCTTGTCTGTCTGCCCCAGTTCCTGAAATATCTCCTCCTCCTGGGCGAGGCGGCCCTGGAAAGGGAGTGGGAAGGAGGTTCCTCTTGGAGACACTGCGGTAAATATCTGACCATTGGGCTCAGCTGTGACCCTGTAGCAAGAGGTCACCCTCTGGGCCCTAGACACGCTGCTGCCTCCACCACTGCTCCCCTGAAGCGGAGGCACCTTCTGCCTCTGCTGAGGAGTGCCGCTGAGGCTGGGCTCGGCCGACTGCACGTCCAACTCATTCTCCCGTCATCCTCTGGCCATGGGGCTTTCTCCATGTCCCTCACATGAACCTGACTACGTTCCTCTCCCACTTAAAACCTCTCCATCCCTCTGGCAACATCCCAGACCCTTACCTTGCTGTGCCCCTGCCGACTGACCCCCTACGATATCATTGCTCCTTTCTTCCCTCCAGCCAGTCCAAACTACAGCTGCCCCTTGAACGCAGTTTTGAACTGCACGGGTCCATTTCCGTGTGATTTTTTTTCCCATAAAACACTGTTTCTCTTCCTTATGACTCTCTTAATATCATTTTCTTTTCTCTAGCTTACTTTACAGTAAGAATATAGTATACAAATATAAATATAAAATGTGTGTTATCAACTATTTATGTTATTAGTAAGGTTTATGGTCGACGGTAGACTGTTGGTAGTTGAGTCTTTGGAGAGTCTGAAGTTACACATGGATTTCCGACCAGGCAGAGGGTTGGTGCCCCTGCCCCCGTGCTGTACTCTCAGGCACCTCGAAACCTGTGCTCGCTGTACTTCCACTTGGAACACCCTGCCTTCCCTCGTCCGTGTGTCAAACTCCGACTCGCCCTTCCAAACTCAGCTCACCCACACATGTGCTGCCCCGGATTTCTGACAAAGGTAATATCGCCTTACAGTGGGAAAGGGCGGCCTTTGAAATAAACTGGATATCCACTCAGAGAAAAGGAAAAAGGAGTCTTCCCCCCAACCTCACCCCACACGTAGGAATCGATTTCAAGTGGATTTCAGATCTAAATATAACACAGAACAATTAAACTTCTAGGAAATAACATAGGAGAAAATATCCCTGAAACAGGATTCAAAAAACATGCTCCACAAAGACTGAGAAGTTGGACTGCATTAAATTAAGAGCTTCTTCCAAAGATACCCTTAAACGACTAAGAATACAAGCCACAGAGTGGGAGGAGATATTTTCAGTGTGTATATCCAACAATAAACACCATCCAGAATATTTTTAAGCCCCCTTAGAATCAGTAAGAAAAAGAGCAGATAATCCCATAGAAAACTGGGAGAAAGACTTGAACAGACACTTTACAAAGAGCCTATCCCAGTGGCCAGTCAACATATGAAAAGGTGCTGGACCTCACTAGTCATCGAGGAAATGCAAACGAAAACCACACGGAGCCATCACCATGTGTAATACCAGTAAGGCTGGCGAGGACGCTGAGCAGCGGGCACTCGCTCACTCACGCGGTGCCAGGAAGGGTGTATTGGTGTCACACTCTGGAAAATGCATGATGGTATCTACTAAAGTTAATTATATGCAATTTTATGACTCACAGTTGCAAACCTTAGGTATATGCCCAACAGACAAGTGTGCACAGCGCATCAACGCACATGTGCATGAGGATTCATGGCAGTGCCATCAGCATGTGCACCAACGGGCACCAGTCCACATGTCCGTCGGCAGTACGATGGATGAATGTGGTATATCTGCACCCACACAACACCATACAGCAATGGGAACGAATAAATACAGGTTCCTGTAATGTAACAGCATGGACAGATCTCACTATCGAAATGCTGATTGAAAGATGTCAGCCTGAAAGAATACATCCGTGATTCCATGTGTACAAAGCTCAAAACCAGGCAGCACGAATCGATGGGGAAGTCAGGGAAGGTGTTCGCTTGGAGGCAGTGGTCACTGGAAGGGGCAGGGGGCAGGTCTCCAGGCTACTAGAATGTTCCATTTCTTGACCTAGAAGGTGTGTTCACTTTGTGAGTATTCATCAGCTCTATACTTCTAATCTTCCTGTCAGTTACACTTCAATTTAAAAGTTTATTGAAAAAACAAATAAACAAACAACAAACAAAAGCCTTCGTCCCAGTGTGTCCTCTGCCCCCCTGGGCTGGGCCTCCTCCCTGAGCCCCTTTCCTTTTTGTACCTGTCTCCCACAGCACATTCCAACAGACTCGCCCCTGCAAAATGCTGCTGTGCCGCCTCCCATGCACTGAATGCCAACTCTGTGCCAAGAGCCTCAACTCACCCATATCAACTCACCCAATAACAGCCACTGTGAGGCTGTGCACTCGTGCGCTCCTGCTCTACATCAACGCACAGGAAGCATCTCAGGTACACCCATCACCACATTTAACCTGATGAGGCTGGGCCATGGGCTGAGGGACAGGACGCATGGGGAGCTCCGGTGTCTCGCCCAAGGGCATGCCCTAGCCCAGAGCCCAGGTGCCTGCACACAACACCTCGGAGCGGCCTCCGCTGGGATAAGAAGGTACTCATGGCTGGGCAGGAATCGTGTCTGCACCCCAGAGGGGTGGACAGCCCGGGACAGAGACCTGCTCCTTTAATGGACAAGTGTGTGGGGAGCCAGATCCAGCCTCACCTCCTGCAGAAGGCTTCAGAGGCTCCAGGCTGCGTTGGAACCTTTCCCAGGATTCCCACAGCCCCCTCCCCACACCTCCCCACCAAAGCTATATTGTTACCGTCCATTACGTGCCTACCCTGGCACGAGATTAAAGATGAGATTGGGCCTTTATGTCTCTACCTTCAGTACTTGGCAATGCACAGTATGCAATAGATGTTAGCACACGTGGAAACAAGGAAGCAAAGGAAGGAGGGAGGCAGGCTGAGAGGACAAGCGCAGAGCAGCTCTTTGGATCAACTGGGAACTTCATGAATCGAGGTCTGAGTGGTGAAGGTTTCCAAATCCTGGATGGACATCCGTTCCAACCCTTGAGTTGAGGAATGGCACAACCATGCCACCTTTCGTCCCATGGTCCTTCCCGTGGCCACCTCCAGCCTTTGCTCAAGATTTCACCAGCCATTCGGCTCCCAGAGGCTCTGCCCAGCTCTTCTCTGCCTCTCCCTGGGTCCCCCCACCCTCTCTCCACCCCTGCCCCAGGTGTCTGAGTTCTGCCCTTTGCCCCGGGGCTAACCCCTCCAAAAGTTAGGCAGGATTCCACAGAGGGTCTTGGCTACATGAGGGAAAGTGTGCCTGGTTCCAAGTAACTTATCGTGCCCCCCACCTTCTAAGTTGAGAGCTGCCGACAGATCTCTGGCAGCAGCCTGAGCCATGGTGCCAGGTACAAGCAGGCTGGCCAATGGCAGGACGAAGAGGGAAGAGGCCCAAGGGCATCTGGAGTGATGACCCAGGCCCACCGCCCAAGGAAGGGGGTATCCTGGGACCCCTCCCCTCTCCTCTGTGCCTAGAAGCTATGATCTCACAAGTGGCCCATGGCCCCAGCAACCCTCTCCCCAGTCTACCTGCTCCCACCCCATCCAGATGCCTGGGTGCAGGGGAAGGTGGTGGCTCCCAGGGCTGAGCCTGGCTGGCCCGCGGTGAGTGGCTCCAGCCTCTGTAGGCTGAGCGGGCTGAGCCATAAGCAGTCTTGTTTATCCCTGGGAGGAATAATGGCTTTCCCTGAGCAATGACATCTTGGAAACGGCCTGGCTCCACAAACAACAACAAAGCTCCCAGCCTCGGCCCGGGCTCCAGCTTGCATGAAAAGGCTTCTGACCAGAAGCTCCTGATAACAGGTTGGGGGCTGCTTCCTGGCTGAGCCTGACCCTGACCTTGACCAGTGACTCTCGGGACCTAGCAAGAGGAAAGGGTCTGCAGAGAATCAAAGAATCAGATGGGTGAAATGGGGTCTGGCAATACTAGGTCCAGTCCCTGGTTGCTCCAAAGGGGAAACTGAGCCAGAGTGAAAAAAAGCAGAGTTGCCTGAGATCCTCCAGTGAGCAGGGACCAGAGTGTGACTCAGTCTCAGCCCACCGGCCAACCAGGGGCTTTTTCTACTGCATACATCACTCTTCCAGAGGAGAGCTGGGCTCCAGCCAGTCAGCCCAAAGGTCCTAGAAAAAAACACGTCAGTGGTGAGCCCTGCAGAAGGAGCACTCGAACGAAAGCCAGGCACTCAAAGTGCTCCAGTGGTGTAATGGAGAGGGACCTGGAGACCTGGGTCTCGTCCCCCCTGTGCTGCTGAGTCGAATGTGACCTCGGGCAAGTCCTCCCTCTCCTTCCTCATTCCCCAATCAGTCAGAAAGGCAAACGGACTCCGCCTTCTCCAGGGTCTTGGACACCAAATGGGAGAAGGCTCTAAGGAGCCCAGGAACCCGGCTGGGCCTGGGCTCTCCCTTCCTCAGCTGCACCTGTCCTGGGGGAACCAGGCAGACCACTGGCAGAAGAGCCACCTAGACCCCCCCCCCCCCCCCCCCACGGCTGGCACTACCTGAAGGGGGCTCAGACTGAGCTCCAAGCTGCTATGGTCCATGCAGAGGACTGTAAGCATTGCATTCAAACAGGCCAGGGCTGCCCCTTCTACCCTCAAGCCCAGGCCATGGTGTGGACACCATCCTACCCGAGTCTGACCCCTGAGTGGGTCCTCCATGTGGCCTCAGCCAGGCTAAAACCAACATTTTCCCTGCCTCGCCTCCCGTCAAATCCACCCCCACCAACCCCTTGACTCTATGGAAGTAATCCTGATGTGCAGAGACTAGGGCCCCTCCAAAGGGGCTCCTCACCAGGCCCTCAAGTTGGGGGTGTTACTCTCTACCAGGCAGAGCTAGGAGAGGAGCAGAAAGCTGATTTGGACATCGGTGCTTGTCCTCAAGGAAAACTCATCCTGGCCCTTTCTTCGCATGCCCTGGAGAGGGACCCCAGGCCCGGCCCTTGGGAGCGAGGGGTGAACGAGGCCCAGATTCCACAGAAACAGGATGGGGCAGCACCCACATGGGTGCACCACCACCGGACAGAGAGGCCCCAACTGGAGCATGCACTGCAGTCGTGGATGTCCGGGTGGGATTAAGACCCAAGGGAAAAGGTGGGCTTTCCAAGCAGTGGGAACAGCCTGTGTGCACAGGCAAGAAAGCTGGGGGTGGGACGATTTCATCAACACCAAATACATATAATCAGAAGCCTCATCAATGATTTCTGCTTCAAAGCCCCTGACACATCCTGACAGGGGGTCATGCTGCCTCAGCTGCCTCTGTCATCACCATCCCCCTGACATGCCCGGCTGGGCCCAAAGCACACCCTGCTGTGGGGCTTGGCTTCCTGAAGGGCTGGCCCCGGGGCTAAGTCATGCCATGGGCTTGCGCTGGGGAAGAGGGGAGGTGCCCCTTGGCTGGGAAAGGAGGACTCCGGGGGCCCTAGTGGAAACTTTGACTGTGGCCGCAATGCTCTGGCTGGGATCCCGCAGGCGTTGGTGGGGCGGGCACTGCAGCTCCTTCCTTCTAGATTTACCCACTCCGGCCACCTCAGGAGGGGAGAGAGAGCCCCCAGCCACAAGCCTTAGGGCAGCAGAATGAGGAAAGTTCTTGGTGAGTGACCTGGTGGCCCGATCCGGAGCTGCGTGTCTCGAGTCAGGAGTACCAGCTTAACAGCTGAATTACATGGCTCAAGTTGGGGTCACAGCACCCACATATCCTGTCCTCACTCTTCCAGGAGGCAAAAGTCCTCCATCTTGGTCCTGGCCGTAGGTCTACTATGTGAACTTGGACATGGCCCCTACCCAGGCTCTTCCTCAGCCCTGAGGTCCCAGGGCACAAGTGCTATTCCTAGAAACCTCAGAACAAGAGTAGAAAGGTGGGGCCTCCAAGCTGAGAAGGGGGCCTCTGCCCACTCACAGCAGCTAGGTCTGTGGGGTAAGTGGGTCTCTCACCATTACCCCCTTCCTCATGGGTCTCAGTTGGAACCAGGGGAGCAGGTGCAGGACGTTTCCCGAGGGGCTCAGGAGACAGCGCATCCCTGCTGTGCTTCCAGCAGGTACTTTGGTAGAAGGCTCAGGGATCAGAGGCAACCCCGGGGACCAGCCCGAGACCTCCTTCCTGGACATGTAAGGTAGTACCTGGTGTGCGGGCAGCATCCCTGACAGAATCACCACCACCACTTGCTGAGCACTCTCTCCCCAAGCAGTGTCCGACTTCTGGTCACCAAACATTCCTTTCTCCCAGAAAGAAAAGCCGACTGCCCAGCCCAGAAGTGGAGAGAAGCACACAGAGAAAGCATGCCCCTACAGAGCCCCTGCCCCCAAAACACACACACACACTCACACACACGCAGCTATCTCAGATCAGAACACACACGGTTTGGTTGCAACATGCCCATCAATGGCTGCCCTGGGGAAGAAACAATAAGAACAGGGGCACAGGGTGACCTGGACAAGATCCCCACCCCCCCACCCACACACACACACACACGCCCCGTCACTGAAGCACCTACCCAGCACACTCCGGCAGGGACTCAGGCGACTGGGGGCTGCCGCTCCTGCCAGCCCGCCCACCCAGGTCTCCGCCCGGCTCCTCCCGCAGGCAGGCGGACAGGCGGGCGGGCAGCGGTGTCAGTGGCAGCTCCTGGCGGCCGTGTCAAGCAGCTGCCTCCCCAGACAGAGCTCCTTTGTGTCAGCAGAGCTATTTATGGACTTACCCAAGTTCCCCAGGGGAGCGATACCTGCTGGGAAAAGCAGAACCAAATGACCAGGTTCCACCTCCCACATCTAGGTAGCGTTTTCAAAACCCTTGCATCACTCGGCCCTCCTCCTTCTCCTCCCCCTCCTCCTTGCCCTCCTCCTCTTCCTCCTCCTCCTTCCCCAGAGCCCTTCCCAAACACACACCCCGTCCAGCTGGCTGCCACCACTCTGGAGAGAGGCTGGATCTTTCTTCCATCAACCAGAAAACTCTGCAATTCCCCAGGACACTTTCATCCGAAGGAATCCAGGATGTCTCGAGGAACAGTCCTCTGCCAGCCCTGCCTTCCACCTGTGAGGGACCCAGCTAACTCCTGGATTACTGTTCACACTTGTAAGCCCTGCCCCCTTACCAACTGTCCTCAGGGCCCAGACTGGCCCCCAAAGTGCCACTCGGAAGGGAGAGGCACCCATCCCTCACAGTGGCACCCTCCAGTGTGAGGATCGAGGATCCGGGGCTGGCTGCACCCCACACACATCCGGAGGGCTTCCCACTGGCCAGGGCTCTGGCAGGACTCACGGAGCCAATCACTGAGGCTTCTCTGTCACGCCCCCCAACCCCAGGCTTCCCTGTAACACCCCCCAGCCCCAGGCTGCTCTCTGCCCAGCGGGTGGCTGCAGTTCAGCCCAGAGTCCTGCAGCCAACACTGGCCGACTGTGAGAACGCGCCGCACCCAGGGGGCGAAAGTGGCTGCTTCAGGCACCTCCCAGCAGCACCATCTAGTGCAGCACAACGCACAGGTTTTCATTTAGCACTTTTGTGTCCCAAACTCTGGGGACTCAGAGATGGACAGAGAGCTTGGGGCTTCTTCCCCTCAATCTGATGGTCCGTTACAACAGATCCAGGGCTAAGACCACAAGTAAAGGGGACATCCCTAACAGACCGACCGTGGAGGCCAGAGGAGAGAGCACTGGACTGGGAGGCAAGGGTCGCCAGTTTTAGTTCCAGCTGCAGCACTCTTTGCTGGGTGTCACTGAGCTGGTCCCTGCCCACCTCTGACCCTTGGTTTCCTCATCTGTAAGTTGGAGCTGATAGCCCTTGACCTGCCCACGGGTGGGATTAATAGAGGATTCAATGATCACGTGCCAGGCACTATTCTGAGAGCTTGGCCTTCATTACTTTATTTAGTTAGTCGGCACCAGCCCCTTGTTAGGCAGAGACTATTACTACCCTATGAAGAGCCTGAACTGGGGAATGGCAGAAAAAGTTGTCCGTTGTCCCTCCGTGGCCCCACTCCAAGGCGTGCACCTCTAGCCACGGCGCAGCCCCACCGCTGCAGGAAGCTGCCTTGCCAGCACAAAGCTGTCGGGTGCTGCCGCTACAGCTGCTGCAGTTGGCGGCCTGATGTCAACAAACACACCCTGGGCTGCGCCTGCGGCCCAGACTCGGGGTGCCCACCCCACAGCCAGCTCCAGCCTGAACAGGCTTACTACCAGAGGGGCAGGGCCCAGGGTGTCGACACAGAAAAAAACGGGGCAGAAGGAGCCCCACCCTCCTTTCCAGCCCCCTCACACCTTGGCCGCCCGGGCTGAAGCGCTGTCCCTTTGCCCCTCACTCTCCCTAAGTTAGTGCCAATGCCCCTGAACTCCACCTCCTCCTGTCCCCGTCCCTGTCTGTCTGACTCTATTCCTGTCTCTCTCACACATACAAGCACGCGCATGCATGCTGGTGGCAGAAACATCCTGAAACGGCCCTCATCGAGCTGGGCACTTACAAACGCAGGCAACACTTCGTCGCATCCCTGAGGGCAGAGCTATCTATGGCAGTCTTTGAAGGAGGCTTCCAGGTTGGAAGGCTGTCATCCCAAAGGCTCGGGGGAAGCCGGACCCACCCCTGTCCTGGGAAACTAAGGGAGTGTGTCTCAGGAGAAGGCCAGTTCCAATAGGGCTGGCCAGTTCCCAATGGGGCTGACTGGTCCCCAGGATGAAATCTGTGGTGCTTGGGATAAGATTCTTAGGGCGCAGTACCTGAACACAGGTTCCATGACGTGTGAGGAGCCCTTGCACCTCAGCTCAGCCTTTACCTTTGTTCAATCGACAAGCAGTGAGGAGCACCAGCTGTGTGCCAGGCTCTGTGCCAGGCCCTGGGGACTGGGTGGGCCCTGCACTCACAGAGCTGACAGTCAGGGAGGGAGATCGAACCAGCCGCACAGGCAGACTAAGGAGTCCATAGATGATCAGTGTGCCATGGCAGGCAGAGCAGCTCTGCCCCCCCAGGGCGCCAGGTCCAGGACAGGTCCGGAGTTCACCCATCAGTGTTCTGGACCACAGGGACATCGGGAAAGGGCCTGGCAGTCGGTGCCTGGAGGCCCAGGCATCGGCCAGGCCAGGCTGGGAGAGCATCCAGTGTCTGGGGAAGCCCAGGCCACCTCTGCCCTCTGTCTTGCTGTAGTTCCGGACACAGATCAGGGGGACAGGTGGGCCTCCCGGTGCACAGCCCGGGCCAGGCTTGGGGGATCACTGACAGCCGGGCTGTCTAGGCTGGAGGGCCCTTAAAGAGCCTCCACTCCTCTTCCCCATTTACAGCCAGTGAGACTGGGGCCCAGAGAGGGGAAGTGACTTCGCCAAGGACACCGAGCCACTAAGAGGCTGGGCTGGGGCTGGGGATTGTGACCCCCAGTCAGTGCTCCTTCCTTTGCTCCCCAATGCTTCCCAGACCCGCATAAGTGGTGGTGCTGTTCCGTGGAGGGGGACCTGGGACCTAGGGAGCAGCAGGACCTACATGGCCCAAAGGTCACAGAGATTGGCCTGTGGGCACTCAGAGCCTGGGCCCCATTTATCCATCTGCATATTTTATTTACCAAACGCTTAGTTGATACTTACTATGTGTCAGCACTGTTCAAAGCACTTTCTGGTTATTACTTATTAAATCTTCATAACCCTCTCAGATAAGATGTCTAATGACCCCATTTTACAGAGGGGTAAATAGAGCATGGAGAGATTAGGAAACCGGCTCAACGTCCCACACCAGTAAGTGCATAGCCACAGGTCAGGTCTAATCCACTTTCCACTGTGCCCTACATGGAACAGATGAGCCCCCCAGTGGCAGCGAGCAGCTGGCTGGCTAGACCGCCCAGTCACACAGGCAAGCTGGCAGCAGCTTCCAGGGCTGGGACCACGAAGGGTGAACAGGGGCCAGTGTGTGCATGCCTCCTGTTTTTTGGGGGGAGATGGGGGGCATGGCAGCACTCCCAGGCAGAGCCCGAGGCTCCAGAGAGGCCCTCAGGGAATAGGGCAGCAGCAGATACAGCCCAGACCCCTACACAGACTGCTCTCCTGCAGCCTGCACCACAGCAAGGCTTCCACCATCTTCCTCTGCTGCCTCCGCTGCGTTAAACCCGGTACATCCAGGCTTGTGTTCCCATGATCCCATCCTAAGCCCTGCACAGGCGGAAACCTACCTACCTGCCCCTGCAGACTCTACCTGGGGGAGGCCCAGCCACAGGAATGCCCTCCTCAGAGAAAGGAGGGTACCTGCCAAAGGCTCTAATGAGCTTCCCCATCCTGGCTTCTGATCCGAAGTCCACTAGGAATTTGTTCCAGGGCTGGAAGGAAGGTGATGCCGCTATGACAGAAACTGGGCACAAGCAAGGGAGCAGTGTGGTCTGAGGGATTCCACAGTGTATGACCGCCTGAGGCCAGCCCTGCCCCCACCAGCAGCTGCTCAGTCTTCCATTGCCCCATGGCAATGTAAGGGCCAGGTGTGCACCTGGGTGGCCAGGGTAAGAGAAGCCCAATTGTGACGCCCTGGCCCCACCTTCTACAGAGCCCTGCCCCTGCCCCACCTGCTGCAAAAGAGGGTGCTGACCCTGGGCTGCCCTGGGTAGCTGTGGAATCATCTGCATAGGCCGGATGAGCCAGAGCTTTGAATCTGCTAACCCTCCTCTTAGGAAGTTCTGGGCTTTTATTCATTGGGTCTCATAGCCTTGGTTTGGGGATCTACAGATTCCATACAGAAAGGCCCTCCCCAGCAAAGAGTGGGCCAAGTAACATTTGTTCGTTCTTTCTGTAGCCGCTGGATCGATCCCTACTATGTGTGGGAGCCTGTGCTCAGAACCATGGACACAGACTGCCAGGGAAGCAGTCAGCTCTGAGGGTCTGACTTGAAGATGGGCGTGGCTGCCCCAGCTCTGATTCTGCAAACAGGAACTGCCCTGCTAAATCTGGCCTCTGTGACCTACCACCAGGGCAGGGGGACACATTCTCCCACTGCTGGCTAAGGCCATGTCCCTGGCTCTTCTGGTGGCATTTGCCTTGATCTTGGGGCGTATGCTGCAGCTGGTGAGGTGGGAGGGATGAAGCAGGCATCCTCAGGTTCGGACTCACGAGGAGTTCTGGCCTGCAGCCTGCAGTGAGTCCCTTCCCCCTTTCTGGCCTCAGAGTTACATCTCTAAAATGAGGCCACACGGGGTGCCTGGTGGCCCCAGTCCCACTCCTGCCCTTCAGTGGTCAGTCCCCAGCCCCTCCAGGCTCTCTCAGTGACAGGTTTTGGTCAGTGGTATTTAGAAAGAGCACAGGCTTTGGAATGCAAAAACCCTGAATGTGAGTTATCTTGGGCAAGTCATTTCGACAGCTCTGAGCCTCAGTTTGCTCAGCTATACAATGGGGCTATAACCATCGGCCTCAC
The DNA here is from genome assembly GCF_021234435.1 of Artibeus jamaicensis. Classification (NCBI taxonomy): domain Eukaryota; kingdom Metazoa; phylum Chordata; class Mammalia; order Chiroptera; family Phyllostomidae; genus Artibeus; species Artibeus jamaicensis. The sequence continues at coordinate 7,471,497 of NW_026522030.1, forward strand.
AGGGCCCGGCAGGGACTAACAAACAGCATAGGAGTGCCAGGCACAAGGTCAGTGCTCATATCATTGTTGTGTTGTCATTGTTGTCATCAGGTGTAAAAGGACAGCATGGGCCTAGAGAGGGTCCGTGTAAAGAGCAAAGCTGCTACCTGGCATGTACTAATAGCTGATGATCACGAACATTCCTTGAACAAGAGGCTACCATCACCATCCCCACCTTACAGAGGGGAGACTGAGGGTCGAAAAGGTTGCATGGCAAGAGTGATGGCCCACAAGCAGTACAGCTCCAATACCTACGACCTTAACCTAAATGCTCTGCCCTCAACTCATGTTCCCCAAAAGTCTCTCCCTTTGCCATCTGTCTCTTCTTCGGCAATGTTGGGCTATAAGGACAATTCCCAACCTCTTCATGGGAACTGTGTCTCCCAGCCACAGCAAGAAGCCGCCGTGGGCAGTGAGAGCCAGGAGGCCAAATGTCCCCCCTGGAGAGCTGGCCCTGAGAGCTGTCACTGGCTGGATTCTGCCTCCAGCCTGGGCGCATATTGCAGTCACCTTAGCAGCCTCAGCCTGACCTTGGGCGCCTGCAGTGGCACAGGATGGCCCAGACTCACGACCATCTCCCTTCCTGGCTCCAGCCCAAGCAGCCATATGCTGGCCTGAGATTTCAGGCTTTTGGGACTAATCCTCAACCCACTGTGCTTGCCAGCTCCAGGGACAGGCTGTGTCCTGACCACCCAAGTTCCTGGGAAGTGTTCAGCACAGAGTAACTGCTCAGATATGTGGAGGCCAGCCCTGTGACCTTGGCTGCTAGATGTGGTGCATCCATAGACTCCCCCAAGTCCATCGTCTGCTTGGACTGCTGGGCCTATGCCCAGGCCACCAAATCAGAGGCCATAACCCAAGTACTTCTGACGGCATTAGTGCCACCACTATGGAAGTGAGCCAACACATCAGCAGGAAGAATCAAGAGATGGAGCAGGTGAGCCCAGGTCCTGGAGACATTGTTCAAGGTCCTGAACCCATCAATTCCATTTTCTAGCTGAAGCTAACTGGAGTTGGACTCTTGTCACTTGCAACTGGAAGATTTCTAGTGCATACTGTATCATCAGCACTTAGCACAGTGTCTGACAAGCAACAGTCACTCTGAAATTGTCTGTTCACTCAGTCATTCAATGAACATTCCGCAGTGAGAAGGTGCCAGGTTTGCTCTTCAGGGAGTTCTCTTGGCCACTGTTTAAAGAGGTGATTAAAGGGCCAGGAGGTAGAGAGAGATCCACAAGAAGACATGCGATAGCTCTGGGGACAGAGATAAAGCCTGAAGAAGGTGGCCAAGCAGAGGGAAGGGGAGGGAGAGGAAGATCCCCAACTCTAAACTCACTGGGAAACCTGTGATGATCCTATCCCCTCTTCAGTCTAGTTTCCCAAGTGCTTTCACTTCCATCATTGTAGCACCCCCAAGCTTTCTCCCACTGGGTTGAGTCTGAGGGCTGGATTTGATAAGCACAGAGCATAATGTGGTAGCTAAGAACACGGGTTCTGGGTCAGACGCCGGGGTTTGGATCGTGGCCTGCACCTCCTGGCTACAAGACCTTATACGATCTACGTAAGCTCCTTGTTCCTTGGTGTCTTCATCTCTAAGATAATATAGTGTTGGGCAGATTCCATATTATAGCAGAAGGAAAAAGCACATTTGATAAATACTAGGTACCATTATTACTATTATTATTATTCATAGCAGAAAATCGAGAAAGAAGGAATTGAACACATAGAAAATAAACAATTCCAAAAGTTAACAGAAAATTTCCCTGAACTAAGAGAAAACTTGAGTCTTCAGACTAAAACAGTGGAAGTTAGTACCAGGAAAAATTACAAAATGAGAACAGACAACTAGAAATAATCTGGTGAAATTTCTAAATTCCAAAGATTAGACGGAGAAATCCTGCTCGTTTCCACAAAGGAATGTGAGGGCCCCGAGTGAGCGCGGCACCTGTCCCAGCCCCGGATGCTGGGATGACGATGCGCTGCTCCCCAGGTTTCTGGGGAGACAGACTGCTAGTCTGGAATCCTCCACTCAGAAAAAGGGCAAATGCTTTCAGACTTACAAAGACTAAGAAAGCACGCTACCCTTGGACCCTTTCTGGAAAAATCACTCGAGAAAGCTCTCCACATTCAGAAATGAGTCCAATTCAAGAAGTCAAGCTTGAGATGATGAAGTATCTTAGAGACCAAGAAGCAGTGAAACTACAGACATCTATTCACTTACTGATAACATAATGGAGACATTAAATGCAATTTAAATAACTGATTCTTAAAACGTAATAGAACCAACGGTTAAAAACAGTAATAATCAGAAACCAAAATGCTAGATGTTTTCAATGATACTGAGGAGGCACAAAGAAAGGCAAACAGAAGTATGGGCCAGGCCACACACTCACTGTGGGTAGTCGGAGGTGAGGACAGACTGTGCTGGATCTGGTGTCGTTGCTGATTGAAAGGGGTTTGGGAAAAAGTAAGGGTAAAACCACTGGCCGACCAGAGTAAGGATGTATAACTTCAGAGGAATGGGGATAGGCCTTAGGACGCTGACCACTGTTAAAGCGCATTATGAAGCTATAGTCATTAAATCTCAACCTGATGCACTGTTAGACAGATTAATGAGGGAGACCACAGCATTCAAAAAAACCCACCCATATTTGTGTGCAAATTTGGTCTGCAAGTGAGAAAAGGAAAAACAACTCAAAAGATACATTTGGAAAAATTAGTTAACCATTTAAAGAGAAAAATGAATGAGAGTTCCATCTGATACCAGGCACTCAATTGACCACAGATAAATTGAAAATATGAATGTACTTGAATAAAATATAGAAGAATATTCATTATAACCTGGGAGTGTGAAAGGCCTTAGACAGTATAGCCCTCGATCCACCCCTCCAAAAAGACTTGATTATGAAAAGATTTCATTACAAAAATATGTTCATTTCTGAATGATAAAAGCCACTATAAACAAAGTTAAAAGACAAATGGCAAACTGGAAAAGATATTTGTAACCTATATAACAAATAAATGGTTAATATTCTAACCATATAAAGGGATCTTACAAATAAGACAAAAGCGCCAGTAGAAACTTGGGCAACTGATACAAACCAATAGGCCAAAGAAGAAGAAATGGAAATGACTAATAAATGTAAAGAGAAGCTCAACTTCACTAATAACCCACAATTACAAATTACAGTGAAATACATTTTGTCACTCCTCATACCAACTAAGAATGAAAGGCGTCACGGCCCCGAAATGTACAATGGGGGGCAGGGAAACAAGACAACTCTCACTCACTGGCAATAGGAATGCAAACTGCACACTTACTTAACCTCTCTGTGCCTTTGCTTTCTCATCTGTAAAGTGGGGCTAACAGGAACAGTGCTGGGCGGGTGACACGTTTAAACAGAAGGAGAATATCTGCAGAGCACTTCGGCAGCGTGCACCGCACTACGTCCTACAGAAAAATGCAGTGAGACATAAGGCGCAGGACATAGTTAAGGACATTTATCACAGTGTCACTCTCATAACATCAAAGCAGCGGAAACGCCTGATCGCACCTCCACCGGGAAGTGGTTGAATACATTGTGGTCCGCTGGCTACTAAACAGAAAGGGAGAGAACGTTAGGTACAGTTGTAAAAGACTGATATGTTGTATTGAGTTTTAAAAAACTGAATTACAGGAACTTGTGTATGATATATATTATTTAGTAAAATAAAACACAGTACATGCCTGCATATATGCACGGAATAGTATTTGGAGAGATCACACCAAACTTGCAGCAGCGCGGTGGGAAGGGGGATTTTCTTTATTTATTTTATTCAGTTGTTTCAGATTTTTCATACGAGTTTTGTACAAGTATATTACCAAAGAACATATAAAATGCAAGCCCTGGCCAGGTGGCTCAGTTGGTTGAAGCATCGTCCCAGGCACTGAAAGTTTTCAGGTTCGACCTGAACCTGAAACATGCTCAGGGCATGTACGGGGTGGCAACTGATGAATGTTTTTTTCTCTCTCTCTCTCCCTCCCTCTCTCTCTAAAATTAAGAAACATATCCTCAGGTGAGGATTTTTATAAGAAGAACATAATGCTAAATAAATAAATATTTTCATTTATAAGTAGATTAAAATTCTAAAATTTTTTTCCTGAAGTAAGTTTAACAAAAAATGTGCAAGACTTACATGAAAAAAACTTTTTCAAAACTTGGGAAATCTTAAAAGAAAATTTGAATAAATGAGAAGACATAATCCTATTCCTGGATAGAAAGAGAGTATTGTATAGATCTCAATACCCTCCTTTCTGGTGCATGTTTTTAACATAAGGATAATCAAAAGCTCAACATTTTGGGGGAGAGTAAGGAGGAGGTAGTGACTGAATAACATTATACTAAATTTCACTTAAAAGGACAAATATGTGAAAATAAACATTTTTTATTTAAAGAAGAGTAATAAGCGGACACTTATACTAATTTAATGTAAAATATTGAAACAAATAACTGAAAAAAACAAAAAGCATTCTGCCTCATTCTATATACCAAAGTAAACTCCACGTAGACTAAAATGTTAAAATTTGAAAAATAAAACCAGGAAGTTCAAGGGAGGGACAATGACTATTATATAATCCTGAGGTGACTAACACAACGCCAAAGGGAAAAACATTAAAAATTTATAGATACGATGTTAGTCATCAGAAAATGTAGTTCACAACCACAGTGAGATACTACTTCACACCTGCAGGATGGCTGTCATTGTAGGAGTGGAAAGATAATTAAGTGTTAGGATGTGGAGAACCTGGGAGCCTCACACACTGATGGTGGGAATGTACAGTCACTCAGCCACTTTCGAAATCAGTCTAGCAGTTCCTCGGAAAGTTGAACAGAGTTATCATTTGACCCTGCAATTCCATTCTTAGGTATATGCCTATGAAATGAAAACGGAAGTCCCCATTAAGTCCTTCGCAAGAACATTTATAGCAGCACTGTTCCTAAGAGGCAAAAGGTGGAAACAACCCAAATGTTCATCAGCAGGTAAGTGGGTAAACACAGGGCGGTAGATCCACACAATGGAATATTGTCGGACCACAGAAAGGAATGACACGGGCTACACTGTGGATGAGCCTTGGGAACATTACATGAAGTGAAAGAAGCCAGGCGCAAAAGACCAAATACTGTGATTCTGTTGATAGAAAATGTTCACCCCTCTGGGGGCAGAAGCGGCTCAGTGGCTGCTTAAGGCTGGCGGAGAGGAGAGAACTGGCGGGGGACAGCTAAGGGTGCGGTTCCCTTCAGAGATAACATACTGCAGAACCAACGTGGTGGTGGTCGCCGCACATACGAGGCAATGTAAGTGACGAAAAGGCATATAAATAAATATGCAGCATTTCTAGTAAATCCAAGAAATGAACCTACTAACACACATAATGGTGCACAGTGTTGGTGAGGGCGTGAGGAAGTGGGCATCTCTTACCAACCAGTGTCTCGGTTGGTTGGCAGCTAAGGGGTGTCCCACAAAGCAGACATCCTGTGCTCAAAAGGGAAAGTTGTGGGCAAAGCAGGGTGGCTGGGTCAATCTCAAGTGCGGATTATACAGGGTCCGGCAGAACTAACGCCTGCGTGAGTGTGGTTGGTAGGGTAATAATCTGTATGTAATAATATAGCTTTAATTTGAACATTTCACCTACAATGTCATATGGTATGCTTGAGTGTGATACCGTTATGTTACAGAATTACATGCTTATGATTTTGTAATAAAAAAGGGGGCACTATTTGTGCCGGGCCGTGTACAGTACAATTGTTCTGGGGGGTCATTTGGCGATAGGTATCAGGAACCCCTGTTACAAATATGTATCCTCTGATGTGGAAATTCTACTACCAGGAATTTACTCCAACAAGATGTTCATTCGTTCAACAAATATTTGTAGAGAGTCAGTCCTATTTACGGGATGCTGGAGATACCAAGGTATACCCACAGGGATTTTTTTTTAACATCAGGTTTTTGTAACAGTGAAAAATCGGAAACAACCTAAATGTTAAACTTCTGGAGATGATTTAAATAAAGGCCGTTTCATCTACACAATGAAATACTCTGCAGGCACTAAACATGATGTTGCAGAAGAATATTTATTGACATGGAAACATGGATATACTGCACTGTTAAATGGGAAAAGAGCAAGTTAGAAAACTGTGTGCACTGGTAACCCCAAATTGCAAATAAGATGTATGTACGTATAAACAATTGCCTGACGGAATACAGCCCAAAATGTGACCGGTGGTTTTCTCCGGGTGTTGGGATTACGGGTGGACTTCATTTCCTTCTCCTGGTTCATCTGTACTGTTTTCTTCATGATAAACATGGGTAATTTTGTAACACCGCAACAAAAATGTTAACTGCACCATACGCCTGCCACACCCTGTGCCTGGAGGCCTCGAGGAAGGGGCGCAGAGAGTGAGGGGCGCAGAGTGGAGCGTGCATTCATGCCCGATCTAGTGGGGACAGTCCCCTTCACTGAGTGCCTTCTAATCCCTTTCATCCTCACAAACCCCGGGGAGAGAAGTGTCCCCGTCTCATCTGACACATGCCAGGTGACCCACCAGTAATCCCACAGCTAGTGAAAGGCACAGCGGGGATTAGAACCCTCGCCTACCTGCCTGCCTTGAAACCCAGGTCCCTGCCTCTCCCTTAGCCGCCTCTGCTTGTTCCTGGGGCAGAGCAGAGAAAAGGTCCCAGGACACTCGACCCTCTGTCCTGCACACCAGTTCTGTGTTAGCCCTTGTCCTCTCTCCCTGCAGACAGTGGGGGGGGGGGGGGGGGAGGTGACAGAAGGACAAATCAGCAAGGATGGGAGCACTAGCAAAGGGAAGGTGTGGCACTGAACAGCCAACTGGCTGAGGTCAGGGCTCAGGGCAGACTAGAGGACTCTCGCCTGCTGGGCGACTCTCAGGAAGCTGACCACATCCGGCCCCAGGAATTCCCAGGCCCTGTGCTCCCCCAGAGGCAGTGAGAGAAAACCTCGCAGCCTGCAGCCACCCTGCTGCAACAGCAGGAGGAAGACAGCCTGCCATCTGGGACCTTCTCCCTAGGCTCGGTGGCTGCTGGCCAGTCTTTTCCCCTCTCCCAGCCTCCAGGGCCTCCTCTTCTGTATGACAAGGGGACGTGGGGGAGGATGGCTCCAGGACCCAGCCCAGATCTAACCTCTCTGAATCTGTAGCACTTCCTCACAAAGGGTCTGGCGGGAAGCGGAAGGGGGTGAGGTCCCACCCAGCTCCCGAAGGAGACCCCTCCTCTTCCCCTCAGCTCCATCCCACTGCTATTTTTAGAACTGACCACAGGGAGAACCTCCCTGAGTCCTGCCTAGCTCTGACCTCCAGGTGAAACAGCAGCCTCATTCATTCCCTGCAGCAAGAACATACCAGACATCTCTAGACAAGCTACCAGATTAGACAACCACCCCACCCCACCCCCAAGCCTTTAGCTGGGCCGTGTCTCACTTTTTCCATTATAGCCCAAAGCGGTGTGACTTACTTTTCCTGACAACACAGCTAAGAGAGATGACGAGAGCATCTAAGACAGTCCACGTCCCCTCCCCCTTCTCCACGTGGCAAATTCTTCAAAAGTCACTGAAGAGGAGCCCTGGCCTAGAAGGTAGGGGGTTGGGTCCTAGCTCCAGCTCTAGGACCAACCATGTGCCTTTGACCAAGTTCTTGCCTCTCCTGGCCTTCGTTTTTATAAATCAGCTTGTTAATCGATTGATCTCAGCGGGCGGAGCTTTTCAGCTTCACATTCAGAGTCTACAGTTCTATCGAATTTTATATTTACAAAATGAATATCGTACTATATTCCTCAGTTTGGGGTTTGCATTGAAGAGAGGTGCAGTAATTTGTCCAAAGTCACCCAGTGAGTTACCAGAAAAATGAGGATTTGAACCAAGATCCTCAGAACCCGACCCAAGGTTTCTCTGAGGGCCACAGGCTCAGTGAGAGGGAAGAGAACCAACCATAGGAGTCGCTCTCATCAGGTCTCCTTTCCCTCGGAGGATGCCCAGAAGTCAGTACAGAGTATGATGGATCCCTGACCCCGAAGTGAACCTGGCCAGGCTGCTTAGTAAACCAAGTGGGGTTCCAGGCTCTGGGCTTGCAGGGCTGCGGTGCGGTAGAAAAAGCTCAGAGCCAAGGGGGTCAGGAGGCCTGAGTTCTAGCCCCAGCTCGGCCACTAACTCGTCCCATGACCCTGGCCAGCTCACTGCCTACTTGTGAGCCTCCATTGCCTCAACTAGATTCCAGAACAGGAGGGGTCTGAATCATGTGACCCAATTCAATCCTACAACACCCCCTAAGGACCAGGCAGTAACAGAAAATAAGTAAGATATGGCCTCCACTGGCTTCCTGGGAGACACGCCCGCCTACCATGCTGTACGAAGAATGAACAAAATACTGCGGAAATGCAGAGGGGAAGCCAGGACTTCTGCTGCAAGCTTGAGAAAGGTGCCTCAAGGAGGTGCCAAGACCCGAAGGCTGGGGATCGCGTCGGCAGAGGCAACCGACAGAAGGAACAGCCTGAACACGAGTGTGCACGGGGAGTTTGGAGAAGGGGAAGTAGTCGGGTGTGGCCGGGGTGCAAGCACAAAGCAGGGGTGCAGTGCAAGCAGGGACAGCCTTGAGGGGTGGGCTGAGATCTGAGCTTGACTCCGAAGACCATGGCCTTTCTCACTGGTCTTGAAGTTGACCATGACTGTTCAGCATTCCTTTCCCCTGTCAATGTGGATGCTGCTTTCCATGATTACTGAAAAACAACAGAACAGAGCCATCGAAAGCAGCTGCTCTGGAGTCCAGACGCCCACTAGCTGTGTGACCTTGGGCAAGTTTCCTAACTTCTCTGAGACATGGTCTTTATCTATCAGCTGGGTATAATGAGAGTAAATGTGTGATGGGGATAATGAACCGCTGCAAGAGGCTGAAATGAGAACCTAAGAGGCAATGTAGGTCAAAAACCTGGCACTGTGCCAGGCTCACAGTATACCTGCTCACCAAATTACCTAGTGTTATTATTCTACCCTGAAACCAGAGATCTGGGACTAATCTGGAGGATGGCCGCCCTATGCAGAGAAAAGCTGAAGGGAAGATAAGGTCAAGACAGGACAGATGATAAGATTGTGCTGTCTTTGTTAAGAGCTAAAAAAAGAATAGAATAGCGAGGTGGCTGAGTCCAAGGGCAAGATGCCGAAGAAGGCAGTCTATCCACAGCCAGAAAAGCAGTAGGAGGTGGGAGGGGACCTGGAGAGACTGGAAAACAGCGGAGCATTTTAGGGAAGAGTCTGCTTCTTTAGGCAGGTATCTGAAATCCAGTCCGGTTCATTCCCACTTACTAAGAGTTAAGATTTGAAACCAGCCCATTATTAGCAAAATCTGGGCCCAGAACCTGGAACAGTCTCTCCTGCCCTGGCTCAGTGTACCTGGCCTAAACCCGAAGCCATCCCTTTCTGCCTCTGGCCAACGCCCCATCGCTGCTGGACACCCAGGGCTACGTCTGCTGGTCCTGTTGAATGTGAGACCCAAAGAGGGAAGGGAGTGGCCCAGCAGTCCCCGTGCCAACACCCACCCCACCCCGGTCTGTCTTAAGGAGCTCCACCTTGTCTTTCATATCAGACTTTTCAAATTCTGTGTGAAGCTACTGATCCTTTCGGCCACTCCTCAGAAACACGAGCTCCGAAGTTCATTCTCCACTGCATGGAGAATGTTGCATCTCACTTATTTGTCCTAAAGCATCCCATCGAGAGCTTAAAGGACCACAACTCCTGCAGGCGGAATAGCTTCCTCCTGCTTCTTTCTGGAGGAGATGACTGATTTCTCTCACTTTCATCCTTGAAAGGCAAACCTTGGCATTGAAAAGAGCAATGGATTTGGTTCGAAGGCCTAGATGTAAGGGCTATAGCTCAGCCTTTAACCAGCTGTGTGACCCTGGACAAATCACCGAATGCCTCTTAGTTCTAGTCCCTTTCATTCACAAAGCCAGGCTGCTGGGAGGCCTCGGGGACACGATGCCTGGGCCCCCGGTCGCCCTCTCCAAAGCCCATGCTCTCACTTGGGGAGCCCCTGACATTGTGAAACTGCACCTTCACTTCACAGAACCCCCTTGGTAACGTGTGTAAGAAATGAGGGTTTGGGTGGCAGAATTTTTGGAAAAAATTAAAGAATTAAAAATACTAGACATACATAAATAAGCATCATTATTTCCCACAAGTTCCACTTCCCAAAGGGCCCAAAGCCCCAGGACCAGCAGAGCCCCACGTGTGACTGCACACAGGAGAGGCCAAGAGTCTCAAAAGACCCAGAGCCTGAGACACAAGAACACATGAAAACGAGAATGGAGGGCGTACCGGGGAACTGAAAGGACCACTTTGTATTCAAATCACACAGATGGCCTTTTCAACAATAAATGCTTGCGGTCCCATCCTGCCAGCCCCTCGGCCCAGAGAGGCCCAGAGACACCCAACTAAGACAATTGGCCCATCAGGAAAGAGACCATTGTGTGTGCTTCTCCATGTGATTTATGCAGAGGGAGGGAGGGGCTCGGCTGTGTTTCCCGTGATTATGACTCTCAAATGCAGTTTCGGTGGCTTGTCCATCTTCCTGGACGGCTGGGACGGACGAGGGCACTGAAGAGCAGTGGCTGCCAGTCAGGTCTCATCATCTCAAGCCCGTGGAGCCAAATTAAATGTGTCATCAATCTGACAGGCAGAGCAGCAATGGCACTCTGGCTCACCACAGTCACGGCTTCTCCAGGAGCTGACATCTGCTGCCCCAGCCACCGGCGGGGCCTTGGTCCCTGACGTGAGCATGAGTGTCCAACTCAGCAGCTAGCTGGGGCAAGCAGGGGAAAAAGCCCTGTCACCAGGGCTGGGCACTGCATTCGGATTCTCCACCTCGCTGCCCAAACTCCTGTCCTCTGCACCTGTCTGGTGGAGAGAGGTCAGTCACCAGGTCCCAGAGGGACAAGCTTGCTGTCTTCCCAGACAGGCGATTCTCCTTAATGTCATTTTCAAGGGAATCAAATGAAATCAAAGTGCAGCCGCAGTGCCGTCTGAGCGGACCCAGCTGCTCAGCCTCTCAGAATGAGCCCCGCGGCCGGGTCCTGGCTGACAGACACTGTGCATCACTTGTCCACTCGGGGCCGAGCCTATCCCCCTGCGGGGTGGGGAACTGCCTGGTCCCGGGCGGTACATTCCACCCGTTAGACCACTCATGCCTCGCGCCTCATCTTTCCTAGACTGGAGGAGGGTGAGCGGTGAGGAACGAATTCTCCCCTGGGCCGCCCTTCTTGGGGGTCGGGTGACCACAGCAGTGAAGCAAACTCACCAGGGCACAAGAGCCCTCTCCAAAGATACTTCGGAGGTCTTAAAGGACATCGCCGAGTGTCCAGGGTCTGGAGCTTTTCTGACTCGAGTCACCTCTCCAGCCTCTCTGACCCCCTCTCCCCATGCAAGCAGCCCTGACCCTGTACATCCCACTCATGCACAAGCTATGTCACTCACACCTGTGGCCTTGGGCTTCCCTTGCTCTAGGCCTCACAGGAAGCAGCGTGAGACCAGCGGGCCCTGGGCCCCAGTGGGGGTTGTGGCAGTCAGGGAGCAGGCTAATCACGGCCCCCTGGGAGGTCTTTCTTTAGCCTGGTGGCAGGACAGTCTCCTCTAGAGTGCTGAGCTGCGCCTCGCCCTGGTCCCTGACTTTAGGAGCGCTACTGAAAGCAAACCAAATCAGTTTCCAGAGGGTGTATTCCAGCTTCCGGTCAGACCATTCAGCACAGGATGGAGGGGCAGCACAGGCCACGCCTGCTGAGGCTGGGGGTTGTGAACTTTCCCACCTTGGCCAGAAGAAGCACCCACTGCCCCCAACTTCCAGAGGCAGCCCCACATCTTGGCACTGGTCCCTACTCAGGCCTGGCCAGGGCTCTGGAAGGAGCCTTCTGGAAGGGGGCTCTGGTTGCAGTCTTCACTTGCACCCGCTGAGACAGCAAGGCATAGTGGGGGAAGTGGGGGGGCAGGAATGAAGAAGCAAGGAATTCTCTCTACTCACTCCAGAGCCTCTACCACATCCCAGGGACTGGACATTCGCATCCCCACCTCCCCGGCCACCATCCAGGACAGGCCATCACCACCCTTCACCCAGAGAACTAAAGGGACCCCCTAACTGACCTCACAGCTCCTTGGGCCCCTTATGAGACTGATCCTCTAGAAATATGCCTGAAACTCTGTGACTCCCTTTCTCAAAAGCCTTCTCTGGCTTGCCAGTGTGCCTTGAATAAAATCAATAAAACATTAACCACCACAGCCCTGAGTGACCTGGCCCCCACCCTCCTCACTAAGCGCCAGCCACACTGGCCTGGCCCCGTCCCTCCAGAACGCCACGCTTCCATCTCAGGCACCCTCTGCAGGCTGTTCCATGTGCCCGGAACACTCTTTCCCAAGTCCTTGACTGGCTAAACCCTCTCCGGCTGGCAGGTCCCAGCTTCAAAGTTATGATCTCCATCACCCCACCACACATACACACACAGGACAATCTAAGTAATATTCTCTCTTAAAGGAATCTGTTCTTTTCCTTCACGGACCATCACACTTTGTGATCATGTGAGTGTTCGTGTGTATGCGCACATACACACGGGTGACAATGTCCATTTACTTCATGCAACTCCCCTTCCAGAGCTGAAATCTTGATAAGCACAGAGACCACGTTCATCTCATTCTCCACGGTGTCCCCCGCTCCTAGCACAGAGCCTGGTGTAACGCAGATGTCCCCAAATATCTGTTTGCTGAATGGAGGAATGAATGAGTCCAGATGCGTGACTGGGGGAAGACGTCTTCGGGCTGAGGAGGGTTAGGGCATGATTCCCCACTAGGGCCAACATCTCCCGACCTCTCTTGCTGCCCCCAGGGCAGGCACTGGAATCACCAGAAGCCCAGGTGCCATTTTGCCTTCTTCTTCCTTGTAGGGGATACATTTCGGAGTCTTCTCCACTCGGGACTCTGATGTCAGTGTGCACATGCCCACAGGGCTTCTCGCACCACTGAGGTTCTTCTGATCCAGTCCACACACACCTGTGGGGCCGCTCCCTTCAGGTGACCCTAGGCCCACCATGTTGGTCCTCAGTTTTGGGTCCAGTTGAGGTGAGGTTACTGTGTGGTAGGGGATGCCCAAGAAAGGGTTAAGTTGCCAGAAGCAGAGTCCCGCCCTTGGGTTTGCTCAGCCAATCAGAGTCTGTCCTGGTGAGGTAAAGCTTCTATCCTGGGTAGCATTGGTTGAGTTGGCCGGCCCCATCTCCTGCTGGAGAGAGCCATAAGGGTGGAGTTTCTGTGGAACCAGACAGAACTGGAATTAGCTTGCTGCCTACTCAGGCCTGGGCGGCCAGACTCCAGGACCTGCCCCTGCTCCTTTCTAAGGTGCTTAGAAAGACTCTGGCATCTCCGGGGCCCCGTCTAGCTGCCCAGCAGAGATGACAAGGTGGCAAGCACTTCAGCATCACATCTGGGAAAAGTCTTAGAGCCGGGCCCTGGAATATAGCAGTTCGTACAGGAAGTGACATGGAGCAGTTGTCACGTGTGCTCAGAGCAGCAGCATTCGGCTTCGATTAACAAGGCCACTAGATGAATCTTCCTACTTAGACATGACTGTAATAGTAATAGTAATTCACAGAGCTCTTCTTGTGTGCCACTTTGCAAGCATCTGACATGAGTCTAATCCTCATAAGACCCCTATTAATCCATGTACCTTACTGATGAAAAAGCTGAGTTTCAGAGTGGCTCAGTGCCTCCTCGCCCCAGGTCACAAAGAGGTAAGCGTTTCTATCTCCCACACCACTTGCTATGTTATTTTTGAAGGATCTGTTGGTGCATCTGTCTCCACTGCTGGACTGTGATCTCCCAAGGAAAGAGCGTGACAGATTCATCCGTGCATCGCCATCATCGAGCCCAGGGCATGCCCCGAGAACAGGGCAGTGCATGCTGCACTGCACCCCCTTCTCATCCCTGCTGGCTCAGGCAGGGGCCCACTCTCCTGAGAGGCTTCCTGTGGCCCTGCCCAATGCTGTGCATATGGGGGACGACACAGAGCAGCCAAGCCCCCATGGGGTGCTCTTAGGACCCATCAGGCACAGCTTTTAACGTTCACATTGCCACTCTGGTGCCCTTGTCGCATCTGGTTAATGAAAGGAGAATTCCATAAGGATAGGAATCAGGTTTTCTTCATCTGTGTGACCCCCAAAGGACCTAAACTAGTATCTGGCACAGAGCAGGCAACTATTATGTATATTTGATTGAATAACCAAAGTAATATGTATCTGCCTGTTCCTACTAGCTAAAAACCTCAATGGCCACAGGTAAGGCCACCTGTAAGTTAGTCTAGATGAGATGCATCGCAGCATGCCCCATGCAGGGAGTTCAGTAAAACTTATCCCAGGCAGAAGAAAATATAGGTTCCCTGCAACGACAGATAATGAAGCAAGAGAAAGGACAGATAATAAGGAAGAAGGGAGCGGTGAGCAAAAGACAGAGGCTGGGAGGGCAGAGGGAGTCAGCCATTTATTTCTACAAAGACAGAGAGCAATACAGGCCAGCTCCAAGCAGCCTCCTGCCTACCGTGGTCAGCTAAGAGTGAGCAAGAAAAAGGCAACGGATTCCTCAGAGAAGAGATGCAGTCCTTCTGTCTGCCTCACTGTGAGGCAGCTGGTTCCCACTCTGTCACAGCTGGGACCCTCCACCCTGCAACCCACAGGTCACAGGCACCTCAATGACAGCACAGCAAGCCTGTGCCTGCCCCTTCCCACTCCCAGGAGGGCAGCAGACCTGGCCCCTAAGAGAGCAGATTTCACAGCAGTCAATTATGCAGACATCTGCAGGACAGAGCTTCCTAACGGAGAATGGGTGACCCTGGGTCCTCAGCTTTTGTGACAATCGCAAAGCTTGAAGAGATGGAGAGAGCCACCAGGCTAATGCCCAGATGGAACCACTGAGGCCACCGTGGAAGTGGTTGCCTAAGGTCACGTAGTGTCACAGATGCCTCTCTATCCTCCTTGGAATCCATCCTGCCCCAATGCCTTCCTCCTTCCCCAAAAGCACTTCCTGTTTGTTCAGGGCATATCATATTGATTATGTTTTGCAAATTTGGGGGAAACTTTGCACTCCTTGAAATGTCTGAAGAATCTCCACTCAAAGGTGTTAGCAAACACTGTTGAAAGGAATGGGGTTGAAAAGGAAGGGGGCAGCATAGGAGTTTGGGAGGTGCCTTGCTGGCCCCTCTTTCCCCAGAGAAACACTAGAGTTGGTTGGGGGTGGGCACCAGGGAATGGCTTGGGCAGTGGTTTCCATTGCGCAGTAGAAGGCAGGGGATCCAGAAAGAGTGAAGAACAGAAGTTAAAAAAGGCTTGCTGCTCAGTCTGGACAGTTGACCGGGAACAGCTCTTTCTGCTTTTAGCAAGAAGCCGGTGTTCGAGCTCTGCTTGGCCCCACCCCCCCTTCTCTTTCCTGGAGAGCACCCTGGTGCAGAGGCTGCGGCCCTGCCCTTGGCAAGGAGGTTCACAGTCACCTCTGAGGCTTCCCAGACCTGACAGAGCCGAGCGCAGGTGGACAACCACCTGGCCCGAGTCGTCAGGGCTGCTAAAGCACTCCTGCCACTCTGTGGGGCTGGAGAAAAATCACGTTTACCTGACTTTTCTCAGGGAGTGTTCTGTAAGTGATCAGAAGGAATAAGGTGCCAAAAAACTCTCCAAGTGTGCATGGTGGGAGTGCGTAAAGATGGGCAGTGAAACCCCCAAAGATCCTGCTGAATAAAAGATGATAACATAACTGCCTTCTAAGGAGGGTGGGCCAAGTGGGGTGTACAAGCCCAAGGCTGGGCCCAGGTCTCCAGGAAGGAGGCAATTCTGAGACTCCCAGTGGTCAGCCTCTCCTTTCCTCCTGCCCAGTATATAACTTCTCCATCAAATGTTTAAAGAGTTTACATTTGAAGGGGCGTCCAATGGTTGCCTGCACGGGATATACACATCCTGGTTGGCCCAGAGGCCTGGCCTCAAATCCTGGGGCGCTTCCAGGATCTGTCAGCTAAGCCCGCAGCCCTGCAGGGACCAGAGCCGGTCTCAGAAACCCGGCCTACCTTTAGTCAACTGATGAAGGCGAGGTTCCCCAAGGTACTGAGAAGGCGGTTGCCAACACACTCCAAGCCCAAGAACTCTGGAGCTGGAGCAGAAAGAACTCTTTCCCGCACACCAGAAGGAGCTAAGGCCAAGACCGAGGAAGCTGGGGGACACAAGTTCAGCCATCTGACGTCCCTGGCACTGCCCCAGTGAAAAGGGCGTGGCCTGGCTTCTGACTGTAACCAACTCAGGATGGAGAGCACAAGGCAGCCCACAGCTTCTGTGGGTCTCTATTCAGTAAGAGAAACTGACAGTAGGAAG
Source organism: Artibeus jamaicensis (assembly GCF_021234435.1). NCBI lineage: Eukaryota > Metazoa > Chordata > Mammalia > Chiroptera > Phyllostomidae > Artibeus > Artibeus jamaicensis. The sequence continues at coordinate 7,487,967 of NW_026522030.1, forward strand.
CAGCCAGTGTAGCAACAAGCAACCTTGACGGAGGGACGGCGGGGTGGGGCACTGCCCACAGGTACTAAGTGCCTACTGCATACCAAGCACTGTGCTATGCACTGTCTGTGCACCATCCCATTCAACTCTCACAACAATGCTTTGAGAGAGAACGATTGTCCCCAGATGAGGATAGCAAAGCTCCAAGTTAGTATAGCGACTCGCCCAAGGTCACCCTGCCAAGGTCAGCAGCATAGTGTAACTCCAAAGTCCATGCTCTTCCCATAGCCCTCCCACAGCAAAGTTATTCTTGCCCCTTGGCTAGTGTGAAACAAAATAACGGTCAGGTATGCGATTATATAATTCTCAGATGCTTACTTCCTTAGGGGATAGCTGGGGAGCGGCTGTGCACCACCAACTAGACGCCTCCCTCTTCCCCACTTCCTGCCCTCTGCAGACCCCTCTACCCACCCCCCCCATATGCCTGCTCTCCGGGGGCACAGTGGACTTAAACACAGCAGGAAGAAGCAACAAGGCCAGCAAGATTACAGGCTGCTACTAACTTTCATTTATCATCATCTCCACCCATCCAGCAGACCAACCACCTTGGCTTCTTTTGCAGCCAACTAGACCAAATCCCGAACAGCCAACGATTTCAGCTAGTAAAGGAACCCAAGCAGCTCGGAGCTGGGGAGATACAACTGTGCCTTGCAGCTGGCCTTGGGGACAAAGGTCCACCTCCCATCCCATCCCTACATAGGCTCAGAACCCGCTGAGGGGGGCTGTTCCAGACCCACTTCAGACTTCAGTCTCTGATCGTCCCTGATACTCCCAGCCAGCCGGCCCCCAGTCCCCAGCAAACTCCGCTCGGCTCCAGTGGGCTGGGACCTGCACTGAACTATCAGAACAGCTTCTGCTGCAAACATCCCCTCCCAATTACGTCCGCCTTGGGCCAGTGTCAAACACCAGTGTGCTGCCCCTGGCACAACCCGCCCAGTGGCACAGGGGGACCACACACCCGGTGGCGCAGGGAGGCTGGCCCAAATTAGACCCTGCCATGGGCAAACCAAAGAACAGAGCTGAGAATTGATGGGTCAAGCTCAGTTTGGCTCTGTTGCTCTGCCCGAGCAATACAAAACCCACGCAACGGACCCAGTGCAGTGCCAAGGGGGAGAGATATTCAAGCACAGCCCTCCTTGCCAAGCTTGTTATCCAGATCCAAGACCTGAGCTCAGATTGGTCTCAAGCTCAACTCAGAGGCTCAAGGGCCCAGGCCACTGCGGGGAAGCCAGGCAGCTGGGGCTGCAGCAGAGGGCGAGACCCTTACCTTACTCTGTGGGGGCGAGGCCGCCAGCTGTTGCTGCTTCGCGATGTTCTCTGACAAGCACCAGCACACCCTCTTCTTCTGCTCCTGCGAGTGCGCTTCCAAAGTGAATAAGCACTCTGCCTTCTGACGTCAGGGAAAATAGAGAAAGGGACGGTCAGGGCTGCTCCCTGGTTCTGGGGGCTCCCAGGCCCCAGCCCATCCCTGGGCTCTGGAGGGCGAGGCTGCAGCAGGGAGGGGAGTGCCCACTAAAAGCCACAAATGCACACTAATCCCTGGTGACATCGAGGCAGCCAGAGGAGCAGGGAAGCTGGGTCGGGGGCCAGCTGGAGAGCCTTGTGCCCACAGGTTGGGGGAAGGGTAGCGGGTGGTGGTTCTCAACACAGTGGAGGTCTGTGGAGAGCCTCAGAACAGAGACGGTGAGGTCACCCCCGGGAATAGGCAGCACAAAGCAGCGGCTGGGAGAGCACATGGGGAACCCAGAGGGCCAAGGTCTCTGCCCTGCTGATGCTCTGTGGAGCCAGCAGCCCCGTCCGCAGCTGCCAGGCCCCCCTCCCCCACCCAGGGCACACTCATCTGATCACTAGGCCACGGTTAGAGGGACGGACATACCGACAGAAGCCTTTGGAAAGTCTTTGGCAGGCACAGCCCAGTGGCCCTCCCAGCCCCGCTACTGCCTGCACATGAGCAGGGTCTGACCCAGGGCCGCTCAGCCCCCTGAGCGCAACAGCCTCTGGCACTGCTGTCATTTAAATCCCACTTTGCTGTTTAACCTTATTAAGGGCTGCAGCCTTGTCTGTCCAACTAGACCAGGAGGAGCTCCTTCTCAGAAGGCCTTTTTCATCCGGACACAGCACAGTGCTTAGCAAGTAATGGCTCGGTAAGCTCTGGCTCCCTGGAGGGACTCTCAGGAGGAGGCCAAAGCCAGGCCTGCTTTGCAGGGACCCAGGGAGGGGGCTCCGAAGCCGTCAGAATGCACTGGGTGGGGAGGGGCGGTGCGGCACGCCCGGTGCTATCATCCCCTACAGCACACTCTGATCTGGGGATCAGGAGCTCCTTCTGACTCCACTGGAATTTGATTATAACCGCGCAGGGCTGCGATTAGATGAACTCGGCCAGGGAGCTAGCTGGACGGCTTGAAACAGAGAAGACGGTGTTTGTATGCAGTCCTGCCTTGGTTTGCAGTTGGACAGGCTCGGTCTGAGTCCCAGCTTGAGGACACTTCCTAGCTGGTGTCCTCAGAAATGTCTACAACATGGGAATGATAATGCTATCCCCCATGTCTCAGAGCCACTGAGGAGGCAAGTGATGAAGGCCATCTCAGGCCTCAACACACAGCAGCTACTGCTGTTTTTACTTCATTCATTCAACACATATTTATTGAGCACTTGCTATGTGTCAGGGATTGGACTAGTCCCTGGGGTAAAGGGAGAAATAAGAGGCACAGCTCTTGGCCTCAGCTGGGGGCAGACAATAAACCAATAAACAATTAAACAATATAATTATAAATTGTGAAAAGGCCACACAGGGAGATATTCCTACTTGAGCCTGGTGGCCAGAGAAGGCGTCTCCGCAGCACTCAGCGGGTCCTGAACAATAAGGAGCCAGCAAAGACAGTGCTTGAGAGAAACTCCTCCGTAGAAAGAAAGGCAAATGCAAGGCCTTATTTTTCTGTGAGGCTCTTGGGCTCAGTGGTTATCGGCATCACCTAACAGCATCTGGGAACATTCTCTGCCATGCCAGCCAGCACGGCCCTAGCGACGCCTCCCTTCAGGGCGGGGCAGCTCCCATGCTAAATGCTCCCTGGGTGCAGCCATTCCTCTCCTGCCCAAAAGTGCTCAGAAGCTGATCTTCCTAAAAACACTGAATAGAGAGGGAAGAAAGCCCTGCCCCAGGGCTTCTTGGAACTGGGTGGCTAGGTGAGGCAATCCTATCACTTAACAACAGGTTTCCTCCACTTCCCAGAACTCCCAGCCCACTGCAGGGTAGGGCACACCCAACAAAAGACCCCAGGATTCCCCAGGGAGAAGTCAGGTGGGGCAGGACACAAGGAGCAGGCCCTTTGCTCCCCCTGCCAGGGGAGGGCTGAGGCAGGGGCTTTGGGCCCCTCCAGCTTGGAAAAGGCCATCACCCCACAAAGCTGGCCCGGTTCTGCCTCTACCTTGCTGTTTGGTTTTCGGCAAGTGCCTTAATTTCTCTGAGCCCCAAATCCTCTTCTCTTTCAGTTCTAAAGCAGGAAGTCTGCCATAATAACAACTCCTTTTATCAAATTATCAATTTAAAAAAAGCACTTTGCCATCCATGTTCTCAAAAGAAGTTTCTAATCTTAAGGACCTAAGCCCAGGCCTGGCCTGGCAGCTAGCCATCTTAGATGCATTATTAGGACGCCAGGCCCAAGACTCCTCCTGAGGTGCTGCCTAGAGCTTTGAGGCTGGCCAGGCCAGGAGAGACGGCATGGAGCCAGACCCTCTGGGGGGCTGAATGCCCATCTGCCTAAGTCTGTCTGAATAAGCCCCAGTGCCGTCCTGGCTGCCCCTGCAGGTGGACCGTCTCTCTCAACCCACCACGTGACCCAACCTGTCAGTTGCAGACTGACACACACGGGCCCTCCGTACCAGGCTCCAGGGCTTAGGGGGCCAGCTACCCTGAAGGCACCTTCACAGAACTCATTCAGAGGCAGGGCCTCGAGTCTGCAGGGTGGTTAGCCAAGCACAGACCTGTTCCCCAGGTACAGCAGTGCTGGGCCCAGACCTCGCCATTCAAACACGAGCGCCCCCAAATTCAATGAGAAACCCAGCTTCTCCTGGCCTCTTTAAAACCCCCATTTTGCCTCACCACCCTGTCCCTAAATGAATGTTATCTTTGTAAAAACTAAAACCTCTGCCTGTACTAGTTTACATTTGTTCACTTGTTTTGACAAACGTTCTCCCAATAACCCCACGACATAGGGAGGAAGGAAAGGCACAGGTGTTACGGGTTTTCAATGAGAAAACAGAGGTTCAGAGAGGTTAGGCTGGCGGCTCCAGGAGGTCTCAGGAGAGGAGATGTTCCAAGTCGGACTTCTGTCTCCTCCAGAGCCTGCGATCTTGTCACATTTGTGTAACTGCATGTGTACATTACAAAGGACATGAGATAGTCCTCTTAGCCTTCTTTTTAAAAGATCAATAAGTCATTGGTGAGGTCCGTAATGGAGGGGAGATGAATCTGAGATGCTCTCCTCCTGCTATGGAAGCCGACAAAATAACAATGACCATTCACTGTTAACCTCACCGTGTGCCAGGCTCTGAGCTAAGTGAGTGCCTTGGACACAGCATTTTATTGAATCTCATTTAATCATTACAACAACCTCACAAAATAGGCCTCCTCGGCCTTGTTTCAGAGATGAGTAAGTGACGTGCCTAGATCACTCAGTTAGGAAAGGGCAGAACCGAGATCCCAGTCTAGGTCTTCTTAACCCTGCCGCGCAGGCTGAACGAAGTGAATGGAACCAGCATTCCTTAGAGAACGGTCCCTGGTCCATGTGCACTTTGACACAGTGCCCCTGGTGCTCCGCAGCTAGCAGTGGGCTGCATCTGCCCCATGGATTGGCAGGAGCCGAGGGACACGTGTCCAGGGGAATAGAGGCCCCAAGGCCGAGGACTACTTAGGGGAACCCCACTCAGACCTACTGCTGGGGCATAAACAGAGCAGAGCAGGGTGATGGGGGCTTTCTCAATGCAATGGAAAACTCTCCAAATCCTAACTCTCTTGCCCTGGTGTCTTCTCTGGGTGCCACCTGCCTGTTAGGCAATGAAGAGATACCACTTGTTGGAAGTTCCACCCCAGATGTGAGTTTGGGGTTCTCTGTGAGATCCAAAACCACCTTGAGGTGTGTCCCAGGCTACAGAGCGAGCAGGCATCCGGTCTCCTTCATTATAGACATGCCTCTCATAAACAGCAGCCCATTAAGAGAAAAGAAAGGCTTCTGACTGCCTGTGAACTTCAATCCCCCAGCTTCCTGGGGTCAGATCACCTGGCACTTAACTGAAATAAAAGGCCCAGATCAATATCCCTTCATCAGTGTTTGGGAGGCTGGGAGGTCTCAGTTCCCAGGAAACAAATGAGCAGAAGTGCTTTTCTCTGGGAAAAACAAACGCAGCTTGGCAGGAAGCTCCCTTGGCATTAAAGAACCTGGGGCTTCATTTCACTCCCTGCCAGAGGGAATTGGAATCCAGAGTAGTGAGCATAGAGGGGCAAATGCTCTGGCTGTTCCCAGCCCAGCTCACAGCTTCGGAGCTGCTCACGGGGCTCTGCAGAACTGAACACCCGCTCACTCTGAAGCACCTCCGCCAGCGACTCCCAGTGCCTGCTGGGATGCACCAACCCCGGGGAGGATATCCAATGTCTTCTGGGCCCTTGGGCTGCCATTCCAGGCAGCCAGGGTCCCCAGTTCAGCTCTGACAGTGCACACAGCCTTTGGCAACTCTCTGCTCTCCCCTGAAGCTAACTCATCAAATGGTCTTCTCTTGAGAAGTCTTTGGGAAGGGACTGTCTCAAAGGCCTGCTCTCCTATCTTAGCCAGGAACTGAAGGAATGCTTTTCAATCACAAATGACACACCCATTCCTTCTCAAAAGGGTGTACTCCTCTTGGGCAGGTAGTGGAGACCATGCCCCACCCACAGGGTGTGGCCAGTGTAGCCTTTCCCACAGCTCCGACAGGTTCCCAGGACTATTGGGTGGGATAGACTTAAGTAGAAGCAGAGGAACAACAATGGGTCTAATGAACCCTTGCTTGGGACAGAGAGCTCCCCTGCTCACATTAGCAGACACAAAAAATTCACTAAAAATCTCAAGGAATTTGATGGCTCAGGAGCTCAGCTTTTTCATCACCAAGAACCTCTGATTAAACCCCTGGTTTAATGGCATTTTATCTCCCAAACCATGTCAAGCAATAAGCTATCTGCCCAACTTTGCTCAGCAAAGGCATGGCACTGCCCATCCAAGCTCCTGATCAGGCCGAGACAACCAGGAATGCCAATCACTTCACAGGCATCATTCCAGACCAAAGCACAGACACTTGGTGTATCCTTTAGCCAGTGTTATCTGGCTCAGGTAAAGTTACAATTACCTCCAGGCCACTGTAAACACTGACAAGACCCTTAGGAGGGGTCCTGGGTGGTACTTTCTAGAAAAAGAGGAAGGAAGAGGCAGGCACAGAATGAGGGCAATCCCAGAGGAAGGGCTCCCAAATGAATAGGGTGATATGCAGCTGTCAGGCCACACCCTCACTGTGACCCTCCCTTGTAAGTGCTGGAAACCAGGGGTCCTGAGCAGGAGGTCACAGAGTCCTCTGCCCTTCTACACAAAGGGAAGAGATACAGGGCTGTTTCTCATTCCGCGGGGCAGGAAACTGCCACACTGAGCCTGCCCAGGGCCACTGCACGAGGTGGGATAGAAGTGGCATCAGAACCCTGGATGAGAACCCATCCCAACATCTCCCCTCAAGCACTAGGTCACAGATGTCTCCTCAGACTCAGAGAGAAGGACTCACCTCTGCTAGATACAGCACACAGAATTTCAGGTCTTCGGAAGAACCTTGGGGAACAAAAGGTAAGACTTGCATTAGCATTGGCTACAGAGCCTCAGCAGTTTGCTCCCACACAGCCAGCTGTCCCACCCAGAGGGCTGTGTGGGGGACTTTCTGGAAAAAAAGGAAGAAGCAGGCACGGGACACATGGAGATCTCTGGAGGAAATGCCATGTAACAGCTAACCAGGGGGCCACACAGCTGCAAGGCCTTTGCCTGCGGGCAAGCCTGACTCAGAGAAGGCTGAGGTCACACCCCCACGAGTGGTGGCCAGGTCAGGGAGCTGTCACCCATCCCAGGCCCCTTCCTTCCCGCCCTCTCTGTGATAAGGGGCAGGGAGGTAGCACACATTGGGGTTTTCCTTTCAACATTCCAAATGTCTTTGCCATTTTGAAATTCAACAAGGGGCCACTTAGTCACGGAGCGGTCCTTGTCCCCCCCTCCCCCCTGAGGAATTCGTGGGCTGCACAGGAAGGGGTCCCCAATCATGGGCTGGGTGGAGTGCAGAGATGGCCTCCCAGCCCAGGCCCAACCCCCCCCCTCCCCCGTGTGTTTTTCTGCAGCCATCCGGCCCATCTAGAATCCCAAAGTCAGCCATTGGCCAGGCGCTCTCCACCAGGAGGGCGGCTGAGAGGGACTGTTGGCTGCTCCCCACCCGTCCGGCAGGGGAGCTAAAGTGGCATTCCCACCAGAAGGCCACAGATGACTCGGTCAGAGTGCTTCGGAAGCACAAAGGCTGAGAGATGGCCCCCGGCTGTTGGGGGAGGTTTCGGCGGAGGATCCTTTTGAGCTGGAACTCAAGACAGAAGAAGGGGCGAGCCAGGAGGCGGACGGCAGGTGAAGGTTTGGAGAAGAAGCACAAGATGAGCTCGAGGGACAGCCAGTGCGGAGAGGAGCCCCATCCTCCTCTAGGACAACCTGCTCCTCACCGGGCAATCGTCTGGGCACCGTCTGGGGACGCTCAGTGACTTCCCATACTTCAAGCAATAGGCCTCACCAGGCGGGTTGTCAGTTTTGAGGGAAGCAGCCACACTGCACATTGTATAACAGCAAACGCTTAAAGCGCCACAGAATTTGAGAGCGCTATGGTGCTGCATGCCAGCCGGCCAAATGCTTTACTTATATGAGCTCAACCCTCGTAACACCCACGACGAGGGGTTATTATCACCCATGATTTAAAAATCATTCTCACCGGTGAGAAAGCCAAGGCACAAATGGCTTGAGTAACAAGTTCTACGTAGAAAGGGAAAGAAACGAGATTTCCACCCAGGAAGCCTGGCTCCAGAGCCCACGCTCTGAACCATTCACCCCCTCTCAAATGCCTCTGCTGGTCCCTCCAAGGAACCAGCCCAGTGCTGACCCCTCCACATGTACCTGAATCAAAGAAATTGTTAAAGAGACTACAAACTGTGTTGCCAAGTAAGGGTTTGCACCTTGCAAAGTGCAAGGTGCAGAGACAGTGGGTCAAGCCTACTCCTAAGAAAAGTAGTGAGTGAAGGCCAGGCCCCCTCAGAGCAAGGCAGTGGGCAGTTGCTGGGCCAACCATCCCTCGGCCAGGGCACCAAACAGAGCCAGATAAAGAAAATCCCACGAGTAAACACGGTTCACTTTGGACTTGGGATGCATCCAGCATGCGTAAGGACCCCGTCATTTCAAAGCTTCTGCCACTTCTTTGCATTGCTGAGAGTGGAAACAAAAGGAATTGGTTTCTTTTGTTTAAGAAAACACAGTGGGATGTTTCCTTGACTTCCCAGAAGCCGACTTTAGTGCCGGGAGAGAAACTAAAAAACCTCAGTAAGAAAAATAACAGAAATTTGGGCTTTAGAAGCTGGCAGTGAGAAAAGAGAAGGCTCCGTCTTGAAGGGAGGGGAAAGCTAAGGATACAGGAGCCTTGGGGAGACACGAGGCTGAGGTGGGGGGATGCAGCACAGGGCTCGTTCCCACGATGAGGGACTGCGGACGACGGCCTTGACCACATTTCTGTGACATGCCCCCCACACTCGTCTGTGACCCCAACCCTCTATGACTCCGCTGACGTCTGCTCCCCATCCTGGCCTTGTGCTGGCAGCGCTCTGAGGGAGAGACAGAATGAGGGCAGCGCTCAGCATGGCTCAGAGTCTCTGCAGCCAAGGGTGCCAGGACGGAGGCGCAGCTGTGGAAGAGCAGGCTGTCCGGCAGCCGACCCAGGAGAGGGACCTCGGCCCCACCAGAAACCCTTCTGACACATTAGATTGAGCTCTGAACTCTCCTGCGTGTGGGCATGGGGACGGTGTAAGGGAAAAGGGGCAGGCACATTTGGGTTTCTATGGAACATTCCAAACGCTTTTGCCATCACGTAACAAGGAGCCATTGGGGTTTGGGGTGGGCCTTGCTTCCCACCAATGAAACTCTCGGTCCACCTAGAAAGTCCCCAGTCACGGGCTGAGTAGGGCTCAGACAGGCTTCCCTACCCAGGCCTGAGCCCTCTGTCATTTTCCCAAAGTCCTCTCAAGGCTGAGCTGAGATCCCAAACTCAGCCATTCACCAAGGCCTCTTTACCCTGTAAGACAAGCCAGAGGGTTCTTGTGTCCATTTTCCAGATACAGAAACTGAGGCCCAAGGGGGGAAAACAACTTCTACGAGGCATACGGTGAGAAAGTGAGAGCTGACATGTGAACCGAGGACGACCTGCCTCCAAAGCCTGTGTTCCGACCGCTACGTCACACTTCTGCCCCCAACCAGTCTATCTTTCTGTCGTTCCCCTGGCCCACGTGCTCCAGGGGCATAGAACTTTCCCTCCCTCCACTCACCCTGATGGCCAGCTCTGAGGTGGGCCCGGAGGATGTGCCTGGAGAAGGGCAACCCACTGCACTGAACTCCAAGCATCCCAGTGGCCGGGACCTCAGCAGCTGAGTTTCCAAGGCTGGGCACCTGGGTCAGCAGGGTGGACGGACAGCCCAAGAATCAGCTAGACATTTCCAGGCCATCTTGAGAGACCAGAGCGGCCAGGAAGACACACTGTGGGCGGGATGCTGGCCGCCTGGGAGGCAGAAACACAAAGAGCCACAAAGTCGGTGGGCGGCAGAGGCAGGAAGAGGCCACAATGGGCCCTGGCTGACCGGAGATGTCCCAATTGTTAGCACCAGCCCTCCGCCTGTTTCCATCACACTGCCACGCAGGCCACACTGTAGCTTGGGGACAGCTGGACAGGAGGAGGGCGGGCGAGGTTTAAGCAGCCACCCGCCTGGATCCCTGGGCGAGGAGGGCACTCCTGGCCCCCAAGCTGGGGCAGTATTTCTGGTCTCCTTTCGGCCATTCATTCACTCACCCAACAAACATTTCTTGAGCACCCACGATGCTCTGGGCCCCGTGACAGACCCTGGAAATACCCTTCAGAGAGGTCACATGAGGCACTCCTTGGTCCTTGGGTGGGGCAGATTCTCCCCGGCCAGGAACAGCTCTCACCAGTCCCAGCCCCCAGGAAAGGCTGAGCATGTTCCTCACTGACCATCTCCTTTGCCCCAAATTGAACTCTTCACACATGTTGAAACAAAAAACCTAGCAGCGTGAACAATGTTAATGAGAGACCATTCAGCCAACAGAAGCTCCAGCTGAGCCCCAAATGCATCTCTTAAAAGCCTCACTCAGGCCTTCGCCAGCCCCCAGTAGGTCTCTGGGGGCACAAGGGAGGCAGGCAGGAAATCGGGCGTGGACCGCAGGAGAAGGGGTCACCGGAGTTCTGCACACCCTGGGACCCGCAGGGCTGTCTCAGGGGAGGGGGGTGCTGGGGAGGAGGCGAGCGCTCCACCAATGACTGGAAAGAAATCTAAGCAATGGAATGTGCACCTTGAGTGCTCGATGTTACTGAACCATTTCCTTCGCTCTCCGCTCATGGGCTCCCTGGAGAGCTGTATTCACTGTGTTTGCTCACTGACACTGCTAGAGAAGGGCAGGCGGTTTGTCTGCACCAAACCATCTGCCCAGCAGGGTCCATACAGGCATGCACACATACACGGATGTGCGCGCACACACACATCCCCCTCCCATGCCAACCCATGAGCTCTAATAGCATGGTCGTCGCTCATAAGGAGCGCTGGCCTTGGCCACCCACGGCTTGCCACCTGCAGGGAGAGGATGCGGTCTTGGCCCAAGGAAGCCATGCCTGCACAAGTCTGTAGCTCACAGGGGCTCAGCATCTGGGAAGTATCTCTGCAGCACCTCAAGGCCCGACAGAACCTACCAAGGCCATCCACCACCCAGTGGAAGATGGAGCTTGCCCTGCCTCTGACTTCAAACTTTGGGTCTGGGGGCTCCAGGAGGGGAAGATCCAACCAATTTCCAGTCAGGCCCTGCTCCCCTGAGGTATAGAGACTGGACATGTGGGCACTGTCCGGCTTCTCACAGCTACCTCAGGGTCGGTCTGGGGACATCGGGGCTGGGAGGGAACAGAAAGGACTGGCCCAAGAAACCCAGAAAAGGGAAAGATCCAGCTGGAGCCACGTAGCATGTTAGCAGCAAGGCCGAGCCCAGACCCCAAACTCTTAGGTGCTACGCAGGGCTCTCCCACTGCCCTTGCCACTTTCATCCCAACCCCTACCCAAAGCACAGCCAGTCTGAGCCCCCTTCTTTGCCCTCCCTCTTTTATCAGGAGGATATGCACTACCCTCCAATAAGAGTCCAGTTCTGTAGGCAGCCCGCCCAGGTTACCAAGCACTGCCCCCAGTATTCCTCACAGCTTACTGGGTCCCAGATTGTCTGAGCTGGGTGGGGATGGGCAGGTGCACGGAGCAACAGTGTACAGTGTGTGCTTGTGCACGCGCATGCATGCCGGTGGTGGGAAGGACTCAACAACGCGCATGAAGGGGAAGCTGGTTAGAGGGAAGGAGGAAAGGGCAGAGCAGCAGGAAACCAAGGGCAGTAGCTCTCACCTGCCCTCCTCCCACGGCAGCTCCCTGCGACTCCAGGCTCAGCTTGTTCTGAGGGCTGCTCCTTATCACTGACCTTGGTCAGGATGGTGGGGAGCGGGGGTGCCCCGAGAGAGGGGCTGGCCTCTGAGGGAGGTACCTTGCTTTTCCCCCTCAGTGGGCAGGGGAAAGCCAGAGACAGAGAAGAAGTTGTAAGTGACTTCCTGTGTGGTGGCGAAAGTGGAGGTTCTCACTGCCTGGTGTCTGAGGGGGGGCCCGCAG